>NC_052149.1:229137407-229737407 GCF_902713615.1 Scyliorhinus canicula | reverse complement strand
TGTGAAGTCATCCACGCATGCGGGGCTTGCCGGTTCCAATCCGTGCATGCGCGGATGACTTCATCGCGCAGACGGCACGAACCCGCGCATGCGCGGTGCCGTCTTTCTCCACCGCTGCCCGGCAAGACGTGGCGGCTTGATCTTGCCGGGTGGCGGAGAGGAAAGAGTGCGTCCGTTTTGGACGCTGGCCCGACCCCTCCCGAGCACAGTCGCGGTGCTCCCGTCCAAATTGGGCCCCTAGATGCCCCAAACGGGCAGCGAGCAGGTATATTTGCTGCCGTGTTGAAACGGGCGTGAAGGCCCAGCCGCTCAGCCTTGGAGAATTGGCGCTCGCCGTAAAAAACGACGAGCGGCGATTCGTGGCGTGGGTGGGGAGAATAGCAGGAGGGCGTGAAAAATGTCGGGAGGCCCTCCCGCTATTCTCCCACCCGGTGTTGGGGGTAGAGAATCACGCCCATTAAACTTAGCACGGAAGAACAATATATTTGTGAATAAAATAAAAATTTGCTTTCCTACTTCTAAATGGAATGGCACAACACTAGATGGCACTATATGCTTGGTCAGAAGAGAAACAGTTGTATTAAAATATAAGTGGGTAATTTCATTTCTGCAATTTAAAGAATATACACGTTATTTTAAAAACTAAAATAAGTAACCCTCGAGCAACAGTGACCACACTGTTACATGCTGAAGAGATAAATCCAATTCCATTCTTTCTAGCACAGTGGTACAGTACTCCATTATTGTTTTTGGCACTCTCTCCTTGGATTTAAGCAGTATGCCTTAATATTTTTTTTAAATGCCCCTCTCAAACAAGGCTGAATTTACCTGGCAGCCACCACCAGCCTTGGTAATGGCAAGTCTGCCTGGTGATCTTTCTGTTGCTCTGACCACTCCTTCACACCCAATCCTCAAGAGATGAGACAGCCAGCCCACTATGCTGCACATGGTGGCCATATCCCCATCACTCATTCGTGAACTGCTCAACTACTTTGCAAACGCCCAAGAAATTACGCCACACCCAAAGTTCTTTTTTAAAATATAAATTTAGAGTACTTAATTCTTTTTCCTCCCAATTAAGGGGCAATTTAGCGTGGCCAATTTACCTACCCTGCACATCTTTTTGGGTTGTGGGGGTGAGAGCCACGCAGACACGGGTGGGGGGAATGTGCAAACTCCACAAGGACAGTGATCCGGGGGCGGGATCGAATCCGGGTCCTCGGCGCTCTGAGGCAGAAGTGCTAACCACTGCGCCACCATGCTGCCTCTTTGGGGGGCACTGTTCGAACATAAGCATGAGAATAAAGTTGTGGATAGGTGAATTGCGGAAACTTCCACTATACTTTATAGCTGGGGAATGAAGCAGGTGAAGCAACAGGTTGCAAGAATGATAGCAAAATACCTGGAAGGCTCTACTGCAAATAAGACAGGATATTGCAGATGGCCAAGCTTTCGATGAATTACTGACTCGGGATTTCCTCTCCTTGCACTTTTCCTCAGCCTCTGATAATTGCATGCAGAACGATACTTTTCACTGTACCTCAGTGCACGTGACAATAAAAAACAAATCCAAATCCAAAGGAGGTCGCACAGATTTTTTATTTGGTTGTGCTGGATACAGTGATTCTGGGTGAGCTTCTTCCAGAGCGTGACGTTGATAAAGGGGCTTTTCACAGTACCTTCACTGAAGCCTACTCGTGACAATAAGCGATTTTAATTTTTTTTTTTTCATTTCATATCAAAACTCCCAAATGAAGCCTTCAAAGTTGCCTTGTAGCGCTTCCTAAGAGAGCACCACAAGAGAGCACCTAAGACCTCCATAGAAGATTAATTTTGGTGAGCGAGTGTCAGGCATTGACTACACGAGGAGCCCAATTCAGAGTTGACTGTCTCAAGCTGTTGTGGATGTTCAGCATGTCATCTCAGGCGAGCACCTAAAATGCCTGGTATTTTGTCCTGACGATTAAATGGCAGTACAAAGTACCAGAAATAAATTCATCCAACTGATCATTATCCTGTAGAAAACATAGGAACTTCAAGTACAATTGCAAATCTGTGAATAGGTGCCCAAGGATTTCTACAAAAATGTAACCATAAGAATGCAGAAATTGAAGGAAGAAGCTAAGCTTTTGTTCCCTTTTTTATACATTTAGAGTACCCAATTCATTTTAAAGCTAAGCTTTTGACACGTTTCACTTGGTCAGGCATTGCACCACACAGTAATATAGATGCTAGGGTATGACGGTGGGAAACTGGGACGCCATCACATTTGATGTTTCATCAAAAGCGACTAAAAATCCATCTTCCTGAAAATTTCACCAGTCCAGACAATTTTAAAGAATAGGGAGGAATAAGTTGCCCCAAAATACTACATTAAATTATCGGACATACAATCCCTAGGTTGTCGACTGAATAATTTTGCCACTCTATTTTCCACAATCCTAGAATGCACAACATAGAAACAAACCTTGACATAAGTTGCCCATGCTAATGCTTGTTCCCCGCACAAGCCTGCTTCATCCAATCCTATCAGAATCACTACCTAATCCTCTCTCACTTATTGACACAACCTCCCTTAAGGAGTGTTTGAGGTGTATAGTATGGTTGCAGATAAGTTTCATATTTAAGGGCAGCACGGTGGCACAGTGGTTAGCACTGCTATCTCAGGGCAAAGAGGTCCCAGGTTTGATCCCGGCTCTGGGTCACTGTCCTTGTGGAGTTTGCACATTCTCCCTGTGTTTACGTGGATTTCGCGTCCACAATCCAAAAATGTGCAGGCGAGGTGGATTGGCCACGCTAAATTGCCCCTTAAATCGGAAAATCCTGGTCTGGAGGTGGGGGGGCTTGATCATTTGGGGGGGGGGGGGGGGGGGGGGGGGGAACTTCAATACGGTGCTGGATCCCCTACTGGATCGTTCTAGTTCAAGGACAGGCAGGAGGCCGGGGGCGACCAAGGTGTTGAGGGGGTTTATGGACCAGATGGGAGGAGTGGATCCCTGGAGGTTTGGGAGGCCGAGGGCTCGGGAGTACTCTTTTTTTCTTCCATGTGCACAGGGTTTATTCCCGCATTGATTTCTTTGTTTTGAGCAGATGTCTCGGGCGCTAATCTCCCTGATCTTGAAGCGTGATAAGGACCCCTTGCAGTGCAGATCATACAGGCCGATTTCACTGTTGAATGTAGACGCCAAGTTGCTGGCGAAGATCTTGGCCACTAGAATAGAGGACTGGGTGCCGGGAGGTGGTACATCAAGATCAGACGGGTTTTGTGAAGGGGAGGCAGCTGAACACTAACATGCGAAGGCTGCTAAATGTGATAATGATGCCGGCAGCAGAAGGAGAGGCGGAGATTGTGGTGGCATTGGATGCGGAGAAGGCCTTTGACAGGGTTGACTTGTGGGAGGTGTTGGAGAGGTTCGGGTTTGGGGTGGGGTTTATTAAATGGGCGAGGTTGCTGTACGAGGCCCCGATGGCGAGTGTAGCGACAAACGGGAGGAGTTCCGAGTACTTCAGGCTCCACCGTGGGACGAGGCAGGTGTGCCCCCTGTCCCCCTTGCTTTTTGCGCTGGCAATTGAGCCTCTTACCATGGCTCTCAGGGAGTCGAGCAGGTGGAGGGGTTTGGTGCGAGGTGGGGAGGAGCACCGAGTGTCGCTGTATGCGGACGACTTGCTGTTGTATGTAGCAGACCCGGTGGGGGGGGGGAATGCCGGAGGTGACGGAGATTCTTGCTGAGTTCGGGAGTTTCTCGGGATATAAATTGAACCTGGGCAAGAGTGAGCCGTTTGTCGTACACCCGGGAGATCAGGAGGAGGGGATTGGTAGGCTTCCACTAAAGAGGGCAGTGAGGATTTTTAGGTACCTGGGGGTTCAGGTGGCTAGGAGCTGGGGGACTCTGCACAAGCTCAATTTTACTAGGTTGGTGGAGCAGATGGAGGAGGAATTTGAAAGGTGGGACATGCTGCCATTGTCGTTGGCGGGTAGAGTACAGTCCGTTAAAATGACGGTGCTCCAGAGGTTTTTGTTTTTGTTTCAGTGCCTCCCCATTTTCGTTCCGAGGGCCTTTTTAGGAGGGTGAACAGCAGCATTCTGGGATTTGTTTGGGCGCACGGGACTCCGAGGGTAAGGAGGGTCTTTTTGGAGCGGGGCAGGGATAGAGGGGGGCTGGCGCTGCCCAATCTCTCTGGGTACTATTGGGCGGCTAACCACCGGTTTGTCTCAGGGAACATGGATGGCGGGTTCCTGGGGCGGCACAGGGCAGCCATTAGGAAGTTGGGAGACCTGTTTATTAACGGGAGGTTCGCGGGCGTTGGTGAACTGGAGGAGAAGTTTGAGCTCCCCCCGGGAATATGTTTAGGTACCTTCAGGTCAAGGCGTTGGCTAGGCGACAGGTGGAGGGGTTCCTTTTGCTGCTCCCGCGGGGGGTAAGGGATAGGGTGCTTTCGGGCGTGTGGGTCGGGGATGGGAAGGTTTCTGACATCTACCAGGTAATGCAGGAGGTGGGGGAGGCGTCGGTAGAGGAGCTGAAGGCTAAGTGGGAGGTGGAGCTGGGGGAGCAGATTGAGGAGGGGACATGGGCGGACGCCCTGGAGAGGGTGAACTCCTCCTCTTCGTGTGCGAGGCTTAGTCTCATCCAGTTTAAGGGGCTGCACCGGGCCCACATGTCCGGATCTAGGATGAGTAGGTTCTTTGGGGGCGAAGACAGGTGCGTCAGGTGTTCGGGGAGTCCAGCGAACCATGCCCATATGTTCTGGGCATGCCCGGCACTGGAGGAGTTCTGGAAGGGAGTGGCGAGGACGGTGTCGAGGGTGGTGGGATCCAGGGTCAAGCCAGGCTGGGGACTCGCGATATTTGGGGTTGGGGTGGAGCCGGGAGTGCAGGAGGTGAAAGAGGCCGATGTCTTGGCCTTTGCGTCCCTAGTAGCCCGGCAGAGGATCTTGCTGCAGTGGAAAGATGCGAGACCTCCGAGTGTGGAGACCTGGATTAATGACATGGCGGGATTCATTAAGTTGGAGAGGGTCAAGTTCGCCCTGAGGGGGTCGGTACAAGGGTTCTTTTGGAGGTGGCAGCCTTTCCTCGACTTTCTGGCTCAACGATAAGGTACTAGGTCAGCAGCAGCAGCAACCCCGGGGGGGGGGGGGGGGGGGGGGGGGGGGGGGGGGGGGGGGTTTAGGGGGATAGTGTTTAAGTTAATTTGCTTATTGTTAATTTATTTTGTTGTTTATTGGGGTTGGGGGGTTTGTTATATGCGTTCTTACAGGTGCCGGGGGGGGGGGGGGGGGGGGGGGGGGGGGGGGTTATTATTATTGTTATGTTGATATATATTTTTCAAAAAATTCCAAAAAAATTATTTTAAAAAACAAAAAAAACTACTCTCTAAAACAGGCATTGTCAAACTCTGGGCCGCGACGCAGAGCCATCCGTTGCAGCGTTCCCAATCGTGCAAATCCGTGGGCAACAGCCGCAGCATCCGGCTTTTAATAACACCGGCTGTAAGCGGCCTTCAAGATGGCCAGGAACAGATTTTTAAAATTCGCCCGCACTGCACATGCGTGACCGATCATCGGTGCACAAAGGTACCATTGGGGCCAAAGGGACCCAACCCAAGACCATTTCCTCCATTTTTGTCAGCAACAAACAAGGTAAGAGAAATGGTGGGTCGTGCAGGTCGGCCGGGTTGAGTCCCGAAAGTTGGCCGGTTGGTAAAAATGGATCCCCAGAAAAAAAGTTTGAAGAACACTGCTATAAAAGAGGACTTCGGATTTCAAATAATTTGAAAGGAGGGAGTGAAATATACAGATACATACATAGAAAAGAGAAGCAAGAGACGGCCATTCGGCTCCTTGAGCCTGCTCCACCTTTCATTATGATCATGGCTGATCGTCAAGTTTAATATCCTGATCCAACATTCTCCCATTGTCCCTCGACCCTTTTGCCCCAAGAACTACGTCTAATTCGTGTGGTAGTGAATTCCATAGATTCACCACTCTCCACACCTGAAGAAATTTCTCCTCACCTCAGTCCTAAAAGATTTACCCCTTATCCCCAAACTGTGACCCCACATTCTGGACTTCCCTGTCATCAGGAACATTCTTTTTGAATCTACCCCATCTAATCCTGTTGGAATTTCATGCGTTTCGATGGGATCCCATCTCACTATTCTAAACTCCAATGAATATAACCCTAACCGACTTAGTCTCTCCTCATATGACAGTCCCGCCATCCCAGGAATCAGCCTGGTAGACCTTCACTACACTCCCTCCATGGCAAGAACATCCTTCCTCAGATAAAGGACACCAAAACTACACAAACTACTCCAGTTGTGGCCTCACCAATGCCCTATACAATTGCAGTAAAACATCCCTATTCCTGTACTCACACCCTCTCAATCTGAAGGCCAATATGCCATTTGCCTCTTTACTGCCTGCTGTACCTGTGCACTTCCTTTCAGCAACTGATTCACGAGGACATCAAGGGCTCGCTGAGTATCCACTCTCCCAATTTACACCCATTCAAATAATAATCTGCAATCCTATTTTTGCTACCAAAGCAGATAACCTCACATTTATCTACATTATACTGCATCTCTGCCATGCATATGCCCACTCACTCGGCCTGTCCAAATCCCACGGAAGCATCTTTGCATCCTCCACCCGGCTCGCCCTCCTGCCCAACTTTGTATCAACTGCAAGATGATACTAGATCTAGTTCCCTCGTCCAAATCATAAATATATAATTTGAGCAGTTGTGGTCCTAGCACTGAACTCTGCGGTATCCCACTAGTCACTGCCTGCTAATTAGAAAAAGACCTATTTATTCCAACATTTTGCTTCCTGTCTGCTTTTTATCCATCTGAAGACACTACCCAGAATCTCATGCTCTTTAACTTTACATAGTAATCTGCTATGTGAGACTTTGACGAAAGCCTTCTTAAAGTATAAATAAACCACAAAAAAAGTTCTCCCGGATCAACTCTACTAGTTATATCTTCAAACTCTATTGCTATATCTTCAAAGAATGATTTTATTCATATTATTTACCAGCACTGAATCACTACATAAACACAGAATGGACAGCACCACACTACATATTCGTACTCAAAATTAGACAGACAAATTGACACCAAATTATAAAATTATACGTACAAGATACAAATTACTGTAGGAGAACTAGGATTCAGAATGTTTCCAATCCCCAGTTGCAGACTCAAATTGGCTGGGACTCAGTAACAGCACTTGCATACTCAGAAGGTTGTGTTCACCCACATACCATCTTTCAAATGAAATATTAAACAGCAATCTGCCTTCTCAGGTGGATATTATTCTATAAGGAGTAAAGCTCTCCCTGGTGCCTGGCCAAAATTTAATCAACCAAAACTTAAAGCAGTTCATCTGGTAAAGAAAGTGAAGACATTTGAGGCGATGTAGAAACGATTTGAGAATGATTACAGGATAGGGACTCCAATCACATGGATAGATTGACAAAGCTGGGGCTACTCTTCTTGGGAAAAAAGAAGATTGAAAGATTTAATCAAAGTTTCAAAACCATGAAGGGGGGGGGGGGAGAGGGGGGGGTAAAGAGTGGTGTCTGGATGGAATAGACAGGGAGAAGGGCTAAGAACCTGAAAACGGTGATTTATGATTGCCAAAGGAACCAGAGGTGTGACATGAAAAAAACCTTTGTTCCGCAGCAAATGATTAGTGTGCTTAAAGTAGTAATTTAAGATATATTGCATTATGTGCAGTTGGTACAGTACGGTTAAAAGCCTGGGTTTGTATGTGACTACTGCAGTCATGTTTTTTCAAATCCTGTTTTGAAAGGCAGCAGACTTTTTGGAGACGAAGGCGCAATTAAACCATCGTAAAAGAAAGATCATAGTTCATTCCAGCCATGGATATAGTTTGCTAAAGTTGGGGTAATGGAATTTTGTTTATATTAAGAGGGCTCCCTGGGGAGTAGATAATTAGAGACATTGTGTTTTCTTTTCGTACATGATGTCGTCAATAGGGTAGAGCCAGGGGCTGAAGAAATCAGGAGTTGTGTTTTTCAGTATTAAAATTCAGTTTTAGATTGGGGTGTGAACAGACAAGCAGTTGCTCTGAATACAATGAG
This sequence comes from Scyliorhinus canicula, assembly GCF_902713615.1. Taxonomy (NCBI): domain Eukaryota; kingdom Metazoa; phylum Chordata; class Chondrichthyes; order Carcharhiniformes; family Scyliorhinidae; genus Scyliorhinus; species Scyliorhinus canicula. Next base: position 229,729,300 of record NC_052149.1, on the reverse strand, counting down.
TTTAGATCTGTCTGTGGACAGATCTAGCATTTTCTTTAAAAACAGTGAGTTAAAAGATTTGCCTGTGAACAGGACAGGAGCAATTTCTCAGGCTGGCAGTTTAAACTGTAGTTAGAGACAAGCAAGAATCTGATAGCTGGGTCCTGAAGGATATCGCTTTCTCAAAGCAGAGTATACAAGGCATCCCTATTAAGCAATATGCACGTGTCTGTTTAAAAGTGGATTTGTGCATGTGATGGGTGTTGTTTGAGTGGAGATTTTAATTTAATTGTTAAGCATTGTTAAACTGGTAACTGTAAATTATTTTCAGGTTGAATTTATAATACTATGTTAGTAATAAAGTTTGTTTTGATATACCATATCTCTGTGTGTGTGGAATCACTCCTGGAGTGAATTATCCTTTCCTCACAGTCTTACAAATTAAAATAAAATATTGGGGTTTCTGTCCAGTAACCTAGCCACTGTTGGGTCTGGTCCAGGATTGTAATATTTAGGACCTGGAATGTATGGCCCAAGAGGGTAATGGAGGCAGATTCAATCATGGCTTTCAAAAAGATCTTGGTTAACTATCTGAAGAGAAAGCAGAGCTGTGGGGAAAGGAAAGAGAATTGGGACCAGCCGTGTTGATCTTTGCTAAGAGCCCGTCCAACAGGCCACATAGCCTACTTCTGTACTGCAACCATTCTACATTCTATGATATTTCTCACTGTTGCAAATCATGCAGTTGATAAATTAGCTGTTGCGCATTACTAAATTCCAATGGGAATTATATGTCAAAAGTATTTCATTAGTAAGAAAGCACTTTCGGACATTGATGTCACGAAAGGTGCTACATAAAGGCAAGTTCTTTCCTTAATTTCAGCCCGAGGTAGGTGGTCAAACTGTCAAGAAGTGTAGCACTCGTAAAGGTGTCACATACTGATTGTAAAGCGGTCACTAATCACTCGCTGACAGTAATGGAGGTTTTAATTAACAACGCAAGGCATTGCAAATGCTGAAAGCAAGGAAACATTCAAGTTAGGCAGTAGCTGACAAGCTAACCATTAGGTGTGGACCTCTTCGCAGAGCTGGCTATCAGTTCGAGTGAAAAGTCTATGCCTTCAGTTCACAGCGGTTGCCTGACCTGAGCATTTTTCATAGAGTCATAGATTCTATGAATCATAGAATTTACAGTGCAGAAGGAAGCCATTCGGCCTATCGAGTCTGCACCGGCCCTTGGAAAGAGCACCCTACCCAAGCCCATACCTCCACCCTATCCCCACACCTCCACCCTATCCCCACCTAACCTTTTTTTGGGACACTAAGGGCAACTTAACATAGCCAATCCACCTAACCTGCACATCTTTGGACCGTGGGAGGAAACTTGAGCACCCGGAGGAAACCCACGCAAACACGGGGAGAACATGCAGACACCGCACAGTGACCCAAGCCAGGAATCGAACCTGGGACCCTGGAGCTGTGAAGCAACTGTGCTAACCACTATGCTACCGTGCTGCCCAAATTTTCTATTTATTGGAGATTTTTCTAACCATTTTCCAGTAGGCCCTGTAGTACAATTCTGTGCGTGACTGCACAAAGGACATTCTGTAAACTATCAAGTTGCAGCCACTCAAACATAAAAAAGTACATGGTGTCAAAACAGTGGCCAGCAACATAGGATTTATCGTCAATCTGACTAATCCAAATTTCAGACAGGAAAATAAGGACTAATAGTTTTAACAAGACATTTCATTCACAGCTTTACTCTAATTGAGGGCAAGTTGTATAATTTTGTGTTTTGTTTCAACAATATCAGATTCAAATCCAATATCTACAAACATTACATACTTTTTATGTCAAGGACCCTCAAAACTGTTATATCACGGCTGGTCCCAAATGTGCATCGTGAACTGCCAAGCCTTCATACGAAAAGTGAAGTGAGTTTTTACCTTCAAGTTATTTTAGTTTCTTCAGCTGTTGGCACATTTATTTGAAGTACAATGTATCCATCAAATTTTCTCGTAGGAATGAAAGTGATATGACCCTTTAATAATACCCAAGTCCCCATTAATTCTCTGCTTAACTACAACAGACTAACAATAGTTTTGAAATTTCAATAGATCTGTGATTACATCACATTGAACCACATGAAGTTTAGGTCAAGCAAGGGGTGCAATGGAGTGGTTAGTTGAAAGAAATATGCAAGACATCTCACTATCAATTTAACACACTACACTGCAGATGATGAGCATCAGTTACACAAGTCTCTACCTGTAATACAAGGGCTGGTTGAGTACAGGCTGTACTCTGCCAATTTGAAACAACCGAAGGAACATGCTGTTTGATGCAATCAGCCAATTGTTGGGATGTACGGCCTACGTATTTAGCATCTCACCAGCCCTAAAACTCATACATGATGTTGCTCAATTGTCAGCAAACATCTTTAGACACACGGAAGAATCCTGCAAGTGTAAATACAATTTGTGCAGCCACTGCATAGTGCATGAGCTTGCTTTACCTGTTGTTTAGTTGATCGTAATAATACAGACCCTACTCAGCCAGTCCATGCTTGCAAAACCCAAATCCAAATGTCTATTGTTATATGCGATTCCACGATTAGGCACCACTTGCTAAACAATCCTGCTGAGTGCACTAATAAAACACTAACAACCAATTTAAGATAATCAGTTGAATGTGTAACACGGTTTATTTACACTTGCTTGACGCAATACACATTCATATGTAGGGGCCTGGCCAGTCTAAAGCCGTGCAATTTAACAAAACTACTCAGGAGTTTGGGAAGCCCAAAATCCACTACTGCTTTCTTCATGGCAGTGCCTCGATTAATCAGAGTCAACTTGTCAACCATTTTCGCCTGCCATAAAAAATTGTGATCGTTTGAAACTTAGTGTTCTTGCATTTTTCCTGATGAACGCAAGAAAAGCTTCTGCAATGTCCATTTTCAAATGTGATGTAGAACTTTAAAAATTATGAAAGAAATTGTCTTTTAGTCAACATTTAACTGAAAATGGTACTTATCTGTCAATCAGCTGCAAGTGATTGCATGGATAGGTGCTAATTACTGTGAGCAGAAAGCTGAGCCAGCAGTTAAACTTGGGCGTGGTTCATAAAAGGAGTACAAGATCTGATGTTACAACTGGTCATACTCAGAATGCATCCTAAGCAGAGGCCAACCACTGGGAATTTGGTGAACAATTCAGTCCCGAGAAGGAAATAAGTGCAACTTTTCCCTCATTCTTGTAGTGGTTTGAGTTACGTATAAATATTTATCTAAATCGTTAATTAACTTCTTGATAATAGTTTAAAGAACTGGAAACTGTAATAGGAGCATAAACAGAGCAGGAGACTCGGCTCACAACAGAGCAGTGATGCGAGTATATATTTGATGAATGCAATAACAAAATATCGCAGCATGTCAGGCTGTTAATTAATAACAAGAAATTCAGCAGGTCTGACAGCATCTGTGGAGAGAGAAACATTTTGAGTGCTTACGACCTTTCTTCAGACCTGGCCCCCTTCCACAACTCTTGTTCCAGTACATTGATGACTGCATTGGTGTCACTTCCTGCTCACCAGAACTGGAAATATTCATCAAATTTGCTTCCTCTCATCTTCGCATGGTCCACCTCTGATACCTTCCTTTGACTTCCTCTCCGATTTCTGGCAATAGTCTACCAATATTCATTACAAGCCCACTGACTCCCACAGCTACCTCAACTATACCTCCACCCAGCTTCCTGCAAGGATTCCATCCGTCTCCCAGTCTCATCTGTTCCGATGGTGCCACCTTTCACAATAGAACTTTTGACAGGTCTTCCTTTATCCCAAGTCGACGTCTATCCCCACCGTGGTTGACAGGGCCCTAAAACGTATCTGACCCATTTCCTGCACTTACCCTTCCCTACCCCTCCCTCTGTAGCCACCTGGGTTGGCCACTTTCTCACACAAAATGGAAGAACGCAAAGATTGCAGGGTAAAATGGACATTGGCAAAGAAACCAGCAGTCTGCAGAATCCCCTGTATTCTAGCTGCCACAGAAACCCGACAGAATTGTAACTAACAAGCTGCGCATATTAATGAAGCTATTTACGGTGATTCCCAGGCACAATGGACACGACAGTTAAGCATTCTATGGAAGGCCAGACATTCCGGCGCCAGTAGAGCCTAAGACAAAGGGCACCAATAAGGTGTAAGGAATCGGCCGGTGATCGAGGGACAGCCCGTTATTGTGGAAATTCAAATCAATCGATTGGGAAGAGACCCAATCGATTGCAGGTTTATAGAGGGTCCGCCCTGAAGGATGCAAAGCCCCTGGGACCTATAAAAGACAGGTCCCGGAACTAATTCGCTCTCTTGACCAGCTCTCTTAAGCCAGCCTCTCTTGACCAGCCAGCCCTCCCAGCGGAACACCGTTGCAGCAGAAGACCTTGAGAAGGACGGGCCTGGTCAGCAGCCGCCATAAAGTAAGTGTCATACAACGCACGCTACGAGAGTAGACACTCCTGACCCCTTTAGTCCACACCGACTGGAAGCCTGCGGATCCAGGACAAAGCAAGAGGCCGTTGTTCCCTGATTCCAGATAAGTATTAGCCTGTTAGTGGTAGGATTAGCCTAGTCTTGTAGTTTTATATGCACAATTAGTAGATAACTATTATAATAAACGTGTCTTGTTTGAACTTACTAACTGGTGTATTGAGTTATTGGTCTGAACTTGAACTTGAAACTTGTGGCGGTATCTTAACGATACCTGGCGACTCTATAGCTAAGGAACGAAACAGAGCCAAATTGAGTGTAAAGCACACTCACCCAGAACGAGCAACACATCCCAGAACCATGATCGGGTTCTCTTTGTCCTCACTTTCCACCCCACCAGCCTCCAGATTTAAAAAAAATCACCCTCCGCCACTCCAGCATGATGCCACCGCCAAACACATCAGCCACTCACAGCATTCATAGGGACAGTTCCTTCCGTGACACCCCCAACATCTCATCCCCTTCCCATGCAATCACAGGATGCCCCTTTACCGTCTCCCTCCTCAACATCCAAGCTCCCAAACAGGTGAAGTAATGATTCATTTAGACTTATTTCAATTTAGTTACTGCATTCAGAGCTCTGAAGTAGTGTCATATAAACTCGAAGCATTAATTAAGTCCCTCTAGGGAATCAGTGACTGCCAGGAGACAAGGTTCCCACTATGTTCTATACTGGTGACGGTAATGGTTTCTCTGCAGTAGCGCAGATTAAGGACAACAGCACCATGGGTAGCTCAGCTAGGAAGGTTGGGGGGGGTGAAACCGAAAATGAAAGGCATAAAATTAGTAAGAGAATGTGGAAAGCACAGAAAACGAAAGCTAGAAAACAGAGAAGGACAAGAAAGCAAAAGCCACCAGAGATTAGTTAGAGGAACAGATATCAAACATGTTTCTGTGGCCGCAATTTGTCTCCAGAATGGCACGTTGCTGCCGAATTCTGCAGGTGGGGTGGCTGTTTAATAGCTGGGGGTTTGCGGTCGACATGGGTACCAATGACAGGCAGAGAGGGTCGAGGTCCTGCAGGCAGATTTTAAGAAGCTAGGGAAGATATTAAAAAGCTGGACCTCATATGTAGCAACGCTCAGGATTATACTCCCAGGATGACACAGGGGTGAGTACACAAAAAGGAGGAGAGCTGGCTGCAGAGATGGTTCAGGAAGGAGGGTTTTAGATTCCTAGGATACTGGGACTGAAGGGCAGCACGGCGGCACAGTGGTTAGCATTGCTGCCTCACAGCACCGAGGTCTCGGCTCTGGGTCACTGTCTATGTGGAGTTTGCATATTCTCCGTGTTTGCGTGGGTTTCGCCCCCACAACCCAAAGATGCGCAGGGTAGGTGGATTGGCCACACTAAATTGCCCCTTAATTGGGAAAAATGAATTGGTTAATCTAAAAAAAAGGATACTGGGACCGGTTTTTCGGGAGGTGCAACACTTAAGCCAGACATGATGTGCCTCAACAAAGGCGTGACCAAAATCTCAGCCTTGAGGTTTGCTAGTGCTGTTGAGTATTTAAACTAGCGCGGAAAGGTGGTAGGAGGCTGAGCATATATTCAGAAGGGAAAGAAGCAAAACTGAAAATTATAGACATAAAATTAGTAAGCATATGGGGAAGGAACAGGGAGCAAAGGTTAGAAAATAGGCTATAAAGAAGCTGGTTTAATACTATACTGCACTGCAAGTAACCTAGAGAATAAGTCACATGACCCAAGGGCAGATAGACACTTGGAAATATGGTAACATTCCTGAAACATGGCTTAGAGGGCAGGGATGGCAGATCAACATTCCTAGTTACAGGAAAGGTTGGGGTGGGTCATTGGATTATTCCTCAAAAAAAAATACAACCGCGAGGAGGGGTGATATGCCAAAAGATCATCAAATTAAACCAAATGGGTTGAACTGGAGAACAGATCGAACCTGGAACCTCGGCGCCCTGAAGCAGCAGTGCTAATCACTGTGCCACCATGCTGCCCTCTGTGCTGGCACTTTTAAAGAAATATCCAACTAGTCCTATTCACTTTCTCTTTCCCCGAAATCCTGCAAATTTTTCCAAAATTTATCCAATTTCTTTTGGCAATTTACAATTGAAAGAGTGGTAGAAACAGATTCAGATAGTGCTATCAGGATCATACTTCACAGTCTAAAATAAAATTCTCCAGTTCTTAGATCTGTGTTCTTTGGTTACTTATCTTCTACGCTCAAAGGAAAACAGCTTCACTAATCTTGCACATAACTGTGGTCCCACACCTAGTTCTGATGAAAAGTCCTCAACCCAAAACATTATTCTCTCCACAGGTGTTGCCTGACCTGTTAACTGCTTCCAGCATTTTCTGTTTTTATTACTCACCCATTGTCTAATAAATCTCCCCTCAGCCTCTTCAAGGACTCAGTGCGTGTGCGAATTCAAGTCTGAGCTGGCCCCATCATCAGCTGACACATGCAATCAATCACTTTCCAGCAAGAATTATTGAATAATGATCCGGAGCAAGAATCATGGCCATTTCCTTCCCTCTTTTCACCAACTGGTGTCGTTGACACCTCTGGGGCTAAGACCCAGCATAGGTCTGCAACTTCAGGAACAGATGGCAGAAAGCTGGAAAGGTTCTTGATGCAATTGGTACCAGATGAACAACATACAGGAGAATAGAAAAGGGCAAGGAATTAGAAAATTCCACATTGCAACAATGGCAATATCATGGACTAGTAGCCCAGAGACCCAGGCGAATGCTTGGGGACATTGGTTTTAATTCCGCCATAACAGCTTGTGGAATTTAAATTCAATTGTTGGAAAAACAATTTCCCCTTTAGGGAAGGAAATCCGCCACGCTTCCCTGATTTGGCTGACATACGAATCCTAAGACTCACCGCAATGTGGTAACTCTTAGCCAACCTCTGAAGTGGCTTACAATTCCACTCAGTTCAAGGACAATAAATGCTGGCCTTGCCAGCGATGCCCACATTCTATGAATGAAGAAAAAAAAGCAAATGGTTATAACCTGCCTGTTTACCACTGGCTGGGGACTAATGGAAATCCCACAATCCTTAGGGAGTATGAGCTTCCCTAACGAGTGGGGCGGAGAAAGCATTAGCTGGTCCCTGCATAAATAAAGCTGGTCAGTATGGAATCAGCTGGAGAGGAGCGAGCAGCAAGGGAGTTACTGCTGCTGTTGTATGTATATTATTGTAAATAAAGTTTTCTTTCTGTCCTACAAACTTCGTGGATTTTTCGTGGCCCTCACAAAACTGGCCACGAGGGTTATAGTGGATAGCTGACAATGCTGCTGAAGCCACCTCACTGGATTTTTGTTGGATACAGGTTGGAAGTTTTTTTTTCCTGTGACAACATGCCTCTGTATGGACATTTAGATGTCTTTGATGCTGCGCTGGAAAGTTGGAACCAGTACGCACAATAGATGCGTTACTATTTCCGGGCAAACAACAACATCACCAAAACAAGAGCCAGGTGGTCATTTTGCTCACCGCCTGCGGCCCGCATACGTTTGGGGTGATTAGGAGCCTTACGTACCCAGCTGCGCCAGACACCAAGGTGTTTGATGAACTTGTGACCTTAGTGGGGCAACATTTTAACCCAACCCAGTCTACGATAATCCAGCGATACCGGTTTAATACCGCTGAGAGGACCCCAGGAGAATCCCTTGCAGAGTTTCTATCTAGGCTACGTAGGATTGCGGAGCACTGTGGCTATGGTGAGACATTGTCAGAAATGTTATGCGACCGTTTGGTTTGCGGTACTAACAATGCGGCCACCCAGAAAAAGTTGTCAGCTGAGCCAACATTGACTTTTCAACAGGCCATTCAGATAGTATTGTCCCGAAAAAGCGCAGAATGGGGAGTGCAGGAGCTACAGGGAATGGAAATGCACGTCTTGGGCACAACCCCATTCCGTTCAAAAGTGTCTCCCCGCATTCCTGCCGTATCTTGAGCGGGGCAGAGCAGATCAACGCCAGTGTCTGCCGGACCTTCCTCCCCGAAGGGAGCCTTCTCCAGAACCGATGGATGAGGAGCCATGTCAGTGTCAGACTTGTGGACGCCGACCCCGTCGCCGGTCCTCGGAACGCCAGAGGCGCCGTCGTTCCGACAGAAACTGGGGCCAGCCCAGGGGCCGTACCTTCCATTTGGGTGAACCTGCCGGGACTACTCCAGAGGATGTGGAGACGGTGTATGACTTCCTGCAGCTGCATTGTGTGGCAGCTCCCAGTGTGGCCCCCATTAAGGTGACAGTATGGGTCAATGGTCACCTGCTTGAGATGGAGTTGGAAACTGGCACAGCGGTTGCCCAGAGGATATTCAACCACATCAAGCAGGGTATACAGACCCTTGCATTAACCAATACACAGACCAGGTTGGCCACCTAGACGGGGGAATCATTGGACATCGCTGGAACTACGATGACTCCTGTTGTTTATGGAAGCCAGGAGGCGCTGCGCGGCCATGGGCCCAGCCTGTCAGGTCGGGACTGGTTGTGCCATTTGCGGCTGCAGTGGCAGCACATCCTTCAAACAGATTCTGGAGGGTTGACGGAGGTACTAGGACGGTACCCAGATGTATTCCAGCCCGGTTTGGGGAAAATAAAAGGGGCCGTAGCCAAGTCGAACCAGGAGCCATGCCGCACTATTTCCGGGTGCGTCCGTGCCTTATGCCTTGCTCCAGAAGGTAGAAGGGGAGCTCACTCGTTTGGAGACCTTGGGTATTATCAGGCCCGTCCATTTCGCTGACTGGGCAGTGCCAATTATACGTGTAATGAAGCCAGATGCCACAGTTCACTTGTGCAGCAACTATAAATTTAGTGAATACGACTTCCCGGCTCGACCGATATCCAATGCCTCACAGAGGATCTCTACGCGAAGCTTGCAGGCGGACTCTCATTCACAAAATTAGATGAGTCACGCCTACCTACAGTTGGAGCTGGACCCTGCCTCCCGGCCATATGTAACTATTAATACACACAGGGGCCAATCAAGATGGCGGCCGATGGAGGCCTCGAGGAATGGAGGAAGTGGGCGCAGGTGCAGCAGGAGACTCTCCAGCGCTGTTTACAGGAGCTAAAAGTGAAGCTGTTGGACTCGCTGAAGGAGAATACAGACAAGCTGCTGGCGACGCAAGCAGCCCAGGGGGTGGAGATCCAGGAGCTCAGACATCAAGCTTCCGAAAGAGAGGATGAGGCCGCGTCCCTCACGGTAAAGGTGGAGATGCACGAGGCGCTCCACAAGAAGTGGCAGGAGCGGTTAGAGGAGATGGAGAACCGGTCGAGGCGGAAAAATTTGCGGATCCTGGGCCTCAAGGAGGGGCTGGAAGGGTCAGACCTAGGGGCCTATGTGGTCGTTTTGTTGAACTCGCTGATGGGAGCTGGGTCCTTCCAGGGGCCCCTACAGCTGGAGGGGGCCCACAGAATACTGGCCAGGAGGCCCAAGCCGAATGAGCCGCCACGGGCGTGCTGGTGCGGTTCCACCGGTTCGTTGACCGAGTGTGCGTGCTTAGGTGGGGCAAGAAGGAGCGGAGCAGCAAGTGGGAGAACACGATAGTGCGGATCTACCAGGACTGGAGTGCAGAGGTGGCCAAGCGGAGGGCCGAGTACAACCGGACGAAGGCGGCGCTCCACAGAAAGAGTGTGAAGTTTGGCATGTTACAGCCGGCGGGTCTGTGGGTCACCTACAAGGACCGGCACTTTTATTTTGAGTCACCGGAGGAGGCGCAGGCCTTTGTGCAGGCCGAGAAGTTGGACTCTGACTGAGGGTTGGGGGTTTGTAAATAACTGTTAACTTTTGGTGGGAAGGGTCTCTGTTTTATGCTGTTTTAAGCTGGCTGTGTGTTGTTTCTAGGGTGGGTGGGGTGCTGTCTTTTTTTGCAGGGGCGGGGTCAGGCAGAGGCAAAGCGCGGGCTTTTCGTTTCCCGTGCTGAGGGTGGATGGTGGCGGGGTCGGAGCTGAGAAGCACGGGCTTTTTTCCCGTGCAAGAGGGGGAGGAGGAGGGTCTGCTGATGGGGCTGGGGGAGGAGGAGTAGCCCCATGTTGGGAGGGGTCGGAGGTGTAGCGGGAGCTGCCGGGGTCAGCAGAAAAGTTAGCTGGCTCGCGGGAGTGCTACGGGGGGGGTGGGGGGGGGGTGGGGGGGGGGGGGGGGGGGGGTGTACCGGGTTGCTGCTGAAATGGCCGGGAAGGAGCTGCAGTCTGCAGGGGGGGGGCCGGGGTGGGGGTTTGCCGCCATGGGGAACGGGCCGAGCGAGAGGCCCTGGCCTGGGGTGGGCAGGGGACGGGTTATGGCTAGTCGGCAGGGGCAGGGGAGAGGGGGGCAGGGGGGGCGGGGCAGGGAGCCCTCTGATCCAGCTGATAACTTGGAATGTGAGGGGGCTGAATGGGCCGGTCAAACGGACCCGGGTGTTTCTGCACCTGAAGGGGCTGAAGGCGGACGTGGCTATGCTCCAGGAGACGTACCTGAAGGTGGCGGACCAGGTTAGACCGAGGAAGGGCTGGGTAGGCCAGGAGTTTCATTCGGGGCTGGATGCAAAAAATCAGGGGGGTGGCGATTCTGGTGGGAAAAAGGGTGTCGTTTGAGGCGTCAAAGGTGGTGGCTGACAGTGGAGGGAGGTATGTGATGGTGAGCGGCAAGTTGCAAGCGGAGAGGGTGGTGCTGGTGAACGTCTATGCCCCAAATTGGGACGATGCGGGTTTTATGCGGCGTATGTTGGGCCGCATTCCAGATCTAGAGACGGGGGGCTTGATACTGAGGGGGGGACTTTAACACGGTGCTGGATCCCCATTGGATCGATCCATGTCCAGGACGGGCAGGAGGACCGCGGCAGCTAAGGTGTTGAGGGGGTTTATGGACCAGATGAGAGGGGTGGATCCGTGGAGGTTCGCGTGGCTGAGGGCCAGGGAGTATTCATTTTTTTCCCCACGTGCATAAAGCCTATTCCCGGATCGATTTCTTTGTCCTGAGCAGGGGACTGATTTCGAGGGTGGAGGATGCCGAGTATTCGGCCATAGTCATTTCGGACCATGCCCCGCACTGGGTAGACCTTGGGCTGGGGGAGGAGAGGGACCAGCGCCCGCTCTGGTGCCTGGAGGTGGGACTGCTGGCGGATGAGAAGGTGGGCGGGTGGGTTCGGGGGTGTATCAAGAGGTACTTAGAGGCCAATGATAATGGGGGAGGTCCGGGTGGGGACTGTTTGGGAAGCATTAAAGGCGCTGGTTAGAGGGGAGTTGATTTCCATCCAAGCCCATAGAGAAGGGAGAGCAAAGAGAGAGGGAGAGGTTAGTGGGGGAGATGGTGAGGGTGGACAGGAGATACGTGGAGGCTCCTGAGGAGGGACTGTTGAGGGAGCGACGTAACCTTCAGGCCAAGTTCGACTTGTTGACCAGCGGAAAGGCGGAAGCTCAGTGGAGGAAGGCACAGGGAGAGGTGTACGAATATGGGGAGACGGCGAGTAGGATGCTGGCGCATCAGCTTCGTAAGCGTGACGCGGCCAGGGAGATTGGTGGAGTGACGGATAGGGGAGGCAATATGGTGCGAAGGGGGGTGGACATTAATGGGATCTTCAGGGACTTTTATGGGGAATTGTACCGGTCCGAGCCCCCAGTGGAGGGAGATGGGGGCTTTTTGGACAGGCTGCGATTTCCGACGGTGGAGGAGGGACAGGTGGAGGGGCTGGGGGCTCCGATTGAGCTGGACAAAGGGATAGGTAGCATGCAGTCGGGGAAGGCGCCGGATGGGTTTCCGGTCGAATTTTACAAAATGTATGCAGACCTGCTGGGCCCCCTGTTGTTAGGACCTTTAACGAGGCGAGGAAGGGGGGGGGGGGGGGGCTTTGCCCCCCGACTATGTCACGGGCGCTGATTTCTTTGATCCTTAAACGGGACAAGGACCCCCTGCAGTGTGGATCATATAGGCCGATCTCATTGCTAAATGTGGATGCCAAGCTGTTGGCGAAGATCTTGGCCACAAGGATAGAGGATTGTGTGCCGGGGGTCATTCATAAGGACCAGACGGGGTTTGTGAAGGGAAGGCAGCTGAACACCAATATACGTAGGCTTCGGAATGTTATTATGATGCCGGCAATAGAAGGGGAGGCGCAGATAGTGGTAGCATTAGTCGTGGAGAAGGCCTTTGATAGGGTTGAGTGGGGGTACTTGTGGGAGGTGCTGGAAAGGTTTGGGGTTCATCAGTTGGGTGAGGCTGTTATATGAGGCCCCAATGGCAAGCGTAGCCATGAATAGGAGATCGGAGTACTTTTGGTTGCCCTGGGAGACGAGACCGGGGTGTCCTCTGCCCCCCTTGCTCTTTGCGTTGGCAATTGATCCCCTGGCCATGGCGTTGAGGGAGTCGATGAATTGGAGGGGTCTGGTGCGGGGTGGGGAGGAGCACCGAGTGTCATTATACGCAAATGACACAGAAGGTTGGTCTGCAGGTGCAACATGTAATTAGGAAGGCAAATGGAATTTTGTTCTTCATTGCGAAGGGGATTGAGTTTAAAAGCAGAGGTAATGTTGCAGTTGTACAAGGTGCTGGTGAGGCCACACCTGGAGTACTGTGTGCAGTTTTGGTCTCCACACTTGAGAAAGGATGTGCTAGCACTAGAGGGGGTGCAGAGGAGGTTCACTAGGCTGATTCCGGAGTTGAGGAGGTTATCATATGAGAGGCTGAGTAGATTGGGATTATTTTCACTGGAATTCAGAAGGTTGAGGGGGGATCTAATAGAAACATATAAAATTTTGAAGGGAATGGATAAGATAGAAGTAGAAAGGATGTTTCCACTGGTAGGTGAAAGTAGGACAAGAGGGCATAGCCTCAAGATTAGGGGGAGCAGATTTAGGACTGAATCAAGGAGGAACTTCTTCACTCAGAGGGTGGTTAAAGTATGGAATTCCCTACCGAAAGGAGTAGTAGACACTACTTCATTGAATATATTTAAAAATAGGGTAGATTTTTTTAAAAATAAAGGAATTACGGGATATGGCGAGAATGCGGGTAAGTGGTTCCGAGACCACGAATAGATCAGCCATGATCTTATCGAATGGCGGAGCAGGCTCGAAGGGCCGGACGGTCTACTTCTGCTCCTAGTTCTTATGTTGCTATATGTGGCGGACCCAGTGGGGGGAATGCCGGAGGTGAAGAAGATCCTTAGGGACTTTGGGGGCTTTTCTGGGTACAAGCTCAACCTGGGTAAGAGTGAGCTGTTCGTCGTGCACCCGGGGGATCAAGGGGAAGGGATTGGTAGGCTCCCACTGAAAAGGGCAGAGAGGAGCTTTCGGTACCTGGGAATCCAGGTGGCTAGGAGCCGGGAGGCCCTGCACAAACTTAACCTCACTAGGCTGGTGGAGCAAATGGAGGAGGAGTTTAAAAGATGGGACATGTTGCTGCTGTCGGGCAGGGTGCAGTCCATCAAGATGACGGTGCTCCCGAGGTTTTTGTTCCTGTTCCAGTGCCTCCCCATCCTTATCCCGAAGGCCTTTTTTAGAAGGGTCAACAGGAGTATTACGGGATTTATATGGGCGCATGGGACTCCGAGGGTGAGAAGGGTGTTTTTGGAGCGGGGCAGGGATGGGGGGGGCTGCCGTTGCCCAACCTCTGTGGGTACTATTGGGCTGCCAACGCAGCGATGGTGCGTAAGTGGGTAATGGATGGGACAGTGGCAGCATGGAAGAGGATGGAGATGGCATCCTGCGTGGACACGAGCCTGGAGGCGCTGGTAACGGCGCCGTTGTCGCTCCCTCCAACGAGGTATACCACGAGCCCGGTGGTGGCGGCTACCCTCAAAATTTGGGGCAATGGAGACGGCAAAGGGGGGGGAGGTGGTGGGGCTCAATGGAGTCCCCGATACGGGGAAACCACCGGTTTGTTCCAGGGAACATCGATGGCGGGTTTCTTGGCTGGCACAGGGTAGGTATTAGGAGGTTGAGGGACCTGTTTGTGGATGGGAGGTTTGCAAGCCTGGGTGAATTAGAGGGGAAGTTTGGGCTCCCCCCGGGGAACATGTTTAGGTACATGCAGGTTAGGGCGTTTTCCAGGCGGCAGGTGGAGGGGTTCCCTCTGCTGCTCCCACGGGTTGTATGGGACAGGGTGCTCTCGGGGGTGTGGGTTGGAGGGGGGGGGGGGGAAGGATTTTGGACATGTGCAACGTCATACAGGAGGTGGATGAGGCCTCGGTGGGGGAGCTGAAGGGTAAATGGGAAGAGGAGCTGGGCGAGGAGATTGAGGAGGGGACGTGGGAGGATGCCCTGGAGAGAGAGTGAATTCCTCCTCTTCCCGTGCGAGGCTTAGCCCCATACAATTCAAGGTGCTGCATAGGGCCCACATGACTGGGTCGAGGATGAGCAGGTTTTTCGGAGGAGAGGACAGGTGTGCTAGGTGCTCAGGGAGCCCAGCGAACTACGCCCATATGTTTTGGGTGTGCCCAGCGTTGGGGGAGTTTTGGAAGGGGGTAGCAAGGACGGTGTCGAGGGTGGTGGGATCCAGGGTCGAGGCAGGCTGGAGACTCGCAATTTTTGGGGTTGCAGTGGAGCCGGGAGTGCAGGAGGCGATAGAGGCCGGTGTTCTGGCCTTTGCGTCCCTAGTAGCCCGGCGGAGGATCTTGCTCCAATGGAAGGATGCGAGGCCCCCAAGCACGGAAGCCTGGATCTCTGATATGGCGGGGTTCATTAAATTGGAGAGGGTGAAATTTTCCCTGAGGGGATCAGTACAAGGGTTTTTCAGGCGGTGGCAGCCTTTTCTGAACTTCCTGGCGGAAAGGTAGGGAAATAGGCCGATAGCAGTAGCAACCCGGGGGGGGGGGGGGGGGGGGGGGGGGGGGCGACTGTGCACATGGGTTTGTGGAGGGTGCTATCTCTCTCTTTTGTTTTTTTTCTTTGTTTTTTTTTCTTTCCTTTTGTTTGAAGTTGCTCTTGAAGCTGGGGGGGTATTGTTCATGGGGTGTTACCGCAGTTGTATTTTGTAATAATTTCAATAAAAATTATTTTTGAAAAATAAATTGGAGAAGGTGAAATTTGCCCTGAGGGGATCAGTACAAGGGTTCTTTAGGCGGTGGCAGCCTTTCCTGGACTTCCTGGCAGAACGGTGGGGGGGTTGTTGCGGGGGGAGGGAAGTTTATTGAATATGCCGGGTGCTTATCTATTTCTTCTTTTTGTAGTTACTGGCCCGGGGGGGGGGGGGGGGGGGGGGGGGGGGGGGGGGGGGGGGGGGGGTTGTTAATACGGTTTTCTTGTTGTTATTTTATGTTTTTGAAAATCTTAATAAAATTATTAATAAAAAAAATACACACAGGGGCCTGTATGAATATACACGGTTGCCCTTTGGGGTATCGTCTGCCTGCGCTATCTTTCAACGCGTCATGGAGGGCATCTTGAGAGGTTGACTGCGTGTTGCTGTCTACTTAGACGATGTTTTGATTACAGGGACGTCGGAGCAGAAACATTTGGAAAATTTGGAGGCTGTCTTGGACGCCAGAGGCTGGAGTCAGTTTACGTCGTCCAAAGTGCGTCTTTCAGGCGAAGGAAGTAGTCTACCTGGGTATTCGGGTGGACCGCGAAGGTTTGCACCCCGTCGCAGAGAAGGTGCGCGCAATTCAACAGACCCCCGTCCCAACTAACACTTCGCATCTTCGTTCTTTTCTCGACCTCGTAAACTATTATGGGAAGTTCTCCCCAATCTGGCAACTACGCTGACCCCATTGCACCTTCTGCTAAAGAAGAATCACACCTGGGTTTGGGGTCAGCCGCAAGAAACCGCTTTCCAGCGGGTATACAGCAATTGTCGTCATCGGGGTTACTAACACACTACAATCCTGGAAAGACTTTGCTCATCACGTGTGATGTATCCCCATATGGTCTTGGTGCCGTCCTGTCCCACAAGATGGAGAACGGGGCCGAGCGGCCGATAGCTTTCGCCTCCCGCACATTGCAGCGGAAAAGAAGTACATGCAGATCGAGGAGGGGGGCCCGGCAGTGGTCTTTGCGGTGAAACACTTCCACCAGTATGTGTATGGCCGCCATTTCCCTATCGTGACTGATCACAAGCCTCTGCTGGAACTTTTCCGAGAGGATAAGCCAATACCGCCCATTACTCCCGCACGGATCCAGCGCTGGGCTTTGTTGTTCGCTGCCTATGAGCATTCTCTGGAGCTGAACCAGGGACCCAGATAGCGAATGCCAATGCACTGAGCCGATTGCCTTTGTCGACCCATGTCGACCCCCACGACAGGCGAGCTAGTTGCAACCCTAAATTTTATGGACTCCTTGCCTGTCATGGCATCACAGATCCGTGAGTGGACCCAGGCGGAGCCAATCCTGTCAAAGGTTTGACACATAGTCCTGTATGGTGGGCAACATAGACAGCTCACAGGCGAGTTGCCGGCATTTTCCTCCAAGATGTCAGAATTTAGCGTGGAAGACGGTATTCTCTTGTTTGGGGGGGGGGGGGGGGGGGGGGGGTGCAGATTTCGTTGGCCCTTTTCAAGGATCCATGTTCCTTCTATTAATCGATGCCCATCTAAATGGCTAGAGGTGCATAAGGTGTAGGCACAACGTCCTGCGCAATGGCCGAGAAGATGAATTTGTTTTTCAGTACGTATGGTCTCCCCGAGGTGCTCGTCACTGACAACGGCACTCCTTTCACAAGTGAGGAGTTTGCAAGGTTCATGAAGATAAACGGCATACGCCATATCTGCACCGCTCCATACCACCCGGCTTCCAATGGGTTGGCGGAGTGCGCAGCGCAGGCATTCAAAAGGGGCCTAAAGAAGCAGTCTTCCGGGTCTATTGACACAAGATTGGCTCGTTTTTCTGTTTTCATATAGGAACACTCCACACGAGGTGACTGGGGTAGCTCCCGCGGAATTCTTAATGGGTCGGAGACATCGCACCCGCCTTAGCATGGCTTTCCCGGATATTGGCGCAAAAGTACGCCGAACTCAAGAACGGCAGGGACATGGCCTTTCTCGGCATTGGCCGATTCGGCAGTTTGTGCCTGGTGACCTGGTGTTCATTCAAAATTTTGCTGGTCGTGCCCGGTGGGTTCCTGGACAAACGGGCCTGATCTCTTACCAGGTGCAAGCCCAGGGTCGTCTCCAGCACGAGCATGTAGACCACGTTCGGTTCAGAAGGCCGCCTCTTTCAAAGATTCTCTGCCCCAGGAGCTCACTTCTACAGCCGCAGAGACCAGACACAGTGGAGGGTATCCCTCACTATCTTCCTCTGGTGCCGCACTCAAAGCCTGCACAGGTCATTACAGTACCGCGTGGAGATAGAGATGCCGAGATGACAGAGGCAGTAGACTCCAACTCCGAGAAGGAGACACAGGACGCCTCATAAGGGGAGGCCTCGGTCCCACGGGCCGTGGATGTACAAACGTTACGCCGTTCATCACGGAAGCGCCGTTCTCTGTCTCGTTACATGCCGCCCGATCCAGCGCCTCGTGCAAATTATGTCCGGCCTGTGGCAAAACAAGTCCTACGCCCTTCTTCGCCAGAGTTTCCGGTGGATTCCTTGGACTTTTTGGGGGGGGGGGGCATATTATAACCTACCTGCTTACCACTGGCTGGGGACTAATGGCAATCCCACAATCCTTAGGGATATATATATGTTATTGTAAATAAAGTTTTCTTCTGTTCTACAAACTCGTGCTGGATTCTTCGTGGCCCTCACAAAACAAATAAAAGACAGCATGGGGAGCAACGAGATTAAATCACTGGACTGGATATAATAAAACGAGCCAGATAGAGATTTTTGTCCAATGGGGTACAATTACATTAAATCCAGATGGACAATCCGAATGGATAAATTCCTTATATAATAAAAGGACCGAGGAAACAGCAGCTGACACAAAAGCTCACCCCTGCAGAACAATAACTATCAATATTTTTGCATGAATTGCTCAGACAATTCCAAGTATTTCTATTAAGCAAAAGCCCAATCTAGTCTCTGTCCAAATCTGCTTTCTACTCATTTATATTTAGCCTCTGATCCTACTTTCTTGGCACACTTTGAACTGATAGTCTGAGCTTGCTTTATCTCTACCATTTATAGTTCTTGTACTTTGATTATGCCCATACTGAACCTCTTCCTTTCCACACTGCAATGGCAAAGCTCCTTCTGTAAGCTTTCCTTACTTAGATCCAATCTTCTGAACCCGTTGGAAATTGCCTAGCAAACCACTGAGTTCAGGGTTAATTAGGGATGGGTAATAAATATTGGCCTCGTCAGAAACACCTACATTCCATGAAAGAATGAAAAGTCAACAAATCCTGGACTTGGTGGCCCACATCCTAGGATTTTACAAGCTGCACCAATGCCTTTGGAAGATCACCAAATAATTATTCCCCAAGGCTGTTCCACTGTACCATCTTTCATTTACACGTTTGCAGCATAATACAATGGGAGGCGCTCAATAAACTACAATATGTTGAGGTCAAAGAGTACATACTAACAGGTTAAACAAAAAAAAAGAATCAATCCAGAATCGAACTTAAGCTTAGGAATTGCTTCTGATCAAAATTGCTTTAATAAAACATTGCCATTCGTTGAAATGTTAAAATAATTAATGAATTCTAAAGCTTCTTCTCTCATCACTTGAGAGTGACACTGTACCAGGTGCTGCTTGGATAGGTGTTAAGAGTAATATGCAGCTGCTGTCTGCTTTCCTGACCACCCGTAAAAACGGTCAAGCTGTGAAACAGACACGGGACGGCATGGTGGGTAGCATTACTGCCTCAGTGCCACAGATCCGGGTTCAATTCTGGCCATAGGCGACTGTATGGAGTTTGCACTCTTCTCCCCATGACTGCGTGGGTTTCCTCGGATGCTCCAGTTTCCTCCCACAATCCAAAGATGTGCAGGTTAGGTGGATTGGCCATACTAAATTGCCCCTTAGTGCCAAAACGTGCAGGTTAGGCGGATTGACTATGATCAATGCACAGGGTTACCGGGATAGTGTCAGGGAGTGGATCTAGGTAGAGTGCTCTTTCAGACAGTCGGTGCAGATCCAATGGGCCAAATGGCCTCCTTTTGCACTGTAGGGATTCTATGGAGACATAACATGTCAGGTGAATTACCTTTTGTCTGGAGCGGAATGCCAGTTCTGATGACAGATCGAACACCAGAAATGCTAACTCCTATTTTTCTTTCCAAGGATACTGCCAGAGCACGGTGGTTAGCACTGTTGCTTCACAGCGCCAGGGTCCTAGGTTTGATTCCTGCTTGGGTCACTGTCTGTGCGGAGTCTGCGCGTTCTCCCCGCATCTGCGTGGGTTTTCCTCCAGGTGCTCCGGTTTCCTTCCACAAGTCCCAAAAGACATGCTGGTTAGGTGAATTGAATATTCTGAATTCTCCCTCAGTGCACCCGAGCAGGCGCCAGAATGTGGCGACTAAGGGATTTTCACAGTAACTTCATTGCAGTGTTAATGTAAGCCTATTTGTAACAATAATAAAGATCATTATTTTTTCTTCAGCTTTGATTTCCGATTTCCAGTAAGCTTGTGGAACAAAGGCTGCATGTCAGACAGGCAGAGTCATAATGGCACCAAGAAAGGTGGAGCTGGGATGTCATCAAATGTATACAAGCAGATCCACCACCTTCACTCCATCTACAGAACATTTGAAACTTACCTCATCTGAGACTACGCTTCAGCTATTTAATCTAGTGGCCCAGTTAAAACAAAATGCAAGATCCACAAAGCTAATCAATTCTCCATAATATTTCTCCATCTTCATCACTCAGTAACTTGCCCCACATACACCATTCCCTCCTCACTCCAGCAAAATACTTATTCAAGTAATCCATATTCAAAGCTATATGTAGGGTGCAGGCTCCCTGTCCACAAGCATCATTTCCTATTGACTAGATGTTATTGGACATTTTTCTGTCGACATTTCTCTAAATTGTTACATCAACATTTCCCATTCAATTTTGTTGTAGTTGCAAGCACTGACCACTAGACGACTCTGCAACAAGCATCTCAATCCTCTTGTAACATTTATATATTTTTTAAATCAATCAAATTGACCCTAAGCACCAGCATTTACAATTTATTGGTTACAGAAAAACACATGAAAATTTGATGCCAAGAATAACCCTAAAAACGCTAACGAAACAACACAGTTTAATAATGGGGTACAGGATCACGTGGTGCAAGCACAGAAGCGACTGTTTTTGAGAGCTCCAGCTCTACTCATCTTTTAATCCGAGTTTTCACCCTAGTGCATATTTGGCTTTTGGGTTACATGGCTTGTGCGGTGTCCCAGAAATAAAATGCTAAAATCCTCGTTTGTTTGTGGGACCCTGCTCGCAGTGGCGGTTGACGTTAAACAGGCTTTTGCCTTGGCAAAGTTGTGTACAGCTGATGATGGCTGCCAATGGAAATGTTGTCTCTGCTGAAAATCCCGGCTCTGCAGTGCAGGCTATCTAGGCTCACTTCCAAGAGTTGCGGGGTACTTTTGTGGAGGCAATGGAAGCACACAAAGAGGTTCTTGTACTTGAGAGAGCACTTTCCCTGATGGGGGCATGCCTCCGTGTTGTCAAGATCCTGGTAAATGGTTTTTCGTCCATCCTGAAGGAGACAGAGCAGGGTATACCCCTGGGCCCAGCCCCTGGCAAGAGGTGGTGGAAACAATGGGGTACGGGGGAAAGCACCAAGTCAGTGTTCATTGGAGAGCCACTGTAAACACAAAGGGCCAAATGGCAGCATCTGTGCTGTAACAATTCTGTGAAAAGACAGTATATTCTGTCATTTATGGCGGATCATATCCAAAAACCTAAAGATACCGACGCAGAGGGAAACACAAGTGCTAATAAAATTATTCAAATATTGGAACCACAGGTAGAGCTTTTTGACAGAAAATATGTATTTAAGGGAAAAAGCCTTCACCACTCAGGCAGTTACAGTAGTACACATATGTATGATCAAGCTGAACAAAATCTTACTCACAATAAAATCTCATGCGAAAGAAATGCTAGTACAATATTCCAAGTTGGCACTTGCTAAGCATCCCCGGGCTAATTTGTTGGACACAGTAATAAGTGATCCAATTGGCACGTTAAGAACTCTGCATTTCTATAAATAAATGGACTTTGATCATCGACAGTGACTTTTGAAAAGGCCCATGCACTGCTGCTTTCTTAGAATGTCTGGAATTAACTCACATTTATGAATGGGTGCAACAAATGCCCCGAATGATTTCATGTTGGCAGGAAAACTGACGTATTCAATTGTTTAGCAAACTGAGTATTAAGCTCTGGAATTATTTTAAAAAGGCGACAAATTATTTTTCTTATGATAAGGTTTCAAAAAGTATCAAAATTTGCACTGAAAGCCAAGATCTGGAAACTGCTGGAAATATCTTAAACAAGGGGTACAGATTTAGGCCATTCAGGAATTAAATCATAATCGAATCTCTACAGTGCAGAAGGAGACCATTCGGCCTATCGAGTCTGCACCGGCCCTTGCCTCCACCCAATGCCCAAACCCATAACCCCCACCTAACCTTTTGGACACTAGGGGACAATTTTATCATGGTCAAACCTGTACACCTTTGGACTGTTGGAGGAAACCAGAGCACCCGGACGAAACCCATGCTGACACAGGGAGAAAGTGCAAACTCCATACGGACAGTGACCCGAGGCTGGAATTGAACCCATGTCCCTGGAGCTGTGAGGCAGCAGTGCTAACCACTCTTCAGCGTGCTGCCCATGAAGTACTTTCACCTCACAAAAGGAGAAGAAAATCAAGGACCAATTACTTTTTTCAAGGCCAAGATTGACCAATTTATCAGACAAGAATATTATAGGATATAGCTCCAAGCGCAGGTAGAGTGGATACAGATCAGCCAAGATCTGATAAAGTGCTAGAACAAACGGAGGGTGGCTGACTGGTCCCCTCCAGTTCCAATGTTGCTATACTGCTTGTACAAGACGTATCATTTAGCACAATTTCAAATTATAAAAGTAGGAATTATTCAATTTATTGGCTCACTCCAATGGTTCAGTCAAAGAATGTCGATTCAGCAAATTGATTGGGATTACATAGGTGCTAAATCATTTCAACGGATCTATATCTCTCCCCCCCCCCCCCCCCCCCCCATACTTGGATATTGGAATACAAAGTAAAATTTCAATGATACCAAGCTTGGAAGTGGTAAACAGTGAGGATGATGCTAATTTGCTGCAACAGGACATAGATTAGGCTGGAAGAATGAACAGACACAGGCCAGATGGAATTTACCAGAGAAGTAGGAGGTGCTGCATTTTGGCACAAGGATTAGGAAGAGGCAATATCAACACAACAGCACTGCTCTAAAGGGTGTACAGGGACAGAGGAACCACCTGGGAGTGCATATGCATAGATCTTTGAAGGCAGCATATTGAAAGAGTGTTTAGCAAAGCATATGGGATCTTGGGCTTCATAAATATAGAGTACAAATGTTTTGCTGCACCTCTATGAGGTCCTGGTTAGGCCACAACTGGGAAGGATGCGAGGGTCCTTGAGGCGGTACAGAGAAGGTTTACCAGAATGGTTCCAGGGATTTTAACTACAAAGTTAGGTTGGAGAAGCTGGGGTTGTACTCGTTGGACAAAGGAAATTGAGGGGAAATCTATTAGAGGTGTAAAAGAAAACCTTTCCTATAGGCTGATGGTACAAGTATTAGGTGAACACATCTTAGGCTTTGGATGAGAGATGCTGGAAAACGCAAGGAAGAGCTTTCTTTAATGGAGATAGTAGTAATTACTTGAAACTCACTGCCCATTAGTGAGGGCAAAGGAGCAATGATCATTGAGCTCAAAAGGAATTGGAAGTGCACTTGAAGGAAATTAATTTAAGACTACTGGGATAGAGCGGGGGAATGGGACTGACTGGATTGCTCCAGGCAGATTAGCATAGAGTCAATTTGCCAAATTGCCTCCTCCAGTGCTGTAAATGGCTACGACACTAATAAATGAACACCCTCCTAGAGCTGCCGCCGATGAAACAATCCCCATCTCCGCTCCCAAATGAATAAATTGGTCCAAAAAGAAAAGAGCTAGAAAGTGAAAAGGTTTGTTCACTTAATTCGCCACTAACCCTAGTTTGAACCATTTACAACTTTGCGTTGAACTTTCTGGTCTTATAGAATCATAGAAATTACAATGGAGACCATTCAGCCCATCAAGTCTGCACCGGTCCTCGGAAAGAGCACATAACTTATAATTTAGCCATCTAAGATGACCACCTACAAAGGACCATGGGAATTATGGCCAACCCAGGACTCAAACAGATACAGAGCCTGTGTGTATCTGAAACACAGGTAACCAGACCTGATCTCTTTTGGATCCGGTCTGTGCCAGTCCAATTGCAGCAGGAACAGCCAGCTAAGTTCAAGACCAACGATGGCTACATGACAGATGAGCCCAACAGAGACAGAGCCACTTTTTTCGAACCAGCCAAATGAAATCCAGATAAAAGCCATATCCATTTGCACAGTGCCAGTCGCCCTGAAGTTAAGTACCGGTTATTGTAGCTGATAGGTGTAGTTTAACACATAGTAGATACAGTAGTCCCCCGTTATAACGCGGGTGTTGGGGTCCAAGACAGCCACCCGTGTTGCATCCGAGCCGCGGATATCCACGATGGGGGTTTTTGGCTCTGCAACTTTATTTTTGGACCGGAAGCATTGGATGAAACCTTCGATCAGAGTACTGATAAGAACTTACTTTAGTTGACTGCAGAATTATTACATTATGCTACCATAAGTTAAATATAAGTTAAAGTAAGAAAGTAGCACTTCTAAATTTATTTAAAAATCTATGCATGCACTTCCCATTGTGAATCTACGGGGGGCGGGGGGAGAGATCTGACCCCCGTAGATTCACAATGGGAAGTGCATGCATAGATTTTTAAATAAATTTAGAAGTGCTACTTTCTTACTTTAACTTATATTTAACTTATGGTAGCATAATGTAAGAAAGTAGCACTTCTAAATTTATTTAAAAATCTATGCATGCACTTCCCATTGTGAATCTACGGGGGGCGGGGGGAGAGATCAGACCCCCGTAGACTCACAATGGGAAGCGCATGCATAGATTTTTAAATAAATTTAGAAGAGCTACTTTCTTACTTTAACTTATATTTAACTTATGGTAGCATAATGTAATAATTCTGCAGTCAACTAAAGTAAGTTCTTATCAGAACTCTGATCGAAGGTTTTATCCAATGCTTCCGGTCCAAAAAAAAAGTTGCAGAGCCAATATGCAGCAGTGGCTGCAGGTTTCATTGCTATAATAAACTGACAGCATCAATTTCTCCTGGTCCTTGAAACTATATGAATAGAATCTGCATAACCCACCACCTAGTTCCCTTAGTTCATATTGGGAACCCACAGAAACTTACCAGGAACACTGCTCCTCTCTCACTGAATCTCCCTCCAAACAGCCGGCAGTGTCAATTTCAGCGGCCGGCTCACTTTGATCCGGAGAGGGAAGCTGACAGTTGGGGTCCATAAGCACCCCCGCCGTATATCGCGAACGCGGAGCGCGGTATAACGGGGGACCACTGTATTGTGTTTGCATGTTGAGAGAACTCGTGTATATAAATAAACCATCTTTTGAACTAACTAACTGGTTGTGTGGTCATTTGATCGATATAAGGGAAGGCTTGTGGTTTGCGAATATAAAAATACCCACGGTTTGGCAACGCTGTTGGGTGGAAAAAAACACTGACAATGCCCACGCCTCCACCCTATCCCAGTAACCCCACCTAACCTTATTGGACACTAAGGGCAATTTAGCATGGCCAATCCACCTAACGTGCATATCTTTGGACTGTGGGAGGAAACTGATGCAGACACGGGGAGGATGTGCAGACTCCACACAGACAGTGACCCAAGCCGGGAATCGAACGTAGGACCCTGGAGCTGTGAAGCAACAGTGCTAACCACTGTGCTACCGTGCCACCCATGCAACGACTAACCATGAACTGCAGGCAGAAAATTCCCTCAATGGATATATTTTTTAATTAACCAATATTTGCATATTTTGAAAAACACCCTTAATCAGCAGTAACTACATTTCAAAATGTAATTAATTTTATTGAAGAGCGCTGCTTCATGCTGAGTACATTGGTAAAGCGTTCTATAAATGCTGCTTATTTCTTCAGAATCATAAATTAGTCTGAAAATAGTCACAAACACAATGCTACCAGTCATCTTAGCTTAATAGAAAAGTCACACTTTTGACCAATAAACGCCTTGCGTAATTCATTTATCTCAATTTGATGACATCACTGCCAGCAACAGTATTTCACCCTGTTAAACTGTTTAAACATCCTCTCCACATACAACCCCAATAACTGAAGGACAAAATCTGTAATCTTATGGCTGCAGCATTAATTTCATACAATATGGTTAGTTCAATTCTCTCCAATTGCTATCCTCCATAACTGCATGCAGTACTACAACTGAGTTACACGGCTCAAAATGTTCTGTCCAGATACAAAACATGTTTCAAAGGACAAAATCTATATTTGTTGAAATGGGAGTCGCCATAGCACAAAGGTTCCATGTGACCATCACCACACTTTATGGAAATCCTAGTGATGATACAATCATCGTTTTTAAGTGATGAAACATGAAATTGATTTATACTGTGTACATTCATAAACAAAAACAGATTGCCAAAACATTCACCAATGCCCTTTTTAGCCCTTCCTGGTCATCTCATCATCAGTACAAGCCTACTACATTTTACTTCTCATGTTCAGTACCATGTTGAACCTCCACTGCATAAACTGCTATGGGATGTGCCCTTTTATATAGTACAACCATTTTCATTGATTGCACAAAAATACTCCAGCAAATCACGCCAAAGCCAAAACTAAAAATACCCAGTAATAAACTATCCAATAAGTAGATTATTCTATTGGCGATATTCTTTCCACTGGCATTCTATTAAGATAAATTAAGACTTCAATTCATGTATTTATTGGCTTCACCTGCTAATTATACGACTTATAACGCAGTCAATTAAAAATTACCTGAACCATCTCATGACTCCAAATCATCAACCACTTGTGTGAACAGGAATATAAACAGGCATATGGACAAGTGGATTTAAATATATTAAAAGGCGGCATAAATTTATTAGATTTTAAAAGGGATTGAGGCTGTTTTACCTAGAAGGTGCAAGATATAAACATCGAAGAACAATGGGGTGGGGGATTAATTTGTTTCACAATGTCTTAAAACTTGAAATTGTGTGTGAGCCTTTCTATCACTGGAAGTTCAAATTCCTTTTAAAAAGTTATTGGACTCCACAGGCATCAGAATTGTATATTGTTCTCGCTGAAACCTGATGCTGAAAATTATAAGTGCCTTAATAAAATATTTTCTTTGAAAAAAATAGTATATGGGGTGAAATATCAAATTGTTTATCATCAGGCAATCATTACACGAGTCCTATTTGCGATAATAATGTGCCTGCCTTTTAAGTACACAAATTAAATCAATGCAAATACTTTGTGTCACAGTAGCAAAGACCCAGGTGGCCAGGCATAAAATTAAAATAAAAACAAGTTAATCAAGTTCTATCTTGTGAAAATATTTACAGCAATCTACATAACATACCACATTTAATCTGCATTTTCCCCCAAAACGAATTTATGAAAAGCAAAGATTTTTGTATGAAACACAGAACCATACAGCCCTGAAGAAAGCAATTTGGCCCAGTGTACTTGGGCCAGGTCTTTTGAAAGTGCCATCTGATTAGTCCCACTCTCCATAATAGCCCTGCAGAATTTTCCTCCCCCATAGCCATGCAAAATTTTCCTTTCAAATATTTATCCAACTCCCTTTTGAAAGTCACTGCTTAATTGGCTTCCAGCATCCACCCTTTCAGGCATGCCTTACGGATCATAACTTGCTTCATAAAAAAACCTCCTCCTCTTGCTTTTTCCAATTACCCCGAATCTGGTTCAGTTTCTTCTGTTGGTAAAAAGTTTTTTCCTACCAATCCTCCCACAATTCTTTTTTAAAAAACTTTAGAGTACCCAATTAATTTTTTACAATTGAGGGGCAATTTAGCATCTTCAATCCACCTACCTTGCACATCTGTGTGTTGTGGGGGCGAAACCCACGCAAACACGGGGACAATGTGCAACCTCCATACGGACAGTGACCCAGAGCCGGAATCGAACCTGGGACCTCGGCGCCGTGAGACAGCAGTGGTACCACTGCGGCACCGTGCTGCCCTATCCTCTCACAATTCTGAATACCTCGAATTAAGCAGACTGGAAGAGTCCCAGTTTTCCAGTCTCGCAGCATAACTGCAGGTCCTCATCTCAGACAGCTTTTCAGCAAATCCCTTCTGCACCCTCTCCAAACCCTAGACATCCTTTCTCGATGTGTGGTGTCCATAGACATTACACCATAGAGCCATAGAGGTCGAGAGCACAGAAAAAGCCCTTTGGCCCATTTGCGGCAGTCAAAAACAACCACCTAACTATTCTAATCCCATTTTCCAGCACTTGGCCTATAGAATCATAGACTTTACAGTGCAGGAGGCTAGTCGGCCCATCGAGTCTGCACCGGCCCTTCCAAAGCATACCCTACTCAAGCCCATGTATCTACCCAACCCCCCTAACCCAGTAACCCCCATTTAACCTTTTTGGACACTAAGGACAATATAGCATGGCCAATCCACCTAACCCGCACATCTTTGGACTGTGGGAGGAAACCGGAGCACCCGGAGGAAACCCACACAGACACTGGGAGAACGTGCAGACTCCGCACAGACAGTGACCCAGCTGGGAATCGAACCTGGGACCCTGGAGCTGTGAAGCAACAGTGCTAACCAATATGCCACCGTGCTGCCCTATAGGCTTGTATACCATGGCATTGCAAGAGCACATACAATCACTACAGTGCAGGAGGCCATTTGGTCTATCGAGTGTACACTGACCATCCAAAAGAGCACTCCACCTATACCCATTCCCCCACCCTATCTCTAACGCTGTGCTCTGATCATGGTCAATCCACTTAACTGCACATCTTTGAATGCGGAGGAAACGGGAGCACCTGGACGAAACCCACACAGACACAGGGAGAATATGCAAACTTCACACAGTCACCCAAGGCCAGATTCGAACCTGGGACCCTGGTGCTGTGAGGTAGCAGTGCAAACCACTGTGCCACCTATATCTAAATCCTTCTTAAATGTTACGAAGATCTCTGTCACAACCAACCCTTTCAGGCAGCGAGTCCCAGAATCCCACCACCCTCTGGATGGAAAAGGTTTTCCTCACAACCCGTTGCTTCATATCGCCAGGGTCCTAGGTTCAAATCCCGGCATGGGTCAGTCTGTGCGCAGTCTGCATGTTCTCCCGGTGTCTTCGTGGGTTTCCTCCCACAATTCCCAAAAGACGTGCAGTTAGGTGCATTGGACATTCTGAATTCTCCCTGCGTGTACACGAACAGGTGCCGGAGTGTGGCGACTAGGGGATTTTTGCAGTAACTTCATTGCAGTGTTAATGTAAGTCTGCTTGTGACAATAATAAAGAGTATTATTATTATGAATCTATGACCCCGGTCATTGCTCCCTCCCTCCAACAACGGAAAAGGTTTCTTCCCGTCTACTCAATTTATGCCTCTCATAATTTTATATATCTCAATCATGTCGCCCCTCAATCTCCTCTGCTCCAAGGAAAACAACCTCAATCTACCAATCTTTCATCACAACTAAAGTGGATTGGCCATGCTAAATTGCCCGTAGTGTTCTAAAAAGTAAGGTGGGGGGGGGGGGGGGGGGGGGGGGGTTGTTGGGTTACGGGTATTGGGTGGATACGTGGGTTTGAGTAGGGTGATCATTGCTCGGCACAACATTGAGGGCTGAAGGGCCTGTTCTGTGCTGTACTGTTCTATGTTCTAAGGCAACATCTTGGTAAATATGTCCTCTGCACCCTTTCCAGTACTATCACATCCCTCCTATAACGTGGATTCCAGAACTGCACACAATACTTTAGCTGTGGCCTAACAAACATTTATACGGTTCCAGCATAACCTCCCTGCTCTTAAACCCTATGACTTGGCTAATAAAGGCAAGTATGTATGCCTTCTTAACCACTTTATCCACCTACTCTGCTACCTTAAGGGACCAGTGTATATGGTCCTTCCTGATCCTCGGTGCTTACCGGGCTCTTGTCTTTCATCATGTATTCACTTGCCTTGTTTGTCTTGCCCAAGACCATCACTTCATACTTATCTGGAATGAATTCCATTTGCCACTGATCAGCCCAACTATATCCTCCTGTAATCATATGCTGTCCTCCTCATTATTTACCACCCCTCCAATTTTAGTATTAACCTCAAAACTTACTTGCCAGCCCTTGTACATTCAAATCTAAATCATTTATATAAACCACAATGAGCAGATTAACACTAACACTAATTCCTTCAAGACCCCACTGGACACACACTTGTAGTCAGAAAAACACCATTTGACCATCACCCTCTGCTTCCTGCCACTCAGTCCAAGTAGACTATGTCAAATGCATTTCCCTCATCTACACACCTGGTCACAGCTATAATAATAAAGTTGTTTATTAAAAAGCAAAACATCTTTATCAATAAAGGTATAAGAGTATAAAGTTATAAATCGCTGGTTATGCCCTAGCTGGACTGGGAGCAGACACTTACCTGTGACAGAACAGTGGGATGCATCCAAGAAGTAAATAGGAAGAATGTGGACCCAACATGTTCCAATAAAGAAAAAGGGTGGGACCAACAAATCCAGTGGACCCTGGATATTAAGGGATATACAGCATTGGATAAAGAGAAAAGGGAGGCTTATAGAATTTTTCCAATTACGGGGCAATTTAGCGTTGCCAATCCACCTACCCTGCACATCTTTGGGATGTGGGGGCAAAACCCACGCAATCACAGGGAGAATGTGCAAACTCCACACGGACAGTGACCCAGGGCCGGGATCGAACCTGGGACCCCGGCGCCACGAGGCAGCAGTGCTAACCACCTTGCCACCATGCTGCCCTGCACCAAACATTTATACATGTAAACTCTCAGGTAATCCTTCAAATGAGCCAGGCATTCTGGAAAAAAACTAACTGGGTGACTTTAAAATAAATATGTAGTCTTCTTAACCAAAAAAAGTTAACATGTCAGCAATATTACATTTTCCTCAATTTGTATTTTAGGTACATAGAACGATCAGGCCCTTCGGCCCTCCAAGCCTGAACCAATCATGATGCTTGTCTAAACTAAAACCTTCTGTACTCCAGGGGTCCGTATCCCTCTATTCCCATCACATTCACGTATTTGTCAAGATGCCTCTTAAACATCACCATCGTACCTGCTTCCACCACTTCCCCCAGCAGTGAATTCCAGGCACTCAACACCTCCCCCCCACCATGTAAAATACCTTGCCTTGCACATCTCCTCTAAACTTTGGCCCTCGCACCTTAAACCCATGTCCCCTAGTAATTGACTTTTCCACCAAAAAGCTGCTGGATGCAGTCAATGCCCTCTCACACCCAGCTTTGATTTAAGGTTATCTAGAACCTGGTACAATATCAGTCAGTGGCAATACTGAGCAGTACTACTGGCTCAAGTGCAGTTTATGGGACAGCTCAGCACCACCTTCTCAAGGGCAATTAGGATGGGCAATAAATGCTGGCCTAGCCAGTGAAGTTCACATCCCTTGAATAATTTTTTTTTAAAAACAGCACGTGCATATTAAACTAATACTTACCTGGCCACGAGAGAGAATGATCAGGAAGGTTGTTCTCCCAGGACAAGATTATTCCATTGCACTCCAGATGTGCTGGACACCTGTGATGTTCCCAAATGCAGGATACTCTACTGCACCACAATCATCCAAATTAACTTGCTCAAAAGTTGGCTCTTAAGTTATGATTTAACCAGCTATGTCTTGTGGGTACGTGGGACAATCCCACAATGATTTCTATCACAAAAATAACAACTGGAGCCAGAGTTCCAATGGCAAAATTGTTTCTAATACCAACTTTCAAAAATCAGTTGCATCGTTTGTGAAGGCATCAATGCAAAGCTGGCAGACATAGTACACCAGAACTTTGAAAAGCAACTGTGCTTTTCAGAAACCATCTTGCACCACTTTGTGTGGTTAAAGATGCGGTAATACCACAGCCTCGTCCAACAAGTAATTTAAAAAGGAGGAAACTGCTGGTGCTGGTGACAGCACAATATACTCAATAAATTAAAACAGCAAACTTTAAAGTAAATTAACACAGGTAAGGAAAATGTGATGTATATGTACACAATTGTTTACAAAATATGTGAAATGCCAATAAAAGGATTTCAAAAAACCCCAGCAAACTTTTCAACCAAGTAGATTTTTGTTCACTTGATTTCCATGATAAAATAACAATTAATTAACAAGCTACCATCTGTGCCTCAGTTTCAAGCTGCACTCCAAAGAATGGAGCACAAAATCTAGGTTGCCATAGTCAATACAGCATGGAGGCAGCGCAGAGGGAGCACTACAGTAATGGAGGAGTGAAGCTGAGGGAGCACCTAGCACCTCTAAAGGAATCTAGAACTAGGAAGCACAGTTTTCCCCAGATAGCAGCGGAGGCTGGCTCACTGAATATATTCAAAGTTGAGTTGGAAAGATTTCCAGAGTCAAGGGTTATGGGACACAGGCAGGGAAGTAGAGTTATGGGCACAATCAGGACAGCCATGACCTTGTTGAATGGCGGAGTAGGCTGAATGGGCCAAATGGCCTACTCCTGCTACTATTTCTTATAATCACCAGATGGGCAGTGCTGAGGGAGTGTCACGGCACCGGAGCTGCTGTCTATCGGGTGTGATGTTAAAATCGAGGCCCTTCTACTCTTCAGGCGGATGTGAAAGATAACATGGCATTGCACAAACTAAATGCAGGGAATTCTCCCATTGACCTGCCCAACATTTATCCCTCAATCACCACCAAGAAAAATAGGTTAAAATGGTAATTCATCTCACTGCTGTTTGTAGCATCCTTTTCAAAAGAATGGTTAGACCAGAGTACAGCTGGAAATTTTAGGCATTTTGTATCAAAAGGAACCTGAAGCATTAGAGGACAGACAGTGTGGATAAACCAGAATGACATCATGGGAGAGAATTGTAGCTTTAAGAAGGAACTTTAGATATACTTGGACTATTGCCATTGGAGCAAACGCAAAGAAGAAATTTAACAAACTTTTTCAAAATTAGAAGATTTTTATTGAGTTAAGCAGGGTAAAATTGGAGGAGTCAGTGATGGGAGTCCTCAATTTAAAATCTGTCAATGTGTAAGCAGCAGAGTTTGGAGGCATTTCTTTTCACAGAAGGTTGCTTACAGCATGGTTGAGACCAAGTACTGGAAATGGTTTAAAACCTTGCAGTAGAAGCAGCCACCATTCTGCCCATCCCACCTTTGTTCTGCAAAATTTATTTTCAATTACATACACAATTACTGTCCGTTTGAATGTTACTGTTAAATCTGTTTCCAACATCCTCTGTGGGATGGGGGTGGTGAAGTCATGGGTCAGTTGCCAGCACTACCGCCACAGTAAGGTGGTTGAGAGTTCAAGTGCAACTCCATAGACCCAAGTCTATAATGCAGGCTGGCAGTAGTGTTGAGAGAGGTGTTGCCTTTCAGGCTAAGATCAAACTGAAGCCCCCTCTTCCCTCTCAGGTGGACATTAAAGCACTATATCAGCTGTAAAGTATTTTGGAAGGCACTGAGCTTGTGAAACGTGCTATAAAAATGTATTTTTTCTTTCACTAAAGAACTGTGGCTGATGCTGCATTCTGAAAACATAAATGGGTGGACAATTGAGTGCTCTCGAGAGTGAAACAAATACAGAGTTACATATCAAGGTGCCAGAATCAGGGCTGAGATAGAATCATGGCACAAATTGTTTAATCCATGCCCGCGCGGGCTCGTTGAAAAAACTATCCAATTCATGATGTGCTTGTTAAATGTATTAGACATTCTGAATTGCCCCTCAAGTGTATCCGAACAGACACCAGAGTGAGGTGACTACGAGATTTTAACAGTAACTTCATTGCAGGGTTAATGTAAGCCTACTTTTTAAAAATAAATTTAGAGTACCCAATTAATTTTTTCCAATTCAGGGGCAATTTAGCATGGCCAATCCACCTACCCTGCACATCCTTTGGGTTGTGGGGGGCGAAACCCACGCAAACACGGGGAGAATGTGCAAACTCCACACGTGACCCAGAGCCGGGATCGAACCTGGGACCTCGGCATTGTGATTCAGCAGTGCTCACCACTGCGCCACTGTGCTGCTAATGCAAGCCTACTTATGACACAAAGATTATTAGTTCCACTCCCCTCCTCTTTGCCAATCGCCCTATCATTTTCTCTCCCTTTTCCTCAATTTAATTTTACTACGGAATCTGCTTCCACGACTTTTTAATAGAATATATACCAATTGTAATTATCTGAATAAATTCTCATTCTTCCTGTTTCTTTTAAGAATCAGCTTAAATCTGATAACTGATCCTTTTTGCAAGTATAAACAATTTCTCTGTATCTAGTCTTGCAGCACAAAAAGAGAACCATCAGTCCAATGTGTCTGCAGCAGCCGCCAAGCACCTATCAATTCAAATCCCATTTTCTAGCACTTGGTCCATAGCCTTGTACGCTCTGACATTTCAAGTGCTCATCTAAATACTTCTTAAATGTTGAGGGTTCCCGCCTTTACCACCCTTTCAGGCAGTGAGGTCCAGATTCCAACCTCTCTCTGGGTGAAAAGGTTTTTCCTTAAATCCTCTCCAAATCTCCTGCCCCTTACCATAAATCTATGCCCCCTGAATATTGACCCCTCTACTAAGGGGAAAAGTTTCTTCCTATTTACCCCATGTCCACAAAATCGAATTTTTAAACCTTGATGGAGATTCCCCTCAGCCTTCTGCTCTAAAGAAAACAGCCCCAGCCTATTCAGCCTCTCTTCATAGCCGAAATATTTCAGCACAGACAACAACTTGGTGAATCACCTCTGAACCCTTTCTCATGCAATCACATCTTTCCTATATAGTGTGTTGACCTGAACTGCACACAGCACTCTTAAGCTGTGCCCGAGCTCCATCATTACCTTCCTGCTCTTATATTCTATGCCTCGGCTAATAAAGTCAAGTATCCCATAAGCCTTCTTAACCACCTTATCTACCTGCCCAGCTGCCTTCAGGGATCTATGAACATGCACCCCAAGGTTCTTCTGTACTTCCTAGAGTCCTACCATTCATTGTGTATTCCCTTGCTATGAAAATCCCCCCCCCCCCCCCAACCCCTTAAATGCATCACCTCAAACTTTCCGTTCATTACTTCCACATCTAGATTATTAATGTATACTACAGCCGGGAAACATGTTTAGATATCTGCAGGTAAAGGCATTTGCTAGACAGCAGGTAGAGGGATTCCCTGCGCTCCCCGCAAGGGGGGTGAGTGACAGGGTGCTCTCGGGGGTCTGGGTCGGGGAGAGGAAGATATCCGATATCTACAGGCTTATGCAGGAGGTGGAAGAGGCGTCAGTAGAGGAGCTGAAAACGAAGTGGGAGGGGGAACTGGGGGAACAGATCGAAGACGGGACATGGGCTGATGCCCTGGAGAGGGTAAATTCTTCCTCCTCGTGTGCGCGGCTTAGCCTCATCCAATTCAAGGTGCTGCATAGGGCCCACATGACTGGGACGAGGATGAGTAGGTTCTTTGGGGGTGAAGATAGGTGTGTCAGGTGCTCGGGGAGTCCAGCGAACCATGCCCATATGTTCTGGGCATGCCCGGCACTGGAGGAGTTCTGGAAGGGGGTGGCGAGGACGGTGTCAAGGGTGGTAGGATCCAGGGTCAAGCCAGGATGGGGACTCGCGATTTTTGGGGTTGGGGTAGAGCCGGGAGTGCAGGAGGCGAAAGAGGCTGGTGTGCTGGCCTTTGCGTCCCTAGTAGCCCGGCGAAGGATTTTGCTACAGTGGAAGGACGCGAGGCCCCCAAGCGTGGAGACCTGGATCAATGACATGGCGGGCTTCATTAAGCTTGAGAAGGTTAAATTCGCCCTGAGAGGATTGGTGCAAGGGTTCTTTAAACGGTGGCAACCTTTCCTCGACTTTCTGGCTCAACGATAGGGTACTGGGACATTAGCAGCAGCAACCCGGGAGGGGGTGGGGGGGGGGGGGGGGGAGGGGGGGGGGGGGGGGTGGGGGGAGGAAGACGGGACGTTGATTATGTTTGCTTATTTTATTTAAATTTGATTTATTTAATTTTAATTTATGGTTAAGTTCGCTTGTTGGGGGGGTGGGGGGAGTGTGATACATGTGATGTTACGGTATGGGGGGAATTGTGGGTGTTATGGGGCTGTTAGTTGCATATTACTGCTTGTTGCTATACTTGTTGTTATATTTTCTGTAAAAAATTCCAATAAAAATTATTTTTTAAAAAAAATTAATGTATACTACAGACAACAAGCTACCCAATGCCAATCCCCACGGTACACCACTAGACACAGGCTTCCAGTCCCAAAAACAACCTTCCACCATCACCGCCATTAAACCGATTTTTGATTTAATTTGCCTTGGTTCCCACGGGCTCTTACCTTCTTAACCAGTCTCCCATGTCAGGCCTTGTCAAAAGCCTTACTGAAGTCCATGTAGCCTACATTATCTGACCTTCCCTCATCTACACACCTACTTGAAAAAATCAAATTTGTTAGATATGATTTTACCCTGACAAAACCATGCTGACTATCCCTCATTAATCGTAGCCTGTCCAAGTGAGGATTAATTCTGCCCCTCAGAATTTGTTCCAATAATTTCCCTTCCACTGATGTTAGATTCACTGGCCTGTAATTAATACCTGTTTAAAAGCAAAATACTGCAGATGCTGGAATCTGAAACCAAAAGAGAAAAGGCTGGAAACTCTCAGCAGGTGTGGCTACATCTGTAGAACGTTTCAAGTCCAGATGACCCTTTGTCAAAACTTTGTGACCAACTTTGACACAAGGTCATCTGGACTCGAAACGTTATCTCTTTTCTCTCCCTACAGATGCTGCCAGACCTGCTGAGATTTTCCAACATTTTCATTATTACCTGTTTTATCCCTACTTCCCTTCTTGAATAATCGTACCATATCTAATGTCCTCCAGGCCTCTGGCACCTCTCCAGTGGCCAAAGAGGATTTGAAAATTAGCATCACGCCCCTGCAATTACCTCCTTTGCCTCATACATCAGCATGGGATACATCTCATCTGGGGCAGGAGATTTATCAATTTTTAAGCCCACTGAAACCACTGATACCTCTTCTCTCCCAATGCTAATTTGTTCAATTATATCACAATTATGTCTACTCTACCAAAATCCCTCATATTCTATCACAATGCACTACACTTCGTCTTCAAACAGTGGCGGCTAAGGAAATATTTAATGAGAGATTCTGCAAAGTGACAAAATATTTACAGCACAGAAAACAACCATGCAGCCCACCAACCTTGACAGTGCTGATGCTCCACATGAGCCTCCTGCACCCTTCAAACCTGGTCAAATCATTAAGTAAGGAGAAAGTAGTTCCAGTAGCAGTAGGACAAAGGATTGTGGTACAGAATCAAATCACAGAAAGGAAAGGGAAATTAGGTGGGTTTTTTTATGATTTGGAATGTACAGTATAAAAGGACAGTAGCATAACAATAGTGCCTGCAGGTGAGACCTTGTGGCGCAGTGATAGCATCTCTGCCTCTGGACCAGAAGCTCCGTGTTACAGTCCAACAAGCACAATGAGCTAAAGAGCTGGCTTGCAAAGCAGAACAAGGCCAGGGGCGCGGGTTCAATTCCCGTACCAGCCTCCCCGAACAGGCACCGGAATGTGGCAACTAGGGGCTATTCACAGTAACTTCATTTGAAGTTTACCAGTGACAATATGTGATTTTCTTTCATTTAAACAGCAGGACTTGTTGGCCATGGAAGAAGCATTCAATGCAGTTCAACAGGGTCATAATCAGCTCAGGAATCCTTCCATCATTTCTCCCAAAGGGTAAAAAAGTATGAAAATGCACTATTAAATAAACACAGCCAGAAACTTTTAAAAGGGGAATTGGATGATACTTTAAGGTGAAGCACCCACATAGCTCTGGGGAAAAAAGTGAGAGGCGGGGAAAACAGGACCAGGCTGGACAGTACGGATGAGAGGGACCAAATCAGCACAGTACGGATGAGAGGGACCAAATGGCTTCCTTTTTTGTGCTGGGGGATTCGATTTACATCAACCCTCAGAAAAGTTTGAACGACAATTTACAGTTTCAACAAATCTATGAAGTTTGAAATGTATAAGTTTGAACAGCAAGTTATAAAGTTGTTAGGTTTAAATGAGTTGTGAATATTAAGTGTGAAAGAGTTGAAAAGTCTATGAAGAACAATATACATTTAAGCTTGAATAACTAGTTATAAGGACATCATAACTTGTTCAAGTTTAGGTTGCAATAATAAGTTAAGGATGTCAAGTTTGACCAGCTGGAAGGACATAAAGTATTAAATAGCAAGTTATAAAGTATGTTAAGCTCGATTAACAAAGTTAGAAAGACACAACGACCACTCAGCTATGATAGCCAATTTTCAAGACATAAATATCTTCGGAATTTGCTCAGCTTTAAAGTTTGAACAAGTTATAAAGTTGATCAACAAAGTTGCAAACACCATTTAAGGGTGCAGTAAGTCATAAAGAGGTGAACTTTTGAGTTGTAAACACTTTAAGTTTCGATAACCTGTTTTCGGGACATCGAGTTTGAACAAGTTGCAAAGTCGACAACAAAGTTGTGAAGACTTTAGGATGAGTTATAAAGAGACACTTTGGCTGGTTAGTCATGGAGGCATCGGGTTTGCGGTGGCCAGTTTTCAGGACGTTAGGTTTGAACAAGTTGTGAAGACATTGAGTCTGATGAAGAAGGAGGGAGGAAGGGGAGATGCTTACCGCCTGTAAGGTGCTGCTCCTGCTTTGATCCCCGCTCCCAGCCCCGGGAGGAGAGTCGGCATTGTTGGCGACGGCCCCGGGGTTGCTGCTCCTGAAGGCGGCCTGCGAGTCCTGCTGCTGTGCGGCCGGTGGTGGTGGTGGAGGCGCCGCCGGGGCCGGCGGCTGAGGAGGCCGCTGCTTGCCGGCCCGCTTGCTCTTGGCCTGCAGGCAGCGCTGGTGCAGCGCCAGGCTGTGCTGGCGCTCCATCTCCAGGCGCTCGGCCGAGGCCCGCTGGTAGCGCGCGTCGCACGCCGTGTGGTGCCGGCGGCACAGCTCGATCCGCTTGCGGAGCCGCTCCACCACGGCGCTGTGCCGCGGCAGCACGAACTCGGCCATGGCTGGCGGCCGAGGGCCCGGGGACCCGGCGGCTTGATTCCGGCTTCACCCCTCTCTCCCCCTCAGGCAGCCGGAGGGAGGAGGAGGGGAAGGCGAGCTGCTCATCCACCGGCCTCGAATATCCCAACGGGGCTTTCTTTCCAAGTCAGCGGGAAAACTCTTCGCTCGGACTTTTCTCCATTTTTTTTTTATTTTGTTTTACCTCAGACCATCATCGACGGACCGACCGTGACGATGATTGACAGCCCCAACTGACCAATGGCAGGACGCCTTGGGGCGCTACCCGCCCCACCCCCCGATTGACGGCCGCTCCGACCAATCGTCGGCGGCACGAGCTGGGTGTAATGATTGACGGCACGCCAGGCCAATCGAGTTGGAGAGATGGCAGAGACCCACCAATCCAAGATGTGAAGGGGGCGGGTTCGATTACCTTCCTCTGACGTATTTTGATTGACGGAGGGGTTGACCGCTCGGGCGGAACGGGGGCGACCGTGCCGAGGGCGGGCCGGCTGGGCGGAAACCGCTCCCTCACCCAATCGCAGCCACAGGCGGGACTGACTGACGTATGGTCAGACCAATCATATGAAGGAATCCGTAAATTCAAATCTTTTCCATTCTGTTGGGGATTCCGCCATCTTTGGCGTCAACCGCGGTGACGTCGCTTGACAGACAGCGACGCTACCCAATTAGCATGAGAGCACGCCGTGGGATTGCACAATCGGATGCGGTGGGTGGAGACGTGGGTAATACAGTAGTGTTTACAATCACAGGAACTAAACTGAAAAGTCTTGGGATTTTTCAATGTTGGTTGTAATTAACTCCTGGCCTACTTTCGTCAAAAAAAAAAGGAATGCTGTTGAAATCATCCTCAATGAATAGGCCGCGCCCCTGAGCTCACCGGACCACGCCCTTTGGAGGCTGCCCCAGTGTCTGCTGGGAAGTGTAGTTCATTTCCGCCACCATCACCCCACTGCCTCCTAGGCCAGGCAGGAGGGATTAGAGTTACAGAGGGACAAAGTGCAGAAACTAGGGGTGTTCTTCTCACTTTGAGATTTGCAGACGGCACAAAAACACAAGTGTTGTGAACTGTTAGGAAGGATGGTGATAAACTTTATTGGATGTGGGTAAGGAAGTGGGTTAAGTTAAATGCAGAGAAAAGTGAAATGGTGTGACTTGGTAATGTAGAAGGGTTGACAAGACGTATAGAATCATTGAATTTACAGTGCAGAAGGCCATTCGACCCCTCGAGTCTGCACCGGCCCTTGGAAAGAGCACACCACACCTCCACCACATCCCTGTAAACCCACCTAACCCAAGGGCAATTTAGCATAGCCAATCCATTTAACCTCCAATCCACCTAATCTGCACATTTTTGGACCCCAACTGTCACATTATATATTATTGATATGGACACATTCTCCCCATGTCTGCATGGCTTTCACCCCCACAATCCAAAAGATGTGCATTGCAGATGGAATGGCTATGCTACATTGCCCTTTAATTGGAAAAAAAAAATTGGATACTCTAGATTTGCATGAGGAAACTAAATGTATTATTTCCAAATTTGCAAATGATACAAAGTTGCATAGTTGGGTGAGCTTGGAGGAGGATGCAGAGATGCTTCAGCAGGATTTGGGCAGGCTGGGTAAGTGGACATATGCATGGCAGATGCAGTACAAGGCGGATAAATGTGAATTATCCGCTTTGGTAGCAAAAATAGGAAGGCAGATTATTTGAATGGGTGTAAATTGAGAGAGGTGGGTACTCAGAGACCTTGGTGTCCTCGTTGCTGAAAGTAAGAGCACAGATACAGCAGGCAGTAAAGGTGGCAAATGGTATGTTGGCCTTCATAGCAAGACGATTGGAGTAATGGAATAGGGGTGTTTTACTGCAATTGTGTAGGCCATTGTTGAAGTCACACCTGGAGTATCGTGTGCAGTTTTGGTGACTTTATCTGAGGAAGGATGGCCTTGCTTTGGTGGAACTGCAGCGAAGATTTACTAGGCTGATTCCTGGGGTGGCAGGACTATCATATGAGAGACCAAGTCGTTTGGGATTACGTTCATTGGAGTTTAGAAAAGCGAAAGAGGATCTCATAGAAATTTATAAAATTCTAACAGGAACACTGCAGTATCAGGAGGACGTGGCAGCTTTGGAGAGAGTACAGAAAAGGTTTACCAGGATGTTGCCTGGTATGGAGGGTATTAACTTTGAGAGAGGGGCAGCATGGTGGCGCAGTGGGTAGCACTGCTGCCTCACGGCATTCAGGTCCCAGGTTCGATCCCGGCTCTGGGTCACTGTCTGTGTGGAGTTTGCACATTCTCCCCATGTTTGCGTGGGTTTCGCCTCCACAACTCAAAGATGTGCAAGGTAGGTGGATTGGCCACACTAAAATTGCCCCGTACCTTGAAATAATTGGAAATAATACTCTAAATTATTTAAAAAACTATGAGAAGAGATTGTATAAACTGGGCTTGTTTTCCCTAGCGAGACGGAGGCTGAGGGGCGAGACGGAGGCTGTGGGGCAACCTGACAGAAGTTTATAAAATTATTAGGGGTCTAGATAGGGTGAAAGATTGGAGGCTTTTTCCCCAGGGCGGAAATGACAATTACAAGGGGGTACAAGTTCCAGGTGAGGGGGGTGCGGGGGGAGGTTCAGTGGAGATGTGAGGGGGAAGTGTTTTTTTTTTTTACA
This sequence comes from Scyliorhinus canicula, assembly GCF_902713615.1. NCBI lineage: Eukaryota > Metazoa > Chordata > Chondrichthyes > Carcharhiniformes > Scyliorhinidae > Scyliorhinus > Scyliorhinus canicula. The sequence goes on along the minus strand of NC_052149.1, from coordinate 229,687,746 downwards.
CAGAGGGTCGTGGTGGCCAGGAACGCACTTCCAAGTGAGGTGGTTGAAGCAGATACGTTGGTGAACACTTATCTGGATAGGCACATCAAAGACGGGTATAGAAGGATCCAGGCGGTTCGTCTAGATAGGACACGTGATCGGCACAGGCTTGGAGGGTCGAAGGGCCTGTTACTGTGCTGTATTGTTCTTTGTTTTCTTTCTTTGTTTGATTAGTCAAGGTAAATTCAGAAAGAATGTTCACAATGGTGGGGGAGCCCTGCCAGAATTCTTCAAGCGCCGGGCATGCCCAGAACATATGGACATGGTTCGTTGGACTCCCTGTACATCTCACACACCTGTCCTCTACCCCAAAAAACTTGTTAATTCTTGCCATCGTCATGTGATCCCGGTGCACCACCTTAAATTGAATCAAACTGAGCCTGGCGCATGATGCGGATGAATTCACCCTGCCCAGGGCATCAGCCCTCAGGCCCTCCTCTCACTTGCCCTTCAGCTCCTCCACTGAGGCTTCCTCTGCCTCCTGCAGTTCCGTTTCAATGTCCGACACCTTCCCCTCTCCTACCCAGATGCCAGACACCACCCTGTCCTCTATCCTTCGCGGGGGTAACAGCGGAAATGACCCCACCTGTTTCTTGAGAAAGTCCCGAACCTGGAGATATCTGAAAGCATTTCCCAGGGGGAGGCCAAACTTCTCCTCCAGCGCCTGCACGCTGGGGAAAGTCCCATCTATAAACAGGTCCCCCATCCTTCTAATGCCTGCCCTATACCAGCCTGGGAACCCCCCATCTACCCTGCCCGGAGCAAATCTGTGGTTGTTCCGTATCAGGGTCCAAACTGAGGCCCCCTCCTCCTTCCTGTGCCTCCTCCACACTGACCCCAGACCTTCAGTGCCACCGACACCACCGGGCTTGTGGTTTACCGTGCCGGTGAGAAAGGCAGCAGTGCCGTTACTAGTGCCCCTAAGCTGGTGCCTTTGCATGACGCCGCCTCTAGCCACCCCCAGGCCGACCCCTCTTCCATTACTCACTTCCTAATCATACATTACAGCGCAGTTAAGGCCCTTCAGCTCTCGATGTTGCACCATCCTGTGAAACCCCTCTAAAGCCCATCTATACTATTCCCTTATTGTCCATATGTCTATCCAATGACCATTTGAATGCGTTTAGTGTTGGCGAGTCCACTACTGTTGCAAGCAGGGCATTCCACATCCTTACTACTCTCTGAGTAAAGAACCTACCTCTGACAACTGTCCTATATCTATCTCCCCTCAATTTAAAGCTATGTCCCCTTGTGCTAGACATCACCATCCGAGGAAATAGGCTCTCAATCATGGCCACATTCGCCGCCCAATAGTAGCTGCAGAGGTTCTGCAGTGGCCAAACCCCCCCCCCCCCGGCCACGCTCCAAGAATACCCTCTTGACTCGCGGGGTTTTATTTGCCCAGACGAATCCCGTGATAATCCTGTTTACCTGCTCAAAAAAGGATTTGGGGATGAAAACGGGGAGGCACTGAAAGATGAACACAAGAATCTGGGAAGAACCATCATCTTCACAGTCTGCACTCTTCCCACCAGGGAAAGCGGGAGCATGTCCCACCTTTTGAAATCTCCCTCCTTCTGCTCTACCAGCCGAGATAAGTTGAGCTTGTGTCAGGCATCTCAGCTCCTAGCCACCTGTATACCTAAATATCGAAAGCTCCTCTCGACTACCTTGAGCGGGAGCTGCCCCAGTCCCTCCTCCTGGCCCCTGGCGTGGATTACAAACAGCTCACTTTTCCCCATGTCCAACTTGTACCCCGAGAAGCTCCCAAAGTCCCCCAGTATCCGCGTGATCTCCCCATTCCCTCTAGCGGGTCCGAAATATACAACAGCAGGTCGTCAACGTATAGAGAAACCCGGTGTTCTTCCCGCCCCCCACAGACCAGCCCCCTCCAGTTCCTTGATGTCCTAAGCGCTATGGCCAACAGCTCAATTGCCAGGGCAAATAGCAACGGGGACAGGGGGCACCCCTGCCTCGTCCCTCGGTGCAACCTGAAATACTCCGACCTCAGCCGGTTCGTGGACACGCTCGCTACGGGGGCCTGATACAGTAGCTTGACCCACCCTATGAATCCCTCCCTGAATCCAAACCCATCCAACACTTCCCACAGGTACTCCCACTCCACCCTGTCAAAATGATGTGGAGATGCCAGCGTTGGACTGGGGTGAGCACAGTAAGAAGTCTTGCAACACCAGGTTAAAGTCCAACATGTTTGTTTCAAACACTAGCTCTAGGAGCACTGCTCCTTCACCTGAGGAAGGAGCAGTGCTCCGAAAGTTAGTGTTTGAAACAAATATGTTGGACTTTAACCTGGTGTTGTAAGACTTCTTACTGTGCTCACCCTGTCAAAGGCCTTCTCCGCATCCATTGCAGCCACTACTTCTACGTTCTCCCCCCCCCCCACCTCCCACTCCGAGGGCATCATAATATTCAGGAGTCGCCTCACATTCGTGTTCGGTTGTCTGCCCTTAACGAAACCAGTCGGGTCCTCCTCAATCACTCCCGGGACACAGTCCTCTACTCTGGTGGCCAGAATCTTTGCCAGCAATTTGGCATCTACATTCAGGAGTGATATCGGCCTGTAGGGCCCACATTGGAGCAGATCCTTCTTCAAAATGAGTGAGATCAGTGCCTGCGACATTGTCGGGGGGTGGGGGTGGGGGTGAGCTCCTCTCTCCTTCGCCTCGTTAAAGGTTCTGAGCAGGAGTGGGTTCAGTAGCTCTGAGAACATCTTATAAAATTCTACAGGGAAGCCGTCTGGACCCGGGGCCTTGCCCGACTGCATACTTGCCAGCCCCTTAACTACCTCCTCCAGCTCAATCGGGGCCCCCAGTCCCTCCACTCGCTCCTCATCCACCCTTGGGAACCTCAGCTGATCCATAAATTGCTTCATCCCTTCCCCTCCTCTCGGGGTTTCTGACTCTATAGCTTCCCATAGAACTCCTTGAAGACTTTATTGATCCTCTCTGGGCTCAACACCGTGTTACCTTCCTTATCCCGCACTCCCCCGATCTCCCTGGCTGCCTCCCTCCTGCGCAGTTGATGCGCCAGCATCCTACTTGCCATCTCCCTATACTCGTAGACTGCCCCTTTCACTTTCCTCAACTGTGCCCCCATCTTCCCCGTGGTCAGCAAATCAAACTCCGCCTGTATTAAAATCCCCCCCCCCAATAATCAAGTTACTTGACTCCAGGTCCGGGATCTTACCCAGCATGCACCTCATGAACTCCGCATCATCCCAGTTCGGGGCATACATGTTCACCAACACCACCCGGGCCCCCTGTAACCTGCCACTCACCATTATGTACCTACCCCCCTTGTCGGCCACAATGCTCCCCGCTTCAAACGCCAACCGTTTACTCACCAAAATTGCCACCCCTCTGGTCCTTAAGTTGAACACCTGGCCCACCCATCCCTTCCTTCCTTTACCTCGTCTGGTCAGCAAATTTTAAGTGCGTCTCCTGCAGCATGGTCACGTCCGCCTTCAACCCCTTTAGATGCGAGAACACACGGGACCTCTTGACCGGCCCGTTCAGGCCCCTCACATTCCACCTGATCAGCCTGGACGGGGGGGTTGACCCCCCCCCCCCCCCCCCCCCCCCGCGCGACCGACTAGACATCTCCCTTTTTCGGCCAGCCACGTACCCGCGTCCCCCGCTCACTCCAGCCCCCACCGCCGGAGGTCCCCCAGCCCCGACTCTCCATCCATCCCCAACAACTGGCTCCCCTTCAGTCAGCAAAGCAGCAACCCCCCCCCCCCCCCCCCCCCCCCCCGGCCAAGCACCCGCCCAGCACTGATTTTCCCCCCCCCATTGCGCTTCCGTAAGTCAGCTGACCCCGGCTGCTCCCGCCTCTATCTCCAAACTTACTGTTGTCTCATCTTCTGGGCCCCCCCACTCCCCCGCAGGGTAAGAGGGCAAGTGCCATCCGGATCCTTCCGGAGCGCCGGACAACACAGCCCGGACATTACCCCGCCCCCTGAAACAAAAAACAATGACTGAGAAGCAAACAAATTTCAATTCTACAAATAGTCTTACACCAGGCCAACCCTCGATTACACATCCCCGCCAACGCGTTTCACCCACGTGCAGCTGCCCCTTAGTTCAAGTCCAGCTTTTCATGTCTAATGAATGTCCACGCCTCATCCGGAGTATTAAAATAATGGTGCCTGTCCTGGTATGTTACCCAAAGTCTCGCCGGTTGCAGGAGCCCAAACTTCACCTCTTTGCTGTGGAGTACCGCCTTAGCCCGGTTGAATCCCGCACGCCTCCTCGCCAGCTCAGCTCCCAAGTCCTGGTATGCGAATGTAATGCGAATCTTGCCGTTCTCTCACTTGCTGCTCTGCTCCTTCTTTGCCCACCGCAGGACACGCTCCCCGTCTGTAAAGCGGTGGAACCTTATCACCATCACCCTCAGTGGTTTGTTTGCCCTCGGCTTCCTGGCGAGGACCCTAGGCGCCCCATCCAGCTCCAAGGGCCGCGGGAAGGCCCTCGCGCCCATCAGCGTCCCCAACATCATGGTCACATACATGATCGCGTCCGCCCCCTCCACTCCTTCAGGGAGGCCCAGGATCCGCAGATTGTGACCTGTATTCAAGGTCATCCAGCCTCTCCTGCCGTCTTGTGTAATGCCTCGTGCGCCTCTACCCTTACCGCCAGGCCCAGGGTCTCGTCCTCGTTCTCAGACACCTTCCTCTTCACCTCCTTGATTGCCTTCTCCTGTGCCTTCTGGGCCTCCACCATCTTTTCCATGGAGGCCTTCATAGGGGCCAGCATCTCCGATTTTAGCTTCGCAAAACAGCTCCTCAAGAAGTCCTGCTGCTCTCTGGCCCCAATGCTTCTCGATCTGCGCCGGCCGCCATTTTGTCCTCCCCGGCCCGCACTGTCTTCCTCCCCGCAATTGCACATTTTACAGCCCCGCTCCTGGTTCCCTCCATACACCACCAGGGGGAACCTCTCCAGCGTCCGTTCCCACGCCGGTACCCGCCCCACAAGTGCCACCGCCGCTCCGCTAAACGGCCCAAAATCCCGGTCCCGGCGGGAGCTGCCGTGTGTGCGCGACCTAGCTGGTCATGGCCACTACCGGAAGTGGAGTAAACCTTTTATGACTGAGGTGAGGAGAAATTTCTTTACCCAGAGAGTGGCAAATCTGTGGAATTCATTACCAGAGAAAGTAGTCGAGGCCAAAGCGTTGTGTAATTTCAAGAAGGAATTAGACATAGCTCTTTGGGCTAAGGAATCAAGGAATAAGGGGAGGGGGGGGGGGCGCAGGATCAGGGTGTTGGAGCTTGATGATCAGCCATAATTATAATGAGTGGCGGAGCAGGCTTGAAGGGCCAAATGGGCCTCCTCCTGCATCTATTTTCCATGTATGTTTGTGTGTAAAACCTAGCTTCCTTACCTTGACTGGCCCATGTACGACTCCAGACCCACAGCAATGTGGTCGGCTTTGCAATGGCTGGGCAGGGCCATTAGGTGTGGGCAACACGGCAGCGATGCCCACATCCAGGGAATGAATGAAGAGGAATAAAATGCCTGTTTTTGCTTTGGGCAAAGAAAGGAGTCAAGAACACCAGTGTGCGAGAATGAATCGAGAAAGTGCTGATTAGTTGGCTGACTCACGCTATCTGGGAAGGAGGATCTGCTCAGGCGAGCCGACACGTCGACTCCAAATATTCATTATGCAGATTACTAGCAAGTCATCCTGTAGTGTAAATTATGTGCTCCCAATCAGGGACGGGTAAGAAAATATGTTTGCTCATGTTCCAATAACCAAATGCTAAAGTAAGGCAGTCAGTACAATGAAGAGAGGCCAGACATCAGCTTTAGTTAATATTTTAGTTGCAGGAAACCATTTTATCACATGATCTTGCATTTACATTCCTGGAAGAGAAGTACTCAAACATAGTTTGTATCCCAGGTCAAGTCTTTTTTGTCTAACACTCAATTCTATACAATCAGCTTTTTAAAACTTTAAAAAAAAAATCTCCTTTGAAAGGGCCCATTTATGCTAACTATAAATCATCAAGGGTTAGAGTGTCTACACTACTCTAAGGTTCACCTAGTAGAATGGAGACCCTTTGAACTAGGTGCCAAAAAGCAGATGCATTTTTCTTACAAAAACCATGAACATTAGACCTCAATATAATTATAAACTTAATATTGTAAAGAAAACATTGAATTACAGGATGTGTTACAAATCAGATGAATGTATTTCGCCAACTCAATTTTAATTTGCTTGGGTTAATTTTCCCACTCGGGTGTTCAGAATTGCCTTTGAATAGTGATGGACCGCCGGTGAGCAAGCACTAACCAGCATTGTGCAATCTGTTGCTTAAAACTCGCTGATAAATAGTTTACCAGCACAGTATCAAATAACTTTTCTTACTACACACAGGTACCAGAAAAGCACAGTCAACACAATGAAAAGGGATGGAATTTATCTTACACTGTTGCTGTAACACCTTAGTGTCAACAATATTCTTTTAAAGTTTTATGACTAGCTTTGATTGGAAAATACTAGTGCCTGTTGGCACCACTGCCATAATCTGGGTAGCCATAAAGATGTCCTGGTAACATTACAGACTTTCATTCCTGCCACTGTTGACTGCAGTGTGTCCATGATTAGTGGACTGGCAGTCTCCTCCTTCAGATAACAGGCTGCTTATAAAAGCTTCACGGAAGGAGAGAGCTAGAGAGAGTTTGAGCGGAAAAATAAAAGTGGTCACTTTGGCTCATCAGGTTCTACAAAAAGCCAGCAAGTTACAGATTCGGCCAAAGGATGGGATTGTGGCCTGGTGTCTTGGGTTCGCCACAGAATTTATTTGCTGAGCTCTTATTGCAAGAACACTGCAATGAGAAAGACCACTTTGCCATATCTTCTCCCCTCTCTTTCCAACTCAAAAGGAAACACAAAGCAGTAATGCAATCATTTTGGGAATACAGTACTCCCATCACAACTAGATTGTCCCGTTACAAACAATAGAGCTCTTGTGCAGTCACCCCTATTATTAAACTTCACCCACAAAACCATTACAGTCTCAACAAGGCAAACAACCAAAATATAGTTCCAATATTTAAGAATCCCAGCCAAGAGGGGGGTGGGAGCAGGGTCATGTGCGATGCAGCAATCTAGTTTGATACCTTTGTACAACTTCGTACAACTTCTTCAACCAATGGGTTTAATGGTAGCAGCAGCAACAAGAAAATGTTAAGAGAACTCAGTGCATTAGAACATGGCTAGTAGAAAACGTTAAGGAGCGCACGAGCCACACCAGACAATGGTTTCGCCAAGGCAGTGGGGTGCCGGGGAGGGGGGCTTTATATTATAAATTTGTCAATATTCATCCATCGGTATGTACTTCCTCCACCTAAACCTGCCAATGAATTCACGGCCACACTGGAGTATTAGGGCCTTGCAACTCACATGTGGCAATTAGGAATCTTCATAAAAATTAACCGTGCCAGGTTAAAAAAAAAATCCAAGATCCATATTGACCAATGCAGTGTCCTAGATTCATTACATTTCAAATGAGATGGTTCACTTGGATTTGCATTCATTGAGAGTTTTCCTCCTTCCCCCAACTAAGATATTATTTCAGTGCACCTTGGGGATGTCTCTACAGTCAAATTTTATTACCCAATATTTTTTTTTAAAAAAGGACTCACACTTCCCACAGCATGGTGGAACAGTCATGTGCAAGTGCAATTCTACTTTCACCAGAAAGATTAAAATTGCCTGTTTGTGAAAGTGGATATAAAAAGATATGGATGGGCTCGTGTTGCTAAACAACGGATAAGAGATTTTTTCAGTAGTGCAGTTTACAAACGCACCAGCTAAACCTTAAACCACATTACAATGACCAATTTAGTAACTGGAGTTGGACCATTTTTCTGCTGCATAAAGTGATGACTGACAAAACATCAGCTAGTTATTCATTTCTTTGCTGTTTGAGAGATGTTACTGGGACAGAGGGCTGCCACCTATGGCTACATAAAAGTTACCATACTCCAAACTGACATGTATAAGCATCTGACAGAAATATTTATATCGTAAGAAAAACAGGATTACAATACATCGATGAAAACCACTCCGCTGTTTCTACAGGATTAGATATAATCATACACTTAAATGGTACTGGAAGATAAATACTGAGTTTGCCATATCTCCATTATTGGTTCCTTTTCTTTCAACCCTCTCCTGCCCTAAAGCCATGCACAGCTCTTCAAAGATTTAAATTTGTTACAAAAAAAAGTGATAAATAAAAAAATTCAGGACAACGAAAAGGGAAGTTCTCCACGTCCAGAGAAAAAGAATGAACTGTGTTTTATCAGATCCCCATCTGACCATGGGCAGAGGGTGTAAAATACACCCACTACCTTGTGTTTAGATATTTTGTTTGCATTAGAGAAAAAGGACATAATTCAAAGAATGATCAGAAGTTGATAGTTTAAGTTAAAGGTGAGAATGCAAATGAATAAATGATTATGACAGTAAGTACATGTTCAAACTTCCCCCTGAAATTTAGGGTACATTTTCACAAGGAATTGGTCATGATTTCTTTGAGCATTTACAGCACCCATTAGATGGCATGCACAATACCACTGTACCCATTCAACCCAAACTTTAAAGGGTAACATAACAAAGCAGAACAGGATGAACCATTAAAGTCCTCACCAGCTCGAACAACCTGTTGTGAAAGCATTTACCAATGTCTGTACACACATCTTAGCAACAGGGGCACGCAGCACCAAGCCATGGCAGTCAATGCCAACATGTTACCAAGCAAAGGAGTTGCATTTGGATAGTGTACACAGAGCATCAGCAGAAATGTTTTCACCTTGGCAGCTAACCTACCCAGATCTACAGAGCTGATATGAATGGAAATCATTCTGGACATGCTTGGGACGAAATTGAAAATTTCCTTTTGCAAGCTACTTCCTGCCCTCCCACTTGCATAAGTGAGATTCCAATATTCGTGGGAGTCTAGACGTGGTGCAACATTAATATTGCTCACTTATTACCACGTGCATACACAAGACTGGATTTCAAAATAATTATCCTATAGGACAGTCTTTATTGGCACCCATCCATATGCTCATATCTCACTGGAAATATAGAATCAGGTTAGAAAGCAAGGATTTTAAGGATCTGTTCCAAAAGGACACAATTCATCAAATTGGTTTGTATGTCAATTCCCTGCATTCTAATTTCATGCAAGCTCTTCATGGGCATGTAGGGCACCAAAATAGGCAAAGTAGCATTGACAACAGTAATTAAAATGCGTACTTAAATTTTTCATCTTAATGCAGAGCTCAAAGAATTGTGTTTTTGGGAGAAGACAGAGAAGGGCCATAAAAAGCGAGTTGAGGCAAACTGCAAAAATAGACAATTTGGGGGACAACCTTTTGGATGCAGTTGGAGCCATGAGGGGAAGGGAGCGTGGGTTGGGGAAGGGAGCGTGGGTTGGGGAAGGGAGCGTGGGTTGGGGAAGGGAGCGTGGGTTGGGGAAGGGAGCGTGGCTTGGTGAAGAGGAGGTGAAAATAGGAAAACAAGCTTGCAGGAAAACCTGAACCACCCTCGAGCTTTCCTCTCATCTCTTCACTGTTCACATACTCAATTTTATTTTCAGATATAATAATAATTTTTTTTTTTTTTTAAAAGCCAAGTTGGGTGCGGTGGGACAGGGGGAAGAGCAAAACAAACTGTGGGGTGTGGGTCAGTATCGCTAAACTTCTACTAGTTGCTCCTCACGGGATGCAGCAGGAATCGTTCAAGATGAATTAAGAAGAATGGAAGCTCTCTCTTGCTCACCTCCACTTCCCAACTCATTCCATCCCGAGGAGACCCTATAGGCAAAGAATTGGGGAGGTTTCTGGTGTTCTGTTCAATTCAAGATTTTGTTCTCAATTAACATTTAGGAAAATGATCTGCCAACACAGAGAAGTTTATACTCAAAGGCAATGAAGCATTCCAACAGTACATTGCCCCAGTAGTTTGCCTTCTTCCCCACCCTGCTCTTGCCTTATCTGTTGGGTACATCCCTATTATAGAGTATTCTATCTTTAAAATTTAGCAAGCCTAAGATCCAATTGAAGATTACCAGGAACTAATTTAATAATTTAAGAGTTTAGAGGATTTGTACCAATATGCAGGAATTTGTTTTACTATATAATATATATTTATATATAAAGTACATTTCAATTCAGATTACAGTCCTCGCTGAAAACATACAATAACCTGGTCTATCTAGTGTTTGGTCAGTGTGATTTGTCGGGGGTTTTTTGTTTGCACACAACTGTTGTCTCACGAAATCCTGTAAAAGTTCAACTCTCTGTAATCCCAGTCACGATGGTCTCTCATTAGAAATCGCAAGTGTTGCTCAAACGGAATTATGACAGGAAACGGCTCAATTTTTCCATGGTTTTCAATTTGTACTTGCACTGTCTTTCTCCTGCAAAATAAAAACAAAAATCCATAAACCCATTACCACAGGAGACTGTGAAGGCCAAATCACTGAGTGTCTTCAAGACCGAGATAGAAAGGTTCTTGATTAATAAGGGGATCAGGGGTTACAGGGAGAAGGCAGGAGAATGGGGATGAGAAACATGGAAGCCACGATCGATTGGCGGAGTAGCCTCGCTGGGCTGAAGGGCCAGATTTTGCTTCTGTATCTTATCATCAAATCAAATTACAAACTTGACAAGAAGTAATAAAACAGGTTCACTAGTTAGGTACAATAGGGCCACCCCCAACATCCCAAAATATGAGCCACAGGTGAAGCTCGCTGTTTCACACTGCTGCCACCATCAAGTCAAAAAGACATCCTGCCATCACACATGTGGCCCATCGTAAGTGGTATCGGCATTTCAGTGCCGGTGTGATGTTAGTTAGATAGGCCTTGCATCCCAAAAGCTGGATGGAGCGTATCAAACAGCACGTCTCTTCAGCAGTTTGCAATAGACACCGTACCCAACCAGCCCGAGTTTGCCAAACACAAAAGCAGTGTTCAACATGCGATTCTGCAATTGAGAATTATTTAGCAAATGTTTTCCAATGAGCTAAAATATTACACTGACAACCAATTTAAGATCTGTCAGGCTCGCGGTATGGTTCACTTATACAAGCTACATGTAGTAATATACAGGGCCTTATGCTTTGCAGACGGAAAGAACATGCACACACATTGCACCTTTTTCAACTAACTAAAGCCATTCTCTGGTTCATTCCACAGCGCAGCACCTTCACCAATCAAAGTCAACCTGCCTGTCTTGAATTTAAACAAAGCTTAGCAGTTATTTGTCAGTCATCAGTTAACTGGTGCATTCTCCATGGCAACACTGTCACTAGAGTTCACTTGCCAAACAATGAATGCTCTCATCTCATTCAGTATAAAATGTTGTTCACTTTACATTTGGAATTCTAGGGCAACACGGTGGCGCAGTGGTTAGCACTGCTGCCTCGTGGCGCCGAGGTCCCAGGTTCGATCCTGGCCCCGGGTCACTGTCCGTGTGGAGTTTGCACATTCTCCCAGTGTTTTGCGTGGGTTTCGCCCCCACAACTCAAAGATGTGTAGGGTAAGTGGATTGGCCACGCTAAATTGCCCCTTAACTGGAAAAAAATGAATTGGGTACTCTAAATTTGTTTTTAAAAAAAACATTTGGAATTCTTGCAGAATGTCCAAATTAGACCAAAACTAAAAGCTTCGACAACATGCATATTTCTTCAGCAATACCGGTTCATCCAATATTTCTTTAGTGATGGAAACCTGCCTATCTTTTCCAGTCTGGGCCTTTGCATCTCATTTCCCACACCAATCTAGTTGGCTCTTGACGGACTCAATGGCCTAGCAAGTTAGAAATAAATAATTAAATGATCTTCATTGTCACAAGTAGGCTTACATTAACACTACAATGAAGTCACTGTCGCCACACTCCAGCGCCTGCTCGGGTACACGGAGGGAAAATTCAGAATGTCCAATTCACCTAACAGCACATCTTTCAGGACTTGTAGGAGGAAACCGGAGCACCCGGGAGAACCCCACTCAGACATGGGGAGAACGTGCAGACTCCGCACAGACAGTGACCCAAGCCGGGAATCGAACCTGGGACCCTGGCGCTGTGAAGAAAACAGTGCTAACTACTGTGCTACCGTGCCACCCAGTTGCTCAGTTGACTGTAACTGCTCAACAATGCCTCAAGGAGAACAAGATCCAGAACCTTCTCCGGGGGGGGTATTAGGTCAGGCAAAGAAAATGCCACTGGATAAAAGCAAATTACTGCGGATGCTGAAATCTGAAACGAAAGAGCAAATGCTGGAAAATCTCAGCAAGTTTGGCAGCATCTGTAGGGAGACAAAAGAGCTAACGTTTCGAGTCCGATGACTCTTTGTCAAAGAAAATGCCACACTTGCCAGTGACACCAACAGCCCGAGAACTCAAAGACAATCACCAAATTTTAATATTGGAAATAGAAGGAGGTGGTCATTTGGCCCCATAATTATATTTTGCCATTCAATGAGATTGTGACTGATTTTAATTCCACTCTCCCAACCGCACATCTCTTGGTATTGAAAAATATACGCGGTTGAAAAGGACAACCAAAGCTTCCAGATAGTAAGGGTCTCAAATTTTGGTCTCCACCAAATTAAAACCAAATCTCAGCAGTATGTTAACGAGCTTCACACAAAACTACCATTCCCCAAAAGGTATAGAAGATACCCCAAGTTATCAATATTTTCCTCACTCTATCTGACGCTGATACATGTGCCCAAATGGCACACAGGTGCATTCCTCAGCAATATGGTATTTCATTAACTTACTTCTTCAATCTGCTCAGCACTTTGCTTCTCTTGTGCGCTTTTCTCCCTTCTCTGCCCCTTCTCGTCTTCTTCTTCCTCCTCCTCCTCCTGGCTTGCATTTCCTGGAGCATCCTCAGCATCGCTCCTTTGTTCCTCTTCAACTGCAACATTGAAATGATTAATACATATATGAGCTAGTTTCGCTGTGCAGTAAAGAGTGCAGATAATGATGGAATACAAGACTTTTCCACCAGCATTTCTGGTTTGGTGCTTTACTGTTATGGCTCCAAGATTGAGAACCCCAATCTGTTAAGGGATCCTGGACTAGAACCCAACTTTTTACTTTGGAAAACTGTGACGAAACGTGACTGCGCCACAGGAGTGACAACACTGACCAGCAAACAGCTTATATGGTGAAACAAACTTTAATTTAAACACAGAATTAAATGCAATAGCAACAAATGAATATATTTTACAGTTACAACATTTTACTTGTTTTCTAACCCTGCCCGATATAGATATATATTCCAATTAAGCAAACCAACATTTCTAGAATACCACCCGGGGATAAAGTCAACAAGGGTTCCACTTGCTTATATTGGTGCAAAGCCTTTGAGAGAGAGAGAGAGAGAGAGAGAGAATCCTTCAAGAGCAAATGGAATCCTATCAGTCCTACTTGGGTGTTTAAGAAGCAACTCAAACCTGGCCCCTCCCATTAGCTATGCCACCTACAACCCAAGTCCCCACCATATTCCTGTGTCTTGTGACGAAAGGTTACATTGCCCCAGCAAAAATCAATGATTCTCTCCCTTTGCAACCACAGCAAAAATACAAAATATAAACTTCGAAATGTGAAAATTTCTCACGTTCGTCACAGTACAATCTTTTGAAGTCAACATTTGATTTCAGTAACTGCAGTCTGGTCTTCCGGCAGCAGATGCTGCTGATAGCTCCGCTGTTACATTTGCAAATCCATCTTGTTCCTTTCCTTATCCCACGGACAACTTTGTCCCGTACCACTGTCCCTCGTCAGTTAACCTTTCCAACCTACAGGCACCGGCCATCCCTTTTTGTTCTGCACCTACCGCACCTCCACAGCCTCATCCCCTTCCCTTGCCTCTGTATTCATTTAAAATCTGTTCCACCTCAACTTTTCTTTTTGTTCAAATGAAAGGCCATCTACCAGAAACTCTCACTCTCTCCACAATTGCCACTTAACCTGCTGAATATTTTTGATTTTTAATTCCAGAGTATTTTCCCACATAGGCAACAAGTCATGCGCTCATGATTTATTATTATTTATTTTTTTAATTTTGAGTGTCCAATTCATTTTTTCCAATTATGGGGCAATTTAGCATGGCCAATCCACCTACCCTACACATCTTTGGGTTGTGGGGGCAAAACCCATGCAAACACGGGGAGAATGTGCAAACTCCTCACTGACAGTGACTCAGAGCTGGGATCAAACCTGGGACCGTGGCGCCGTGAGGCAGCAGTGCTATCCACTGCGCCACCATGCTCTCATGATTTACGGGTAGGGATTTTACCCACGTCATCACATTAAATTCCAAAAAAAACCCCGAGTGTCATTTCTTTGGCATGGTCATTGCATTGGATCCTAATCCTAACTTATTCTGAATACAAATCCCATACTATTTAAACTGCGATGTGGAGATGCCGGCGTTGGACTGGGGCGAGCACAGTAAGAAGTCTTACAACACCACAGGTTAAAGTCCAACAGGTTTGTTTCAAATCACTAGTTTTTGGAGCACTGCTCCATTCACCTGAGGAAGCAGTGCTCCGAAAGCTAGTGATTCGAAACAAATCTGTTGGACTTGAACCTGGTGTTGTAAGACTTCTTACTATTTTTAACTGTGACGAGATGTATATTTTTATGATCATGTTTTCTGTGTAGTGAAAGTGTGTGTGAGAGAGAGAGAGAGAGACAGAGACCACGGTTAATTAAACAGGGGAAGGTTACTAGAGACAGGTCGTCTGCGAGAAGATATGAAAGCTTAAAAGGTGTTAGGTTTGTTCATTTGTAATGAGGGGTTATGGGGGTTTGAGTTGCAAGTAAATAGGTTGGGTCTGAAATTTGAAATGCGAGATAAGTGAGGAGATTGTTTTTTAGTGGCTACATTTCAAAAGGGAGTTCAGAGATGACAAGGAACGTTTGCATTTTACAGGGTTCCATGAGTAAGCAGGGCAAAAATTAACTTTTATTGACCAGGAAGTAGAGGCAAAATAGAAAACAAGAAAGATTTTTAAATGTTTGGAGGAGTTCAAAGAGGTACTTGAGGATCTGAAACCTGAAATGAAAGGGGGAAAAAAGATATTTAAGGACCGGGATATTTAACAGCATTGAGGGAAGCCCTGAAGACTAGTTTCTTCCAGTGCAAGCTGCTGAAAAGCTGTGAAAGTTTTGAACTGGAGGCAACCACCCAATGTTAAGCCAGGAGAGTCTGTTTTAGGAAACAGCTAGTTTCTAAACTGCCTATTGAAATTCCAGAGTGGAAGTGCCTGCCAAGTCGTGAGATGTACCTTTATGAAGTGACAACAATTCCTTGACTTGGGTGATATTTACTGGATTTTTATGTTAAAATCTATAAGGGGTCATTGCCAAAAAAGGGTAGTATAACTGTGTATTTTGGCCAAGCATGTTTTTTGGGGGTTGTTCTAGGAGACGGTTTTAACTGTGCAACTTTTAGCTGATGCGTTTTCAATCTTTTAATTTTTAAAATTCCAAAAGGTGCTCCTTCACCAGTCTGAAGGAGCCAAGGGAGAGGGTAGAGCTGCCGAGGGGTAGTGAGTTCAGGTATCTACAGGTTAGGAACTTTGCACAAAAGGTCTGGAGGGGGTTTCCTAGGTTGGCAGGATACACTCTGCTGTAGCGACTGCTGCTTCCGGATGTGGAAGGGGAGGGAAAAATTGGATATATACAATATATATATAAGTGACTGGGGGAGCAGGGAGGTGAGCGGGTGGTGAAAATCAAGGAGAAATGGGAAGCGGAGTTTGGAGGAGAGATCAATTGGGGAGTATGGAATGAGGCACTGCGAAGGGTAAACGGGACCTCCTCTTGCGCAAGGATGAGCCTGATACAGTTTAAGGTGGTGCACAGGCTGCATATAACTCGGGCGAGAATGAGTGGGTTCTTTCAGGGGGTAGCAGATGAGTGTGAGAGGTGTGGGTGGGGGCCAGCAAATCACACGCACATGTTTTGGGGTTGCAGAAAATTGGGAAGATTCTAAGCGGGAGTGTTCACGGTCTTAGCCAGGATAGTGGAGGAAGGAATGGGCCCGGCCCCTTTGGTGGCGATATTTGGGATTTCAGAGAAGCCGGAGCTCACGGAGAGGAGGACGGCCAATGTCGTGGCCTTCGCCTCTCTGATTGCACGGCTGGACTGTGACTGTGTTTGAGGAGATGTTCGTCGCAGGAGGGTGGGTGGTATGGGGGAGGGAGGATGAAAAGGTGAAAAATCTGTACAGACTGTATAGTTGATTGTTGGGAAGTATGTCTCCCGGGGTGTTTATTTGCTGTAACCTGCTTTGATACATGTTTGTAATAAAATAAATTTTTAAAAATAAATAAATGATGGTAAACACCACATAGAATCCGCAGCAAAGTCCATTCAGTCCAGCTGATGTTGTATGTTCCACACAAACCTCCTCCCATCATATGATTTTGCAAAAAATTCTTATAGAATCATAGAAAATAGGTCGCCATTTGTCCCTTTGAGCCTGCTCCACTATTCATTATGATCATGACTGATCATCCAACTCAATAGCACAAACCCGCTTTCCCCCATATCCTATGATCCCCTTCATCCCAAGTGCTATATCTAACTGCTTCTTGTAAACATACACTGTTTTGGCCTCAACTACTTTCTGTGGTAATGAATTCCACAGGCCGACCACTCTGGGTGAAGAAATTTCTCCTCATCTCTGTCCTAAATGGTCTATCCCATAACCTCAGACACTCCCACCATCGGGATCCTTTTGGGATGTGAGCATCTGTGGCTTGGCCAGCATTTATTGCCCATCCCTAGTTGCGCTTCAGGTGGTGGTGGGGTGCTGCCTTCTTGAACCGCTGCAGTTTCTGTGGTGTTAGGTACTGTTAGGGCAAAAGTTCCTCGATTTTGACCCAGCGACAGTGAAGGAACAGCGATATTTTCAAGTGAGGCTGGTGAGTGGCTTGTAGGGGAACTTGGGAGGTGGTACCCCAGGGTACCTGCTACCTTTGTTCTTCTGGTAGCAGTTGTGGGTTTGGAAGGTGCTGCTGAAGGAGCCTTGGTGAGTTCCTGCAGTGGATCTTGTAGGTGATACATACTACTACCATACTTAGTCAGTGGTGGAGGGATTGAATGTTGAAGATGGAAAATGTGGTACCAATCAAGCAGGCAGCTTTGTCCTGGATGGTGTTGCTGGAGCTGCACTCATTAAGTGGAGATGCTTTGTAGATGGAGGACAGGCTTTTGGAAGTCAGGAGATTCCTCACCTCTGACCTGCGCTTATAGCTACAATATTAACTTCATCTCACCCTATCAGCATAACCTATTCTTTTCTCCCTCATGTATTCTTCCACTTCTCCTTAAAATGAATCCATGCCATTCATTTCATTGTTGCGTTGGCAGGTTCCAATTTCTTGCTACACTCCAGTTAAGCCATTTTCTTGCAAGTTCCCTGTTGGATTTGCGAGTCGTTATGTGTTATTTATGGCCCTTAGTTTTGGAATTCCCCGAGAAGAAACATCCTCTAAAATTATGGCGGAATTCAATCAGAAAGACCTCTATCAGGCTAAAAATTGAATTTATTTCCAAGATAATTACACAGAAGCAACAAGAAATAGATCAGTTCCCTTTCAGGGCTATATTCTTTACAGCTCATTATTCAATAATGCTTTGGAATGTGAACATTCAAATGATAAAATGCTGCAATTGGAAAAAGCAACTCTCGAAGATTGGAGACCTCCAGTTCCAGAAAATGTAACGAATGAAACAAGGAGTCTGCCGACTAGATTCCAGACCAAAAAGTCGTTTGAATGCAGTGGCAATTGTATCCAAAGGTACAATGCCGTATTCTGCTGACAGACCATTGCTTAGCCCTCCTGCTTTAATCAGGTGTCATTTTAATTACATGGCTTCTGCACACTTACTAGGCCACAGATCAACCTACCGTGTGCCTCACAGGCACCAGATCACATCTCCAATTCTGTTTAACAAAGGGAAGCTCGGTTTGTTTCTAAAGCATTCTCTAGATCAAATCAACAAAAACATAAAACTCTTCCCAAAGGTGATGAAGGGGCTGTGCTCCGAAAGCTAGTGATTCCAAATAAACCTGTTGGACTTTAACCTGGTGTTGTGAGACTACATGAGCTAACTGGGGGGCCTGTTCGGGTACACTGAGGGAGAATGCAGAATGTCCAATTCACCTAACAAGCATGTCTTTCGGGACTTGTGGGAGGAAACCGGAGCACGCCCACGCAGATACGAGGAGAACATGCAGACTCCGCACAGTGACCCAAACCAAAAATCGAACCCAGGTCCCTGGTGCTATGAAGCCACAGTGCTAACCACTGTGCTATCATGCCACCCCCTCATATGCCCCGTGATATGCCCAGCAACAGGTAGAAATCTGCCTAGCAACAGCAGTAGCCAGTCTACAAAAGGCTGAATGAGAGGAGTCTTTCACAGTAATAAGATTAGCAGATAGCGGATTCATACCTGTTTAGCACAGGGCTAAATCGCTGGCTTCGAAAGCAGTGCAAGCAGCCCAGCAGCACGGTTCGATTCCCGTAACAGCCTTCCCGAACAGGCGCCGGAATGTGGCGACTAGGGGCTTTTCACAGTAACTTCATTTGAAGCCTACTCATGACAATAAGCGATTTTCATTTTCATTTCATTTCATACCTGATCCTATGAGTCATAAAAGATGGTCTAGGCGATTGGGAGATCAATGAGGTATACACATGCTAATGTCTAGAGTCAAGGAATTTGATACACAGAAGGCAGAATCAAAGTGGAACCACGGTATAATTGTCCGGCACTCCGAGCAAGACAGGTCAGTTGACACCCAGCGAGCTCAGAAAGATAGGCCAGTTTCCAGCCAGCAGCCCGGAAGCCAAGTTTGACTTCTAACAGTCTCCAAGTCTTGGAGCTCAGGCAGTGCAGAAAACCTTCGTAACAGCAGTTTAAGTATCCTCACTGGACCAAGCCAAGATGTTTCCCAGTCCCTGTATTGTTTTTTAAACCTATAGATTTATTCAATTTGAATGTTGTTTGGGGGATAGGGGATGTCTTAAAGAGTTCAGTGATGATAGATAAAATGTAGTCCTGTTTGTGTTTATTTGTCTTTTCTTTAATTTAATAAACAGTCTCTAACAGTTATTCTACAATGACTGGACCGCTTATTCTCACACAATTCCAAACACAAAATTATACACCCCCACGAACCCGGTGTTCCAAGTTGGGGTATCCTTCCAAAGACCATGAGCGGGGCTCATGACAGTAACCCAGCAGCTAAATTGCAGAGAGGCAGATTCCATAACCAGCAATGTGATTGGCAGATCATCTTTTTCTTTCAAATGCAAAAGTGACTTTGGTTGCAGGATAAATATTGGCCCTGGGACACCAGCACAGAACACGCCTACTCCTCTTCAAAGCGTAGCACGGGATTTACTTACTTATCTTTTGCTCTTCAGTTTCTTTTTTTGTCTCTTCTTCCTCCTCCATCTCTTCCTCCTTCACGTCAGGCTGTGGGGCGTCAGTCTTCTTGTATTCAGCAGCGGAATCTTTCTAGAAGACAATAATCAACTCTTTCAACAACTCATGCCAAATCAACTGGACCTCCACTTGCCAAATTACAAAGCTTGAGCCACCAAGTATAGGCACAACAATTCAAGATTAAGACAGTGCTGTACTTCGCCACAGAACTAAGAGGCAGGCCCTGGGGATAATTGCTTATTCAGAGGTGCAAGGAAGGAATTCGAGAGCTTACGGCCCAGGCTGCTGATGTCATGGCCACCAGTGGCGGAGTCAATTATTTTAAAATTCTTTCGTGGGTTATGGGTGACACTGGCTGGGCCAGCATTTATTGCCTATCCCTAATTGCCCCTGAGGGGCAGTCAAAATTAAAGCTTCTGGAGTCACATGTAGGCCAGACCGGGTGAGGACAGCAGATTTCCTTCCCTGAAGGACATTAATGAACCAGATGGGGTTTTACGACAAATCGTCATCTTTAGACTTCTAATTCCAGATGTTTTATTGAATTGATGTTTCATCATCCAGGGCGGCACGGTGGCGCAGTGGTTATCACTGCTGCCGAGGGCCCAGTTTAATCCCGGCCCCCTGTCCGTGTGGAGTTTGCACATTCTCCCCGGGTCTGTGCAGGTTTCACCCCCACAACCCAAAGGTGTGCAGGGTAGGTGGATTGGCCACGCTAAATTCCCCCTTAATTGGAAAAGAAATTGGGGACTCTAAATTTTTTTTTTTAAAGTTTCACCATCTGCCATGGTGGGATTTGAACCCATGTCCACAGACCATTAGCCTGGGTCTCTGGATTACTAGACCATTGATAATACCACTAGGCCATCATGCCGCGCCCCCCCCCACCCCTCTTAAAACTCAGGATGCACGAGGTCACAATTGAATGAAACCTTAGAGCTGGAGGAGATTAGACATCAGGAAGAATTTGAAAACGAGGATAAGAATTTTAAAAATGGAGGCTTTGCTTAACTAGAAGCCAGTGTAGGTCAGCTGGCACAGGCTGATGAGCCAACTAGTCTTAATACCAATAAGAACAAGGACAGCAGACTTTTCAAATACCTCCGTTTGTGACGAGTAGAAATGGGAGATCGGCCTGAAGTGCATTCCAATAGTCAAGCTTAGAAGTAACAAAGGTATGAATGGGGTTTTCAGCAGAGCTAGGGATGAAGTTACAGAGGTGGAAATAGAAGGGACCGAGGACAATGGCTTCAGTCTTCCCAATATTAAACTGGATTAAATTCCTCTTTATTTTGAGGGAATGAATGCGTGAGATTTTTGTGGCTTTTTTTTTTAAATATAAAGTTGGCACCCGTGGGAGTAATCTCTTGAAGACAGGAGACTTTAACATTCAAGGTACAGAATGCATCCAGCTTGGATACATCAGACTCTGACTAGGAATATGGTGGAACCCTGTCAGAAAATTTTAAAAGTCACAATCAGTTCAAGAGGCAGAATGAACAGCAACCTGTGCCGTGAAGAGGAGGTCGGCTCTATTGAGCTGAAGTGCTGCAATTAATTCCATGCTGCTGAGGGGACTGGGGCTCAGGGAAGCCCCGGGAGCTGTTAGCCCCGTGTTGCTGAGGGGACTGGGGATCAGGGAATGCCCCGGGAGCTGTTAGCCCCGTGTTGCTGAGGGGACTGGGGGCTCAGGGAAGCCCTGGGAGCTGTTAGCCCCGTATTGCTGAGGGGACTGGGGCTCAGGGAAGCCCCGGGAGCTGTTAGCCCCGTGTTGCTGAGGGGACTGGGGATCAGGGAATGCCCCGGGAGCTGTTAGCCCCGTGTTGCTGAGGGGACTGGGGCTCAGGGAATCCCCGGGAGGTGTTAGCCCAGGGTTGCTGAGAGGACTGGGGGCTCAGGGAAGCCCCGGGAGGTGTTAGCGCTGTGTTGCTGCTAAGGGGACTGGGGCTCAGGTAAGCCCCGGGATGCTGAGGGGACTGGGGCTCAGGGAAGCCCCGGGAGCTGTTAGCCCCATATTTCTGAGAGGACTGGGGCTCAGGGAAGCCCCGGGTTTAGCCCAGTGTTGCTGCGGAGAGGACTGGGGCTCAGGAAATCCCCGGGAGCTGTTAGCCCCGTGTTTCTGAGGGGACTGGGGCTCAGGGAATCCCCGGGAGGTGTTAGCCCAGGGTTGCTGAGAGGACTGGGGGCTTAGGGAAGCCCCGGGTTTAGCCCAGTGTTGCTGCGGAGAGGACTGGGGCTCAGGGAAGCCCCGAGAGCTGTTAGCCCCGTGTTGCTGCTGAGGGGACTGGGGGTTCAGGGAAGCCCCGGGAGCTGTTAGCCCCGTGTTGCTGAGAGGACTGGGGGCTCAGGGAAGCCCCGGGAGCTGTTAGCCCCGTGTTGCTGCTGAGAGGACTGGGGGCTCAGGGAAGCCCCGGGAGCTGTTAGCTCCGTGTTGTTGCTGAGGGGACTGGGGGCTCAGGGAAGCCCCGGGAGGCTGAGGGGACTGGGGCTCAGGGAATCCCCGGGAGCTGTTAGCCCTGTGTTGCTGCTGAGCGGACTGGGGCTCAGGGAAGCCCCGGGAGCTGTTAGCCCCGGGATGCTACGGAGAGGACTGGGGCTCAGGGAAGCCCCGGGAGCTGTTAGCCCCGTGTTGTTGCTGAGGGGACTGGGGCTCAGGGAAGCCCCGGGAGCTGTTAGCCCCGGGATGCTGAGGGGACTGGGGCTCAGGGAATCCCCGGGAGCTGTTAGCCCCGGGATGCTGAGGGGACTGGGGCTCAGGGAAGCCCCGGGAGCTGTTAACTATGTGCTGCTGAGAATGAAGCTCAGGGAAGCCCAGAAGCAAGAATTGCCTGATGCTGCGGGGGAAATAGAGGACGGCCAGAAGCAATTGTTGGCGGCAGCAGGGTTGATAAGATAGCATCATGCCTGTGTATAGATGCTGGAGAGCAGCCTGGCAATCACAGGGGAATGCAGTCTCAAAAGCCAAGCTCAGCTGGAAAGATACAAGAAGATTGGACCTGGGAGCAGGTTTGTGAGTAATCTGAGATGATGTGCCTTTTGGGCGAGGATTGTACCCGTGTGACTCGGATGGAGTAGAGCTGCTGTCAGCTGACTATCAGTCTAGCTCTCTGAAAGGGAGGAGCTGAAATCCTTAATGAGGAAAAACAGTTTTGAAAGGATTTTGTGCCTCACAAGTGATCACGGTCATCTGGGTGGTTTGAAGGACAGCACGATGGCGCAGTGCGTTAGCCCTGCTGCCTCACGGCCCCGAGGTCCCAGGTTCAATCCTGGCTCTGGGTCACTGTCCGTGTGGAGTTTGCACATTCTCCCTGTGTTTGCATGGGTTTCGTCCCCACAACTCAAAGATGTGCAGGATAGGTGGATTGGCCACACTAAATTGCCCCTTCATTAAAAAAAAAATCTGGGTGGGTTGCTGGGAAATCCGGGGAATCGGTCTTGGTGGTGTCTACCACGGTACTTTGTGCCATGTTCAACCACAGTTCTCCTGTTGCTTTATTCTACTAGCAAGTAATTCGGCATTCAAATCTTGCCTACTTCAACAAATAAAAGTTATTGGTCCCTAACTGGATTGCAACAAAATTTGGGGTTCCCATCTGGGATTTTAACAAAACGTTTGGGTGTCTAGTCTGGGAACACTACGTTATCCAGTACTGGATGTCGGAAAGCAGTCTGACAATTTAGAGAGAAATTAACATCGCACCACCAAATGATGCCGCCAAGGAGCAGAGTGTACATGAGATGCAAGGGGCCAAGCATAAATCTCTGGGGCACAGGAAGACAAACTATTGTAAATGATATTCTGGCTATGATTAGACAGAAAAGAACAGTACCAGACAAGTGCCCAGATAGTGAAGATTACAGACAAATCTAGGAGGTTGAGGAGAGACTTTACCTTTGTCAAAGTCACAGCCAGGAGTGAAAACCTGATTATCATAGAATCATAGAATTTACAGTGCAGAAGGAGGCCATTCAGCCCATCGAGTCTGCACCGGCTCCGGGAAAGAGCACCCTACCCAAGGTCAACATCTCTACCCTATCCCCATAACCCAGTAACCCCACCCAAAACTAAGGGCAATTTTGGACACTAAGGACAATTTACCATGGCCAATCCAACTAACCTGCACATTTTTGGACTGTGGGAGGAAACCGGAGCACCCGGAGGAAACCCACGCACACACGGGGAGGATGTGCAGACTCCGCACAGACAGTGAGCCAAGCCAGAATCGAACCTGGGACCCTGGAGCTGTGAAGCAATTGTGCTAACCACTATGCTACCGTGCTGCCCCTGATTGGAGAGGTGCTTGGTCTGCTTTAAAAGCCAGAGATTTAGCCCAGTGAACTAAACCAGCCCCTAAATAATTGTTTATCGTCACAAGTAGGCTTACATCAACACTGCAATGAAGTTACTGTGAAAAGCCCCTAGTCGCCACATTCCAGTGCCTGTTTGGGTACAGAGGGCAAATTCAGAATTCTCAGCTGGTACGGGAATTGAACCCCCGCTGCTGGCCTTCTGCATCCCAAACCAGCTGTCTAGCCCTCTAAGCTAAACCAGATAGAAGGATGCCACTTGGCCCATCGAGTCTGGACTAATCCTTGGAAAGAGCACCCTACTTAAGCCTACATCTCCACTCTATCCCGTAACCCAGTATCTTCACCTAACCTTTTGTACACTAAGGGGCAATTTATCATGGCCAATCCACCTAACCTGCACATCTTTGGACTGTGGGAGGAAACCGGAGCACCCGGAGGAAACCCACGCACACACGGGGAGGATGTGCAGATCCGCCCAGACAGTGAGCCAAGCCGGAATCGAACCTGGGACCCTGGAGCTGTGAAGCAATTGTGCTATCCACAATGCTACCATGCTGCCCCTGATTGGAGGGCTTCGAATAGAGTTCTGGAAAAGACTGGCACAGGTTTGGGAAGCAATATATTCAAGGACTTTGGACGGAAGGTTAGGTGTAGAATGCGGCAATAGCTTTCAAGGACAGTGGTCACGATTTGTTTTTCTTTAAAAAGGGTGATGATGACAGATTTAAAGGGCAGACACCTGAAGAGACTAAGGCACCTGGAGGTGGGTCTCGTGGACGGGTTCAGGGAGAGGACAGGTGGAACTTTAAAGGAGATTTCGCCAGGTGGGCTAGTGGAAGGAAGAAAGTGGCTGATCAGATCGTCTACAACTTAGTGACAAATTCATCCGCGAGTTCCTTGCACTTGGTGGAGGAGTTGGCAGAGGGGAAGGGTGGAAGACAATTTACACGAGGTAAAAGTGGGTGGGTTGGGTCATTATCTTTGCATTAGTGAGTAGTTAAAATACAAAAATCAAAGTAATAATACTGGGGGGGAACGACAAACAAACAAAAACACAGCCAAACAGCTAATGTGTAAATTTGACACTCAGATAAAATACAATAAACCCTTACAGTAGCCATTCGGCACATCGAGTCTGCACCGTCCCTTTGAAAGAGCACCCAACCTAGCCGCTCTATACCTGTAACTCCATCTAATTTACACATCTTTGAACGGTGGGAGAAATTCGGAGCATCCAGAGGGAACCCACGCACACACGGGGAGAATGTCACCCAAGGCCGATATTGAACCCGGGTCCCTGGCACAGCGAGGCAGCAGTGCTAATCACTGTGTCACCACGCCATGGGTCATCATTAGATATTTTTTTTAATGTTTAGTTCAAATTTCACCACCTGCCATGGATTTAAAAAAAAATAAATTTAGAGTACCCGATTATTTTCTATCCCAATTAGAGGCAATTTTGCATGTCCAATCCACCTAACCTGCACATCTTTGGGTTGTGGGGGTGAAATCCACACAGATATGGGGAGAATGTGCAAACTCCACACGGACAGTGACCCAGGGCCAGGATTTGAACCTGGGTACTCAGTGCCGCAATATCGGTGCCAACCACTGCGTCACATGCCGCCCCTTTCCATGGTGGAATTCTAACCTGGGGATAACCAGTCTCTGGGTTACTAGTCTACAGACAATACACTATGCAACCGCCCCCTTGTGAAAAATAGTTTCTGTCTATCACATCAGCTGGCTCTTAATATCCAGTAGTTAATGGCAATCTCGCTCTTGGCTCACGAACACACTTGGTGATACGGCAGGAATCAGAAAGCAACTGACCCTTGTCTAATTCCCTCACCCCTCCCCAGCCCTTGACGGTCTTTGAAGGCTTACTGCCTTTCTTGACACATGGATAGCCTTGCGATAGGGCATCAGAAAGGCAACCCACGATCATGGACCATCTCACAGGCAACGAGCCCAACAGGACACCGACTGGCACACTGCCGAAGCAGGTGCTCCCCAAACAGATGCTTTGACAAGTCTGAAAATACCGCACTCAACAGCTGCAACAACCCAGTTTCGGGAAGATGTTCCTACCTTCCCGGTACAGCAGAACACGATAACCAGGAACACGGGCAAGGCGATGATGAGGATGTACACAATCCAAAGCCATGGGCGTTCTTCAGCTGCGGACATCAACTGCCCAACTACTCCTGACTACAAAAAAACAAAACGCACGTATTCAAAAACTGCTTTATCAGACCTTTTGGACATGAGAATATAATATTGTTCATTGCTACCTCACGCCACAAATACTAGATTACTTTGGTTTTAACTCGGTTCTGCACTCTTTAGCGAAGGGAAAACATTTCTCAGATTATTCCTACCAAAAAAGGTACATTGGGAAGCTGCATAAATTTACTAGAATTATATCTATATTAATAATAATAATAATAATAATAATCTTTATTATTGTCACAAGTAGACTTACATTAACACTGCAAGGAAGTTACTGTGAAAATTCCCTCGTCGCCACATTCTGGCGTCAATTGTTAATTTTAAACCCGAGATTGATCTGTTAATCAGATATGCAGGTACACGGGGCTGGCACACAGAGATAGATCATAGATTGGTCATGCTCTCATTGAATGGTGGACAAGCTTCAAATGTCTTAACAGCCTCCCCTTTCACACATTCCTCAGCCTGTAAATCTATATGACAATAAATTTAAATCTAAGAAACCATCCTGAATACTGCCCTTACCTCAGCGGTCCCCTCAGCTGTTCTCTTCAGACCCCAGCCATCATTTGTCCACTGTTCAACCACCGCCTTGTCAGAGCAGACAATGAAGTTGTCAAAGAAGATATCAGATGTCATTGACCACAGCTCTAAACCAATAGCACCGATAGGCGTCATCTTGAATGGATGCAGATCCTCAAAGTAATCTGGGTTGGCAATCTTCCTTGGTTTCCAGACTCCCTAGATCAGAAAGTTAATAAAATTAAATCCTTCACTAAAAGTACCAGTGACAGATATCAATATTGCGATGAGATCCCATCATCATAAAACAAGCTCGCAAATATAGCATTTACAATTCAAAACTGGTCGAAAATCTGTAAACTGCGGAGTTCACTTTTTCTTACTACTAGCCAAATGCAATCAAACCACAATTCATATCATTCTGCAGAACAGAAGGAGGCCATTCAGCCTGTTGGACCCATGCTGGCTCTTTGAAAGAACTATCCCATTAGTCCCCACCCCCTTGGTTTGTTCCCCATTGATTTTATGAATATTGATTTGCATTGGCTGGTTCCAGGGATGAGGGTCTCCAATGATAAAAGGATGGTAAGCAGAATTACTGATTCAGAGGTAGTATATTGGCATGGATTGAGAATTGGTCAACGGAAAGAAAATAGCGTAGGAATAAACTGGTCATTCTCAGGCCGGCAAGTTGTGACTGTGTGGCACATTGCAACGGTCAGCGTTTCAGTCTCAGCTACTCATAATCTACATCAATGATTTGGATGTGGGGACCAAATGCGGTAATATTTCCCAAGTTTGATTCCACAAAACTAAGTGGGAATGTGAGCTGTGAGGAGGATGTAAAGAGACATCTGGGGGATTTAGACAGGTTTGGTGAGTGGGCAAGAACATAGCAGATGGAATATAATGCAGAAAAATGTAAAGTTATTCACTTTGGTAGGAAAAACAGAAATACAGAGTATTCCTTAAACAGTGAGAGATTGAGAAGTGTTGATGTTCAAAAGGACCTGGGTGTCCTTGTTCATAAGTCACTGAAAGCAGGTATAGCTGGCAGTTAGGAAGGTCAATTGTATGTTGGCCTTTATAGAATAGAACAGTACAGCACAGAACAGGCCCTCCGGCCCTCGATATTGTGCCGAGCCATGATCACCCTACTCAAACCCACGTATCCACCCTATACCCGTAACCCAACAACCCCCCCCTTAACCTTACTTTTTTTTTAGGACACTACGGGCAATTTAGCATGGCCAATCCATCTAACCCGCACATCTTTGGACTGTGGGAGGAAACCAGAGGAGTTGTTGGGTTACGGGTAAAGGGTGGATACGTGGGTTTGAGTAGGGTGATCATTGCTCGGCACAACATCGAGGGCCAAAGGGCCTGTTCTGTGCGGTACTGTTCTATGTTCTATGATTGGGCAGCACGGTGGCACAGTGGGTTAGCCCTGCAGCCTCACAGCGCCGAGGTTCCAGGTTCGATCCCGGTTCTGGGTCACTGTCTGTGTGGAGCTGTGAAGCATTTATGCTAACCACCATGCTACCGTGCATTCTTTATCGTAGAGGGCTGTCGGGGCTGACTCATTGAGTACGTTCAAGACAGAGATCAATGGATCTCTAGATCTCGTGATGTTAAAAGACACCAAGGAATTAGATGATAGTGTAGGATACTGGTGTCTAAGTGGAAGCTGAGCCATGGTCTAGTTGAATGGCGGATCAGGCTCGAGGAGCCAAATGGCCAACTCCGATCTCCTATGTTCTTTTGACATGGAGAGATTGGAGAAAATGGGACTGTTCTCCTTCGAGCAGAGGATAAGGGTTAAAAGAAGCATTCACAATCATGAAAGGTTTTTAAAACAGTAGATTAGGGAGAAACTGTTGCCAGCTACAGTCAACACAACTCCCTTAAACAAAGGAGCATTGCCAACTTTGTTAACATTACCTGGTAGTTGGGGTTATCAATCATTGGAGCCTTCCATTTCCCCTTGTGATCTGGATTATCAATCATTGGCACTTTCCAAGGTCCACATCCTGGAGCACTTTCACACTTGGTGTTCGCTACTTGAGGAGCCTCCCATTCACCATCCATTTCCTCATCCCTACAGAGACACAATGAGAAAAAAGTGTCACTACCAGTAAGTGTTCCACTGGTATTCACAACCAATATATTATAGAACCATAGAATCCCTACAGTACAGAAGGAAGCCATTTGGCCCATCGAGTCTATACTGACCCTCCGAAAGAGCACCCCACTTAGATTCACATGCCTGCTCTATCCCCGTAACCTCATCTAACCTGCACATCCTTGGACACTAAGGGGCAATTTAGCATGGCCAGTCCACCTAACCGGCACATCTTAGAAGTGTGGGAGGAAACCTACACAGACACGGGAGAAAGTGCAAACTGGGAGAAAGTGCAATCTCAGCACAGTCACCCAAGGCTGGAACTGAACCCAGGACCTGGTGCGGTGGCAGTGTTAACCACTGTGCCATTCTTTAGGGTAATTGCTTCATCAATATTATTGCAGTCCAGATTCCCCCCCCCACCCAATACCCCAAAACTAACAGTCTCAGAAGATGGATGCTTACCAACCCATCTCTGAAGCACCACATTCCTCCACCAGAAAATTCCATCCTGTAGTGTCCTTTGTGGTGCTAATTTTAGGATGGTTGGCATAGTGTTGACAAAGATCACAAATAGCTTTCATATTGAACAAAGCTAAAGATTTATTTACACTACTTGATCAGATTCAACACTTAACACCTATATAACAAACACCTATATAACAAACACAGTTGATAACAAACATACAATCTACACTCATCTACTCCTAATCTCTACACTAATACAATAACTATGATCTGCTCTCACTCACACTATCTTTCCTACAGTCTGTCTTCTAGCCTCTCGCCCACAAGGCTAAGCATTGATGCCTTATATAGTTCTACATCTAGCTCCCTCCAGTGGTTGATTTGGACATGACGTTAACCCTCAGTTCTGTACATTTATCATAATGTCCCCAAATCCAACAGCCCAAATACTCCTCCCTCAACCCGAAGAGGCACACAAACCAGCAGTTTTATTTTGCTGGATGCACTTACAGTTTTGAAGAGAGCTGAATTAAGAAAGTAAACTTACCAGTCCACTGGTTTTTCTGCATCCGGGTCAGAAATGTACTCGGGCTCATCATCAAGCCAGCCTTCAGGCTTGACTGCATTTTCATCAAGAATCTTAGCAGGAGCATCCTCGTCCCTGCAAATGAGAGAACATTAGAAACTGTTAACGGACGTGGGGAGAATTTTACAGTGCCCAAGAGTGGGTTAGGTTGCAGAGGCAAAGTCAGCAGTGTGTTTGCGTGTCCAGCCTCCTGTCATCCTGTGCTGGGTCCATACATGAATACATTTGTATGCCACAAATACTCATCAACATAAAACTTTTAAATTATGTTCTACCTTCACGATAAAGCCAGCAGCACAGGAGAACCTGTTCATGTTTGTCTAAAAGCAGCGTTCTGCAGCTGTGTGTAAAGTCAGCAGTTTTCTTCATTTAACTCAACAGCTTGGGGGGGGGGGGGGGGGGGGGGGGCAGAAGAATTAACTCTTGCATGGAGGCGGGTCACGGGCATGAAGTAATAAAATGAGAACAAGCCAATCATGAATATACTCAAAACGAAGGGTGGTGTCAACACTGCCCAAATGTGTATCCATCTCAAGGTGTTGGCTGACAGAGTCCTTTCAGGGCTTTGGGTTCACCTGTAACATTTGAGATACCCCCGCTGAGGGTAATCTCAGATAATGTCCTTTACAATGGGACGAAGGGCCAGCTGAGACTGCAAGCTCAGCCATGTCATCACAGAGTGGGGAGTACAACACTGGACACGAATATGAACATTCAATAAAAAGTGAACAAAATCACACAACATTGTTCCTTTCACAATAAAGGAATTGCCTCAATTCCCTTGTAACCATCAATGTGTGCCAACAGTGAGGCGTGTCAGTATCGTTTAGCTCTCTGACTAAGCTATCCCCGACACCTAACCATGATGAACATAGAAGCAAAGTGAAATCAATGTCATGCGAAACATTTACAAAGTGAAACTTAAATGGTGCCAAACGACACTCCTGCAACTTTTGGACTCTAACGTCTTTACGCTCACAGCAATGAAGTTGGTAAGGAAAGCTTTGGCCACGATGCAGAACCTCCTGTTTATCCAGGAGGCTCTTTCATAGTGTGCCCGTAAGCTGCAGCATTGTCAGCTGACTGCAGGTTTCACGGCCAAAAAGGTACCTGTCACCGCTTGTTCGCAAAGTCTTCCAAACATGCTGCCAGAACTGGTGCTAATGGTAATCTCATGGGAAATGGGATAAAGAAAGAGAGCAGAGGCGACACACTTTCGGTTAGGTCTTCAGGAACGGCATGTTGTGGACAAAATCTCTCTCAAAGTCCCAATAGCACGAGTGGTGTCTCACCCCTCACGTCGAGGAGAAACCCTGGTGATGAGTCAATGCCCAAATACCATTAGGTTCTAGAGCCCAAGTATGAGATGAAGTATTCATTTCACAATTCCAGGCTTGTGTTTTAAAAGCCTGGGAAATGCAGAAGGAACGGGAGGAATGACAGAGGTTTGGAGGGAAGACAGGCTGAGGTGGGCTAGGACTTCCCCAGTTTGCAAGGGAGGGGAAGAAGGGGTGGAGAGAGGATTACAGCCTGGAGGCCGAGGGAATGAATTGCACAATTGGCTCAATTTCAATGAGGACACAGGGAGTGTGTCGCACCCTTGACAGTATGAACAATGGTGTACTTTTGATAAATACTTTCCCAATGTTGCAACTTTGCTTGGCTGGTTCCAAGACAGATGAGCTCAGCTTTCAATATCTCAGGATGTCCCACATCACTTTATAGTCAATGAAGTGCTTTTTACAGCGTAGTCACTGTTGTAATGCAGGAGGTCAATTTGTGCACATGAAAGCTGTGCAAACTGCATTGTGATACTGCCTGGACATCGTCACCAGACAGGGGGAGACAATAATAATAATAATAATAGCTTATTGTCACAAGTAGGCTTCAGTGAAGTCGCCACATTCCGGCGCCTGACGAAGCCATGGCTAATCTTTCAGACAAAGGATAGCACCCGACAGACCAGCACCTCCACAGTTCCCATAGATAATGTATCACAGAATTTACAGTGCAGAAGGAGGCCATTTGGCCCATCAAGTCTGCACCGGATCTTGGAAAGAGCACACTACTTAAGCCCACCCTATCCCCATAACCCAGCAACTCCACCTAACCTTTTTGTTCACTAAGGGCAATTTAGCATGGCCAATCCACCTAACCTGCTCATCTTTGGACTGTGGGAGGAAACCGGAGCACCCGGAGGAAACCCACGCAGACACAGGGAGAATGTGCAGACTCCTCACAGGCAGTGACCCAAGCTTGAAACATCAGCCTGGGATTATTGGTTCAGTCTCTGGAGTGGGATATAACACAGCCCTCTGACAGAGAGGCAAGGGTGCTATCTACCCAGCCATAGTTGGCATCCTAGAAGTTAACGCAGAGAAATCAACGTGAACTTATGTTTACAGCATTTCAGTGTACCATTTCCACACATACTGCACACTTTACTTCCACCCAGGCATATTGAACACATTAAATCAAATTGAACATTTATAACCAGTTTCGACTGAACTAGCCATCAGTCAGATGCACTATCGCATTCGTAAGTAAAACAGCAAAAACGACACACAAACTTTAAGACAATTGGCAACGGCACAAGGGGGAAATAAGAATTCTTCAGAAAAACAACCAGGTAGTTGTGATGATCTGGAATGTGCTGCAGTGGAAGCAGATTCAACAGTAATTTTCAAACGGGAATTGAAGAAAACTTTGAAATTGTCAGGCTTCGGTGTGTTCTGTTTGAAAAGCACAAGGGCACGTGAAAGGCCTGAACAGACCACAGTCAATTCACTGAAGAAGTTGTGTGTATCCTAGAACACAAGATAATACCAGCGTTCCGATGACTTCATAAATCTATTTATACTATTAGTGTCACCAGAACTTCATTGGGAAACATACCAGTCCGGCACCTTGAAGAGGAAAACTGGAAGGGAAACTCAATGCTTGGACTTAGCAGGAAGTGAACAACACTGCACAGCCAACTGTTCAGCTCATTTATAAATATTATCTAAGCCCTATCGTATGCTGTTTAAAATTAAATTGAAAAATCTGTGCGTCTGTTGTCCAGATGCCAATTATGTAAAAAAACAGCCTCGACGGATTGTTTTCCCACTTTTTAATAGACAATGAAACACGTTAACTGTGCACCATTCTGCAAGAAGAACAATTCCAAACGTTGCTTATTTTTGTGTCTTCATTGCAAGCTAGCAGTCCATGCAGCCCAGAGCAACAATGCTCAAAGGAACTCCAGTGCAGAAATTTAAGGTTAAAGATAATATATAGATGAAAAATTACAATAAAATTATGTCAGGATAGAAATATTACGGGTATAGATATAAAAATAAGACTAGATCAGATACCAGAAGTAAAAGGACTTGCGTCTTTATCCCATCCCAGACATCCTATACTTTGCAGCCAATGAAATACTTTTTGAAGTGTGCTCATTGTTATAAAGCAACCAATTTACACACACACAAAAGTCCCACAAATAACAAGGTGATAATAGCTCTCTCATGAAAAGTACCATCTAAATTCAAGCCTTCCTTTTTTCCCTTCCACAGTAAAAATAGAGGACCTTGCATTTACGTAGCATCTTTAATATAGTAAAATGTCCCACAGTGGAGCATTAACCATGCAACTTTTAACAGCTGTGAACAGTCTAGTTTGGAACTTGCGGTGTGGTCCAAAAACAAAGGGCGGGATTTTCCCGCAACTGGCCAGATGGCCCGGCACAAAGAGTGACGCGAACCACTCCGGCGTCGGGCCGACCGGAAGGAGCAGAATCTCCCGCACTTCTGGGGGCTAGGCCGGCGCCGTGCCAATCGGCGCTAAAGGGCTGACGCGAGTTGGCGCATGCGCAGACCGGCCGGCATGCTCCTGCGCATGGGCAGGGGGTTGCTCACCGCGCCAGCCATGGCAGAGCCATACAGAGGCTGGCACAGAAGCAAAGAATGCCCCCATGGCACAGGCCCGCCCGCAGATCGGTGGGCCTCGATCGCGGGCCAGGCCACCGGATCTCCCCCCCCCCCCCCCCCCCCCCCCCGGAGGGCTCACCTAGCCGGCCTACAAGCCAGATCCTGCTGTGATGGACCATGTCCATTTCACGTTCCCGACAGGCACGGCATAAACCCAGCCCCTGTCCGAAAACCGGCGCCAGAGTCAGATCGGAGGGCGGGATTCGCGCTCCTCACCCCTCCGGGGGGGGGGGGGGGGATTCTCCGACCCAGCAGGGCGTCAGAGAATCCCACCCAATGTCTTTGGTCTTCCCAATCTGAAGCTCTCAATTGACCAAGTTACTCACCAGTCATCGGGTTTGACTGCATCAGGGTCAGCAATCTTTGGTCTCTCGTCCCAGTCTTCTGGTTTCTCGTCATCTGGATCTTCAACCTCTTTTGGAGGACTGACAGGAGGGGTCATGTCTTCCAAAAGGTTACCACTGTTGACAACAGTTTGGTCAATCATGACTTGGAAGGAGTTGTCAGGGTTGAGCACTACCATAGGAAGAAGCAAAGAGATCAATTTAATATATGCTTACTTTATTTTATCTTCCTGTTGATAACTATGCATTTCTAGCAAAGCAACTCTCTGTACGGTCCTGATCAGCCATAACCCGATTGTGGGTCTGTGCAAGGGATCAGTGTAACCAATAAGAGAAACTTTAATTTGTTACTTAAACCCTTTTCCATAAATCCCCAAAATCCACTCGGATAGCATTGCCATCAATTACTGGCAAATAAAGAATACGGACGGGCAGCACGGTGGTGCAGTGGTTAGCACTGCTGCCTCACTACGCCGAGGTCCCAGGTTTGATCCCGGCTCTGGGTCACTGTCTATGTGGAGTATGCACATTCTCCCCGTGTTTGTGTGGGTTTCGCCCCCACAACCCAAAGATGTGCAGGGTAGGTGGATTGGCCACGCTAAATTGCCCCTTAATTGGAGAAAATGAATTGGGTACTCTAAATTTATTTCAAAAAATTTTTTAAAATAAAGAACACGGTTAACCAGGGCCCAGCTATGCAAGTACATGGGAATCATTCCACAAGTTTCAGTTATAGATTGGTAACTACTATATTTCTGACAATATTTCAATTTTTAAGAAAAAAAAGAGTTAACTGGGTCTTCAAATCCTCCCCCGTGGCCTTGTATATCCCTCCCACCCATTTCTGTAACCTACACCAACCCGACAATCAGTCGGGATTTCTATACCCCTCTAATCTTGGCCTCTCGTGCATCCGTGACAAGCTCTCCACGTCCCTCTCCCCCAGGAAAGCTCCACACGGCTCTAAAACCTCCCTCATTGATCAAGCTTTCGGTCATCTGTGTGACTTTGCGCTAAGTTTTTTCTGATAATGTTCACACGAAGCACTTTTCTTGGGGGAAAAACATGCTTTATAAAAGCAATTTATTATTGTATTAACATGTTCGCCGCACCCTGTGTAACGTTTTCAGAGTGTTAACTGTATCAGTGAGGCTGTTGAAAGATCCTCTCCATCAAAATTAATCTCTATCCATTCACAATATATTGAACTTTCAGTCGCAACATACCAAAAACACATGGCACACATTTTAACTTTAGCTCAGAATTTCGTTCTGGAATTTTAATTTGTGGACAAACTCTTAGGTGCAAAATTTAATCTGAAATTCAATAGTACAGCACAGGTGTTGGTCATTCAGCCCATCAAATGAATGCTGACTCTATCCAAGAGTTATCCAATGAATTCACTCCCTTGCTCTTTCCCCTTAATCCCTTCAGTTTTTCCCGTCCCTACGGTGACTTTTATATCCATATCCATCACCCTATCAGGCAGTGCATTTCAAATCCGCACCATGAGTTGTGTCATAAGATTTTACTTTAACACCTCAAATCTGTGCTCTCCGGTTATCAAACGTGCAGCCATTGAATAGTTTCACTGTTTACTCTATTTAAACCCTCCTGATTTGAAACATCTACAAGCCTCCACTGCACCAGAGAGCCCGTCTATATCGTCCTGTAATCCAAGGCTTTGCTCCTCACTATTTACCACACCACCAATTTTTGTGTCATCTGTGTACTTCTCGTCTTACCTCCTACATTGATATCCAGATCATTAATATATACGACAAACAGCAAGAGAACCAGCACCCATCTCTACGGAAAACCACTGGACACAGGTTTCCAGTCACAAAAACAACCTTCAACCATCATGCTCTGCTTCCTACCACTAAGCCAGTTTGCCAAATGGCCCTGGATCCCATGGGCTCTTCTTCATCAGCCTCCCATATGGGACCTTGTCAAAAGCCTTACTAAAGTCCATGCAGGCTACATCAACCGCACTACCTTCATCTACACACCTAGTCACCTCCTCAAAAAATTTAATCTAATTCGTAAGACATGATCACCTATAACAGAACCATCCCTTATTAATCCTTGCCTCACCAAGTGGAGATTAATTCTGTCCCTCAGAATGTTTTCCAGTAGTTTCCCTACCACTGAAGTTAGACTCACTGGCCTGTCATTTCCTGATTCATCCCAACTTCCCTACTTGAATAACGGCACCATATTGGCTGCCCTCCAGTCCTCTGGTAACTCTCCTGCGGCCAGAGAAGATCTGGAAAAGAATTTCAGAGCCGCTGCAATCTCCTCTCTTGCCTGCCACATCTCTTTTGGCCCCAGGAAATTATCCACTTTTAGGCCTGTTAAAACCGCCTCCTTCTCACTGTCAAATCGTTCAAGTAAATCCGAGTGCACCTCCCTGATTTCTATACTTGCATCATTTTTCTCCATAGCAAACACAGATGCAAAGTACTCATTTAAAATCTCACCTATATATTCTGGTTCCACACACAAATTGCCACATTGGTCCCCAATGGGCCCTAGTCTTGCCCTGGTCAACCTCCTGCCTTTAATATACTTATTTAAAACACCTTTGGATTTTCCTTCATTTTACATTCCCACACCTCCAGAGTCCTTTTTTATGCCCCCTCTTCGTTCTCCTATTTCTTATGTAACCCCCTGCACTTTCTATATTCCTCTCGGACTTCAACTGTTTTGAGCCCTCGGTATCTGCCAAAAAGCAGCCCTATTTTCCCTTATCCAACCATGGATATCCTTCGACATCCAGGGTTCTCTGGACTTATTGCTTCCACCCTTCACGATCATGGAAACATGTTGGCCCTGTACTCTTATTTCCTTTTTTGAATGAATCCCACTGCTCTAATGTAGATTTTCTTGCAAGTAGCTGCTCCCAGTTTGGACAGATTCGGTCTTATTTTGTTAAAATTGGCCCTCCCCTAATTTAGAATCTCAATTTCCAGTCTATCTTTGTCCCTTTCCATAACTACCTTGAATTCCACTGAGTTATGGTCACTGTTTTCAAAATGCTCCCCATTGAAACTTTGTTCACTCGGCGGCTTCATTCCATAAACTTGATCCAGCACCACCCCCTCCCTTGTAGGACTTTGCATAAAAAACTCTCCTGGATGCATGCTAAGAATTGTACCCCCTCTAAGCCTTTGCACTTCGGTTATCCCAGTTAATATTGGGGACGGAAGTTGAAATCCCGTACTATTACCAGATTTTTCTTACAGTTCTCGGAATTTGCCTATAAAATTGCCCTTCTCGCTCTCCCTGACTGTTTGGGGGCCCAATACACTCCCGCAGGTCATCACCCCCTTTTTGTTAGTAAGTTCTATCCATATGGATTAATTTGAGGAATCTATCAAGATATCACCCCCAAGTACTGCCGTGATGATCTCCCTAATCAATAATGCAATTCCTCCTCCTGTTTCTCTCGCGCCCCCCCCCCCCCCCCCCCCCCCCCCCGCGCCCCCCTCCAATCACACCTGAAACTTCTACATTCTGGGACGTTCATCTGCCAGTTCAGCCCTTCTTTCAACCAAGTTGTGATTGCAATGTCGTAATTCCACATTATGACCGAATTCATCAGTCTTATCTGTCTTGCACCTTGCATTGAAATAAATGCAGTTTTACTTACCAATCCTGCCATGTGCCTTATCATACCTCTGTCTGCTCTGCCCACTGGACTTGCCTGATTTCTTCTCTATATTTGACACTATTTTCTCACCAACTGCATTGCTACTTTGGATCCGACCCCCATTCCAAAATAATTTAAACCCTGCCCAGTAGCACAAACAAACCTCCCTGCTACTATATTTGACCCCCTCCAATTCAGGTGCAATCCATCCCGCTTATTCAGGTCCCATTGGCCCCAGAAGTGATCCTAATGATTCAAGTATCTAAAGCCCTCCCACCTGCACCATCCGTCTGGTAGAACAGAGGTTTCAGAGGAGGAGGGTGGAGCTGCTGATAAACAGGGTCGTTTTGGTTGAGCAATACCTAGTGAGTAGAGGTGGGTCTTCTTGTCAGTGTAATAACTCTTGAGGTCCACATCCGAGCGTTTTGCATGTTTCTCCTCGTACTCTCCGGTTTTGGGGTTCTTGTGCCTGAAGATGAAGTGGAGTTTGTAATCTTCGCCACACTTGTCTGGGCCAAACATGATGGTGTACGGAGTTTTGTCAACAAATTTATCCTATGGTGCAAAGGACAAATAATCAGATCAGAATTTGCCAGCCGACCCAAATCTGTTGCAACCAGAGACAAATCTTGCTCAGAGCCCTTTGACTGTGATGATGAAAAGAAGAACGATGGATTCATCACCCCACAAAAACATAGGTAGGAGGAGAAGTTGACTGCTCCTGGAACTTGTCAAAAAGAAAAACACAACAAGAGAAAACGCAACTCCACAGTGTGGTATCAAGCAAGTTACACACTCGCCAGTACAAAACACACCCTTAAACCACAAGTACCAACAGACCAGCCATAGAACTGGAGAGGCAGTGATTGGCTCCTTCTGTTAAACATTTTCCCATGTATTAGATGGTAGTGGCCTGCGCATGTTGGACCATTTAATATAACAAAGCCCAACTACTTACGGAGTCAGAATAATCAAGATGCAGCTACCCAATTTAGTTACACATGGGTAGACAATAATTGGCATGGTACCAAGATACACACACCAAGGCGGTTATAGGATTTGGTGACTAATAAAAACCTAGTTAAACAAAGTTTTAAATACAATCACAAAACATGCGCTTACCACAGAGAGGCACTGATTCCAAACTACTCCCAGGAATAAAGTTTTATTGCACCCCCGCTGCTCCTCCAATGTCTTCATCTATTTCTGTTCTAGCTTACCCCAAAAACACAGGGCATCTTGAAATGCTTCACAGTTAGTTAAGCTGAAGAGAGACATTCTTGTTGAAGCTTTTCATCTTGCACTCATCATGACATTTGCAAGAATATAGTGGAAGGGCCAGGTAGGCATCTCAAAAACGTGAGCAACAGGTGAAGCGATGTGTTTCACGCTGCTACTGCGCAGTACCAGCACAAGTGGAATACACCACCAACAGGATGCTGCCGTCAAACCAAAAAGACATTCAGTCCATCACACAAATGAGTAATGTGGTCAGTGCCAGTGCGTTGCTGGCTATGTCACCATAGAAAGCATCCTATCGGGCTGGATCACAGCCTGGTATGGCAACTGCTCAGCCCAGGAACTTCAGAGAGTCGTGAACACCGCCCAGTCCATCACACGAACCTGCCTCCCATCCATGGACTCCATCTACACCTCCCGCTGCCTGGGGAAAGCGGGCAGCATAATCAAGGATCCCTCCCACCCGGCTTACTCACTTTTCCAACTTCTTCCATCGGGCAGGAGATACAGAAGTCTGAGAACACGCACGAACAGTTCATGACAATAAACAAATCCAATCCAATGTTGGCCGTAGATCCCAAATTCCGACAGATTGTAACAGCATGTTCTTTCCACTGTTCACAATGGGCAAGGTAATACAGACTGCACCCAACCAGCCTGCGCTTGCAAAACTCAAAACAATGTCCAATGTGAGATAGGATTCCCCGATTGGACAATATTTGCTAAATAATCCTCGGTGTGCTAAAAATTACTCTGACAATCAATTTTTTAAATTTTGTTTTATAAATTTAGAATATCCAATTCATTTTTTCCCATTAAGGGGCAATTTAACGTGGCCAATCCACCTAACATGCACATCTTTGGGTTGTAGGGGTGAAACCCACGCAGACACGGGGAGAATGTGCAAACTCCTCACAGACAGTAACCCAGGGCCGGGATTCGAACCCGGGTCCTCAGCGCCGTAGGCAGCAATGCTAACCACTGTGCCACCGTGCCGCCCCCTCCCTGACAACCAATTTAAGATAGGCTCGCGTGCACCGCATTTGCATGCACTGGAATCTACATTCATTAATTCATTGCGGACAGAAAGAACATGTACACACATTGCCCCTGTTTCAGCTTCGCGACAGTCATTCGCTGATTCATTCCTCAGGGTAATGCCTCGACCAGAGTCAAGCTCCCTAGTTTAAATTTTAGGGCGGCACGGTGGCTAGCACTGCTGCCTCACGGCGCTGAGGAGCCAGGTTCAATCCCGGTCCGCGTGGAGTTTCCACATTCTCCCCATGTCTGCGTGGGTCTCACCCCCACAACCCAAAGATGTGCAGGGTAGAGGTGGATCGGCCGCGTTAAATTGCCGCTTAATTGGAAAAAAATAATAATTGGGTACTCTACATTTATTTTTTTTTAAATAAAAAGCTAATAGAAAAAAAACCTCAGCATTAATTGGTGTATTCGCCACTCGAGTCCACTTGCCAGCCAATCAGCACTCTCTTCTCCTACAGTACAAATATGTTGATGTCCCTTCTTGAAAAATGCCCTGGTAAGTGCAAGACAACTTTTGACAAAAAAGTGTATTTTTTCAGGAATACTACAAAGCGCTGAAACTTTCCTAATATAGGAGACGTGATGACCAGTTTGAGAATAGCAAGTTCCCACAACCAGCAACATGAGAGTTACCAGATAACATAGTTGGGAGATATTATTTTAGGCCACTGGGGAGAACTGCCCAGCTTTTTAAAAAATAAAAATAAAAACATTTACTGTGGGATCATTTAAATATGTACCCGAGGGGATGGATGGGGCCCTCGGTTTAATATCTCAGCCGAAAGGCACAGTGGTTAGCAGTGCTGCCTCACAGAGCCAGGGAGCCAGGTTAGATTCCGGCCTTGGGTGACTGTAAAATTCGCTGTTCTCTCAGTGTCTGCGTGGGTTTCCTCTCTCAGTCCAAAGATGTGCAGGTTCGGTGGGATAGGCCATGATCAATGTGCAGGGTTAGGGGTATAATGCGGGGGAGTGAGCCTCGTGCTCTTTTGGAGGGTTGGTACAGACTTGATGGACCGAATGGCCCCCTTCTGCACTGTGGGGATGGATTCTATCTCTGACCGTGCAGCACTCCCTCATTCCCACACTGTGCTATGCCTTCCATTTGCTTCACGACACTAGACTCAAAGTCTGACCCACACATTTTAAATTGACTTGATGGAGATGTCAGCAGCAGAGAAGTACCAGCAGTAAGCAATCAAGTGCA
The DNA here is from genome assembly GCF_902713615.1 of Scyliorhinus canicula. NCBI lineage: Eukaryota > Metazoa > Chordata > Chondrichthyes > Carcharhiniformes > Scyliorhinidae > Scyliorhinus > Scyliorhinus canicula. Next base: position 229,646,490 of record NC_052149.1, on the reverse strand, counting down.
GAAAGCAGTACTGCCTATTCCCAGCAGACACACAGTGAAACAAAACACTACTCACCAGAATTAAGTCTTTGGTTTTTGAAAGTAGCTTAATATATGCCCCGCCACATTCAATTCCATTCTGAAAATTCACTTCATACCTTAAAAATGCAATATTTTTTGGTAAACACAAAAAACAAGATCTCAACTTGAAAGCTGATTTCATACCAAAGGGTCACAAAGTACAAATAATTTACAATGGACAAGTTGCAAGCCCAACATCAGCACATGGTAACAGTTATACAGATTCTGAACAATGGCCACATCACACACAAAAAATAATTAATTTGGTGTGGGTAGGAGGTCAGAATGGTGGAACTTGGGGTCACACTTGTGTAATCTTTGACAGCCAGTGTAGGTATTAACAATTCGCAGGTAGGCCAGATACACAGCAAGTAAAGCTTCCCTCGGAGACTGGGCGGAATTTCACAAAGGACATTTGACCCCGATTTGTAGTTAAAAGTTCGCCCCGAGCCCACACTTGCCAGTCGTGGGACCTGCGTGGCATTTATACCACAAAAACCTCAGCAACGCCACTGTGAGCGATGGTTGCTGCGGAGGTAGGTAGGAGACAGTGGTGGAACGCTAACGTCACTGGGCTTGTCATCCAGAGGCCCAGGCGAATGCTCTGGGGTCATGGGTTCAAGTCCCACCACTGGATCTGGTGGAATTTAAAATCAATTAATAAAAACCTGGAATTGAAAAGCTAGTCTCAGTGAAGGTGAGCATCGATTGTAGTTAAAAACCCATCTGGTGGGCAGCACAGTGGTTAGCACTGCTGCCTCACAGCACCGAGGTCCCAGGTTCGATCCTGGCTCTGGGTCACTGTCCGTGTGGAGTTTGCTCATTAGAACAACATAGAACATACAGTGCAGACGGAGGCCCTTCAGCCCATCGAGTCTGCACCGACCCACTTAAGCCTTCACTTCCACCCTATCACTGTAACCCAATAACCCTTCCTCACATTTTTGGACACTAAGGGCAATTTAGCATGGCCAGTCCACCTAACCTGCACGTCTCTGGACATTCCCCTCGTGTTTGCGTGGGTTTCCTTCCCACAACCCAAAAATGTGCAGGCTAGGTGGGTTGGCCACGCTAAATTGTCCCTTAATTGGGAAAAAAATGAACTTGGCACCCTAAATGTATTTTTAAAAACATCTGGTTCGCGAATGTCCTTCATGGAAGGAAGTCTGTCGTCCTTACCTGGTCTGTCCCAGACCTCAGCCATGTGGCTTTCTCTTAACTTGCCCCTTGGAGGTGGCCAAGCAAGCCGCTCAATTCTAGGATAATTGGGGATGGGCAACAAATGCTGGCCTCGCCAGCGATGCCCGCCAAAGGCAGACAGGAGACTGTCAAAGCTGGACCAGGTTAACATTTCCCAAAAAGTGTTTTTTTTTAAAATTAAAAATCAGAAATCACCATCAGATGTCAGATGGTAAATCCCTTCCTTCAGGCGGTCACTGGGCCCCCCAGGTGCTGCCTTTCCTACTCACAACTCCTCCTTTAGTCAGTGAGACCCTGGCCTGACGCTTCGGGGCTCCCCACGTGGCAAGGGTTGCCCAGCTGTCAGCAGAACGGCGATGGCAACATTTTAAGTGGCTCCCAGCTGGCCCTCGAAATATTAAATCTCGGTGATCGGTCCCGCTTTTGGTAAAGTGGCCCCGATGGCGGTAAAGTGCCTCTCATCCCCCAGCAGAGAAGGTTAAAGGGAGATCTGATAGACAGCGTTCATAGATCATAGAATTTACAGTGCAGAAGGAGGCCATTCGGCCCATCGAGTCTGCACCGGCTCCTGGAAAGAGCACCCTACCCAAGGTTAACACCTCCACCCTATCCCCATAACCCAGTAACCCCACCCAACACTAAGGGCAATTTTGGACACTAAGGGCAATTTATCATGTCCAATCCACCTAACTTGCACATCTTTGGACTGTGGGAGGAAACCGGAGCACCCGGAGGAAACCCACGCACACACGGGGAGAACGTGCAGACTCCGCACAGACAGTGACCCAAGCCGGAATCGAACCTGGGACCCTGGAGCTGTGAAGCGATTGTGGTATCCACAATGCTACCGTGCTGCCCTTCAGGACCACAAATGATTTTTGAAGAGTAAATAAAAAAAAGAGAACCTGTTCCTGTGGCAGAATGATCATTAACCGGGCACCGATTTTATTATTTTATTTTATTTTCTAAATTTAGAGTCCCCAATTATTTTTTTTCCCCCCCAATTAAGGGGCAATTTAGTGTGGCCAATCTGCCTAACCTGAGCATCTATGGGTTGTGGGGGTGAAACCCAAGCAGACACGGGGAGAATGTGCAAAGTCCACGCGGACAGTGACCCAGGGCCTGGATTCGAAGCTGGGTCCTCAGCGCTGCAGTCCTAGTGCTAACCACTGCGCCACATGCTGCCCTGGACACCGATTTTATGGTGATTCATTGACAAAAGAACTAACGGCGTCATGAGAAACTTTTAAAAGCACTGAGTTATGATCTCGAATGCATAATGTGGAGGTATGTTGGAAGCCAAATCAATGTAACTTCCAATGGGGTATTGGATAAATACTTGATTTTACATGGCTATGGGGAAGAATGCTGTGGCAAGGGGTGGGGGAAATTATTTGAATAGCTCCACCAAAAAGTATTGGTACAAACACAATTGGCCGAATGGCCTTCTTCTATGTTGTATGATTATTCTTTGATCTGTAAATTATAATTTTAAAATTGCTGCTTACCGGGGGCTTTGGGGGTCATAGGGGGTTAGAACTTTGAACAGAAAGGACGGCTCAGATCATCCTGGTTAAGAGGAATTTGGAGTAATAAATCACGACCACTGGGACAAAGTGAAACCCCAGCCCAGGGATGACTGCCTACAATTTTACAAAGTCACGCATACATTTTTTAAAAATAGCATTTGGTGATTAGAGTACACTTACTGGATAAACATTGGTTTGTTGTCAAACGTGAATGGTCGATCGAATAAAGCTGCGATCGCGTGATGCTTAGCACGAGATTTAAGAACCAGCCCCTTGTCCCCGTGAAGTTTAGTGTCTTTCATTTCTTCCACCTCCCACTTTCCTGAAGATGAACATGCAAGAAGCAGTCTTCATTTTATGCAATTATATCGTTCCTGATTCCCAATGAGTAGCCCACCTCCCCCCCCCCCCCCCCCCCCCCCCCCACCCACCAATATTCCATCCAAGTAACTCTCCCCAATATCCTTGAAGTACAGGAAATATTTTTCATCACTTAGAAGTGCACAATTGCTAGGTCCTGCATGAGGCATGTTCTTCCCCTTGTGTCTTCTCCGAAGTGCCGCCCCTGCAAATTTTGAATATTTAACCATTCCAATCCCAGTCTGCTTTTCATACTCTCCATGGCCAATTTATACTCTTGAGGTGTAATGGTTGTAAACTGACTGCACACTTTATAAACATGGCCAAGACACACAGAAAGAAGAGAAAATGATCTCACCATCGTATTTTGCAATATCTTCATCGATGTCTTCCTTTTTAGCTTTGGACATGACCCAGCTACATTGCAAAAAGAAAAATACCAATACATCAAATAACAACACTGAACAATCCCAAAACTTAAAACCATATATCTGTTCACACAGACTTTTAAAAATTCATTTGTGACCTAATCGGCATTGCTAGCAAAGCCATTCATTGCCTATTCATAATTGGCCTTCCAAACATAGGAATTAAGAGTAGGCCGTTAGGCCCTTCGAGCCTGCTCCACCATTTAATATGATCATGACTGATGCTCCATGACACACACCTGTGCTCTCCTCATACCTCCTTGATGGGGGGTCTTGTGGCAGAGTGGGTGGCTACCCTGCTCCTGAGCCAAAATCCCACCCCAGGACTTTACGGCCAATGAAGGAGCATTCATAATGTGGGTAAATCAGTCAAGTGTCAACCTGAACATCACCCCAACACATGGCAATGGTGGGCACCAAGAACAGGAGAGATTCCTGGTCAGCCATGTGGTGGAATAATGTTAGAGCCTCTACCACCACTATCCATGGTTCCAGACTAAAACGTGCACATTGCCACAGGAATTGTTACAGAGTGATCTGTAACACACTACCACCAATTGGCCTTAACAAAACGGCATGGGCACCTTTTGAATACAGCCGAGTGGCTTGCTAGGCCATTTTAGGGGGCAGTTAAGAGTCAACCACATTCATAGAACATAGAACAGTACAGCACAGAACAGGCCCTTCGGCCCTCAATGTTGTGCCGAGCCATGATCACCCTACTCAAACCCACGTATCCACCCTATACCTGTAACCCAACAACCCCCCCCTAACCTTACTTTTATTAGGACACTACGGGCAATTTAGCATGGCCAATCCACCTAACCCGCACATCTTTGGACTGTGGGAGGAAACCGGAGCACCCGGAGGAAACCCACGCACACAGGGGGAGGACGTGCTGACTCCACACAGACAGTGACCCAGCCGGGAATCGAACCTGGGACCCTGGAGCTGTGAAGCATTTATGCTAACCACCATGCTACCCTGCTGCCCCTGGAAATGGTTCCTATGCGTCTGGAATCACACAAGGGCAGAAAACTTCCTTCTGGAAGGAGAGCATTAGTGAATTTTGAAAATGACAATCTGGCAGTTTTATGGTCACGGTTACTGATGCCAATTCATTTTTAGTCCAGGCTATTGAATTAATTGGATTTAAGTTACCCAGCTGACATGGCTGAGCTCATCTCTAGACTTGATCATAGTCCAGAGCAGTGTATTATTAGTCCAGTGATATAATCACTGTGATACTATCCGACCATCCACCTTGATGCAACTGGGTCCAAAGTTAAACATATTTGTTCATTATTTTGGAACATCAGTGGTGTAAATCGAAAAGGTTAATGGAATGTTGCCCTTTTCAGAGGACTGGAATTTGAATGGGAGGCATGATTCAGCTGTACAGAGCCTGGGTCTGACCGCATCCGGAATATTGCATTCAATTCTGGGCGTCCAACCTCAGGAAGAATATATCGGCCTCGGCAGTAATGCGGTGCAGATTTACCAGATACAAGAGTTCAATTAACAACGACAGATTGCAGACACTTGGCATAGATTTTATTGAATATAAAAAGGTTGGAGGGTCATCTAAATCAAGGTGTTTAAAATGACGAAGGAATTGGGCAGCATAAATGTTTAGGGTGATTTATTTTCTTGTTCTTTATTACCCCACTGGAGGAAATGGTTTCTCCATATGGAGAAACCATTTCCTGTACTGCTCAGGAGAGAAATCAGGAAACAATTCTTCACACAGAAATAATGGAAATCTATACCTCTAATCTCCCCAAAATGTATGGATACTGGGGGAAATCAACTGAAATTTCCAAGTTTGAGATTGTTAACGAATGCAACAGCAAGGGAAGATATTAGCTCCAACAACGTGGAATCTGTAGAGCTGTGAAAAACTAAGAAGCAAGAAACATCAGTGGGGATGTATATAGACCCCAAACTAATGTGATGCTGCTGGGAATAGCTTTCAACAGGAAATCAGAGACGCATACAATAAAGGAACACCCTCAGTTCTGGGTGACTTTAATCTGCATATTGATTGGGCACATCAAATTAGTCACAATACAGGGCGGTGCGTGGCACAGCGGTTAGCACTGCTGCATACGTCGCTAAGGACCCGGGTTCGAATCCCGGCCCTGGGTCACTGTCTGTCTGGAGTTTGCACATTATCCCCGTGTCTGCGTGGGTTTCACCCCCACAACCCAAAGATGTGAAGGTTAGGTGGATTTAAATTGCCCCTTAATTGGAAAAAAAAATAATTGGATACATTTTTTTTTTTTAAAGTCACAATACCATAAAGGAGGAATTTCTGGAGTGTATACGGGATGGTTTTCTGGACCAATACAGTGAGGTACCAAATCAACAGGCTATCCTAGACTTGGTATTGTGCAATGAGAAGGAATAATTGACAATCTAGCTGAGAGCGCTTGGGGATGAGCGACCATATGATGATCAAATTTTTTCATCAAGGTGGAGAATGACGGTTTTTTTAAATTTAGAGTACCCAATTACTTTTTTTTCCCAATTAAGGGGGTTGTGGGGGTGAAACCCACACAGACACGGGGAGAATGTGCAAACTCCACATGGACAGTGACCTAGGGCCGGGATCGACGCCATAGGCAGCAGTGCTAACCACTGTGCCACGTGCCGCCCTTGAGTAACATAGTTGATTCCGAGACTAGGGCCCCGAATCTAAATAAAGGAAACTACGGTGATATTGGGGCGTGAGTTGGCTGTGATGGATTGGGGAATGTTACTGAAAAGGGATGGCGGTCAATAGGCAATGATAAACATTCAAAGTGTGCATAGGTGAACTGTAACAACTGTTTATTCCTGTCTGGCGCAGAAGTAAAATGGAAAATGTGGTCCAACCATGACTTACAAAGTAAATTTGAGGTAGCATTAGATGCAAGGAAGAGACATACAGGCATTAGAAAAAGAACAAGAACAAAGAACTATACAGCACAGGAACAGACCCTTGGGCCCTCCAAGCCTGTCCCGGTCATTATATTGCATCCATAGCTAGACCAAATTCAGCAAAGGAGGATCAAGGGATTGATTAAGAAAGGGAAAGAGAAGGGGGGAGGGGGAGAGAAGAGGAAGGAGGCAGGGAACAATAGAGAGGAACCAGAGGGGGATGGGGGGGGGGGGGGGGGGGGGCGGCGAGAGAATGAAAGCCGGAAGGACAGCACGGGAAACAACAACAAACTTGGCAAATACAGTAACAGAGAGCAAAGAAAATACGGGCAAAAGACGGGACAAATGGCCGAAGTGGAGGTGAACGCGCGACGACAACGGCAGCGAAATCCGTCCGGGAGAAGCAAGTAACAACACCAGATCCATTCTCGTATTGCCCTCTGTGTTGGACATAACTAACGTAATTGTTTCTCCGGCACCCAAATGTATTATGTAGCTTCCCAGTTTCCAGTTGGAGTGGATTATTGCGTTTTTCTAAAACAGTGACTAGTTAAGAGCATAAGAACTGGGAGCAGGAGTAGGCCATCTGGCCCCTCGAGCCTGCTCCGCCATTCAATGAGATCATGGCTGATCTTTTGTGGACTCAGCTCCACTTTCCGGCCTGAACACCATAACCCTTAATCCCTTTATTCTTCAAAAAAACTATCTTTATCTTCAAAACATTTAATGAAGAAGCCTCAACTGCTTAACTGGGCAAGGAATTCCATAGATTCACAACCCTTTGGGTGAAGAAGTTCCTCCTAAACTCAGTCCTAAATCTACTTCCCCTTATTTTGAGGCTATGCCCCCTAGTTCTGCTTTCACCCGCCAGTGGAAACAACCTGCCCGTATCTATCCTATCTATTCCCTTCATAATTTTATATGTTTCTACAAGATCCCCCCCCCCCCCCCCCCCCCTCCATCCTTCTAAATTCCAACGAGTACAGTCCCAGTTTACTCAACTTCTCCTCCTAATCCAACCCCCTCAACTCTGGGATTAACCTAGTAAATCTCCTCTGCACACTCTCCAGTGCCAGTACATCCTTTCTCAAGGTAAGGTGACTAGTTTCTACTTTATAATAGGCCAACAAATAAACATTCAATATTTGGATTTTAAACTTGTGTTAAGAGATTGGCTAGTCGCAGCACCGACTTATCCCATCCACAACCAGCACATAATTTACACAGTGTAGCCGAGTAATCCATGGCTTCTCATTTAGGATGATACACGGTATAGCAAGTCACCAAAACGCTGCAGTTGCACACTCGTTTTGTTAAGAAAGCCAATCAAAGTTCAATATGAAAAGACGGAAGCCTCTAATATGGAGAGTTATATAAACTCTTGTAGCTTTGAACCAAAGGTGTTTGTCAACGTGTACTGGAGTTGGAAGGCCCTAGGTTTAATACTTATCCATAGTGATTGGTCAGAATAGTGGAGGTTGCTGCTTTAAATTAGTTCTGTCAGTCATGTGACATATTCCTCATCCACAGCTTCAGTTATCGTAAGAAGGATATTGGAGCGACTGAATAGAGGAACAGGAAGAAACCAGTCTCTCAAGCCTGCTGTACCACTCAGTTAAATCCAATTGTATTTTTACCCCATCTACCTGACCCAATAAAAGCCAAATCTTAGTTGTTCAACTGACACTCAGCCTCAACAGCTTTTCTGGAGGTGGAGGGAGAGTGTGAGATTGCCACTACTTTTTGCATGAAGTAATGGCCCAGCTCTAATTTTAAAGTTATAGCCCCTTATTCTGGAAAAAGTGTTTCTCCTTTAATCACCTTCAACACTTTAAATCTCCTAGGCACCAGGGATTACAGGAGAAGCACTCAAAGAATGAAGGGGTAGAGGGATTGGATTAGGGGCAAGGTATTACATAAATTTGGAATGTGCCAATTTGAAAAGTTAAAAGGAAAGTCAACCACGATGAGCTGTTTCACTTTGTCGAGAGCACTCGAACCAGAAAACACTGTCAGAGCTTGAAGGGGTTAAAATTCAAAACAAATGTACAGAAATATTATTTCAAGAGAGACTGATCAACGGACCAGGCTCCCTAGGAAGACAGTGGAAGCAGATTGTATCGATTAATTGAAATCCAAAATAGGTTTCTTGCAAACACTATTTTGTAGGTAGCATATAGGAGTAATTTGAGACAGGATTTGAGCGTACCATGCTCGGAAGAACAGATGACTTTAGACCTAAGGTTTCCAAGCTCTGGGATTTTCTACACCTTTTATCTGGGTCTGTTGGAGTTAGATTGATTACTGTGATTAGTCAATGGTATCACATAACATGGGGATAACTGGAAGACAGTAGCACAAATGCCACTGGACTGGTAATCCAGAAGCCCAGGCTAACGTACTTAGAACATGGGTTCAAATCCCACCACGACAGCTGGTGGAATTTAAATTCAATCGGTAAAATCTGTATCACGTCAGTCTCAGTATGCTGACGATGGCAACTATCTTTGGTGAACCAAATGGGGAAAACCCAATGCATCTTGACCTTTTCTCATCTAGCATATCCTCGGCTCCTATAAGTGCAAGGGGTGAAAATGTTCATCCTCCAATACTGTGCTAAGGTGATGGGCCTTTGCACACTAAATGAATCATGGGACATGGAAGAGGTGGAAAGTAGAGCTGGTGGAAGAGATGGCATGGCAGAGCAGGTTCAGTGATCTAATGTGGCCTAACGTTCCACATACAGGAACCTCGGGCAAGGAGAGGCTTCTCTGCATGTGTCATTTCTAGAGTTTGCATCAGTTATGCAAATATTTCAGGGGCACTATACAGGGACACAACTGCAGGAAACTGTCCAAAACTGCAGGCTCTCTCGGTGAAGCAGCTCAACAGGAAGTCACTTTGGTGTGTACATGACATCATCTAGAAAAGGGATTATGTGATTTCCAGAGACACAGTCAGGTGGTACGAAGCAGCAGCCCAGTGAATACATTGCCTCTCAATCAGCACACAGGCAAAACAAAGGTAGGTTGATTGTTACTAACAGGGCTCCCAAAGCACTGCGACTCGCTGCAAATATGCCCAAACCAATCATCAGCTCATGAAAAAAATTAGCCGCTTGCCAACAATTATTTTTAATTTGGGAACTAATGATGAAGGCATTATTCTAATCTGTTCATCTTGAAAATGCTGCAAATAAAGCTGATGATCCAATTTACAAAGACAATTATATCCCTACAATACAACAGAACTGAAAAAAAACACTTAATTTGTTGCAAACTGCTTATGTGGTCATTGTCATGATGTGCAGACTCGCACATAATGAGACACAAACAGGCAGCTGATGAATACAGAGAACGGGGCATGGCAAATCAGCAGGCCGAACACTTGGGGGTGGTTGCCCACTATGGAGGGCACGAGGCACTCACACTCCACCTCTTTCCACTGGTGACATCTACAGCGCGAGTCTGTAGGGCGTACATATCATATAACTCCTACAGCACACGGCTAAGAGCTAGTCTGGTTCAGTCAGACAGATTAATCACACTAGGTTAGCAGAAGAGTCGAACTGACAGAGGATTGAGCTAACTGTGTGACAGGTTCAATAAAACATATTGAACTAACTTCAAGGTGTGGAGTATCTTTCAGGTAAAGCTGCATCCAGTTGCAGCCCATGTTATCTTACTGTGCTTAACACGACAGTCATAAAAGGCACTAAATAAACACAAATCCTATTTTGCCTTTCATGACCCAATTCTTAAAATGTTTTATACTTTTAAAGTAGTTAATTGACGCAAGTCATACTTACACAAAACGCAATGTAATAATGACGAGAAAAATCTGTTGGTGTCTCTCTATCGCCCCCTATATTATTAATGTTTGGGTTATGGTGGTAGAGAAGACGGAGAGGAAATCTCCTGTTCTTCTTCAATAGCGGCATGCAATCTTTTATGTCCAACTGAAAGGGCAGACAGAGTTTAGGTTTAACACCTCATCCAAAAAGACACCGAGTGTGGCATTGGGATTTTATATTTTAGGACATCAGCATCACCAGTGAGGCCAGTATTTATTGTCCATCTCCAATTGGGTGGTGGTGAGCGCCTTCTTGAACTGCTGCAGTCCTTGAGGTGTAGGTACACCCACAGTGCTGTTAGGGAGAGAGGGCTCCAGGATTTTGACCCAGCGACATTGAAGGAACGGCTCCACCCACCCTATCAAACGTTTTCTAAGTATCCATGGAAACAATCACCTCCAGTTCGGGCACTCGAGAGGGGGGAAAAAGGATAATATTTAACAGCCGATGTATATTGGCCAACAATTGCCGACAGTTGACGAAGCCTGTCTGGTTTTCCGAGATCACCTCTGGGAGGCAGGGCTCCAACTGTAGTGCCAGCACTTTAATTTAGTGTCTGCATTCAAAAGCAAAATGGATCAAAACAGCCCACATTCCATAGGATCTTTGTCCTTTTTCAGGATCAGGGAAAAAGAGGCCGACGCAACAAACCCCGGGACAAGATGTCATTAAAATGATCTAATATTAAAGGGATGAATTGTCATGCAAACCTCCTATAAAACTCAATGGGAATCCATCAGGGCCAAGAGCTTTACCGTCTGCATTAACACAATGCATTTCATTATTTCCTCAGGTCTCTATGGGGATTCCAATTCTTCCACCCTTTCCTCACCACCAATGAAAAGGATAACCTATCCAAAAACTCAGTCATGGCCGGACTCTCTTCTGAAAGCTCAAGTCTATAGAGATCCTGATAGAATGTTTCAAAAGACACGATGACCGTAAATTTCCACCCGAATCCCTTATCTGCACAATCTTCCGGGAAGCAGGCTGTCGTCTCAGCTGATGAGCCAATAGCCCTTCTCCCAGTCTTCATAAAATGCCCCCTCGAGCATCGCCGCTGGCTCACCGCCTTAGAACATAGAACATAGAACAGTACAGCACAGAACAGGCCCTTCGGCCCTCAATGTTGTGCCGAGCCATGATCACCCTACTCAAACCTACGTATCCACCCTATACCCGTAACCCAACAACCCCCCCCTTAACCTTACTTTTATTAGGACACTACGGGCAATTTAGCATGGCCAATCCACCTAACCCGCACATCTTTGGACTGTGGGAGGAAACCGGAGCACCCGGAGGAAACCCACGCACACACGGGGAGAACGTGCAGACTCCGCACAGACAGTGACCCAGCCGGGAATCGAACCTGGGACCCTGGAGCTGTGAAGCATTTATGCTAACCACCATGCTACCCTGCTCCCAGGGTACCCTGCCTTACCTGCTGACAGTAATTCAAATTGCATCTGCAGGTTTTTCCTACTCGCCAGCAACTCCGGGGTAGAGGCAAGCGAGTACTGAGGGTCCACCTCAAGGATGGAGTCCACCAGCCTCTGCAGCTCCACCCTCGCAATCCTCTCCATGTGTGCTTTGCAGGAAATCATTTCACCCCAATGACCACCTAAAGGCCTTCCCACAAAGTAGGCGATGAGATAGACTCACTTTTATTAAATGTAATATATTCCCCAATGGCGGAGGACACGCGTTCGCAAAATCCTTTGTCCACCAACAATGCCGTATCCAATCTCCATGGCGGGCATTGGGAGCTACCTGACTCTCGTATCAAATCCACAAAATCTGGGGCATGGTCTGAAATCACAATTGCAGAATACCCTGCCCTCTTCACCCAAGCGAGGATCAGTGCCGAAGGAGGCCATTTGGCCTATCGAGTCTGCACCATCCTTTAAAAGGAGCATCCTACAAACCCCCACCACCCCAGCAACCCTGTATCCCCACCAAACCTTTGGACACCAAAGGACCAATTTTGTCATGGCCAATCCACCTAACTTGCACATCTTTAGACTATGAGAGGAAACCGGAGCACCCGGAAGAAACCCACGCAGACACGGGGAGAACGTGCAAACTCCACACAGTCACCCAAAGCCGGAATTGAACCTGGATCCCTGGCACTGTGAGGCAGAAGTGCTAACCACTGTGTCACCCTTAAAACCCAACAGGGAACTATATATTTCCATAACAGTTATAGCACGAAGAACAAAACCCCACATAACATTAACCCCCCCCACCCAAAACCAACTTTCAAAGCACTCAATCCACACAAAAACAATGCAAATATGCACAAGGAACCTCAGCCACTCCCCATATTCACCTTCCTATCCAACATCCAAAAACCACAAAACCTCAATCAACTCGCATCCAGCCCATGCTGTTTTTACAAAGGAATCCACCCCCTCTGGTGCATCGAAAAGTCACTCTGAGCCACGTTGGGTACACCAACCCAAAATCGGATTCTACTCTTAAACCGGGCGGCTTTAGCCTTGTTAAACACTGCCCGCCTCCTTGCCAGCTCTGCACCAATGTCTTGATAAAACCATGTGGCCTTGCCATTTATAGTCACGATGTTCCCTAGCCCACCTCCGGACCCGTTTCTTTTCCTGGAAGCTGAGTCAGTGGTGGTTTGTTGAGACAGGGCTTCTGTCGAGTGTCAAGTGGGCTTGATCCAGCTCAGGAGGGGACATAAATCCACCCTCTCCCCACCATCTTCAAAATGCATTGTGTGTGAGTTGGGCCTTCCATTCCCTCTGGCAACCCACGACTCAAATACTCTGCCTGCTGGAACGATTCTCCAAATCATCCACTTTCGTCTTCAGTGCTCTATTAACACCAGCCATCAGAGACATCGCAGCTTCCAGAGCTTCCAATCTGATCGCTATACCTCAAGAGAGAGCCACTTCCATACCCTTTGTTACAGCACCATATGCCTCTACCATCTCGTTGGTCTTCTCCAACGCCGACCAAATAGGAGGCAGAGCATCTTCCATCGGTTGGTTCCCCGACCCAATCTGCTATTGCTTCTCAAATTCCACTGCCAAGATGCCGGTGTGGACCTCGGCTGTTAGCGGAATGGCCGGAGTCTCAGAAGCTGCCTCTGCCATTTTCGTCCCAAAAGAGCCCAGAGAAGCCTCTGATTCCGTCTGACGAACTTCTGCCTTCGAGTTTCTTTGCCAGGGTCCTTCTGGACATTTCCCTTATGTGGGCACCTTATACCATCAATCAAGGGGGATTTTAAACAAAAATACCCCCAGTAACTCGGCAATAAGGGCTAAAAGTCAGTATCCTAGCAGGAACCAGTATGTCTTCCCCTACATATCGCCACTGGAAACTCGTGTATGAAGCAGTTTCCTCCAACCAACTCACTACAGACACCTGGACAATACCACCCGCAGCCCCAATGTTATAATATCAGCATGTCGTTCTTACCCTTCCAGAGTGCCTTTATCAAATGATTCTGAAAAATGCACTTGTCCAATTGGAACAGGAGCTCTGTACGTGACCTGAAAAAAAAACAGACAGAATGAATACAGGCTTTATTTCAGATCAGTACACTCACAACTGGAAAATTACTAAGTTGGCCGACACACACCTTGACCATTGATTGAAACGCAAACCAATTCAGAAAACACTCCGGATTCCCTCCCGATTCCTGCAGCTTGTAACCATACTGCCACCCACCCAACCCTGAAACATTATTTAATGCTCAGTCCCGGAACAAAAAAAACATTTCAAAAAATTTCAAAACTATTGCGGTGGCTTTATTTTTAAAATCTTCAACTTCATTCTTCAATCATATTTCAGGTTCATCTGGCACACACATGGAGATTTCAACGGCCAATACCAATCAAACCAACATCCCCCTCCAGGAAGAAACGTAGCAGGTGAAATCTTAGGCTCTCCGCTTTTGAAGTTCCGGATACTTTAATGTAAATGCCAAACCTCCGCCTACTTCAGTACTGCAGAATTTATGGAGGGATGGAGCCCCAATGATTTTACGAATCAGTCCGTTTCTTGTCCAATTTCTGGACACTAAAAATTCTGAAATTCACCTGGGCATACCTGGTGGGATTGGAGAGAAGCAAACAAAAAAAAAGAAAAGCAAAGGAATAGTCCTGCTCTCAATCTCAGAAAGTCTCAAGGCACTTGACAGCAAATTAAGTTCCTTTGAAGGGTAGTAACTGTGGGAAGTAAGAGATGGCAACAACAGATTTAGGAATCAGCCATATGGTTCCTCTGGCATGCTCTACCATTCAATAAGATAATGGCTATTTCTCTATGCCAATTCCAATTGCCAATCCTGTCCTTGTACCTCTCTCGGGATTTTTTGTTACATTTCAACAAGTTCATCTCTCATTATTCTAACCTCCAGAATTTTGTGTCAATGCTGCCCAATTTGCGTATGGAAAGCTCCCGGAAACAGCACCTAGGATGACTAAGTAATGGGCAGGCTTTCAACTCAAAGATTAAGCTCAAACCCAAGATGTTTCTAGGACAGGCAGCGATCTATAATACCAACAAGACAGATTGAAAATTTAACCCAATCAGTTTCAAGGACGTTGGCTGAGGGAGTAACTATTTCCCTGGACAAAGCCTGCACATCAACACATACCAATTGCAATGATCCAGTGCTCGTGAGCTAAATGAGTGCCTCCAGCACTCATTTGAAGTTTCCAGCACCTCCAATATTTTGCTTTTAGATTTTCCCCACCAATTCAAACCTTCCCTCTTCTCAATGGCACTGGCACAAATTATACGGACATGTGAATTAGCAGCAGGTCACTTGGCCCCTCGAGCCCAGTCAACAAGGTCATGGCTGTTCTGATTGTAACCTCAACCCCCCACATTCCTGCCTCTCCCAATAACCTTTCACCCCCCTCTTGTTAACCAAGAATCTAGCCAGCTATTTTTTTAAATATTCAAAGATTCTGCTTCCATTGCCTTCTAAGGAAGAGAATTCCAGAGACTCATAACCCTGAGAAAATAAGTCGCTTCCTCATCTGTCTTGAATGAGCAATCCCTTATTTTTAAACAGTGACCTCTAGTTCTAGATTAAGACAAGAGGAAACATCCTCTCCACATCCACCCCGTCAATAACATCCCTCAAGATCTTAAAAGGAATAGTGTTCAAATCCTTAGAACAAGGGGCCGAGTGGCCTGCTCCTAATTCACATGTGCCCCCCCCCCACGAATAAATTTAAGGCATAGACCAGGGAAATCTGCGTAGGAATAGGAGTGGGCTACCTAACCTCTCAAGTCTGCTCCTCAACTTCTGTATCAGAACTCCTTATACCTGCTCTGGACTCCATGTCCCTTCATACCCATGAAAACTTCAGATTTGAAATTACCCTAACGAGCATCTACTGCCCTTCGTGGGAGAAAACTTCCCCTTTTACGATGCTTTGCACAGAGAGGAGTTTCTTAAATTTGGTATCTTTGTCTGCTTTGGACCAGTTTAAGCATAATTGGAATCAGAAAAACCAAGGTGTTGTCTTTTGTCCAAATAAAGGTAACCGTTCGAAGGATCTGAATGCTCTTCATTTACAATCCTGAGGGGCCTTGACAGAGTGGACACGGAGAGGATGTTTCCTCTTGTCTGAGAATCTAGAACTAGGGGGTCACTTTTTAAGAATAAGGGGTCACTCCTTTAAGAAAGAGGGCAGGAGAATTTAAGTTCTCGCAAGAGGGTCGTGAGTCTCTGGAACTCTCCTCCTCAGAGGGTAGTGGGAGCAGAGTCTTTGAACATTTCTAAGGCAGAGCTGGACAGATTCTTGATTAATGATAATAATAATCTTTATTGTCACAAGTAGGCTGACATTAACATTGCAGTGAAGTTACTGTGAAAAGCTCCTAGCCGCCACATTCCGGCGCCTGTTCTGGTCCACAGAGGGAGAATTCAGAATGTGTGCGTGTGTGTGTGTGTGGGGGGGGGGTTAAATCAGATCAGGCATGATCTTACTGAATAGTGGAGCAGGCTCGAAGGGCTGAGTGGCCTACTCCTAATTCGTGTTTTTGCGTATAAAAGTGTAGTGGAAGCAGATTAAAAAGATATTTGGTATTTGATATTTACTTGCAACGGAAAACATTTCAGGGCTATGGCGAAAGAGCTGGGGAGAGTGGCATTAGTTGGATCATTTGTTCAAAAGAGCCAGCACAGACACTATGGGCCGAATGGTCTATCTGTGCCTTTTGAGGGTACACTTGTCTGGGCTAACAAATGAAGACTGGATATTCAAGCATGATATGCAGGGAGATCATTTCCAAATAGCAAGAGGCAGAGAAATCCCAGGTCATTTCCAGAATACCACATTTAGTCTAAAGAACTCTGGCCAATCCTTACCTTAGGAGGTGGAGTGCTTGGTGCCGGTTCACTTTCTATTGGACTTTCATCATCTTCATCTTCAACAATATCAGCATCGTCATCATCATCCTCTTGAGCATAGACGACAGCAGTACCAACCAACAGTGCCAACACCAACCACAGTTTCATCTCCATATCCTGGCAATTAAATTAAAATAAAATTAAAGAAGTGCTTCAAATTTCCACCCAGTTTTTTTTAAGAAAGGTATTTCATAATTTTACTAGGCACCAGGAATTTCAGTGCGCTAAAAAAGGGTCTTCATTCATACCAGCCAATGAATAATGGTGAATAAACAAAGAATGACATTATTGTATCACTACAGCTTTATCAAACTGAATAACTTTGGCACAAAGTTTTCAGAAAACCCCAATGATTCTGGCTCTCCTCTGCACCCCAGCAGCCTTCCAATCTCTATGAAACAAGTTCTCGGTTCCAGTGCAGTGTTCAAATGCACAAGCTACTATACAAGGGCAAGAGAACTAAACCAGGAAATTATCGGTCTGTTAGTCAAATGTGCATTTCTTATTAGAGACAGAACATCTGGATAAATATGAACTGATCAAAGAGCCAATATTGCCAGCTGCGCTCTCAATAGCCTTGGACCAAAGCCCTGGAATTCTCTCCCTGTATCCCTCTGTACGATGCTCCTTGAAACCTCTCTTTGATCAAGCTTTTTATCATGCGCCCTGATATCTCCGCTAGGATGGCTGTGGATGTTATTTACATTGTTCCCAGAATGTTCGGCTTCCAATAAGAGACCGTTAACTAGAATCAGAGTGCATGGAATTGGAGGAAAGCAATTACTTGTATGAAGAAATGGCTAGGAGGTAGGAGAGAGTCGAGATAATGATATGTATTTTAATTGGTAGGCCGTGACTCAAATTATTCCCCGAGGACCTGCACAGAGGCCACACCTTTTCAGTCCTTACACAGAAAGTGCATGAAGGAATAGGGAGTCATATATCCATTGCAAAGGAACATTTGTAGAATAAATGAGTGGACCAAACTGTGGCCACTTCTGGAGTTGTGTGGGGTCATCCATCTTGGATTCAAGAAGGATTGATCATAATATTTTTCTAAAATGGAGATAAGGTCTGAATTGTGAAAGAACAAGAGGTTTAGGATCCAAAAATTATGGGAGGAAAGCAGAGCACCCAGAGGATACCCAGGCAGACAGGGGAAAATTTGCAAACAGCAAACTCCACACAGATAGACACCCAAAGGCAGGAATTGAACCCGGGTCCCTAGCGCTGTGAGGCAGCAGCGCTAACGCTGTTGGCCTTTATTCCTGGAGCGCTGGAATCCCATCTAATGTACAGTATTCAGGACTATTAAATGATTTGACAGGGTAGATAGAGAAACTATTTTCTCTCTTCCAGAAGGGGCAGAATCTTTAAAATAGAGTTACGCCATTCAGGGTGGTGTTATAATGCATCTCATCATACTTAGGGCTGCAGGAATCCTCATTGCTTACAATATACCAGCTCAGCCTTCCAGCCAATTGAGGAAATTATTATTTGAGGATCAGGAACTCAAACCAGACACTAGGCTCATGGGTTACAGGTGATCCCCATGCTGTTACGCACTCCAGAGACTGGGTCAGGCACCTCAAAGCACTGAAGATGTAACACCAGTGGAGTCGTTTCAAGATTCTCCAAAGCTGGTGGCAAAAAGTGATCCAACAGCAACTCCTCTCCCAAGCCAAGCTGTCCAGCATCAACGCGCAAATCACTCAAAAACAGCTCTACTGGGAAGGACAGGTCCTCATATGTCAGAGGCGCCCACAGCAACAACTCTATTGGACACCTATCGTAGGAGATTCCCCTGGGTACAGGAGAAATGTTTAGAAATGTCTGCAAACCATATTCTAAGAAGTCAAGCACCCCACCAGCACATGAGAATCTATGGCCCAAGATGGAACAAAGGTTTATATGGGAAGGTGCAGAGTCGCCTATTTCTGCTCCTAATTCCTATATCCTATGTTCCACTCAGCACTGCTGGCAAGTGCTTCAGTCTTACTTCTGCACGGATGTGCTGTGCTCTCCCATCATTGAGAAATCCATGGAGCCTCCTCCTCCAGTTAGGGGTGGGATCATCTTCTGTGGACCTCAGGTAGACTAGACTACTGCCTGAAACAGGTCTTTTGTGAAATAATTATGGGCACAAGATGGCCAACAAAGATGATTGTGTCGGGGGAAAGGGTCACTGAGGTTGGTCTTGATGCAGCTTGGCACTGACTGTTAAATATATTATTGTACAACAACTCTACACTCCCAATGCAATCACCGAGGGACTGCTGCACTGGAGGAGCCACATTTCTGATGTGACATTAAACCAAGGCCCACCTGACCTCCCAGAAGGATGCAAACAATTCCAAGGCCCTATGAGTGGTGCAGCTCCACCCAGCACCCTGGACCCATATTTATCCCTCAACCTAACAAAATCTTAAAACAGATTATTTAGTCATTTAGCAGAGGCGCTTGTGTGGTCTCCAAACAAATCGTTTGCCAACTTTTCTGCATTACAACACGACTACACTTCAAAAGCACTTGTTTGGCATAAATCACTGAGGTAGAGATTGTGAAAAGTTCCGGAGACATACAAATCAGGATTTTCTGTAACTCTCACCAAGGTTTTCTTTCAACTCACCAATCAGGCCATTATTTATTGCCCATCCCCCAATTCCTCCCGAGAAAGTGATGATGAGTCACCTTCTTGAATCGCTGCTGCTCACTTGGTGGTAAAGCTACACCGTTAAGTGCTGTTAGCAACAGTTTCAGGATTTTAACTCAGCGACAGTGAAAGAACAGTGATACAGTTCCAATTCAACTTGCTGTTCAATTGGGAGGGTAACTTGAAAAGTGGCGGCGTTCCCAACCATCTGCTGCTTTTCGTTCTCGGTGACAAGAGGTCAAATGTTTTGCAAGTTGAAGTCTTAACGAGTAGAAACGTAACCTTTAACAGTACACACTGCTGGCAGTGCGCTGGTGGGAGATGGGTTTCTGCTCTTTGACGGGATGTTGGCGTCACTGGCTGGGCAGCATTTTTATTGCCCATTCCCAAATGCCCTTTAAGGTGATGGTGAGCTACCTTCTTGAACTGTTGCAGTCCCTGTGGTGTAGGTACACCCACAATGCTGTTAGGGAGGGAGTTCCAGGATTTTGACCCAGCGACAGTGGAGGAACGGCCGATATATTTACAAATCAGGATGGCGAGTGACTTGGGAGAGGAACTTCCAGGTAGTGCTGCTCCATGCACCTGCTGTCCTTGTCCTTTCAGTTGGCAGAGGTTTGGAAGATGCTGTTGAAGGAGAAACCTTGGCGAGTTGGGTTCCAATGAAGTGAGCTGCCTTGTCCTGGATGATGCCAAAACTTTGTTGGATTTGTACTCATCCAGACGAGTGGACTGCAGTCTCACACACTCATGTGGGTGGTCAAAGCGTTCTTGGGATTGAAGAGGAAAGTTACCCTGCACAGAATTTCCACTGATCAGTACATTCAGTATCTGTTCAATCCCTCAGGGTGTTGACAGTAGGATTCAGCAACAGTAATGTCATAGAATGTCGAGGACAAACAAAGAAAAGTACACTACAGATGGTTAGATTTCCTATATGGATCATTGCCTGGCATTGTGGCAAGAATGTAATTTGCTATTTATCAGCCCAAGCCCGAATATTGTCCAGGTCTTGCTGTATGCGAGCTCAGACTGCTTCAGTATCTGAGGAGCTGTATTGTTCATTTTGAAACCAAACTTCCCTGGACTATGCATGCCATTTGATGGAGCAAAGGTAATTGATGAAGTAGCTGAAGATGGTTGGGGCTGGGACATTATCCTGAGGAATTCCTACAGTGGTGCCTCGAGGCCGAAATCATTGGCCTCCAACAACCACAACCATCTACCTCTCTGCTAGATATAATTCCAGCAAGTGGAGTTCCTCCCCCCACCCCGCTCAATTCCTAATCACTTCAGTGTTCCCAAGGTTCCTCGATGTAAAGGGCAGTTACTGTCATCTCTAGAATTCAGCTTAGGGCATAATGAGGACTGGAGCAGGTTATTGCTGAGCAAATGCTGCTCTTGATAGCATTGTTGATGACCCATTCTATCGCTCTGTTGATCACTAATGCACCATTAATTGGCCAGATTGGATTTATCTTTTTGTGCATGAACAGAATGTGCCTGGACCTTTTTCCACATCATTGGGTAGGTGCAATGTACTGGAATAGCTGAGCAAGAGGCAAAGCTATCTAGAGCCAGGGCTCAGTCTAATATATCTGTTAGTTCTTGATATGAGGAGAAGGGAATCAAATTAGCTGAAAACTGGGACTTGAGGGTGGTAAAATGGATGGTCCATTTGGCACTTCTGGTTGAAGGTTGTTGCAAACGTGCAGAATTTTGCCATCATTGAGGATGGGGGTATTTGTCTCCTCCTCCAGTTAGAATTGTTTAATTTCCATCACAATTCACAACTGGATGTGGAGGATTGCAGACCGTTGACATGATCTGTCAATTCTGTGGTTGCTTAGTGGCCAATGGCATGCTGTTCTGTTGATGGGCACACACAGTCCAGTGTTGTAGATTCACCAGGTTGACACCTCATTTTTAATCTTTGCTTGGTGCTGCTCCTGCACTTGAGTCGATCTTCCGACTTAATGGGAAAGGCTGAGCAAGGGATCTGGTGATCTACGCGGTACAGATTGTGGTGGAGTACGATATAGATTGTATAGCAGTTGAGCTAGATCAGTTCTTCATAGAAACATATATAGAAAATAGAAGCTGAAGGACGCCATTCGGCCCATAGAGCCTACTCTGCCATTCAGCCCATCGAGCCTGCTCTGCCGTTCATTATGATCATGCTTGATCATAGAGTTCAATACCCTGATCCCGCCTTCCTCCCATATTCCTTGATCCCTTCAACCCCATGAGCTACATCTAATCCCTTCTTGAAATCACACAATGTTTTCGCCTCAGCTATTTTCTGTGGTAGTGAATTCCACAGATTCACCACTCTCTGGGTGAAGAAATTTCACCTCACCTCAGTCCTAAAAGGTTTACCCTTTATCCTCAAACTATGAACCCTAGTTCTGGACTCCCCCACCATCGGGAACATTTTTTCTCAATCTACCCTGTCTAATCCTGTTAGAATTTTAAAAGTTTCTATGAGGTCCCCTCTCACTCTCCTAAACTCCAATGAATATAATCCTAACCGGTTTAGTCTCTTATATGACACTCCTGCTACCCCAGGAATCAGATTGGTAAACCGTTGCTCCACAGCAAGAACATCCTTCCTCAGGTAAGGACACCAAAACTGCACACAATACTCCAGGTGTGGCCTCACCAATGCCCCATACAATTGCAGTAAAACATCTCTATTCCTACACTCAAATCCTCTCATTATGAAGGCCAATGTACCATTTGCTTTCTTTACTGCCTGCTGTACCCGTGTGCTTACTTTCAGCGATTGATGTACGAGGACACCAAGGTCTCGATGAGTATCCATCTCTCTCAATTTACACCTATTCAAATAATAATCTGCAATCCTATTTTTTGCTACTAGAGCAGATAACCTCTATTTTATCCACATTATACTGCATCTGCCATGCATATGCCCACTCAGCCTGTCCAAATCCTGCTGAAGTATCTCTGCATCCTCCTCACAGTTCACACTCCCACCCAACTTTGTGTAATTGGCAAATTTAGAAATACGACATTTAGTTCCCACGTCTAAATCATTAATCTATAATGTGAACAGCTGCGGTACCCCACTAATCATTGCCTGCCAATCGGAAAATCCCATTTATTCCTACCTTTTGCTACTGCTCTACTAGCCAGCTTTCTATCCACTAGACACTACCCACAACCCCACGTGCTTTAACTTTACATAGTAATCTGCTATGCGTGACCTTGTCGAAAGCCTTAATAAACCGCATCCATCGGGTCTCCCTGGTCAACTCTACTAGTTACATCTTAAAAGAATTCTAATCGTTTTATCAAGCATGATTTCCCGGTCATAAATCCTTTGTCTGATTATACTACTGCTTTCCAAATGGTGTGCTATGAAAACCTTGATAATGGACTCTAGCAACATCCCTACTACCGGCGTTAGGCTCACTGGCCTATAGTTCCCCATTTTCTCTCTGCCTCCCATTTTGAATAATGCGGTTATGTTAGCTACCCTCCAATCTGTAGCAGCCATTCCATAGTCCAAAGAATTATGGAAAATGACCACCAATGGAGCTACTATTTCTAACGCTATTTCCTTAATTTCTCTGGGATGAAGATCATCATACTCTGGAGACTTATTCACCGTCAATTCCATTAATTTCCTTAAAACCATTTCTCTACTAATACTTATTTCCTTCAGCTCCTCACCAAAACTTGTATTTCTCAGAACCTCGGGTACATTATTCATATCTTCCTTTGTGAAGACAGAAACAAAGCATAAATTTAATTCCTCAGCCATTTCTTTGTTCCCCGTTATGAATTCCCCCGTTTCTAACTGTAAGGGGTCTACATTCGTTTTTATCAATCTTTTTCTCTTCACAGACCTACAGAAACGTTTACTGTCAGTTTTTATATCCCCAGCTAACTTACTTTCAGATTGTATTTTCCCCTTCTTAATCAATCCCTCGGTCCGCCTTAGCTGAATTTTAAACTGTTCCCAATCCTCAGGTCTATTGCTTTTTCTTGTTAACTTGTCTGCACCTCTTCTTTGAATCTAATACTATCTCTAATTCCCTTTGTAAGCCATGGTTTGGCCACAGATCCCTTTTTACTCTTGTGCCAAATAGGAACAAACAACATTCACCGATTTGTTCCTTGAATACCTGCCATTGTCCTTCCTTTCAGTAATGTTTCCCAGTCCATCATAGCCAGCCCATGCCTTATACCATCATTCAACCTTTATTGAGGTTCAGAACCCTAGTCTTAAAGAGTCAACTACCTCACTATCCACCAGGCTAAAGAATTATCATATTATGGTCACTCGTATCCAAGGGTTCCCTCAAAACTAGGTTACCAACTAATCCTTTCTCATTGCACAATATCCAGTCGAAGGTGGCCTGTTCCCTTGTTGGTTCCTTAATGCATTGGCCCAGAAATCCATCCTGTATACACTCCAGAAATTCCTCCTCCATTGTACTGTGACTAATTTGACTCACCCAATCTACATGCAGATTAAACTCACCCATAATCACAGATGTTCCTTTAACACATGCATCTCTGATTTCCTGTCTAATGCTATTCCCATTATCACTGCAGTTTGGTCTGTAAACCACCCTTACATATCTAGTTTATTTAACCCAGTGTTACTGCCACACAACACAATAGAGGGTATCCTCAATGTGAAGACAGGACTTTGTCTCCACAAGGACTGTGTGTGTGGTGGTCACTCCTACCAGTCCGGTCATGGGCAGATTAATCTATGACAGTAGATTGGGGAGGACAATATCAAGTAGGATTTTCGTCGAGTTGGTTCTCTGGTTTCACAGGTGCTATAGTGAATGAGTGAGAGAGATCCTGGGTCTCTTTCCACTTCAGAACCCATTTCCTAGAATTAGCATTCCTCACCTTCAGAAGCACAGAAAGCAAAATTACCAGCAAGCACTCAAAAACATTCCATGTGGAGAGAAGCCTCAGGTATATATCCCAGCTCTAGGTGCATCTTGTCCAGACCACCCAGTGGAAACATGTTCAGACCACCCACTGACAACAATGAACAAAAAGATTTATCCGTGGGACACGCCTCTCAATTTCACTACCCTGGAACTCGGCTCCAAGTGTCAGAAATTTGAAAATAAAGTCACAGAATCAAATAGGGCATAAAGATATTAGGAGGAAGATAAATCGTCCTTCTAAACACCCCTCCTTTTTTTTTGTCTAGACCACATCAGCTTCAGTTACAGAGCAGTCGATCAACCTGCTCACCGGCAACAACATTCATCCGACCAAACTGCACGTGGCTGATTAGTAGGTCTCTTCATGCCAGCTTTCCTGTCCATTTTAAAAAGGGCATTTTAAAAGGTGCCAACTACGGTCAAGTCAGTAACACTCACGCCTCTGAAAATGAAGGTTGTGTGAGCACAAAAATCAAGGTTGACACTCACAGTGCAGTACTGAGGGAGTGCTGTACTGCCAGTGGTGCTACCTTGCTGTATTTAAACATGAGGATCTCTTTTCCCTCTCGGGTGGATGTTTTGAAGAGGAACAGGGGGAGTTATCTCCAGTGCCCTGGCCAATATTTATTCTTCAAATCAACCCCTCAAAAAATATCTGGCATTGTCACAATGCTGTGCACAAATTGCCTGCAACATTTCCTTCATTAGTGATGACACATTTGAAATACTTCATTGGCTGTAAAGCACTGTATTATGTCCAGTAATTGTGAAAGACGCTGCATAAATGCATATCGCGGGACGATGAGCACAATTCCACAGTGGAGATTCGCAGCAATGTTGCAGGAGGATGTCAGAAATTGCTCAAGCAAGGCCAGCTTCCATCACACCTATTTTGGACAGTCTGGCTAAATAAAGAAAACAGATAGACCTGTGTTTAGAATAACACTGCACGGCACAAAGGCAGCCACTGAGCCCCATCGTGCCCCTGCTGCCTCCTTGAAAGAGCAAATTAATTAATCCCATTCTCCTGGCACTCCCTCAATAGCACTCTATTACTCCAAATAAGTATTTACCCAATTCCCTTTTGAAAGTTACAATGAATCCACTTCCACCATTCTTTCATGCACTGCATTCCAAATTACAGCAACTCACTGCACTAAAGTAAAACTCAATTCATTTCTGGTTCTCTTGCTAAATACTTTTAAATCCGGTCGCTCCACTACCGGCCGTCACATCCAGTGTCTGGAATTAGTCAAACACTCAAAGTAAAGGTTTGCAGGGCTACAGGGAAGCAGATGAGTGGAGCTAATTGCAAAGCACCTTCAAAATTCCAGTACAGACGCAATGGCCGAATGGTCTCCAGTGCTGTTAAAAAAAAATCAAAATGTTTGTCCTCGGACTAGTCACGCTTACAGGCTTCAAATATCTTTGGAGGTTTTTAAACTTTCATTTGCCGGTGCTTCCCTGCATACATCACATGTGAATTTTGCTTCCCAATTTGCAATGGCAAAATTATTAAACCTGTGCCGCAAGTAATCATCTGTATGCTGTTTTGTTCCTGTTTTCAGCTTCTTCTTCGTGGGTTGTTCACCAGAGCACCAGAGGCCCTGGAGCTCACACCAGCACTGCTGGCAGCTGCAAAATGGAGGAATCTCTCCCCCCGCCCCCCCCCCCCCCCCCCCCACCAGAACACGTGATGTCAGTGAGACCTGCTCTCCGCCGCTGCCAGACTCCAGCGAATGAAAACAAAAATCTACTCCGGTGTCAGCGTGTTTTTAAGAAAAAAAAATTACCCCAATTTTTTTTCCAATTAAGGGGCAATTTAGCATGGCCCTGCACATCTTTGGGTTGTGGGGGTGGGACCCATACAGGGAGAATGTGCAAACTCCACACGGACAATGACCTGGGATCAGGGTCGAACCCGGGTCCTCGGCGCCGTGAGGCAGCAATGCTAACCACTGCACCACCGTGCCGCCCACTGGGTCAGAGTGTTGACGTCACGAGGCATTCTAGGGAAGCACGGTGGCACAGTGGTTAGCATTGCTGCCTACGGCGCCGAGGAACCAGGTTCGAATCCCGGCCCCGGGTCACTGTCCGTGTGGAGTTTGCACATTCTCCCAGTGTCTGTGTGGGTTTCACCCAAAGATGTGCAGGGTAGGTGGATAGGCCACGCTAAATTGCCCTGTAATTGGAAACAAATAATTGGGTACTCTAAATGTTAAAGAAAAAAAAAAAGTATGCATTCTGTCCTGCAGGGCTCCAAGCCTGCGCACTGCTGATGGGCCACACATGCGCGCAACAGCCGGCATTCTGAGAGTCTGCCAGTGCCATTGGGCATTACTACCCACGATCAGGAACGCCGCGAAGCATGGCCCCGAGAACCCCCCACCCCCCCGGCTCACCTGGGCTTGAAAATGATGGTTTATAAGCAAAGTGGCTGAGAGCTATCATCAGTTGCAAGACATGCAAGCGGCGAATGAGAAATTCCACATCTGGGAAATAAGTTGCGTTGCAAGAACAGTAATACTGAAACGGATGGGAGTAAAATTGTGCAATTAAAAAAAAAAATGAGTAAATCCTAGACAATAAAATATGGCTCGCTTTCAGAATAATAGCATCAAATCATAACAGGGACCAGCTCGTTGTGAATGAATGTCTGGTGAAATTGCTCCTAGATCTGTGATGGACAATCTGCAATCCGGGAGCTGCAAACAGCCCACAAGACATTTTGTTGACCGTTGACCTGGCGCGGGGTGTCACATTCCACGATTTTACATCCACGCAGATTAAGCGATACTTCACTTCTCCTTGCTTTACGTGGGTGGTAGCGAGTTGCCTTCTTGAACCGCTGCAGTCCTGGAGGTGTAGGTACACCCAGTGTGCTGTTGGAGTTCCAGGATTTTGCCCCAGTGATAGTGAAGGAATGGTGATATATTTCCAAGTCAGGGTGGTGAGTGGCTTGGAGGGGAACCTTCAGGTGGTGGTGCTCCCAGGTATCTGCTGCTTGTCCTTCTAGACGATAGTGATCATGGGTTTGGAAGATGGCTAAGGAACCTTGGGGAGTTCCTGCAGTGCATCTTGTAGATGGTACACACGGCTGCCACTGTTCGTCAGTGGTGGAAGGTTTGAATATTTGTGGAAGGGGGAGCAATCAAGCGGGGCTGCTTTGTCCTGGATGGTATCGAGCTTCTTGTGTGTTTTTGGAGCTGTACTGATCCAGGCAAGTGGGGAGTATTCCATTACACTCCTGACTTGTGCCTTGTAGATGGTGGACAGGCTTTGGAGGGTCAGGTGGTGAGTTACTCGCTACAGGATTCCTAGTCTTCGACCTGCTCTTATAGATTGGATTTGTTTATTGTCACGTGTACCGAGGTACAGTGAAAAGTATTTTTCTGCAAGCAGCTCAACAGATCATTCAGTACATTGGAAGAAAGGGAATTGAACAGAATTCAAGAAAGTACATGAGAATACATAATAGGGCTACACAATATATACAATGTAACTACATAAGCATTGGCATCGGATGAAGCAGACAGGGTGTAGTGTTAATGAGGACAGTCCATAAAAGGGTCGTTTAGGAGTCTGGTGACAGTGGGGAAGAAGCTGTTTTTGAGTCTGTTCGTCCGTGTATAGCCACCGTATTAATAATGGCTAGTCCAGTTCAGCTTCTGATTAATGGTAATCCCCAGGTTGTTGATTCTGGGGGACTCAGCGATAGTAATGCCATTGAATGTCAAGGGATATTGGTTAGATCCTCTCTTGTGAGAGATGGTAATTGCCTGGCACTTCTGTGGCGCAAAAGTAACTTGTCAGCACAAGTCTGGGTATTTCATCCGCAAACATCTCCATTCTTGATGGAAGGCAGGTCATTGATGAAGCAGCTGAAGGTGGTTGGGCCGAGGGCACTACCCTGAGGAACTCCTACAGTGATGTCCTGGCACTGAGATGATTGACCTCCGATTACCACAACCATATTCCTTTGTGCCAGGTATGACTCCACCCAGCGGAGCATTCCCCCCACCCGCCGATTCCCATCGACTCCAGTTTAGCTCAGGCTCCTTGATGCCGTACTCAGGCAAATGCTGCCTTGATGTCAAGGGCAGTCACTCTCACCTCACCTCTGGCATTCAGCTCTTTTGTCCATGTTTGAACCAAGGCTGCAATGAGGTCAGGAGCTGAGTGACCCTGGCGGCACCCAAACTGAGCGTCAGTGAGCAGGTTATTGCTGAGTAAGTGCTGCTTGATAGCACTGTTGATGACTCCTTCAGTCATTTTGCCAATGATGGAGAGTATACTGATAGGGTGGTAATTGGCTGGGTTGGATTTGTCCTGTTTCTTGCGTACAAAACACACCTGGGCAATTTTCCACATTGCTGGGTAGATGCCAGTGTAGTAGGTGTACTAGAACAGCTTGGCTAGGGGTGTGGCAGGTTCTGGAGCACATGTCTTCAGTACTATTGTCGGAATATTTTCAGGGTCCATAGTCTTTGCAGTATCCAGTGTCTTCAGCCGTTTCTTGATATCACGTGGAGTGAATTGTATTGGCTGAAGACTGACATCTGTGATGCTGGGGACCTCCAGAGGAGACCGAGATGGATCATCCACTCGGCACTTCTTCTGGCTGAAGATTGATGCGAATGCCTCAGCCTCGTCCGTTGCACATATGTGCTGAGCTTCTCCATCATTGAGGATGGGGATATTTCTGGAGCCTCCTCCTCCAGTGAGTTGTTTAATTGTCCACCACCATTCAGGCAGCAGTGCAGTGCTCATATATAATGCGCCATTGTGGCTAACTTAGCTGTCTATTACTTGCTGCTTATGCTGTTTGGCACACAAGTAGTCCTGTGTTGCAGCTTCATCAGGTTGACATCTCATTGTTCGGTTTGCCTGGTGTTGCTCCTGGCATGCTCTCCTGAACTCTTCATTGAACCAGGGTTGATCCCCTGGCTTGGTGGTAATGGTAGAGTGGGGGATATGCTGGGCCATGAGGTTGCAGATTGTGGTGGAAACAATTCTGCTGCTGATGGCCCACAGTGCCTCATGGATACCCAGTCTTGAGTCGCTAGATCTGTTCAAAGTCTATCCCATTTAACACAGTGCGGTGCCACACAACACGATGGAGGATATCCTCAATGTGAAGATGGGACTTGTCTCCACAAGGACTTTGCGGTGATCACTTCATAGAATCCCTACAGCGCAAGAGGCCATTTGGGCCAACGACTCCGCACCGACCCTTCGAAAGAGCACCCTACCTAGGCACAATCCCCTGCCCCATTCCTGCAAATCCACCCTAAGGGGCACTTCAGCATAGCCAATCCACCTAACCTGCACATCTTTGGACAGTGGGAGGAAACCGGAGCACCCGGAGGAAACCCACGCAGACACGGGGAGAAAGTGCAAACTCCACAGTCACCAGAGGCTGGAATTGCACCCAGGTCCTGGCGCTGTGAGGCAGCAGTGCTAACTACTGTGCCACCTTGCTGCCCCTTCTACCGATACTGTCATGGACAGGTGCACGTGCAACAGGCACATTGGTGAGGGTGAGGTCAAGTATGTTTTCCCCTCTTGTTGGTTCCCTCACCACCTGCTGCAGGTATCTAGCAAGTATGTCCTTTAGGACCCGCCCAGCATGGTTTGTGGTGATACTACCGAGCTACTCTTGGTGATACACATTGGTGTCCCCCACCCAGAGCATAATCTGTGACCTTTGCACCCTAGTGCTTCTTCCAAGAGTACGGATTCATCAGCTGAAGGTGGTCAGTACATGGTAATCAGCAGGAGGTTTCAGTGCCCATGTTTAACCTGAAGCTGAGTCCTCATGGGGCCCAGAGTCGATGTTGAGGATCCCCAGGGCAACTCCCTTCCGACTGTATACCACTGTGCCGCCACCTCTGCTGGGTCAGTCCTGCATGAGACAGGGCATATCTAGGAATGGTGAAAGCGGTGCCTGGGACATTGTCCATAAAGTATGATTATGTCAGGCTGTTGCTTAACTAGTCCGAGAGTCGGTTCTTGGCACAAGCCCCCTATGTTAATAAAGAGGACTTTACAGAGTCCTGAGGGCTGGGTTTTCCGTTGTTCTTTCCTGTGTCTGGCTCAATGCCAGGTTGTCCGTCCGGTTTCATTCCTTTTGTGTTTTTGTAGCGGTTGAATACAACTCAGTGGCTTTCGAGGCGAGGGCATTTAAGCGTCAACTACATTGCTGTATGTCTGGAGTCACATATCAACCAATAAGGACGGCAGATTTCCTTCCCTTAAGGACATTAGTGAACAAGATGGGTTTTACGAGAATGGTTTCATGGTCATCATTAGACATTTAATTCCAGATATTGAGTTTAAAGTCTGCCACCTGCCATGAAGGGATTTGAACCGGGGTCCCCAGATCATTATCCTGGGTCTCTCGACTACTTGTCCAGCAGCAATACCACTACACTACCACCTCGCCCGTTTGAAGTTGATGACAGTTCTGTGTGAATGATTCAGCATTTTTTCTAACTAGTTATGAAATATTCATAACTAATGCAGCACAGTGGTTAGCACAATTGCGTCCAGGGTCCCAGGTTCGATTCCCGGCTTGGGTCACTGTCTGAGCGGAGTCTGCACATCCTCCCCGTGTGTGCGTGGGTTTCCTCCGGGTGCTCTGGTTTCCTCCCACAGTCCAAAGTTGTGCAGGTTAGGTGGATTGGCCATGATAAATTGCCCTTAGCGTCCAAAATTGCCCTTAGTGTTGGATGGGGTTACTGGGTTATGGGGATAGGATGGAGGTGTGGGCTTGGGTAAGGTGCTCTTTCCAAGAGCCGGTGCAGACTCGATGGGTGAATGGCCTCCTTCTGCACTGTAAATTCTATGATTCAGAGGGTATTAAATGTGTTTAATCTTAGTCATGGTGAGAGAACAAGCCCGATTTCAATCTTGTGGCCTGCCCAGATGAATGGGGGCCACTCATCCAGCCAACTCACCAGACTAGGTTACCCATCACTACCCAGGGTCAAGTAAAGGTTTTGTTACAAACGCCAAGAATTACATCAACAGGGACTAAGATCCCATTCCACGGATACAGTTTTTACCTTGCATTCCAGATACAGCAGCTGGTACAACCAGTTCAGAAGCCTCACCGGTGTACTTGGCAATTAATGGCTGCTTCCAGCCCTCTTCCAGACACACAACTGTTGCGGGGACACATTTCCTCAGCACAGCAGGGAGGACATCTGACAACATAATAATTATTGCCACTCAGCTGGGAATAGTGACCCGAAATAGGGGTCATTGCTTTCTCCTCACAGCTTTTCCCAGATCTAATCGCGTTAGCCCTTTGTTGTTCAGGACAGGTCAATACTCGGGACCAAACTCGGGTATTTTCTAATCTGTGTGCTTCATGTGGAACAAACACCGGAGTTGCCCAGTTGGGCTGAATGGACTATTTCTGTGCTGGGAAATGCCAATGCAGCCAGAGACCGCTTCCTAGTGGTCAGACACTGCTGCAATGTGGTTGCTGACGATGACAAGAGGTTCAGATTCTCATCTATCTAACGTTTGTAAAAGAAAATGGCATCACAGCTTCTGGAAGTTCCATAAGCCTATTAGGTAGTATTGTAATGTGGGAAATGTGGCAACCTATTTGCAAATAGAAAACTGCCACAAACTGCAATGCAGTAAAACCAGATAAACTGTTTTAGTGATGTTGGTTCAGACAACTCTCCTGCTCTTCAAAATACTGTTGCAAGATCTTTATGTCCACCTGAGGGGGCAGACAGGGACTCAGGTTTAGCATCTCACCTGAAAGACAGGACCTCCTTCAGTGTGTTTTTTTAATCCACTTATAGGATGTGGACACTGCTGGCTAAGCCAGCAGTCACGGGCCATCCCTCATTGCCCTTGAGATGGTGAGCTGCCTTCTTGAACTGCTGCCCTCCACGTGGTACACTGCACTACCCCCACACAGCACTGGTGCCAGCTGGATTATGGTCTCAAGTCTCTGAAGTAGGACTGATTTGGTGTTGAAAGTGCCACCCACCGAGCCGTGACTGAAACATCCACTAAACAGGAGGAAAGTGGACTTCACGTTTAATGTCTCAACTGGCAAATCTTTTTATTTTATTTTAGAGTATCCAATTAAAGGGCAATTTAGTGTGGCCAATCCACCTAGCTGCACATCTTTGGGTTGTGGGGACGAAACCCACGCAAACACGGGGAGAATGTGTAAACTTCACACGGACAGTGACCCAGAGCCGGGACCGAACCTGGGCGCCGCAAGGCAGCAAGGCTAGCCACTGCGCCGTTGTGCTGCCCTCAACTGGCAAATTTTCTAAAGCTTCAACTTTAGGAGGGGGGGTAAACGAAGGAGAGAGAGAGAAGAGGGGTGACCATTCATTCCCCTCCCTCCCACCACCTCGTACCTATGCTATCATTCAATTAGATCATGACTGAGCTACATTTTAATTCCATCTACCCAGCTTACTTCCTCAATTCATTGACACCCTTAAGAATAAAACAAAAATCCATCTGAGTTTTGTAATTTTCAGTTGACCTTTAGCCTCAACAACTTGTTGGGAAGGGGTGACAAATTTCTAATTCCCTGTGTGTGAAGAAGTGCTTGCTGACATCACCCCGAAAGCCTGGCCCTAATTGTAAAGGTTATACACCCACCAAAGGAAATGGCATCTCTTTCTCAAATCCTTTAATCATCTTAAGCACCTCACTAAGGAGGAATACAAGCCGAGTCAATGTATCGGATCACCATTTTAGTCCCAGTATCAGTTAATTTATCTCCCATTTGCTCCTTACAACAACCAGTTCCATAGCTTCAAAATCAAAAAAAGTCAGGATGAAACAGCTCCGTCCTCTGAAATTCAAGTACATAACAGACTCGGTCCCCGCCTGCCGGCAATTATTGTCTCATGTTTATAGTAATTCAGCAACCCAACAGATGATAGCTTGCCGCTGATTACCAATGTCAGTCACAACAAAATGATGGCTTGGGCATCAACTGCTGATTCACTACTTCCCTTGAAGAGAACTAAACCAGCTTGGCTGGGGCTAAGATCACATCATGCACAAGAGTTAAACATCAAGTAAAAGTAAGTCATGATTGTGGACTTCTGGACTAGATTTGATCAGAAATTGATTTTCCATTCAACGGTCTCTTTTTCCTGTTTCCAGGAGATTCCAGTGCACCGACGTCCATGTTCATGGAGCATCTAGTTTCATATGGAGCCCTTAATGGAGCAAAACATCTCCCAGGCTTCACAGGAGTGTTATCACATAACGTGCATCAGCCACATATGGAAATATTGGAACTGGATTTTCGCTATACACTACCAGCACCGTTTCCATACTTACAGAGACGTGTTACGTTTCCTGGATAGCAGCTGTGGCTCAGCAAATATCACTCTCTACTCATTTAAGGGTTGAAGCCCAACACCACGGAGACTTGAGCATAATGCATGCACTGTTGAAGGTGCCATCTTTCAAGAGGGATTAAACCCAGACCCTGCCTGCTATCCAAGGAGAGATGTAAAAAGGTCCCACAGCACTATTTTGAGGAAATACCCCAGATATCCTGGTCTAAACCAACATCACCTTAAGCAAAATTCTGATCAATATTTCATTGTTTGCTGTACACAATTTGCCTTCCACCTTTCAAGTGGCTACACTTCAAATGTACTTAATTTGCCGCATTAACTCCCTTCTGAGATTCTTAGGGACTATATTTTTCCTTTCTGGTTACAGAAATAGCACATTTGTAATACTGAATTCATTCAATTACACGCAATTAAACTTGCTCTACAGACGGAAAGGGACGATGACAACTGCTTCCAGAAAATACTACCGGCTACATGACTCAAAGTGGTAGAGAGAAAAAAAAACCTCAGGACAAGACAACTGCTGCAGGAAAGGGAAACCAAGAAATGTTATATTGAAGCTTCAATCTAAATAGACTGTAACCTCTATCCTAACCACGGTACACATAAAAAAGTCAGGCACCTCTGATGTGAACTGAAGGCCCTGAGGTGTCGTGATTCTGCACATTGGGTGGAAAGCAAGGACAGTCACATGAAAAACAGAACAGAAGAGATGGCCAGAAGATGTAGGCCCAAGAGCTGGAGTGGTCAAGCGGATAAACCCTGCACCCACCCAGAAACACCCCTCCCGAGCTGGATTATCAGAGAGGCCGAGGCCTAACACATTCTGCAGCGGGAGGTGCAGATATTATGGGGGGGATCGGGGATCAGGACAATAAAGCGCCGCGCATCATTGCAGCCACATTGCTGGCGGCGCCTCTCTCAGTCTGGCTACATTGAGCTAAATACATAGCAATGATGTATCAATTTTCAATCGCAAGAATCCCCCCACCCCCCAAACTGCAACAAGGTTTCCGGCCGCCGCCCTGACAAAGGGGGAAAGGGTCACAAAGTATCGACTGATTGTTCCCCACAAATTGTTACTCACGCTCCGCTCCTCAGCGCCCGGGAACTGCGCCGCGCACGTGACACGTTCCCCCTCCCCCCCGGTACCCAGCAGCGCCCGCCCACACCCTCCCATTGGCCCACGCCGCGCCCGCCCCGCTCTTCCATTGGTCCGGCGCCCCGTCACTCCGGTGACCTCACCCGGAACGTCGCGCCGGTTTCCCTCGTGGAGCCTGCCGATTGGAGGAGCCCAGACGAGGAAGTGGGCGCTGATTGGGCTGGGGACGGGGGCAGGTGCCCTGTGGAGCACGTGGTCTTGAGCCCGCCCGGGAGGGGAGACTGGGGGAGGGGTGACTATGGGTGATTATGGGGGAGGGGTGACTGGGGCTGAGATGGTTGCGGGGGGAGGGGTGATTCTGGGGGCGGGGTGGTTGTGGGGGAGGGGCGGTTGTGGGGGAGGGGAGACTGGGGTTGGGGTGGTTGTGGGGAGGGGTGACTGTGGGAGGGGTGGTTGTGGGGGAGGGGTGACTGGGGGAGGGGTGGTTGTGTGGGAGGGGTGACTGGGGGAGGGGTGATTGTGTGGGAGGGGTGGTTGTGGGGAAGAGGTGGTGGGGGGGGGTGACTGGGAGGGGTGGTTGTGTGGGAGAAGGAGCACGTCCCTCACTCAACCAATGGGGATGGGAACCACAGTAGGGAAATTATTAGAAAACATCCTGAGGGACAGAATGAATCCCCGCTTGGAGGGCAATGATTAATCACGGATAGTCACCATGGATCACAATTTTCAGGGACTTAGAAGAAATAAATTGCTCTCCACATGAAAAACGCCACGCTTGAGGCGGGAAGCATCTGATTTCCCGTCCTGCAGGTCTTCCGAGCACTTTAATCAAGGGCCACTGCATTTAAACAGCTCCAGAGCACCTGCTATCGTTCAATCCAGGAGCATGGCAGCGAGGAAGCCTGCTCCATGATTCATGGAGGGAGCTCTCAGCTGTATGCTGGATGTTATGATGAAGATACAGTCAACAAGAGACCCTTGTGCTGGCAGGAGAGCCACCAACAAGATAGTGAAACCCACCTCAGAGACAGCCTGACCAAGAGGATGGGGGTGTAGTGCTGCAAGAAGATGAATGACCTACTCCAGAGAGACAGCAGACTGGGATTATACTCATTGGAATTTAGAAGAATGACGGGGGAATCTTACAGAAACATATAAACTTATGAAGGGAATAGTTAAAATTGAAGCAGGGAAGTTGCTTCCACTGGCGGGTGGAACTAGAACTAGGGGGCATAGCCTCAAAATAAGGGGGAGCAGATTTAGTTCTGAGTTGAGCAGGAACTTCACCCAAAGTGAATCTGGAATTCCCTGCCCAGTGAAGCAGTTGAGTCTACCTCGTTGAAAGTTTCTAAGGCAAAGATAGATAGAGTTTTGATCAGTAAAGGAATTAAAGGTTATGGTGAGTGGGTGGACAAGTGGAACTGAGTCCACAAAAAGATCAGCCTTGATCTTATTGAATGGCGCAGCAGGCTTGCGGGGCCAGGTGGTCTAGTCCTGCTCCTAGTTCTTATGTTCTGCCAGGATAACTGCTCCCTGTCTCGTCTCTGCACTCCACTTTGCCGTCACCCCAACCCACACACTGACACCTTGCAGGGCCCCAGTATCCAACCTTCAATAAGGTTCCTCATACCCCCAGTACTCCTCTTCAAATCTCTCCCTGCTTATGCGCAGTGCCCACACATGCCAGGTATCATTGGTATCTGACCCACCAGATGGCCAGCTCACATCATCCCCATTTGTATTCCTGCAGGATAAGCTTGCCCACAACTGCCATGAGCGAAAGAAGACGGGGCAGCACGGTGGCGCAGTGGGTTAGCCCTGTGGCCTCACGGCGCCGAGGTCCCAGGTTCGATTCCGGCTCTGGGTCACTGTCCATGTGGAGTTTGCACATTGTTCCCATGTCTGCGTGGGTTTCGCCCCCACAACCCAAAAATGTGCAGGTTAGGTGTATTGGCCATGCTAAATTGCCCCTTAATTGGAAAAAATGAATTGGGTACTCTACGTTTATTTTTAAAAAGCGATGGTATGCCCAAGCTGAAGATTCTGACTCTTGCCGCGGTCAGATCCATGACAGGAGAACTCTGAATCATAGCTCAGTCCCTGAGGACCATGGCTGAGGGCTCCACTTGCATGGTTCAGACAATGGCGGGCTTCCAGGACTGGCAGTGCCACATTAACTTCAGGCTTCTGGAGCTCACTCCAGCTGCTCCTCCATCCCATGGAGTAACCTGGGGGCCCACAAGCACCTGGAGGGAAGAGGATTTGCTGGAGCACAACCAAGGTCTTCCAGGAGACCCTGGGAATGATCAGCCCTTGTGAATCCTCCTTCCTGATACTGGAGCATCTCAGGGCAACGGGAAGGACAGGGTGACACGGCAACACCAGTGTCACCCAAAAGTAGGCCAAGGTCTCTAGGTCTCGGCTCTCCAGAGGATGCCCCAAATGTAAGTCTACTCCGTCTACTGGTAACTTCTTAATCACTCCCAACAATTACTCGACCTGATAACAAATCACACTCCAATTGTACTTTATACAAGGGAACTGGGATATAATCTTCACTTATCCCATTCACTAAAGCTTTCAATGAACTCTCTGGAGGGAAAACCAAATTCCTCTCCAGTAAGAGAGTTTGCGTAGCAATGTGGAAATAGTTATGGATTTGGCTACATCATTTGATGAATTTGGGATGATCTTCCTATTACAACAGCCTGGGCTAGGCCGAGGTTAATTCCAGTCCTACCTGACCCGGAGGCGCAACGTGATTGAGTTCACCAATAATTCTTCAAAAAATACCCAAAGTCTTCGGCCCTTGGCTGCCCAATAATTACAAGCATCAGGTTTGTAAATTTAAACACAATTACTGTTTATTTATAACCAGAACTAGAATGAAATATGCAGCAAATACAACTGGTTAACTATGATCTAATTCCCAATCCCCCACTTACACCCGTCCCACCCGCTACACACACAAGACATACAAACACAGAGGGGAGGAGAGGGGTCTAAAAAATGATGATGAAAGGTAAAGATCTGGGGCGGGATTCTCCGACCCCCCACCGGGTTGAAGAATCCCCAGGGGGGCGGCGCGAATCCTGCCCCGATGCCGGCTGCCATATTCTCCGGTGCCGTTTTTCAGGTGGGGGTGGGATTCCTGCCATGCCGGTCGGGGGCCGTTGGCAGCATCGCCCCCCCCCCCCCCCCCCCGCCGGCCCGGCGATTCTCTGGGCCCAGATAAGGTAGTCAAGAAAGCATACGGAATGCTTGCCTTCATTGGATGGGGCATAGAGTATAAAAACTGGCAAGTCATGTTACAGTTGTATAGAATCTTGGTAAGGCTACACTTACATTCCCTGTTGTGACAAATGGAGGGTCATAGGATTACTGGATTCTAAATATTGGGACAATTTAAGGGTTAAAAGCCTAGGGTTACATTGTGTTTGACTGCAGTGGGCATATTCTTTTAGAAAGGATTTGTTTTGTAATGTCCTGGGAGCTTGTAGGAGCCAGAAGGTGACATTGACCAAAGAAATGTGGTTTTTCGCTCTGGGCTAATGCACCGTGGTTTAACTGGAGAAAGCCAGTCTGTCGAGTTTAATTGGTTTTTCAACTTGAGGAGATGATGATGTCATTATCGGGTGGAGCCAAGGAAGGCAGAGAGTCAATTTTTGGAGAAGATTTGGGGAGAGAAGGGGTGAATTCTGATTTGTCTGACACTGAGTCCTCAATTCTCTCACAGTAGGATAGCTATAAAAGAGTAATAATATTTAAAGCAGAGGAATTTTGTCTGGGGTCAAGGAGGAAGCTAAAAAACGCCAGGTGAATCAACATTTTGAAGATATTCAGCCAGAGTCTGAAGGGGTTGTAACAGGAGCCAATACTGTTTTATAAAGCAATTATTACTCTATGCTGTGCTGATTTTAAGATAGATTGAGAGCTGTATGTTTCTTATTGTTTAATGGGAAATTGAGTAGTAGTGTTTAAGGGGTAATTGTAAACTGTGAAGTCAATGAGTTTAAGATTGTATTCATAATAAAGTAATGTTTTTAAAAAAATACCAAATCCCTATTTCTTCATGCAATCTCTCCTGGAGCCAATCATTCTTTCCACAGTCTTACAAATAAACTGAAATATTGCAGTTTCGGTCCAGTATCCGAGCCACTGTTGGGATCTGGTCTGGGATCGTAATATCTTAGAGAAAAACTCTGCACATCTCCCATCTACCTCATCAGCTACACCTGCGCCCACAGCTGTGTTTACCTCAAGTCACCTAGTTTTCGCTGGAGGTACAGTTTGCCCTGTAGTATTCTCCACCTGCGTTCTCTTTTCAGAATCCTCCTTATCAACCCCAACAAGCCCACTGGGCTTTCCTCGCAACTTCCAACATGCTGAACAAATGTGTCCC
Source organism: Scyliorhinus canicula (assembly GCF_902713615.1). Lineage (NCBI taxonomy): Eukaryota > Metazoa > Chordata > Chondrichthyes > Carcharhiniformes > Scyliorhinidae > Scyliorhinus > Scyliorhinus canicula. Next base: position 229,607,285 of record NC_052149.1, on the reverse strand, counting down.
ACTTTATTGCATTGGTAACACTCAGCACTTCGAGTCTCACCTTCGCCCTCAGTACCTTCCTTCCTGGTGTGAGGAGGAGCTCGCTGAGCATTTCCAGCAATCCATTCCTTATCTTGGCTATCTGTCTTATTTTCTCTCTGCCACTTCCTATCCTTATCAAAATGATGGGTGTGACGGACTAAAGGTTTACATTTATGGATCAGCTCATAGTCATCAGCTATTATTGCTGCTTGTGTGGCGGTGATACTCCCTCGGTCTTCAACATGGGTTCTTATCACATAAGCTAGTGAATTCTTCAATTCTTCCAAGATAATTATTTCTCTTAGAGACTCATATGTAGTTTCAACTCCCAATGTTCGTACCCACTGATTAAAATTGTTCTGCTTAACCCTTTCAAATTCAACCTAAGTTTTCCTGGCTGTTTCTTTAAGTTCTGAAACTTTTGCCTATATGCCTCAGGAACTACTTCATATGCACCCAGGATAGTCTTTTTTTACCATGTCATAATCCTTAGACACGCCCTCTGATCGAGAAGAATAAAATTCCTGTGCCTGTCCCATCAGTTTGCTTTGCAAGTGAAATTAGATTTTATTTAAATTACCCGATGCCCTTGGTTGAGTCCAGTCACCAGCTTTGTAACTTTAAAACACAAATAACCTTTTATTAAGTGGACAGGAATTTAACTGACTCAGGCAACACAATGGAGCAGTGGTTAGCACTGCTGCCTCACGGCGCCGAGGTCCCAGATTCGATCCCTGGCCCTGGGTCACTCTCTGTGTGGAGTTTGTACATTCTCCCCGTGTCTTACCCCCACAACCCAAAAGGTGTGCAAGGGTAGGTGGATTAGCCACGCTAAATTGCCCCTTAATTGGATAAATGAATTGCTAACTCTAAAATGTAACTAGCTTTACTGTCCCTTTCTCAACCCTCCCTTTCTAATTTTCCCCACTCTCTGCACACACAAACAACACAGAGGGGAAAGGGTGGTGGAAAGGGAAAGAAAAATATTAATAAAAATGAAAGGATATGAATCCTTGATGCACTGGGATGACCTCCACGTCAATGTCTTTCTGAAGTTCAGGCTTTTGTTTGGCTACTTCTTCCTTCTAGGCTTGGAATGGTTTTCTCAGGCAAGGTTGTCTACCTTCTATACACACTCAGCATCACTTCAGATTGACACTAAAGGGCACTCACTGCTTTCAGATCAATGGAGCAATTCTTCACTTTGGCCAGTAGGAGAGAGTTCCTTTCACTTCCGATGTCTAAACACTTCTGTCCGGTTCTCTCAGAAAGCATCACGCAGGAACTGATCACTGACCGTAGTCAGGCAGAATGCTCTGGCTAACCTGCCAGTTAAACAATCACACAGACTCCCTCCAAAGCTGGTTCCCAAGATCCACTTGGTGCCGAGGAGTTTGGCTTCTTTGCTCCAAAATAAAGAACCTGGGAACACAGTGTCCTGGCAAGCAGGTTTCTGCAGCCAAGTCCCCTGCTTAAAGGTACATCCTGATTATGGTTTAACTGACCAAAAATAATAAAATAACAGAGGAAATACACAGGTGCACTTATGGGTGGATGGATGACTGTGAAATACCATCAGCTGTAAGGGCACGCACCAGCACAATCAGTGCCATCTATTTTGCTTCGATACATGTGTGAGTGTTGAGTGTGCGGCTGCAGCCTGTCAGTCTCCCGAGTGTAAATAACAGACCCGGCCAATCCTGCACTGTTTTTCATGGGAAACGACTGTGTTCCACATGGCGCCAGTGCTAGCCCCTCAACGGTAGCGGGATCGGTCCAGATGCGACACTGCTTTTTCTGTCGTAAACGTCCACGGATTTTCCATTGATGTCAGCACTTCACAGAAATGGAGAATTCTACCGATGGTTTCTTCAAAATGGTTGTTGCAGCAGATTATCGATATCTCCGACGTTTTTCTCGTTTATCCAGATCCTCCCGACATTGATCATGCTCACAGGGACCATGGTCAATCACTGTCCAATCTGAGTCATAGCAACATCCACATATTCACACTGAAGACCACGGCAGCTTCGCCGTGCTCACAGTTCTTAGGCTTACACCTAGTTAGCCTTTTGGACCATCAGGCTTTGCTAGTGTCTTTATAGAATACAATCCCGACAGTGCAGACGGAGGCCATTCGGCCCATCGTGTCTGCACCGATCCTCTGAAAGAGCACAATACCTAGGCCCACTCCCCTGCCCTATCCCCGTAACCCAGCACATTGATCATGGCCGATCCACCTAACCTGCACATCTTTGGACTGTGGGAGGAAACCAGAGCACCCGGAGGAAACCCATGCAATGTGCAAACTCCACACAGTCATCCAAGGCCAGAATCGAACCCGGGTCCTTGGTGCTGTGAGGCAGCAGTGCTAACCACTATGCTGCCATGCCATCTTACGGATACCTATTGGGCAACATAATGTAGGTTGTGAGGCAGCCAATCTGCACACAGCAAACTCCCACAACCTACAATAAAGTATATAATCTGATGATCTGTCTTACATGTTGATTGAGGGATAAGTATTTCCCAGCACACAACAGCTACAATAGCATTTATGTACCACCATTAAGTTAGTAAAACGTCCCAAGGTGCTTTCCAGGAGTGTGATAAATAAAGTTTGACAATGACGAGAATGCCCCTGCCTCTTCTTTAAATCTTGGCCTCAGGGTTTCCTACTGCCTCTGACAGTGCGGCACTCCTTCAGAACTGCACAGGGATGGTCATCTTGGGTTACAGCAGAGGTCTTTGGAGAGAGGCTTGAACCCTCAGCCTTCTGCCTTGTTTCCAAGCACAGGAGGATTTGTTGCAGGGAACGGTTGACACTGAGATGACCGTGTGAGGGAGGAGTAGACAAACATGCGGAACAGAGTACGATGCACAGCTGCAAGGAAAGGACACGATGATAGAATTAGTCCTATGTTGCTGTACACCAAGTGGCCTACTCCTGCCCCTAAGCCCGAAGTTCATACACCAGGTGCAGCAAATGGCCTGATGTTCTTAAACTTGAATAGTTCTATAGAAATTTGCACTTGAAAGTTTTCATTGCTCATTTGCTTTGTGATGTGATTTGCATTGTTGGGAGTGGTTGGAACCATTGTGAGTAGGAATTCCCCTCAGAGAAGATATAAAATCACTTGCCTTCATATACTGCCTTTTCTTTTTGAAAAGCATTTAAGGCATTTATAATTTTATAATAATAACAGTAAGCAGTACAAATACAAATATAAACATAGTGCAAAGACCGCTTCCCTCCCTCACAAGTCCCACCTCCTCTGAACAATAATCTAACACCTCCCCCCCCCCCCCCCCCCCCCCCCCCCGTCTCCGGGCTACCGAGGAGGCAAAGGCCAAGACGTCGGCCTCTCTCACCCCCTGGACTTCGGATCTTCCGATACTCCGAAAATCGCCACCTCTGGCCCCGGCCCTTGTTTTTAACACCGTGGACATGACTTCTGTAAAACCCTGCCAAAATTCCCCAAGCTTTGGACATGCCCAAAACATATGGACATGGTTTGCTGGCCCTCCCACACAGCTCACAGACCTGTCCTCTGTCCCAAAAAACTTGCTCATCCGGGCCACCGTCATGTGTGCCCGGTGAACGACCTTAAACTGAATCAGGCTGAGCCTGGCACATGATGAGGACATGTTGACTCTGCTTAACGCAGCCGCCCAAAGACCTGCCTCTATCTCCCCCACCTAGCTCATCTTCCCATTTGCCCTTTAGCTCCTCTGTCAGCGTTTCCTCAGACTCCATGAGTACTTTATAAATATTCGCAATCTTCCCCTCTCCCACCCCTGTTCTGGAAACTACCCTGTCCTGTAGCCCCCGTGGTGGTCGGAGCGGAAAGGTCGAAACCTGCCTTCACAAAAAATCCCCTACCTGCAGATATCTGAATTCATTTCCTGCTGGCAGTTCAAATTTCTTAACTTCTCCTTCAAACAGGGGAAGGTCCCATCTATGAATAGATCCCCCATCCTCTCAATCCCTGCTCTCTGCCATCTCCGAAACCCCTCGTCCAACCTTCCTGGTACAAACTGATGGTTATTGCCAATTGGAGCCCAGACCAATGCTCCCCCCACTCTCATATGCTTGCTCCACTGTCCCCAGACTCTCAGGGCCACCACTACCACCGAACCTGTGGAGTACTGGGCTGGCGAGAATGGCAGAGGTGCTGTAAACACCTAAACATGTGTCCTTGCATGATGCCGCCTCTACTTGCTCCCATACTGACCCCCTTTTACAGTGAGCTTCACAGCTGAAGACTATTGCTAATGAGGATTGGCTAAGTTAGTTGTGAGAACAATTCACAGCTGCAACTTGTGTTTGCTGCTTGCTCCTGCTGGTGGCTGCAGATGCCTGGAGGCTGCTGTTGCTGTTTCCTTCATTTTCTATAGCTGGAACGAAGGACAATTTTTTCTAAGATACCTGGGTCCTGGAACACCGAGCTCAGGGGGACATACGAGTCTAGAAAGCAATCCGGTTTGAAGCAAGAAGATGCTGCAGGATCTGGTGCGCAACATTGATACAAATGGGCCACCTGATGATGTTGTTGAAGAGATGCTTTTGCAAGTTGCTGATGCTCCTGTTGCTGGTCTGGTGAGTGGTGCATTTAACTGGTGCGTCACCGCGGGTTAAACACGCTAGAAGTCAAGGATGTTCAACTACACCTTGAGCGTCAGTGGAATATGTGGATGCCAGGATTAGGTTCCAGTGAGATTGGGCCGTGTGGGAGGGGCCTGCACAGCTGCGGCTCCTGGGCAGAGAATGGCTCTGATCGTGATGCGTTTTTGTTCGTCTTCCCAGTATTATTAGCTGATTTTTGTATTTCAACTACTCACTAATGCAAATATAATGACCCAACCCACTCACTTTTATCTAGAGCAAATTATCTTAAACCCCTCCCCTCTGTCAACTCCTCCACCAAGTGCGAGGAACTCATGGATGAATTTGTCACTAAGGTGGAGACGACCTGATCAGCCACTTTCTTCCTCCCACTAGCCTACCTGGCTAAATCTCCTTTAAAGTTCCACCTGGCCTAGCCCTGAACCTGCCCACGAGACCCACCTCCAGGTGCCTTTAGTTACTAACGGAGGCGTTCAAGTCTGATGACCCTGACCAATATAGGAAATCCAGGTATTAAAATTTTTTTTTTTTTTTTTTTAAAAGAGTACCCAATTAATTATTTTCTAATTAAGGGGCAATTTAGCATGGCCAATCCACCTAACCTGCACATCTTTGGGTTGTGGGGGTGAAACCCACGCAGACATGGGGAGAATGTACAAACTCCACACGTACAGTGACCTGGGATTTGAACCCGGGTCCTCAACACTGGGACTGCGGCGCTAACCACTGCGCCACATGCAGGAAATCCAGATATGACGTACGGAAAGCCATCAGGGACACCAAAAGACAATACTGCACCAAACTAGAGTGTCAGGCCAACGACACAAACCCACGACATCTATGGCAGGGCTTACACAAGATCACAGGCTACAAAGCAAGGCCAGGCAGAATATCTGGGGCTGGAGCATCCCTCCCACTGAACAAGTTCTACGGCCACTTTGAACAGTGGAATGTGGCCACCCTGCGCGTGGGCAACGGGCAACAAAATGTCTCATAAGCCACACTCGGAACCCACTGGCACAGGACCTCAGAAAAATAACCCCCCCCCCACACTCCTGGAACATTCTCTACACCAGATTTGTACAACACAGTCCAGCCCTCTAAAGGTCTGTATCTGGTCTTCCCACCACCATGGTGATCAGTTTTTAAAAAATGATCACCATTCTGGTACTTAAAGTTTTAATATTTCTGCCAGCTTTTCCTGGCAGCAATATTCAAAAATGGAGATTGAATGTGGGGGTCCCAGGCTATGCTGCTGGTACTAGGTTAAGGATCGGGCCAGGGATCAGGAAAAAGGGGTGGAACAGTATGGATAATGGCCGTCACCATGTTGAAAACAGGAAGTGAGCGAGGGGAGAGTGAGAGAGAAGGGGGTGGGGGGGGGGGGGGGGGGGGGGAGAGAAAGAGAGAGGGTGAGAGAAACTGAGGGGGAGCGTCACCATCACTCCCCACCCCCTACCCATACAATCCCATCAGCATCCTCCACTTAGTTAAAGCATCCCTGGCTCTATGATTGAAAAATAAATTTAAAATTTGGCCCCTTGCATCCTCCTCCACGTGCTATAAACTGATAATGGTCCCACCACCTGGTTAATGCAAATAAACCACCAGCTGTGATGGTCAGAAGCAAATTCCTTGCTGACTTTTTAGCCAGGGTGGGGTTGAGGGAATGGGCTTTGGGCATTACGGGGTGCAGCAAAATGCAGCCCGTGGCAATAATTTCCAATCAGAGACCTTGGATTCCAGCCCCCCCACGGCATGCTTTCTAGTGGCGGACGTAACTCGCCGTGGGCAGCCAGTGGGATTTTCTGGTCCGCCCAGTCACTGGGGAACACACTGAGGGGATGGCCTTTAGTGGGCCTGGAAGATCCCAACAGTGGTAAGGGCTGGAAAGTCCCCACTTGTATATCTGAATACACAAAGCAAATGTAACAAGGTGAAAGAACTAATGGCAAACATCGGTTTGATCCAATGACCATTACAGAGTACCGCATGGTGACTAAGGTTGGCAACTATCCTCTATTCGAGTATAGAGGTATTGGGGGAATCCCTAATAATTAAAGGTGACATTAGGATAGTGGTAAGGAAGGATCTTTGTCCAGATTAGTTGCATTTAGTATGTTTGGAGATAAGAAATAATTAAGAGCCAGAAACACTGATGGGACTAGTTTATTTTATTTAAAACCTATTACATCCCGAACCTGTCACAGATGTGATGAAAGGTCACAGACCTGAAAGGTTAATTCTGCTTCTCTCTCCCCAGATGCTGCCGACCCACTATTTCCAGCATTTTCTGTGTTAATTTTTATCATTTATTTCCATGTCTCAGCCCCAACATGAAAGTACATTTTTAAAATTCATGCATGGGCTGAGAGTGTCGCTAGAAAGACCAGTATTTATCGCCAAATCCCCAGTTGCTGCATTTGTTGTTCTAGGTAGTAGAGGTCACGGGTTTGGAAGATACTGGGCTGGATTCTCTGGTTCCCCAGCCGCATGTTTCCTGGCGGTAAGATTCTCCACTTTGGTCGCTTATAGATGGGATTTCCCATTGTAGCCACCCCATGCCACCGGTAAACCCACGTATGGGGTGTGCACTGCCAGGGGGAAAAGAGGATCCCAATGGATGGAGAATTCCAGCTGCTGTCAAAGGAGCCGTGGCAACTTGCTGCAGGGCACCTTTTATATGGCACACACTGCAGCATTGGTGGTTAATGTTGAAGGTGGTGGAAGGGGTACCATTCAAGCCGGTCTGCTCTGGCCTGGATGGTGTTGAGCTTCTCGAGTGTTGTTGCAGCTGCACTCATCTAGGCAAGTGGAGAGTATTCCATTGCACTCTTATAGTTGCCAATTATTAATAGATTTCTGGAGGTTTCATTAAGAGATATGCCTCACCTTCCAGCCATTAGTTGGCCAACACATCCATCCTTGTACGGCCAACGTATGCAAATCTGAAAGCAAAAAGACTGGGCGATACCTGACAGTTAACCAAGCAGCTCTTCCACCAACCCACACCCCCCCCCACATTTTCAATATTTTTATATCTGCTAAAGAGAAATGTTCACAGAAACTGGCAAACAAACAGCCCTTTTAATGCCCAATGATTTTTCTCCAGGGTTGTACATAGATATCGATCTTCCATTCCTGGAGATTCGCACGTCAATCCTGGAGGTTGGCAACCTTCCACACTCTCCTAACTTGTGCCTTGTAGATGGTGCGAAGACTTTGGGGAGTTAGTTCGGTGTCCAAGTCGATGCTGGGTGGTCCGTCCCGTTTCATTTCTCTTCAACCTTTCTGTTGCTGTTTGGTACAACCAATTGGCTATTTCATGGGGCAGTTAAAGGTTAACCAGATTAGGTGTCTGCAGGCCCAAATCATAGGCCAGAGCCATCAAGGACCATAGTAGATCAACTGGGTTTTTACAACACTCTCGTAGTTTCATGGTTGCCAATGTTTTTTTCTAAATTTAGAGTACTAATTCAGAGAGTCGGAACTGGGGTTTGAAAGATCTACAGAGCTCCCAATCACAACGAGATGTTACCAACAAAAACATTGTCTTGTGTCAGCAGTGTTCCTTTTACTTTTAAAATAATTTAGAGTACCCAATTCATTTTTTCCAATTAAGAGGCAATTTAGCATGGCCAATCCAGCTAGCCTGCACATCTTTGGTTTGTGGGGCCAAAACCCACACAAACACGGGGAGAATGTACAAACTCCACGCGGACAGTGACCCAGAGCCAGGATCAGTGGCGGACTGGGTCTAAAAATATTGGTTGCCAGGAGACAAAGGGGGCCCACCCACAACTACAATGCTATCATTTAATTATCATTATAGGGGCCCCACTTCATCAAGGGCCCACTTGCCATCGGGCAAGCTGACACCCTGGCCAGTCCGCCACTGGCCAGGATCGAGCCTGGGACCTCGAGGCAGCAGGGCTAACGGACTACGCCACCGTGCTACCCATCAGCAGTGTTCCTTAAGTGAACAACTCGGGAGTTCAGTTGGGTACATTTTATGTGGGTTCTGGAAAGCGGGGTATTGCCTGTCAGGAATGAAACTTCCTGGGTATTTCAAGCAACATCAGTCGTACTTCTAATCTCTGATGATCTGGAGAGCGGAAGATTTGGCCCAATGAATTTTCTCCATCCACAATTATGCATTATTAATTATACACATTTATTATCTACAAACTGGACCTCATTTACAGATTGTTGTGTAAAATAGTACAGTTTATAAAATGAATATATTAAATTATTTCATCCATTCGCTGTGAACTTTATTACTGTTAACATAAAAACACCTTGGGAGTAGAATTCCTCTCACCAATAATTTTACATGAAAAGTTGCTGTGATCATAGAGAATGCTCCATTGTCCACTCACACCAACTTCCACCTTCCAATTATTGACATGGCAACAGTCAGACCCTTCAACCTTGGACTATAAATAAGAATAGAATCTGGTACAGCATTGTTTTGGTTGACAAGAATTTAAAAACAAAAATCTGCATTCATTAGGCAGAGTAAATGAATGAGTTCTTGACTTGAGTAGCTTTCAACAGCCCCAGAAGGTCTGAATCACAGCACTAACATCCAATTTGTTCTGTCAAACTTTCACACCAACCATTCAGCAGGAAAAGGGTCAAATTGCCATTTGGGAGTATTGAAAACTAGCCCTCACAAGTTGAGATCCTCTCCTCCACCCTGTGAATTAGCAAATCTACATGGGAAACAGTGATTTCTCCAGCACCCATTTCTAAGGAATTCACACAAACTATGACTCCAGTTAAATATTTCAGGAGTTGTTTAAGAACCAGCAATCATGCTTGCATCTGAAACACTACTGAATTTAGTGGATATAAAATTGTCTCTAAAATAAGTAAAAATGAGTACGGAAATGATTTGGGTAAATCTCCGATTTGAGACATTGTTCAGAGACCCTCTTAATTTTCCAGCCTCGGGTTAGAGATGCTCCATACCCCCTCCCTTCAATTATAAACACTTCCCAATCCTACCCTTTTCAATTAGAGATGCCAGCCATCTCACCCTTCCCCAGCCACATCCCGCTTCGCTTAGAGACAAGACCCTTTTTTCCTCCGAAGCACAAGTGTCCATCATAGTCAGCACCTCACGGTGAATACATTTAGCAAGATACAGGTTAAAAATGGTGCCACTTGTAATAAATTGGACCAGTGCGCATCAGAATGGAAGATCGCATTATAAATGGATTTCGATTTCACACAATCTTTGTTCAGTTGAGTATAAAATGGTGTCACGTCAGACACGAGCTGTTCATGGGTGCGCCAGTGCACACAGTTTTCTTTTGGGGGGGGGGGGGGTAGGAGAGGAGGGAGTTTGCCTCACTTGAGGTTCCCCCTCTACTGCTCTTCCTGAATTGACCAACAGGTGTTGGGAGTCTTTCTGCGATTAAATTGATGATCCAAGAACAGAGATTCCACGAGACGAACTGTTCCAAATCTGGAAGGGAGCCGCACTCCATCACGGTCAAAACTAAATCTTCTCTACTATTAAGTCTCAGCTTTCTTTATAAATATCTGAAAGAAATATCACAATATTTTAATAAATGTGATAAAAGACACCTTTTTGTTACTTAAAATTTTGCAGCACAGAAAAAGACCGTTCAATAAACTAGCCCTTGCCCATGTTTATGCTGCACGCAGGCAGCCTTCCGCCATATCAGCATGATCCTCTACTAATTTCTCCCTCATTGGCCTATCGAGCTCCTGCTTAAATGCATCAACACTATTTGCCCCAGTAACTCCGTTTGCAAGGGGGTAGGAATACAACAAAACTGGAGAAGTCTTGCTACAACCGTGCAGGGCATTGACGAGACTGCCCTTGGAGGATGGATCTCCTTATTTAAGGAGGCATTGGAAGTAGTTTACAGAGAAGGTTCACGAGGCTGATTCCTGGCATGAAGGGGCTGGTTTAGGAGGGAAGGTTGAGCAGATTGGGCCTGTACCCGTTGGGAGTTTAGCAGAACGAGAGGTGATCTTCAATTCTGAGGTGGCTTGATGGGGTGGATGCGGAGAGGAAGTCTAGAAACAGTGGCAGTTTGGGTCTCCCATTTAAGACAGATATGAGGACGAATCTTTTCCTACCAAAGTTTTTTGAAACCCTCTCCGCCAGCAAGCAATGGAATCTGGGTTGTTGAATATTCAAGGCCGGATAAGACAGGTTTTTGATTGACAAAACAGCCCAGGTGTTACGGGGAATGGACCGGAATGTTCAGGCCACAATCAGATCAACCATGATCTTATTGAATGGCGGAACAAGTTTGATGGGCTGAATGGCCTACATTTCATATTCCTTTTGCTATTAAAGTGACTTCCACGTTCGAATCACTTTCTGGATTAAGAAGTTTTACCCAAATTCCCTATTGAATTTACTAGTGGCTGTATTATATTCATGGACCCTGGTTCTGGGTCACTCACAAATGGGAACATCTTCGCGGCATCTATTATATTAAACCCTTGTATATTTTAAGGACCATCATAAGGATAATCATAACCACCCCACAGCTTAGTTTCCACAGAAATGTACCAGCATTAATAAAACAATCAAAACAAAATACAGAATTACGCAGTGCAGAGAGAGAGAGAGAGAGATACTGTGGGAGTACATTGCTACTACACTAGATTTTGATCAATTCATATTTGAAGTTACAGCAAGAGGTGCTGAACAATTCTGTGGTTCAGTGGGTAACACTCCCAGCTCTGAATCAGAAGCTTGAGGGTTCAAGTCCTACTCCAGAGATTTGGACACAAAATCCTAGGCAGATGCTGTCAGGGGACTGCCGTGAGGTCAGAGGCACTGCCTTACAGATGAAGCCCCATTTGCCCCCCCACCCTGCCGCCTCAGACAGATGTTAAATATACATGGTCCTACTGGAAGAGGAGAAGGGGTATTCCCTCTGGTATCCTGAGCAAATATTTATCCTTCAACCAACATGACCAATTATGGATTTTCTAATCATTTATCACATTGATGTTTGTGGAATCTTGCTGTGCACAAATTGGCTGCTGCGTTTTCCTACGGTACCACAGTGGCTGCATTTCAACAAGCTATTAACTGGCTGTAAAGCACTTTTGGATGTTGTGAAGTTGGGAAATGTGCTTTAGAAATGTGAGTTGTTTCCCTTTTTTCTTTAATTTCCATCCTTGAGGTGGACAAGTATAATTCCGGACCTAAGGAAGTAGTTACCACAGTACGACAGTGACTAATGGCAGACCTCCGGTCAGCCTCCACGCCTCACGGGATTCACTCTGGCAGGACCAGATGATACTCACGGAAATATGTCGTAAACCTACTTATGACCTACCTGCCCGTGATCCACTGGCCTCCGTCGATTCTCCGGCCTCCCCAGGGAGGCTGCAGCCAGACACCAATCAGTGCTGGTCCACCCAAAACATGGACCAGGTGGAATGGCATTTGGGGGGGGGGGGTGCAGAGCAGATACGTAGGGGCCTCCGGGAGATTTGGATGGGGGGGGGTGGGGTAACAGGTTGGGGCCCTGGAAGGGAGGGGTGCTGGGGGGGGGGGGGGGGGGGGGGCTGAAGAGGGGGGGACCCCCAGGGACCCCATAGCAGGGAGTCCTCACTTGATAGGTGTGGGTTATTGCCCATGTGTGTGGGGGGTGACATTTCCTATGGGTGGGGTGTGGGACACACACAAGCCCACCGAGGTTGGGGCACCGTTTCAAAATGGCGGTCCGATCTTGGAGTTCAGCTTCCCAGTACTGAAGAAAATTCTGAGTGTGGGCTAAACTGGTGAGAAACTCCCCAGGGCCCATTGAATAGTGGTGCCAGAGGCTGCAGGAAACTCCCTGAAAAACCCACCACAAATGAACTTAGACACTTTTCTGTATTTTCTAATATTTATAATTAACATATAAGTGGGACAAGAGAGCAGAGAGGGTAAGCGACGTAAAGGGAAAATACAGAGAAGGTGCCAGGAAGTATTTCTGTACACAAGTATTCAACAGCTGGCTGGAGCTGCCGGGGACTGTGTGACTAAACACCTAGGTACAGGTCAGGGAAGGGCTGGCCTCCACAGCCTTCTGCGGCAAAGAGTTCCACAGATTCACCACCCTCTGGCTGAAGTAATTCCTCCGCATCCGTTTTAAAGAATTGTCCCTTCAGTCTGAGGCTGTGCCCTCGGGTTCTGATTTCTCCTACTAGTGGAAACATTCTCTCCACGTTCACTCTATCCAGGCCTCTCAGTATCCTGTAAGTTTCAATAAGGTCACCCCTCATCCTTCTAAACTCCAATGAATACAGACCCAGAGTCCTCAACCGCTTCTCATCAGACAAGCTCTTCATTCCAGGGATCATTCTTGTGAACCTCTTCTGGACCCTTTCCAAGGCCCAGCACATCCTTCCTTAGGTACGGGGCCCAAACGGCTCACAATATTCCAAATGGGGTCAGCCCAAAGCCTTATATAGCCTCAAAGCACATCCCTGCTCTTGTATGCTAGCCCTCTCGACATGAATAATAATAACAATATCCTTTAATTCCGTTCGCCCCAAGTGCTATTTCTAACTGCTTCTTTAAAATAGTGTTTTATTATAATTAATAACTAATAATAGTTTGTATTTCTTTGTTTTTAAAAAGCATATTACCAACACGGTGGGCAGCACGGTAGCACAATGGCTTCAAAGCGCCAGGGTCCCAGGTTCGAATCCCCGCTGTGTCACTGTCTGTGCGGCGTCTGCACGTTCTCCCCGTGTCTGCGTGGGTTTCCTCCGGGTGCTCCGGTTTCCTCCCACAGTCCAAAGACGTGCAGTTTAGGTTGATTGGCCATGCTAAATTGCCCTTAGAGGCAGCACGGTGGTGCAATGGGTTAGCCCTGCTGCCTCACGGCACTGAGGTCCCAGGTTCGATCCCGGCTCTGGGTCACTGTCTATGTGGAGTTTGCACATTCTCCCCGTGTTTGCGTGGGTTTCGCCCCCACACCCAAAGATGTGCAGGCGAGGTAGATTGGCCACGCTAAATTGCCCCGTAATTGGAAAAAAATGAATCGGGTACTCTAAATTTATTTTTAAAATAAATAAATTGCCCTCAGTCTCCAAAAAGGTTAGGAGGGGTTATTGGGTTATGGGGATAGGGTGGAAGTGAGGGCTTAAAGTGGGTCAGTGCAGACTCTATGGGCCGAATGGCCATCTTCTGCACTGTATGTTTTATGTTCTAACACCCCAAGACAGTTCAAACGACTGATAATCAGACAAAATTTTGCATTGCCCACAAAAAGGAAACATTAGGACAGATCACCAAAACCGTGGACAAAGAGGTGGGTTTTAAAGAGAGTCCTAAAGGAGAAGAGAATGGTAGAGAAGTTGAGAGAGAGAATTCCAGAGCTAAGGCAGTTGAAGGTCCGGTTATAATAGTGGAGTGATAGAAAGAGAAATACCTCGCTAAGTATCACCCAGACTGGCGAGTCCGACAGGGTAGACAGCCGGACCACCTCCAGCGGACCAAACATTGGATCTACAGCTCCCTCAGCGATGCCATTTGTGAAAGAAGCTGAAACACAAGGTAAGGAATGAAAGACCTGGTAAGCCATATTGTTTGATTGTTCAAAGTTTGCTTTACATTTTTCATAGCTCATGTTGTGCCGAGTCTGCAGGCCCACCAAAATGTTGAGCTTTATTTAGAAGATGTTGCCACTACTGTGATGTTAGGCTAACCGTTTGCCCACGCAAACGGCTGTCGATGACGTCAAGCAATCGTTCTCTTAAAGTACCCCTGTTCAGCTACAAGGCTGCTTGTGAGGAAACACCAAAAACACTGACTACACAACATTTCCTCCCCCTTTAAATCAAAGATCCCTGACACAATAAGTAGTATAACATTAACGATCAACAAGTAATATGAACAATCAATCATCAACAACAGTCAATATGTCAGACGTTCCGGAGGTCGCCGTTCTCGGTGTGTTTGCCGGTGAACCTCATGCATTGGCCTTTTAGTTCTTGTTGCAACCACTGGTTGGCAATGTAGAAATCGTGTTTGATTTGCAATTGAGGTGCTGTTTCCCCAGTTGGTTTGGTTAGTGTCAGTTTCTCAGGAAGATCCAGGTTGTCTCTTGAACCCACTTATCACGCGTGGTACAACTTCTGGCCAATTTCCATGACTCTGGCGAAAAACAGGACATTTCACCTTGTCCTCCCACCGTATAACCTGATCCTGCTGTTTCAGGAGAGTTATCTACTGGCTCGAAGTAGAAAATGTTTCCACACCGCTATCGACTATTTAGTAAGGGAGAGTCCATCTGCGTTCCCATCAAAGTTCGAGACGATACTTGGTTATGTATGTTTGTGTTCACAAGAGCAATGTCCACCTCTGCATTCTGCTTGCTGCCTCCAATGGAATCCCTGGTCCTAAATTCATTGCCAGTGGACGATGGTCCATCAATAAAGTGAATTCCTCCCACACAGGAATTGTAAAACCGTTCTATTCCAAAGACGATACCTACTGCTTCTTTTTCTAACTGCCCATAATTGCTTTCAGTTTTATTCAAGGTCCTTGACGCAAAGGTGTTCGGCTTCTCTTCACCTGTGGGCATTATGTGGCATTCACCAGCCCAACCCCATAAGGGGATGTCAGATGCACCGGTAGATTTGGATCAAAATGAGTCAGGATTTCGGACTTGAGTAGCGCATCTTTGGTTTGCACGAATGCTCTCTCACATTGATTCCCCATTTCCACTTTCTATTTTGACAAGTAGATTATATGTGCAAAGGTTTTAGAATAGTCATCAGATACGGGACAAACCTCCTGTAACACTTTAGATCAAAGTTGGCTGCCCATGAGGTATGGGTCTATTTGATGCAAAATTAAATTAATGTTGATGCTGTGCAACAAAAATAGAAATCTCAACACTACACCGGCGTGTGTGACAGTCTTACCAATTCGGATGTACCCATCTTCTGTTCTCTGATATTTGGGAGATTTGTCTTGACCATCCAGTAAGACCTCCTTCCATGTCAGTTCTGTCTGTAAATTAGAATAACAAAGTCAGAGTCCATTCAAGTTATTTGGAGATGTATTGTTTCAGATATCAATCCTTCCGAGTGTTGAACTGTGGAACCTGCACTGACCAACACTGTGAACTACACTGCCTCCCAGTGCGGCATCACCTCACTTTCCAATTTCTGCTCCTGGTTTACAATTTCCACCTTGACTTCCTCCCTCTCTACCCCGGCCACAGAAACCATGGTGATCTCTGCAGTCCAGCAATTCTGGCCTCTTCAGAATCCCTTCAGCTGCTGGGGGCTCCGAGCTCTGGAATTCCCTCCCTAAACCTTTCTCTCCATCCACCTCTTTCCTCCTTGAAGAGGCAATGACTAAGCTTTTAATTATCTACCTTATTTGGCTCGGTGTCAAATTTTTTCACACATACACTCCTGTGAAGCAACTTTGGAAACTTTACTCCAGTTAAGACGCTATATAAATGCAAGTTGTTGATGTTGGTCGGGAAGTGCATCTTTACCCCCAACAGCCACTCAGAGAAAATGGTCCTACAGGGTAGGGAGGGAAAGAGCTGGAGCAGTGAAAAGTGGTGAAAAGTGAACCTTGTTGGAAACTGCACATTGGAGACACTGGTCTAGATAAGACTTTGATTGTGCAACCTTTCATGGCCAAATTTCCTGCAAACAGTCACATGTGAAGATGGGGATTATTGAAATGGTAAATGGACTCAGACACTCAACACTAAACCAACTGGAGAGCACCAACAGCTCCTGAAGCCTATTCACATTCAATTAGATATGGATAATCTGTACCTCAACTCCATTTACCCACCTTCTCTTCACATCGCTCGATTCCCTTAGTACGACAGAAATCTAAACTCAGCCGTGAAGATTTTCAATTGACCTTTAGCGTCCAAAGTCTTGTGTGTGTGTGTGTGTGTGTGTGTGCGCGCGTGCGTGTGCGTGCGTGCGTGCGTGCGCGTATACATTGACTTTAAGACACAAGTGCATTTCTTGGACCATGAGTATGGAAGATTGATCAGTTTCTCTGCAGCTGGCGGAGGAAAATGGAAAACCACGCAAGGTATTTATTGGTTGAAAAGCTGAAACAACTTTTTTGGAACTTTAATACAAAACATACAAAGACGCAGTGTAAGCCACCAGTGAGATAAAGGCCAGGATGTCTGCCCCCTCCCCCATCCGGACCTCCGGTACAACCAAACCCCCAAAAATTCCACCAATGGGCAAGGCTCCAACCCAATGTTTAGGATTGCCGACATAGTCTCGAAAAAGGACCTCCAAAAGTCCTCCAGCTTTGAGTATGACCAGAATATGTATGCCCCCAGACACCAATCACATCCATCACCCACCCCATCATAAAAACCCACTCATTCTAGCCTTCGTGAGGTGTGCACCGGAACACCACTTTCAGCTGGATGAGACACCGCCTCGCACAGGATGCGGTCGAGTTCACCCTTCTCAGTGCCTCACTCCAAACCTCCAAGATCGGTCCCAACTCCTCCGTCCACTTTGCCTTCATACCCTCAACCGAGCACATCTCCCACACTGGTATATACCCGGCGTGTTGGCCACCTCCAAACCAGAGCAGGATAAGATCCTCTTGAGAAAGATAGAAGCTGCATCACTGGAAAAATACTTTTTGAGCCAGTTGCACACCTGGAGGTACCTGAACCCATCAGCTTCTGTAAGCCCATATTTGGGTGACACGGTAACGCAGTGGTTAGCACTGTTGCTTCATAGCGTCACGGACCCGTTTGGTTCCCGACTTGGGTCACTGTCTGTGCGGAGTCTGCACATTCTCCCCGTGTCGGTGTGGTGTGCTTGTTAGGTCAATTGAACATTCTGAATTCTCCCTCAGTGTACTCAAACAGACGACTAGGGGATTTTCACAGTAACTTCATTGCAGTGAATGTAAGGCTACTTGTGACACTAATAAAGATCATTATTATTCTTTCAGTTCCCCTAGACTGGCTTACTGACCTTCCAAAAATAAGTCTCTCACTTTCTCTAAACATGGGGCAGCAGGGTAGCATGGTGGTTAGCATAAATGCTTCACAGCTCCAGGGTCCCAGGTTCGATTCCCGGCTGGGTCACTGTCTGTGTGGAGTCTGCACGTCCTCCCCCTGTGTGTGTGGGTTTCCTCCGGGTGCTCCGGTTTCCTCCCACAGTCCAAAGATGTGCGGGTTAGGTGGATTGGCCATGCTAAATTGCCCGTAGTGTCCTAATAAAAAGTAAGGTTAAGGGGGGGGTTGTTGGGTTACGGGTACAGGGTGGATACGTGGGTTTGAGTAGGGTGATCATGGCTCGGCACAACATTGAGGGCCGAAGGGCCTGTTCTGTGCTGTACTGTTCTATGTTCTATGTATCCTTCCATTCCCTAAATTTCACTCCGACCTAGGTGGTTCGAATAACTGGCTCGCACAGATGGGGGTCAGCTTAGAGGCAGCCCTCAAATGAAAACGTTGGCGGAGTTGTCTTCAAATTTTTCACACGGCCACTACTAACGAGTGTTTCTTCTATTTTTTATAAATATTTTTATTCCCCATTTTCACAGTTTCTCCATAATTTACACCCCACCCACAAGCGGTAAACGGTAACGAATACAAAGTCAATTTCCTTATCAACAACAACGATTCCATCCTCCCACCACCCCAAGCAACAACCTACCTGACAATATAAACATCAAATAGAACAAACCCTCCCACAGTGGGACAAACAAAGGAGAAATAAAAGAAAAAAGGAATTAGGAATCGCCTATGGCCACCATTAATCTATAGAGTCCCTCCCACCCCCCCTAACATTCAATGCCATCCAATCCCTGAAAGAGTACCATAGATGGCACCCATGCATTGCAAGCCCCCGCCCCCCCCCCCCCCCCCCCGGCTCCTCCCCTCCACTTCCCCTTACAAAAATCCCCCCCCCCCCAACTTCCGTTCCTTCTCCACCCCCCCATCTTTCCACCCCGGCTAGACTCATCAAGACCTATTTTGTCCAACTCCGATGGCTGCAGTCCCTCCCCACCACCTCATTCCCGTTCACTGGCCGGCTTAAACAAGCCAGCGTGGAGGCCCCCGCCCGGGTCTCTTTCCACCTTGCCCGGCCCCAGGAAAACCAAGAAATCCCCTTTCGCACACAAACCCCGCATACACATCCAAGCTCCAAAGAACCATCATTGCAAGTGAAAGTCCCCTCTCTTCCCTTGTCCAAGTATATGCAACGTTGGCTCATTTAGCACATACACCCGCAGCAGTGAAAAAATATAGTTACATGAGGCTACATCGGTACATGACCATTTCTCAATTCAGCCACAGTCCTTCTGCCTTTGCAAACTCCTCCGCTGCTTCCGCCGTCCCAAAATAAAAGTCCTTGGATTTGTAGGTCACCCTCAACTTAGCTGGGTATACTTTGCCGCACCGGACCGTACTGATGTACAGTGCCTTCTTCACCCAGCTGAAGGCAGCCCGCCTCCTTGCCAGCTCCACCGTAAAGTCCTGATATATGCGTACACCAGCACCACCCGTTTCTGCTTTGCCCAGCAGGGGACCTTCTCCTTCACACTGTACTTACGAAGACACAGAGTCACTACGCTTGGTGGCTCACTCTCCTTTGGTACAGGCCTCCACGACCGATGAGCCCGATCCAGTTCATATTGGGAGGGATCATCATCCTCCCCCAGTAGCTTCGCCAACATCGTGGCAAAATACTCCATCGGCCTCGGGCCTTCCACCCCTTCGGGCAGACCCACAATCCTCAGATTCTGTCGCCTGGATCTGTTTTCCAAGTCATCCATTTTGGCTCGCGACCCTCGTTGATCTCTTATCACCTTCCGCATCTCCTTCCCCATCGAGGTAAGTTGATCGATGTGCTGTAACAATGTCTCTTCCACTTCCTTCAGCGCCTCACCTTGCTCCCGTACCTCCGCCACTGCGTTCAATACCGCTGCCCTCACCGGGGCAATCGCCTCCTCCACCAGCACTTTCCATACCGCCCCTATCTCCTTCCTCATCGCCTCTATGTGTTTTGTGAACTGTCTTTCTAGTTCCGCGGCCATCACAGTAGTCATTTCTTCAGCCGTGGGCAATGTGCCTCCCCTGGTGCCCCAGCCTCCATTTTCCTTGCCGTCCCCGCGGTGACCTTTCCACTTCCTGACGGACTTTCAGCTGCTTTTTTCACGGCCGTTTTTTTTACTTGTTCTCGACATCTTCCTTCACTGTGCCTTCTCCCTGCTTTTGCCGCCTGTGTTACCCCGGGACCGGGCGTTAGACCCCGAAAATGCCGTTCCCGAGCAGGAGCCCTCCAATGTGCGGCTGCCTCCCACCCACCGTCACCGGAAGTCGCCCAATCTATTCCTTAACCATCACCTTCACTTCTGTCCCAAGCTCATGGTAACGGGATTATGGCAATGCTGTTAGGATAAGATTTCCACGGTTTTGACACAACAATGATAAATTGGATTAAAATATTGGCACAAGGTCAGCACTGAGGTGTCAAAGCGCACTCTTTGAAGATGTACTGAAAAAAAGACTGCATTTTCTTCATCAATATTAAATGTATACAATATCAGCACAGTGGCTCATTGGTTAGCACTGCTGCCTCACAGCGCTGAGGTCCCAGGCTCAATCCCGGCTCTGGGTCACTGTCCGTGTGGAATTTGCTCATTCTCCCCGTGTTTGCGTGAGTTTTTCCCCCACAACCCAAATATGTGCAGGTTAGGTGGATTGGCCATGCTAAATTGCCCCTTAATTGGGAAAAAAATGAATTGGGTACTCTAAGTGAAAGAAAAAATGTGGACAATCTCTGGTAGTGACAGGTGACGTGCATCATCTGCAGCTACATCGATCCTTTGGCTTGAACATAGAACATACAGTGCAGAAGGAGGCCATTCGGCCCATCGAGTCTGCACCGACCCACTTAAGCCCTCACTTCCACCCTATCCCCGTAACCCAATAACCCCTCCTAACCTTTTGGGACAATAAGGGCAATTTAGCATGGCCAATTCACCTAACCTTCACGTCTTTGGACTGTGGGAGGAAACCGGAGCACCTGGAGGAAACCCACGCAGACAAGGGGAGAAGCTTTTGTGTTTTTCTTGACAATTTGTGCCTTGTGACGCCTACTGCAGCCAACCTGCCTGGTCCTTGATTGTGGTTTCTCCATTGACCAAAAGCACAACAAGTGCATGAGGTATTTTCCTTTGTTAAACCACCTGATGTTTTAACTCCTCAGGCACTGTTTCCCACAATATCAAAATGCAGGTTAAAAATTTGAAGACATGCAAAAATTCTTACATTGTAGGTTTGCTTAACTTTAGTAAAAACAAGAGGACTTACATCAAAAGGCAAAACTTCAACTGTGGTGTTGAAGAGTTTGTCACCAGGATGCTCGATATTCCCACTGCGGAAGAAAAACCTGAGAACAGAAAAGGAAAAAAAAGAGAGGTTTGATGCACAAGTGGCAAGGGCTTTGCACCAAAACTGATCCTTCTGGCAATCATCACCATGCACAAGCAGAATTCAACATAGCTGTATCTCTGAAAGCAAGGCAGAGAGCCAGACAGAGAGGGAGTGGGCAAGAGGGCGAGAAAGAGAAAGAGAAAGGGAAAGAAAAAGGGAAAGAGAAAGAAAGAGTGGAGCTCCGGTGATGGGGGAACGGATAGAGCTCCGATGATGGGGGACGGATAGAGCTCCGGTGATGGGGGAATGGATAGAGCTCCGGTGATGGGGGGGATAGAGCTCCGGTGATGGAGGGGATAGAGCTCCGGTGTTGGGGGAACGGATAGAGCTCCGGTGATGGGGGGATAGAGCTCCGGTGATGGGGGAACAGGTAGAGCTCCGGTGATGGGGGAACGGATAGAGCTCCGGTGATGGGGGAACGGATAGAGCTCCGGTGATGGGGGAACGGATAGAGCTCCGGTGATGGGGGAACGGATAGAGCTCCGGTGATGGGGGAACGGATAGAGCTCCGGTGATGGGGGAACGGATAGAGCTCCGGTGATGGGGGAACGGATAGAGCTCCGGTGATGGGGGAACGGATAGAGCTCCGGTGATGGGGGAATGGATAGAGCTCCGGTGATGGGGGAACGGATAGAGCTCCGGTGATGGGGGAACGGATAGAGCTCCGGTGATGGGGGAACGGATAGAGCTACAGTGATTGGGGACGGATAGAGCTCCGGTGATGGAGGGATAGAGCTTCGGTGATGGGGGAGGGTAGAACTCCGGTGATGGGGGAGGGTAGAACTCCGGTGATGGGGGAGGGTAGAACTCCGGTGATGGGGAAGGGTAGAACTCCGGTGATGGGGGACGGATAGAGCTACGGTGATTGGGGGGGGGGGGGGGGGGGGGGGGGGCGGATAGAGCTCTGGTGATAAGGGCGGATAGAGCTCTGGTAATGGGTGAGGGTAGAGCTCCGGTACGAAAGAGAAAATGCTGGAAAATCTCAGCAGGTCTGGCAGCATCTGTAGGGAGAGAAAAGAGCTAACGTTTCGAGTCTGCATGGTAGCATTATGACAGCATGGTAGCATTGTGGATAGCACAATTGCTTCATAGCTCCAGGGTCCCAGGTTCGATTCCCGGCTGGGTCACTGTCTGTGCGGAGTCTGCACATCCTCCCCGTGTGTGCGTGGGTTTCCTCCGGGTGCTCCGGTTTCCTCCCACAGTCCAAAGATGTGCAGGTTAGGTGCATTGGCCATGATAAATTGCCCTGAGTGTTCAAAATTGCCCTTAGCGTTGGGTGGGCTTACTGGGTTATGGGGATAGGGTGGAGGTGTTGACCTTGGGTAGGGTGCTCTTTCCAAGAGATGGTGCAGACTCAATGGGCCGAATGGCCTCCTTCTGCACTGTAAATTCTATGATAGTCTATGAGTCCGATGATTCTTTGTCAAAGGTAACAAACTGAGAATGTAGGGAATATTTATACTGTGGAGTGAGAATGAAAGATGAGTCATAGCCACAGAAACCCAGGGAAACAGGGTGCTAATAGCCACAGAAACCAAGGGGAAAGAGTGTTAGTGGCAGTCCCCAGAGAGAACAAAAGGTGTGAAAGTCCAAACAGCTGGGAAACTAACTTCAATGGCTTGATGTTCAGTGGTCTGGTCATGGTCTGAGGGAGGTAGGATGAAGTATTTGAGAGTTGGCGCTTAGCCTCAGTGAGGTAGAGGTTAGTGCACCAGACGACAACAGCACCCCCTTTGTCGGCAGGTTTGATGACAAAGTCGGGGTTCGACCTAATGGAGTGAAGAGCAGACAGTTTGGAAGGAGAGAGGTTGGAATGGGTGAGGGGGGCACAAAAATTAAGTCGGCCAATGTCCTGTCGACAGTTCCCAATGAAAAGATCAAGGGCAGGTAATTGTCCCAGCGGGGGGGGGGGGGGGGGGGGGGGGGGGGGGGGATCCACTTGGAGGAAAAATATTGGAGGCACATGAAGGGATCAGTGGAACGGGGGGGGGGGGCATTCTTGCCCAAAGAAGGGGGCACGGAGACAAAAGCGATGAAAGAAGAGTTCAACATCATGTCGAGCCCGGAATTCATTGAGGTGGGGACGTAAGGGTAGAAAGCAGAGTCCTTTGCTGAGAACAGCGCGCTCAGCCTCAGAGAGGGGAAGGTTGGAGGGTATGGTGAACACGAGGGTACGAGGGATTGAGACTGGTGGAGGGCCTAGGCTGGGCAGTGGTGTTGCTAAGTTGTTGAAGCTTGTGTTCCTTAACATCTGCAAGAAACAGGAAAAGATTCTTGTTAAGGTGTCGAATGATGCGAAGGATGAAATGAAACTGGGACAGGGAAAGCTTTGAAAGAGAGTAAGATGGTGCTGCTGGAGAGAGATGTCGAGTGTCTTCATGTGGCGCCGCATGGCACTGAGTGCGGCTTTCAGGATGCGACGAGAGCAGCAGTTGGAAGAATCCTGTAATCCTGGAGGTTACATGTAGGGTGGAATTTAAGTTGAAACCCCCGTGTGGGGCAAGTCAGAGATGAACGCAGTCATGGAGGAAGGAAATGTGGCTGTGGAAGCGAGTCTTGGTAAATACCTTGTCCAACACTAAGAGAGAAATGGAAAGCAGTGAAGGTGGATAGTGGGTGAGGGACATACGAAAATCCTGTCAGACAGAAGAGCAGGACTTCTTCAGGGTAGGCATTCCTGGAAGACAAGTGGCAGTGAGTTGAACACTGGATAAAAGCAAATTACTGCAGATGCTGGAATCTGAAATGAAAGAGAAAATGCTGGAAATTCTCAGCAGATTTGGCAGCATCTGTAGGGAGAGAAAAGAGCTAATGCTTCGAGTCCAGATGACGCTTTGTCAAAGCTGGGTGAATGTGTGGAGCTTGCACGTTCTCCCCATGACTGCGTGGGTTTCCTCCAGGTGCTCTGGTTTCCTCCCACAGCTGCACTGCTGTTGATCTCTGCCATCCAAAGACTATCTATGGATCATTTGATGAATTCAGAGGAATTATAAATGTTTTCAGTCTTGAATGTAAACCCTAATGCGCTCCTGTTTGAAGGTTTATTACGTAGCATACAGATTACTTAATGTTGTATTATTTGGGGGGTGTATTTGATTTACTGGTTGCTAAGATATTCATTGTTTGTTTTAAAAAGGTTAACTTGAGTTCATAGAATAAACATTGTTTTGTTTTAAAAAACCACTGGTCCCTGTCTGCTGTACCATACCTACAGAGTGAGCCATGTGCTCTCCATACCACAATCTATTAAAAGTTACGGGTCAGGTGAATTCCATGATACACTTTGGGATTCTCTAAACCCTGGCTCATAACACATGGCTTAAAGCTCCAATTTCATTTTCTCTCTCTCATTTTCAATAAGGATGTGGAGATGCCGGCGCTGGACTGGGGTGGGCACAGTAAGAAGTCTTACAACACCAGGTTAAAGTCCAACAGGTTTGTTTCGAATCATTAGCTTTTGGAGTGCTCCATTCATCTGAGGAAGGAGCTTCGCTCTGAAAGCTAGTTGATTCGAAAGAAACCTGTTGGACTTTAACCTGATTTTCCATAAGGTGTCAGCTACATAAAAACTAGGAGCTGGAGTCAGCAATTCAGCCCCTCCGGCTTGCTCCGACATTCAATTTGATCATGGTAGACCTCATCTTGGCCTATTCTCCACCTCCATGCCGCTCCCCATAACCCTTCACCCCGTTCCTAATTAAGAACTTATCTATCTCCTCACATTTGTTTAGTGTTCTGGCATCCACTGCGTCTGGGCAGAGAATTCCACAGATTTGGAACATTTTGTAATTCCCCCTCATTTCTGTTTTAAATCTGCCACCTCGAGTCTAAAACTATGGTTCTAGAATGTCCAATAAGGGGAAACATCTGTTCTGCGTCTACTCTGTCAACTCCCTTTAGCACCTTATACATCTCAATTAGATCTCCTCTTGTTCTTATGAACTCCAGCAAGTATAGGTCTAATCTGCTCAATCTCTCTTCATAAAGCAAGTCCTTCAACCCTGGAATCAATCTAGTGAACCTTCTCTGAACCACGCCTATGCATTTACATCCTTCTTCACGTAAGGGGACCAAAACTGTGCAGAGTACACCAGATGAGGTGGCTCAGTGAGTAACATTTAAAATTAGAGTTCCCAATTCTTTTTTTTCCAGTTAAGGAGCAATTTAGCGTGGCCAATCCACCTCCCTTGCACATCTTTGGGGTGAGACCCACGCAGACACTGAGAGAATGTGCAAACTCCACATGGACACCCGGGGCTGGAATCGAACCCAGGTCCTCAGTGCCGTGAGGCAGCCGTACTAACCACTACGCCACCATGCCAACCTGCTCAGTGAGTAACATGAACCAGAAGGCTTTGAGTTCAAGTTCTAGCAAAGCCCTTAATAGGGTAGTATGTACATGGACTGTGGAAAGACAGTAAATGGGTGTCTCAGCGTCTGCTCCTTCCCTCGCCCACTGAGCCAAACGTCCTCTAGTGATCTCCAACCCTGGTCCCTGAATGCACCTTGATCTCCAGTTTCTCTACTATCGTGCACCCCCCCCAACATGCCATCGCTGGGATAATAATCTTATCCATAGGCCAGATCCAGCTCCTTCAAGCCTATTCCCAGTGAACCACAACAAGCCAACTTCCCTGTCACCACCTCCATGTGTCTGACTCCACCTCTGTCACAGCTCATCTGCCGCTGAAACCCTCATTCATGCTTTTGTTACCTCAAGCCATAAATATTCCGACACACTCCGGGCAGGTTTCCCATGTGATGCCTCCATAACCCTGACGTTGTTCTAATCTCTGCTGCCAGTGTCTCGATCATTCACCAGCTCTGTACTCGCTGACCTACATCGACTCCTGATTAAGCAATGTCACAACTTTAAACATCTTATCCTCTGTTTAATTCTCTTCATGCCCTCGTCCCTTCCCATCTCTACTCTCCTTTGAGATATCCATGCTGCTATTAAAAAATGAAGCCATTTTAAATCGCTCCACCATTGCCTGCAGCTACTAAATTCCTAAGCTCTTGGGCGGCACAGTGTTTAGCACTGCTGCCTACAGCGCTGAGGACCCGGGTCGCTGTCTGTGTGGAGTTTGCACATTCTTTTTATTTAAAAAAATATTTTAATTCTCCTTTTTCACATTTTCTCCCGAATTTACACCCACCAACAACAAACAATAATCAACAACAAATATGTCAAACCCCATAACAATAACAACGATCCCATCCTCCCACCAACCCCCAAACATTAGCCCGCATGTTTACATAAACAAATGACAAAAAGGAATCAGGGATTACCCATAGTCACCCTTAATACACACAGCCCCCCCTCCCCCGAACCCTCCCACCCATCCCCTCCCAACTAATATTTGATGTTATCCAGTTCTTGAAAGTGCATAATGAATAATGCCCATGACTTGTAGAACCCCGTCGAGATTCCCCTCAGTTCGAACTTTAACTTCTCAAGGGTCAAGTATTCCAACAGAGCCCCCCGCCACGCCAGGGCATAGGGTGGAGAGGCTGCTCTCCATCCCAGCAGGGTCCGCCTTCGGGCGATCAACGAGGCGAAGGCTATGATATCTGCCTCCGCACCTGTTTCCAACCCTGGAATCTCCTCCAGCAATGTGGAAGCCGGTTCCTCCGGGAAGCTCTGTATCTCCTTCCTGGCAAAATCCCGAACCTGCATATATCTGAACATTTCTCCCTGCTCCAGCCCATACTTCGCTTCCAGCTCCCTCAATCCTGCAAACCGACCTCGAAGAAACAAATCTTTTAGCGTTTTAATCCCATCTCTTCCCATTTCCGAAAACTTCCATCCCACCTCCCTGGCTCAAATCGATAGTTCCTCCGAATCGGCATTTCCCTTGACCCTGCCTCCAACCCGAAGTGTTGGCGAAACTGCCTCCATATTTTCAATGAAGCTATTATTAGCGGACTCCCTGAGTATTTCCCCGGAGCTATCGGGAGCGGCGCTGTTGCTTGTGCTTTCAGTCCCGACCCCCTGCACAAACTCTCCTCCATTCTGACCCACTGGGAATCAATCCCTCTGACCATTCATCGACCATCCACATTCGCCGTCCAGTAGTAGTACATCAGGTTCGGGAGACTCAAACCCCCTGCCTGCCTTCCCCTCTGTAGCAGCCCTTCCTCACTCTGGCCACCTTCCCTCCCCATATGAACGAGGTAATCCTTTCCTCAATCTCCCTGAAAAAAGACTTTGGCAGGAAAATCGGTAGGCATTGAAAAATAAACAGAAATCGTGGCAACACATTCATTTTAACCACCTGTGCCTGACCCGCCAGTGACAGAGGAAGACCATCCCACCTTGCCAGATCGGCTTTCGCTCTCCCCACCAAACCAGTGATGTTGTACCTGCGAAGCCTTCCCCACTCCCGGGCACCCCCAGATACCTAAAGTGAGTCCATGACCTACCGGGGGGTGGTAGCACCCCCCCCCCCCCCCCCCCCCACCCCCCCACCCCTGGCCGAGACACCACAAAATGCTCACTCTTGTCCAGGTTCAGCTTGTATGCCGAGAAAGACCCAAATACTCGCAGTACCTCCAATATTCTTCCTATTGACGCACCCGGTTCCGACACAGCAGCAAGTCGTCGGTATATAAGGACACCCTATGCTCTATCCCCCCCGCACTATTCCTTTCCATGCTTCCGAACCTCTTAATGCGATGTCCAAGTGCAAACAGCAGGGGGGACATAGGACATTCCTGTCTTGTCCCACGGTGGAGAAAGAAGTATCTCAAACTGACATTGTTCGTGTGGACACTCGCCTTCGGCTCCTTATATAATAGCTTTACCCAGTTCACAAATCTTGGTCCAATCCCAAACCGCGCCAGCACTGCCATCAGGTACCCCATTCTACCCGATCAAACGCCTTCTCGGCATCCAATGCCACAACTAACTCTGTTACCTTCCCTTCCGCCGGTGCCATAATTACATTCAAAACCCTCCTAATGTTCGAAAATAGCTGCCTCCCTTTCACGAACCCCGTCTGATCCTCACCTCTCACCTTCGGGAGGCACTCCTCCAGCCTACCCGCCAGTACGTTCGCCAATACTTTTGCGTCTACATTCAGAAGTGATACGGGCCTATACGACCCACACTCCGTCAGATCCTTATCTTTTAAAGCAACAGTGAAATCGATGCCTGCCCCAAGGTTTGCGGCAGCACTCCCTTCCCTATCGCCTCTTCAAACATCCCCACCATCAGGGGTGCCAACTTATCCTTAAATTGTTTACAATATTCCACTGGAAACCTATCCGACCCTGTCACCTTCCCCGACTCCATCCTCCCAATCGCATCCTTTATCTCCTGCTCCAGTATTGCTCCTTCTAATGTAGCCCTGTCCCCCTCCCCTAGCCTCGGGTATTCCAACCCATCTAAAAATTCCTCACGGTCTCCCCCGGGTGGCTCTGACCTGTACAACCTCTCGTAAAACTCCTCAAAAACCTCGTTAATCAGCTCCGGAGCCACCACCAACTTCCCGGCCCTATCCCTTACCTGAAGAATTTCCCTTGCCGCTGCCTCTCTCCAGAGCTGACCTGCTAACGTATCTTATCTCCATGTTCATAAACTGCACCCCTTGCTCTTCTCAGTTGGCACACCGCCTTCCTGGTGGACAGTCGGTCAAAGCTCGCCTGTAGTTCTTTCCTCTTTTCCAGCTTCGCTGGGTCCCCATCTTCTTCATAACTCCTATCTACCTCTAACATCTCATCTATTACCCTCTGCCGCTCCAACCTCTCCTCTTTGTCCACCCTGGCCTTAAACAAAATTACCTCACTCCTCACCACCGCCTTTAGAGCCTGAGTTTGCACATTCTTTCCGTGTCTACGTGGGTCTCACCCCCACAACCCAAAGATGTGCAGGTTAGGTGGATTGGCCGCGCTAAATTGCCCTTTAATTGGAAAAATAAATTTGGTATTTTAAATTTATATTTTAAAAAATGAGTTCCGAAGCTCTGTATTTCCTTCGTAAACCTCTCTTTGTCTTTCTCTGCCCCTTTAAGATGTTCCTTTCCACACACTCCCCTCCCCCCTGTGACCAATCACTTGCCTTAATATCTGTGGGAGTCAGTGCAAATTCTGTCCAATGACACTCCTGCAAAGTGCCTTGGGTAATTTTATTATGTTAAAGGTGTTATCTCAATCAAATCTGATGTCGTGTTTCACAGAACATTAGATCTACTTCATAATCCAACCTACCTGTCCACTTTCACAGGTGTAAAAAATCTGAAACGTATAAAATCTCCAGCAACTGGAGTGAAAGCCCAGAAGAAGTCCTCTCCAAGGTAAGCCTTTTCCAGTGTAAAATGCTGGTATGTTTTCAGGCTGGAAGTTACCTCCGCTGGGGGGTTGGAATGTCCTTTGTGCAAGGCATGTTTTCCAAAATCCTTATCCTGGAAAAGACATCAGTGATTTGCTTGATTAACATGCTATGGTAACATATGCAAGACTTTGAGTAACAAAAAAAAATATATATATATATAAGGGAAGGAAAAGTATTTGGATTTACTCTGCCGATCACATAGTCAAAATATCTTAATGTGCTTGGCTGTAATGCACTTTGGGACTTCTCTAGATCCTGAAAGGTGCTATATAAATGCAACTTGTTTATTGTATAGATGTGGTGGTGTTTGATTGAAGGAGGAATGCTTTCTCGGACATGGAAGAAATGACCTGTGTCACTGGAATTGTGGCAAAGGCGCTGATCCAAATGTCCCCTTGAACAGGTTTGTTATATGACCTGAAGCATCGACAACTTCCTAGAATCTCAATTTACTATAAATAACGAGTTCAAATTAAAGCACTAACTGATATTCTATGATGTTGCACGTGGAAAGTTTAAATCAATTGAAGCCTTTTGGTGCAGTGGGTTAGACACCAGGGGGTAGATTGGACCAGGGTAAACATTGATATTCCAGACCCACTTTACAGACACACATACTGACTGCGCTTATTTATAAATTCCTAGGTCCAGATTTATAATGAAAATTTGCCAGCCTCCAATTACACCGTTCCTCCACCTGGTGGTGAACACAGGAATCATATTCAGTTGCTTGGTAGTACAGAACTGGAGTACAGTATTGCTGATAAAGGAGACATACTGTCAAAGCTTTGCATCTTTCACTCCTCAAGACAGACCTTCTGCAAAGCTGATGTTTCATTGAAGCAGGCAAGTGGGGCTTAGCGCATGGCTCTGGCAAAGAGCCAGAACACCATGCAATGGGCTGAATGGCCTCCTCCTGTGGTATTCCAGTTCCATTTTGGGAAAAGATAAACAGTTATATTTGAAAAGTGGGGTCTTCAGTTTGTCAGCTAGCCAGAGATTGAGGTACAACAGGTGTACTATTCATGACTGCAATACAATTTCTCCTACCCTTTGAGCCACACACCATCAACTATGAAACAGTGGATAGCAATCTTCTTCTGTCTCAGAAAGGAGCGGGTTCAAGACCCGCCCCTGAGTTTAAGCACATAATCTTGGCCGGAAGTCACAGATCAGCATTGAGAAAATACTGCGCAGTCAGAGGTTCTGTCTTTCACATTGAGATGCTAAACAAGTTCAGGCTGTACTCTCTTTTTTTTTGCCAGCCTCCAATTTAGAGTACCCAATTCATTTTTTCCAATTAAGGGGCAATTTATCGTGGGCAATCCTCCTACCCTGCACATCTTTGGGTTGTGGGGGCGAAATCCACGCAAACACGGAGAATGTGCAAACTCTACACGGACAGTGACCCAGAGCCGGGATTGAACCTGGGACCTCGGCGCCACGAGGCAGCAATGCTAACCACTGCGCCGCTGTGCCGCTCCCAGGGTGTATTCTCTGGAGCCGATATTCGCCCCTCAACGCACATCACTAAACAGGTTATCTGATTACTTATCACACTGATGTTTGTGGGATCTTCCTGTGTGCAAATTGGGTGTCATGTTTCCTACATTGCAATTGTGCCGACAATTTCAAAACCCCATTAGTGGTTGTCAAGTACTTTGGGATGTTCGGAGGTGGTGAATGGAGCTGTATGATGGCGGGGGGTTCCTTTTTGGTGGATCCTTTATTAGCTATCAAATGTCACTGACCATGTTCAAAGAACAAGTCTGCAATGGATCACATGTTCAACCAAGTTTGTGTTGAACTTCTATGAGGAGCGGTTTCTCTTCCTGCACCAAGTGGTGCACAGCGCAGACCTTCATCTGTTCCCATGACTGTTTTTTCCAGATACACGTCGCTAGTCTGCCGCCAAACGCTTATAGCTTGAGGAGCACCTCACCGCATCAAGCATGGCTGACCAGAAGTCCCCCCCCCCCCCCCCCCCCCCCCCCCCCCCCCCCCTCCCCTCTCGCCATTGGTGTGTGTTAGAAAGATTTTGCAGGTTGATACTCAACCTGTCTGGCTGTATTTTGAACGCACCTTCCTTCATCAAGTCCAGGGGTGGGACTTGAACCTGGAGCTTCTGTCTCGGAGGCAAGGACACCATCCACTGCTGCACAAGACATCCCCCTGTGGGGAATGGTGGATGCAAATTGCTCGGAATCATTTGAAAACTACTGGTGATTGTGTCAGAGACTTTCTGATGGATGGGTTTATTTAGAGGGAGATGATGGCACTGTGGCTACATCACTGGGGTCATCGAATCATACAGTACAGAAGAGGCTCTTCGGCCCATCGAGTCTGCACCGACAAAACTACACTATATCTACACTAATCCCACTTTCCAGCACTTGGCCCATAGCCTTGAATGTTATGACATTTCAAGTGCTCATCCACCCACTTTTTAAAGATTGTGAGCTTTCCTGTCACTTCCACCTTCCCAGACAGTGCATTCCAGGTTCCCACCATTCTCTGGGTGAAAAATTATTTCCTCAAATTCTGTTATTGTCTCTTCAATGAAGGGGAATAGCTGTTCCCTATCCTTCCTGTCCATACCCCCCAATCTTAAACAACTCAAACAGGTGTCCTTCAGGGATCAGTGTTGGGCCCACAATTTACATAGATGATTTGGAGTTTGGGACCAAGAGCAATGTGTCCAAGTTTGCAGACGACATTAAGATGAGTGGTAAAGCAAAAAGTGCAGAGGATATCGGAAGTCTGCAGAGGGATTTGGATAGGTTAAGTGAATGGGCTAGGGTCTGGCAGACGGAATACAATGTTGGCAAATGTGAGGTTATCCATTTTGGTAGGAATAACAGCAAAAGGGATTATTACTTAAATGATAAAATATTAAAACATGCTGCTGTGCGGAGAGACCTGGGTGTGATAGTGCATGAGTCGCAAAAAGTTGGTTTACAGGTGCAGCAGGTGATTAAGAAGGCAAATGGAATGCGAGCCTTGGTGAACTGAGGAGAAGTTTGACCTCCCCCCGGGGAATATGTTTAGGTACCTTCAGGTCAAGGCGTTTGCTAGGCGACAGGTGGAGGGGTTCCCTTTACTGCCCCCGTGGCGGGTAAGGGATAGGGTGCTTTCGGGGGTGTGGGTCGGGGATGGGAAGGTGTCTGACATCTACCAGGTAATGCAGGAGGTGGGGGAGGCGTCGGTAGAGGAGCTGAAGGCTAAGTGGGAGGTGGAGCTGGGGGAGCAGATTGAGGAGGGGACATGGGCGGACGCCCTGGAGAGGGTGAACTCCTCCTCTTCGTGTGCGAGGCTTAGTCTCATCCAGTTTAAGGTGCTGCACCGGGCCCACATGTCCGGATCTAGGATGAGTAGGTTCTTTGGGGGCGAAGACAGGTGCATCAGGTGTTCGGGGAGTCCAGCGAACCATGCCCATATGTTCTGGGCACGCCCGGCACTGGAGGAGTTCTGGAAGGGGGTGGCGAGGACGGTGTCAAGGGTGGTGGGATCCAGGATCAAGCCAGGCTGGGGACTCGCAATATTTGGGGTTGGGGTGGAGCTGGGAGTGCAGGAGGTGAAAGAGGCCGATGTCTTGGCCTTTGCATCCCTAGTAGCCCGGCGGAGGATCTTGCTGCAGTGGAAAGATGTGAGACCTCCGAGTGTGGAGACCTGGATTAATGACATGGCGGGATTCATTAAGTTGGAGAGGGTCAAGTTCGCCCTGAGGGGGTCGGTACAAGGGTTCTTTAGGAGGTGGCAGCCTTTCCTCGACTTTCTGGCTCAACGATAAGGTACTACGTCAGCAGCAGCAGCAACCCGGGGGGGGGGGGTTTAGGGGGATAGTATTTAAGTTAATTTGCTTATTGTTAATTTATTTTGTTGTTTATTGGGGTTGGGGGGGGGGGGGGTTGTTATATGCGTTGTTACGGGTGCCAGGGGTGTTTATTATTATTATTGTTATTGTTCTTCTTGTTTTGTTGATATATATTTTCAAAAAATTATTTTAAAAAAAAGAAGGCGGCAAATGGAATTTTGTCCTTCATTGCTAGAGGGATGGAGTTTAAGACTAGGGAGGTTATGCTGCAATTGTATAAGCTGTTAGTGAGGCCACACCTGGAGTATTGTGTTCAGTTTTGGTCTCCTTACCTGAGAAAGGACGTACTGGTGATGGAGGATGTGCAGAGGATATTCACTAGGTTAATCCCAGAGCTGAAGGGGTTGGATTACGAGGAGAGGTTGAGTAGACTGGGACTGTACTCGTTGGAATTTAGAAGGATGAGGGGCGGGGGGGATCTTACAGAAACATATAAAATTATGAAAGGAATAGATAGGATAGATGTGGGCAGGTTGTTTCCACTGGCGGGTGAAAGCAGAACTAGGGGGCATAGCCTCAAAATAAGGGGAAGTAGATTTAGGACTGAGTTGAGGATGAACTTCTTCACCCAAAGGGTTGTGAATCTATGGAATTCCTTGCCCAGTGAAGCAGTTGAGGCTCCTTCATTAAATGTTTTTAAGATAGAGATAGATAGTTATTTGAAGAATAAAGGGATTAAGGGTTATGGTGTTCAGGCCGGAAAGTGGAGCTGAGTCCACAAAAGATCAGCCATGATCTCATTGAATGGCGGAGCAGGCCCGAGGGATCAGGTCGCCTACTCCTGGTTCTTATGTTAGGTGCCCCCCTCAGCCTTTTCTGCTCTGGAGAAAACAACCCAAGCTTATCCAGCCTCTCTTCATAGCTCAAATGTTCCATCCCAGGTAATATCCTGGTGAATCTCCTCTGCACACCCCCCCCCCCCCCCCGTCAATCACATCCTTCCTATAGTGCGGTGACCAGAACTGTGGCCTAACCAAAGTTTTGTACAGCTCCAACATAACCTCCCTGCTCTTATAATCTATGCCACGACTAATAAAGGCAAGTGACCGCTATGCCTCCTTAACTACCCTATTAACCTGTCCTGCCATCTTCAGGGAGCTATGATCAAGCACCCTAGGATCCTGCTGTTCCTCTGAGTTTCCTAGTGTCCTGCCATACATAGAGTACTCCCTTATCGTGTTACTCCTTCCAAAGTGCATCTCCTTGCAATTTTCAGTGTTAAATTCCATCTACCACTGATCCCCCCATCTGACCTCTATCTTCCTGCAACTCTCACTATTAACCACCCTGCCAATCTTCATGTCTGTAGTGATCTGCCTATGGGCATAGATGGATGCTGTGCAACCTCCAACCAGCAGGTGACGGTGCAGACACACCATGCGGTATCAAGACCATAGTCAGGTGACCAGCTACTCCCATATAAGTGGAGTGAATTGAGGAAAGCTGTAACCAAACTACAGAACATAATAAACTTGCACCATGTAATTGGCAAATGAATTTCATAATAATCACATGCAAGAGGTATTTCATTTTTCTTTGGACAGATAAGGAGGTCACATATAAGAATCGAAGTGGAGACACATCTGGCCATCATCAGTTGGTTGCAGAGGGTAGCAAGACAGACACGTGAATGGTCAGTGGTAGGTGTCAGTAAAGAGACTCCATGATAACGCGCTCTGTAACAGATTGCTATCTTACCACACGAGGCTCATTAAAGATCCTGGTATGGACAAGTCAAAGTGTTTGGTGGATTCCTTTGCAAGGTATAGAAGACCAAACACAACAATGTCTAGTGATCCTGAAGTCCAGACTAATGTTTTGGGGTCATGGGTTCAGATCCCACCATGGCAGCTGGTGGAATTTAAATTAAATTATTAAAAATCTGAAATATAAAGTTGGTCTCAGTGGTGGTGACCATGACAACAACCAGTGAGTGTTATAAAAACCTACCTGGTTCACGAATGTTCTTTAGGGAAGGAAATCGATCGTGATGATACAGGTTGGATTAAATTTGTTTATTGTCACGTGTACAGAGGTACAGTGAAAAGTACCGTCAAGGCAGATCATTCCATACGATAAGGCCATTTGAAAAAAAACAAACTAAACACTGGGTTTATTTCTGGAGGGGTGGAAATGAAAAGTAGAGAAGTTACGCTAAACTTGTGTCAAAGCTTGGTTGCCCACATTCAACAAATTGTGTGCAGCCTGACTGCTGTATTATAGAGTCACTGGAGAAGGTCCAAAATAGATTGACCAGATTATATCTCAACTGTGAGGCCACATTTATAGGTGAATGAACAGGTTGAGTGTCTTTTCACGAGAAAAGATAAAGGTGACCTAATAGAGGTTTTAAAATTGTGAAACATTTTGAGAAAGGGGACAGAGAGATAATGTTTCCCCCTGTGGCTAGAGTAAAACCAGAGAACATCAATATAAGATCATCAATAAGAAATACCAGTAGGGAAATCAGAAGGATTACCGAGAGAGTGGTAAGAATGTGGATCTAACTAGCACACAGAGTAGTTAAGGTGAATAACATCAATACATTTAATGGGAAGGTATGTAAGAGTATGAGGGAGAACAGAATAGAGGATTGTATTCATAGAGTTAGATCAGGAAGGGTGGGATGAGGCTGAAGTGGAGAATAAACAATTGCAGGGACTAGTTCAGGTGAATAGTCTGTTCCCAACCCATAAACTCTTCTGGTGCATGTCTGCGTGGGTTTCCTCCGGGTGCTCCGGCTTCCTCCCACAGTCCAAAGATATGTAGGTTAGGTAGGGTCACAGGGATAGGGTGGAAGGTTGGGCCTAGGTAGGGTCCACTTTCAGAGGATCGGTGCAGACTCAATGGGCCGAATGGCCTTCGTCTCCAATGTAGGGATTCTATGGTTCTACATTCTCATAGTTCACAAGCAACTGCAGTGCCAGCAGGCGGCTGCAGGTGGTGCTGCTGAACTATTAACATCAAATGTGACCCAGTCTCGGTGGCACTGGCTGGATCTTTCAGTCCCTCAGGAAATACCCGCCCGAAGCCAACAGAGTTGGTTGTTCCATCAAACGTTCCGACCCACTCGTAATGATTGACCGGAAAATCCCAGCCACGGTCTGTGCTACAAGTAGCTAGCCTGCTACAGCCGATAATTTATATTATTAATCTGGAGATTGAAACATTTTGATTATGGTGATGTACAGATAGACCGGCATAAACCCCCCTGAATTGCCAGCAAACTGCGTGGTTGCTTCACACGTGAAGACATTCAGCCCATTGAACTTGCTTTGTTGTTCATGTCTACAATTGTTCCACGCTATTTTCCTGACCGGACAGCCAGCCTCTGTCCCTCATCATCATTTTATTGAAACAGACAAAGTACTTAGCCAATTATTCCATTGGTTCAATTTGGTGTTATTGTATTCACTGCTCCCAATGTGTCTCCACTACACTGGGGAGACTAAACGCAGACTGGGTGACTGCTTTGCGAAACACCTTCGCTCAGTCCACAAGCACGACCTAAATCTTCCTGTAACGTGCCTTTTACCTCAGAACCTTGCTGAGTGCCCATGCCTGTCCTCGGCCTGTTGCAATGCTCCAGTGAAGCCCAGTGCGAGCTGGAGAAGCAGCATCTCATCTTCTGGTTGGGCACATTGCAGTCCTCGGGACTCAATATTGAACCTGGCAACTTTAGATTTTGACCTTTCTCCTCCATCTTTAACTCCCTTTTTTAATACCCAGACATCTCCGGCCTCAATACAAACTGCCCCCTCCTCCCTCTCTCACATCAGCCCATCTGTCTTCTGTTCTTAAAGTTGCTACTTTTTGTTGCGATTTCTACATTCTTCCTCCTTTCAGTTCTGATGAAGGGTCCATAGACTCGAAACATTAACTCTGCTTTCTCCTTGGTAGATGCTGACCGACCTGATGAGTTTTTCCAGCATCCTCTGATCTTGTACCAGATTCCAGCATCCGCAGTATTTTTCTTATGCTAAGAGCCTAATGAAGAGCTGTGACCGGCAGTGCTTTGGGCCTAATGTACGAAGGGGATATTAGTTAGACCGACTTGCTCTTCATTGACCATTAGGGTATGATATGGCCTCCTTCAACATCATCATTTTTCTATGATTTTTATGAAACTGTTTCTCCGAGGTGGAGGGTCTGGAACTGGGGCCGTGGTCTCAGGATAATGGGTTGGTCATTTAGAACTATGATGAGGCCAAATTTTATTGTCCAGATAGCAGAAGCTACTCCTAGCCAGGGGAACAGAAACATCCCTATATCAGCTCCCCTCCCTAGGGGATTCACTGGAAAGTATTCACGTTTGCCCAGATTTAGCTTATACCCAAAAAAGGAGCCAAATCTCCTAAGTAGCTTCATTATCTCCTCTACATTGGAGATTGGGTCCGTGATATACAGAGGCAGATCATCTGCATGTAAAGATACTCTATGCTCCCTCCCTCCTTACCCCGTTCTGTGCCCTTCCACCTGGTAGATGACCTCAATGCAATGATCGGAGGCTTGATTGCCAAGACAAATAAAGTGGAGACAATGGACAACCCTGCCTTGTAACCCTGTTCAATTGGAAATAACCCAAACTCAGGGCATTCGTACTTACACTCGAGTAGGAGCCTGTACAGGAGCCAAATCCATAATATACATTTTGGCCCAAATTCAGACCTTCCAAGAATTTCTAATAGGTACCCCCACTAAATCCTATAAAATACTTTTTCAGCATCCATTGAAATAATCACCTCTGGTTCGGGCACTGAGCAACAACATATAACAATTGCCGCATGTTGGCTGATCACTGCTGGCTCTTAACAAAACGAGTTGCCTCCTCCTGGAAGGCAGGGCTCCAAACCATTGTCATCACCTTTGCCAATAACTTAGCATCAGTGTTCAACAACAAAATGGGTCGGAATGACCCACACTCCGCAGGATCCTTATCCTTCTTCAGTATCAGGGAAATCAATGCATGCGCCAACGTGGCTGGAAACACCCCTCGGGACAAGGAATTATTGAACATTTCCAGCAAGTGGGGTCAACTGACTCGCGAACAGTTTATAGAATTCGATAGGGAACCCATCCAGACCCGGAGCTTTACCCAACTGCATTAATCTGAAACACTCAAAACCTCCTCCAGTCTCTTCTCTCCTACTCCACCACCGGGAAGGACAGCCCATCCAAAAACTGTCTCTTTGGAGGCTCTGACTTATATTGCTCTTGATAAAAGATCTCAAACGCCGCATTAACCTTCCATGGGGCGGAAACCAACTCACTTATCTCCACTATGTGCCAAGAATCAAACTCCTGCCTTAGCTGGTCCACCAAAAGATGACTGGACTTCTCCCCCTATTCGTAGAAGGTCCTCCTTGAGCGTCGCAACTGACTAACTGCCTTGCCAGTTGACAACACCTCAAAGTCCACCTGCAGTTTCTTCCTGCTCGCCAACAACTCTAGAAGTTACCGTGAAAATCTCTTCTATAAAGACCAATATTGTCTTCGCTACCCTTGATGGATTCAAGAGTCTTGGGACTTGATCTATCCAACCTTGGACCCAAACGCAATTGAAGTCTCCCATCTGAATTAGTTGATGTGAATCCAGATCCGGAGTAGAAAGTCAGCACATTATTGATAGATGCCACATCAGCCCAGTTCAGTGCATACACGTTAACCAGGACCACCGACATGTCCGCCAATGAGCCACTCATGATTACATACCTTGCACAGGGTCCACCAATATTTTAGCAGCTGAAAACGACACCTTCTTGTTGATCAACACTACAGACCCCAAGGCCCTACCATCAAAACCCAAATAATATACCAGTTCCACCCAGCCCTTCCGTAACGTTGTTTGGGATTTGATCCACAAATGGGTCTCTTGTAAAAACACAACAGCTTTCAAAATTCTCAGGTACGCAAACACCTGTGACCTTTTTACTGGGCCGTTTAATCCTCTTATAGTCCAAGTTATCAATCGGACAGGAGGCATCTAACCCATCCCACAAACAACCCCAAAATACAAACATGCCCGGAAAAACCCCCCAGCAAATTTCCATAATCGCATGCCCTCACCCATAATACCAAATTCCTGCAGTAAATATACACACAAATACACCTAACAATTAGTTTTGTCCCCAGTCTATGCTTCTTTACAAACTCATCCACATCATCCGGTGCTTCAAAGTCATGGTCTCTCTCTTTAAAAGTAATTTGAAGACGTGCTGGGTAGACACACCGAATCGCACATTACTTTTGTACAACGCGGCCTTGGCCTTCCTTGTTGAACGCTGCACGCTTTCTAGCCAGTTCTGTTCTCACGTCTTGATATATCCTGATGGTGTGGCCCTCCCATCAATGGTCTTGATGGTCCTTCGCCCACCTCAGGACCCATTCCTGGTTTTGTTACCTGTGACATCTGACGCCGATCGCCTGTGGTAGTCCCCCAGATCAGGGCTTCTGCCTTAGCGACTGATGGGCCCTGTCCAATTCGGGAGGGGATGGCAATCCCCCCTCCTCCACCATCTTCCCAAACATCTTGGACATATAGCCCATAGGATTTGGGTCCTCCAGACACTCCAGCTGTCCAACAATTCTTAATTTTGCCGCCTGGAGCGGTTTTCCAGATTGTCCACCTTGCCTTCAACACCTAATGCCCTTCAGCCAGCAAAGCCATCTCAGCAAAACAATCCGGTCACTCTGGGCTGAGGGTGCCACCTGCACCCTTTGTATCACAGTGCCTTGCTCTTTTACCTTCCGATCGGTCTTCTCCAAGGCTGCACGCATGGGGCTAGAGTCCCTTCCAATGCCGTACACCAAGGTCCTCAGAGACCACCCACTGCTGCTTCTTGAATTCATCTGCCAGGAAGCTTGTCAGTATCCCGGCTGTCCACGGAGAGGCCAAGGTTACAGCAGCAGCCTCTGCCATTTTTTCCACTAATAATGCTCGAGGGGCTTGAGTCCGACGATGATTCTTTGCTCGTCTGCTGCCTTGTATTATACTTGTTGGGCGTAACTTTTACGTGGGGACCTTAGCCCATCGAACGACTCAAATATCCCCCCAAACGTTGCCTGTAAACTGGGCGAAAACAGGCCAAAAGTAAAGTACCCTGGTGGGTGCCACCGTGCGTGTGACTGCTCACTGCATGCCACCATCCATCTTCAAGATCATGACAGGTTTGATAGGATAGAGGCAGAGAAGAGGATTTGCAATTTTAGGGGAAGACTAAGAGAGGTAATAAACATAAGATATTCTCTAATAAATCCAATCAGGGTTTCAGAAGAAATGTCTAGACCAGGGGTGGGCAAACTACGGCCCGCGGGCCGCATGTGGCCCGCCAAAGGTCTTTATGCGGCCCACCAAGTCATTAAAAAAAATTTATTAAATTTTTTTAAATTTAAAAAAAAAAAAAAATTTTTTTTTAAGGTTAATGGGTGGGGGGCTGTTGGGTTACTTACTGGCATAGAGTGGATACGTTGACTTGAGTAGGGTGATCATTGCTCGGCACAACGTCGAGGGCCGAAGGGCCTGTTCTGTGCTGCACTGTTCTATGTTCTATATGAGGCGCCCAGAATCATAACCGGGTGAAGTAATTATTTTACTTAATATACTATGCGGCCCTTTAAAATTGTGAATTTCTGAATGTGGCCCTTGCACGGAAAAGTTTGCCCACCCCTGGTCTAGACCCAGAGAGTGATGGGAATATGGAACTCACTACCACAGGGAGTAGTTGAGGCTGATAGCATAGATGAAATTAA
Source organism: Scyliorhinus canicula (assembly GCF_902713615.1). Taxonomy (NCBI): domain Eukaryota; kingdom Metazoa; phylum Chordata; class Chondrichthyes; order Carcharhiniformes; family Scyliorhinidae; genus Scyliorhinus; species Scyliorhinus canicula. The sequence goes on along the minus strand of NC_052149.1, from coordinate 229,566,219 downwards.
GGTGAGGCCGTATAGCTACATGAGAGAGAAATAAAAGGGTATATTGATAGGATTAGTTGAAGAGTGGGTGGGAAGAGATATGCCTGCAGCATAAACACTAGCATGAAACTGCTGTGCTCTGTGTTTGCGTGGGCTTCGTCCCTACAACCCAAAGATGCGTAGGGTAGGTGAATCGGCTATGCTAAATTGCCCCTTAATTGGAAAAAATTAATTGGGTACTCTAAATTTATTTTTAAAAATGAAACTGCTGTTCTGAATGGCCAGATCCTGTGCTGTAAATTCTACATAACTCGATGTTAGGATTATAGAATCAGGGGAGTAAAGTGGGAGTTAAGATACACATCCACCATGGTTTAAATGAATGACAGAAAAGGCTGGAGAGGCGGAATGGCCTCCTGCTGTTGCTGCATTTTATTTTCCACCTTCTCCAACATTAGACATGTTACTGAACTTGGAAGTGGAGTTTCTGTCTGCTCAGCTTACTTTTAGTTTCTGGATCTTTCCGGCTAGCGAGGAGTGCGTTCCTACATGCTGGAAGAGGGACGGCTTGAAACGGATCCGGAGGTTTGCCTTCTGCCGATCACAGTGCTTCTAGAAAGAGGGGGGGAGAGACAAAGACATTTGGTCGTGATTGCACTATAGATATTTGCAGGATGACCAAGACAATCATTGAGCCACAAGATTTTTGCAATCAAGTTAAAACAGAATAAATATCATAGATCTAAAGTTGGAATGTATTCATCTAAATAAAATCCAAAGTGGAAATTGTAGACTTTTTTCCCAGTCCTCCTTGGATATGGGAATGGTGTCAAAAAGTCAGGAGGAGGGCTTAATCCACAACTAAGATAATAATATAATAATAATCTTCATTAGTGTCACAAGTAGGCTTATATTAACACTGCAATTAAGTTAGTGAAAAGCCCCTAGTCACCACACTCCTGCGCCTGTCCGGGCTCCCACCTAACAAGCACGTCTTTCGGTACTTGCGGGAGGAAATCGGAGCATCCGGAGGAAACCCACGCAGACACAAGGAGAACGTGCAGATTCTGCACAGACAGTGATCCAAGCCGGTAATTGAACCTACCGCTGTGAAGCAACAGTGCTACTAATCAGCCTAATATTGGTCAAGGGTAAATGTTTAGGGTTAACAATCTGGGATAAAATAAATTGGGTGTTTAGAAAGATGCAGGCTAATAAACAAAACAATAAATGTGCCAGCTCTCTTAAGAAGCTACCATTCAGTCCCATTCCCCCGTTCCTTCCCCACAAACCTGTAGAGGAGGGTATTATGAGTAGAGCATATGACTCCAGTTCCACTGGCTCAGTTAGTAAACACATTGCCTAAAGGCAGAGTAACATTCCTCTGATTTTCTCTTGCCCCCCAACATGGTCAGACAATCTTGTTACTCACCACATTGGGGAAATGGTTGTCAGGTGCTGTTGAAACTCAAGGTACTTTTACCTTTTTAAGTGATTGCACCTTGGTGAGAATCATATGTGTATGTTTAGTAAGCATTTGAATCCGTTTTGAAAATTCACGTGAAAATCTCACTCTGTACAGTGAGAAAGGAAAGGAAGATTGGTTTCTGCAGCCCATAATCTCGATTCAGATACACAGAAGATGGAATATAAAATTCTAATGGGATGAGGAAGACTTATCAAAAAATGCAAAGGGGAGAGTTCTATTCAGCACTGATTAAAAATCTACATTTCGGAGCTGGAGATGCGACTGGAGTCACTGCGGAGCATCCACAAAGATGAGATCATCTTTTTTTTTTTTTTTTTTTAATTTTTTTATTGGAATTTTTTGCAGAAAATATAACAAAAAGTATAGCAAAAAGCAGTAATATGCAACTAACAGCCCCATAACACCCACAATTCCCCCCATACCGTAACATCACATGTATCACATTCCCCCCCCCCCCCAAACAAGAGAACTTAACCATAAATTAAAATGAGATAAATCAAATTTAAATAAAATAAGCCAACATAATCAGGGAAGGGGAGCCTCCCAATTCCCTCCTCCTGATCTCCCGGGTGCACTACAAATACCTCGCTCTTTCCTAAGTTCAGCTTATAGCCCGAGAAGCCCCCAAATAAAGATGAGATCATCATGGATAGCATGTACAGTGAGGTGGTCACACCACAGGGAAATCTGTTTATCCCAGCCTTAAATATATTCCATAATGGCGTGTGGAAATCATCACTACACATTCTGAACGAACTTCGTCCAGGTCGGGGGGGGTGTGTATGGTCAAGATCGCGGCAGGCGTAGTGAGTTGGGTGATACACGATCGGCTCAACGCCCAGCACAAAACACATTTTGGACCTCACTCGAGATGCAACAGGATCAACCCTGGGTGCAACGTGGTGGTAAAATCACGTTCCATAGCTCTTACTTTTAAATGTGGAGTTGTCCTATACCCTTTTCCTTCCCTTGTCCCTTTTTTATTGTATGTATGCAACAAGGATGGACCTTGTGAAACCCCTTTCCCATGCTTTGTGTGTGCACAAAATCAACAACAATCTTGCTTTACCTTAACTCGAGGTTGCATTGGGTTTATTATTAAAGGATTGGAACACTCTGAACTGAAGGGTTGGGAAAAATACCACTTATAAAAAATACAACACCCCACAAAGAATATTCTGGTAATGATCAGATAATCTGTAGGTGATGTTGGGCGAGGGAAAGGTATCAGTGCAAGGTATCAATGGAAACTCACTTGCTTTTCTTTGCAGTAATACCATGGAATCTTTTACGACCATCCGTGGGAGTCAGCACCTCCGGCAGTGACATCCTGCCCTCAGTAGCATATTTTGAATGTCTGCCTGGATCATTTGGACATAATCATGAGGTCACTGGAGTGGGAACTGAACCCACCTCTCTGCCTCAGAGGTGCAAGTATCATCAAGCCATGGCAGACACTAATGTGGTAATATAGTATGCAACATTCTAAAGCTTGAAAAAACTCCCCAAAGAATTAAGGTCTAACCATTAATGGCAAGGCTTTAGATGCGTGCTGAGTATGGATGAACAGAATGGTCTGCATCAGCTCTAACTATTTTCACAAATTGTGTACACAGGCTTTATACCAGTGTGACAGGTACTAAACATGCCTATATTAATAAATTCTCTCAGGTAACCCTCTTTACGCCTCTCCCCCATCTGAACCCCCCACATACATCCCTTATTGGGTAGAGCCCCTCGGGTATCAGCCGCCTCTAGCTACCAGGGCAGCATGATGACAGTGGTTAGCACTGTTGCCAGGGACACGGGTTCAACTCTGGCCTTGGTTGACTATCTGTGTGGAGTTTACACATTCTCCCCAAGTCTGTGTGGGTTTCCTCCCACAGTCCAAAGATATACAGGTTAGGTGGATTGGCCATGCTAAAATTGCCCCTTAATGTCCAAAGGTTAGGTGGTTATGGGGAGTGGACCTTGGTTAGGAGGTTCTTTTGGAGGGTCAGTGCAGACATGATGGGCTGAATGGCCTCCTTCTGCACTTCAGGGATTCTATCATTCTTCATGCACGAGGTTAGACAGAGTTTGGCAGGCTGTTTGATTATGTGGGAGGAAATCACAAGCGCATGTTGTCCCGCCCTGGGCTGTAACACTTACCAACTGAGATAGGAGCAAAACGGAATCTAAATGCTCCACTCATTAGTTCAAACACTAAGCAGTGTAATCCCAATCCTCTTTATTAACTCGTGATTTCAAATAGTATTGAAAACATGGCTCTGTAATCCCCATCCCCCATCTCAATCTGTCTCTTCATTTCAGATGATTTTCAGTCGGCACTAATGAGAATGAATGTCCTGGTAAATGCTGATGAACTGTATCAGGTGAATGAGAGACTCAAAGTGAAATGAGATCACAGAGATGGCAATTGGCTCGGTTCTACAGCAGAAACCAAGCTCTGTGCAGCCCACATATGCCAAGGAAGACAATGCTTTGATCAATCGGTTCAGACACACACACATTAAAGGTCCCAGGGTACTATATTCAAGAAGAACAGGAGAGTTCTGCTTGATGCTTCATTGGTCTTTCTGGGATTTTGCTATGCATATATTTCTCACCATGTTCCCCTTTATCACAGTAAAAAGCACTTCATTGGCTGCAAACCGCTTTCGGATGCCCTGAGATTGTGAAAGGTGCTATAGAAATGCAAGTCTTTCTTCTCTAAAATACCCCTATTTTGGTATATTGGTGTCTGCCTTTAAATTCAGTTCACAGCGCAGACACAAGGAGCTGTTACAGTAAGGCCATGCAGCCAACAGCAGATCTCTCTGGTGGCAGTTGTTCTCTCCCCATCAGTTGCACCCGCAAAGCAGCCAACTTTACCAGAAATATGGACTCCAGGAGCCTGCTGCTGGGTTGTTGCTGCCGGCTTCAGGACATTAAACACAGAGAAACAATCCAATCAAGGCCTCTGCAGTATGCAGCAAGATCCGCTTACCACAATGCAAACAGATAGAGTGACTCATCTCAAGTTTTACTGCCCCACATCCTAACTTGCACCAAGTCCCATTCACCCATCAACCCATGTGTTTTGCACGTTTCTTGCCCAGCAACATCACTATTTTAAAGTTCTCACTCTGTTCCAATTCCTTCATGGCTCTGTCCCTCCTCCAGGCCAACAGCCCTCCCAAAGATCTCTATGTTCCTCCAACTCTGGTTCCTTATGCTTCCTGATTTTAATTACTCCTCCACTGGCAGCTGTGACTTCAGCTGCCACAGTCCTAAATCTCTGGAATTCCACTCATAAATCTCTCCATCGTTAAAGTGCACCACAAAACCTATATTTGTGACTAAGCATTTGGTCATCCTTCCCAATAGCTCTAGCGGCTGTGTCAAATTTTGTTTGACAACACAACTGTGAAACATCTTGGGACATATTACTACACTAAAGGTGCTATCTAAATGCAAGTTATTGTTTTTGTTGTAGTAGTCAGTGAACTACAGGCCAGTTAGTCTATTATCAGAGATTACAAAAATGCTGGAAACTATTGTTAAGGAAGATTTAACAATGTACTTAGAAAAGCATTGTACAATTAGAACAAGTCAATATGGTTTTACGAAAGGGAATCCCATTTGACAAATCTGAGAGCTTTTTGAGGATATAACTAGTAAGGTAAAGGGGAGCCAGTAGATGTAGTATACCTGGCTTTCCAAAAGGCATTCTATAAGGTGCCACACAAAAGGTAATAGGTAAAATAAGAGCTTATGAAATGAAATGAAAATCACTTATTGTCACGAGTAGGCTTCAATGAAGTTACTGTGAAAAGCCCCTAGTCGCCACATTCCGGTGCCTGTCCGGGGAGGCTGGTACGGGAATCGAACCGTGCTGCTGGCCTGCTTTAAAAGCCAGCGATTTAGCCCAGTGAGCTAAACCAGCCCCTATGGAGTTAAGAGTAATCTATTAGCTTGTTAGAGGATTAGTTAACAGACAGGAAGCAGAGAGTGAGGGCAGCACGGTAGTGCAGTGGTAGCACTTCAATCTCACGGCGCCAAGGTCCCAGGTTCGATCCAGGCTCTGGTCACTGTCCGTGTGAAGTTTGCACAGTCTCCCCACGTTTGCGTGGGTTTCGCCCCCACAACCCAAAGATGTGCAGAGTAGGTGGATTGAACACGATAACTGCCCCTTAATTGGAAAAAATTAATTGGGTATTCTAAATTTAAAAAAAAGGGAAGCAGAGAGAGTGGGCACAAATGGAGCATTTTTTAGTTGGAGATAGTGAGTACTGCAAGCATCCGTGCTGGGGCCTCAGCTATTTACAATGTATACAATGACACAGATGGAGACAAAGTAATTTATCTTATTTGATGATGATACAAAGCTAAGTGGAAAAGTAAGCTCTGGGGAGGACGCAGAAAGGCCGCAAAGTGATTTTAGACAGGTTTTGTGAGTGGGCAACAAATAGCAGATGAGTATAATGGACGGAAGTGTGAAATTATTCACTTTGGTTGTAAGGACAGACAAGCAGAATATATTTTTAAACGGTAAGAAACTTGAAAAATGTTGGTGTTCAAAGAGACTTGGGTGTGGTCGGAAAAGGAACACAAAGTTAGCAAGCAGGCGCAGCAAGCAACTGGGAAGGCAAATGGCATGTTGGCCTTTATTACAAGGGGATTGAAATACAGGAATAAAGAAGTTTTGCTGCAGTTGTACAGTGTTTTGCTGAGACCATGGTCGTGATTTACACACAGAAAGCAGAGTCCCGTTTTGTGCGCGAATAGTGAGGTGTTTCTCAGCACCGAGAATGACTTCACTATCAAACAGAACTGTTTTTCTTTGGCTTCGGTGAAGAACACCCCATCGAGGCTACACTTACCTCACTTCCTAGTGCAGGAAGAGATCGGAGCACATTTTTAAATGCCACCCTGATCTGTCGACCTCTCTTGCACTCCCCACTTCGGTGTCCGGACCGCCCCCAACTTATCTCTTAGAGGGTCCTCGAGCAACCCCCCCCCCCCACCTCTTAAGCACACAACACCCGCACGCCTAATCCCTAGCATGGGCAACCTAGCATCTGGACACTGCCAGCCAGGCACTGCCAGGGCACCTGGGTGGTACAGACAGATCGCACAGGTGGCACTTCCAGGGTGCCTGCATGCCAATGGGAGTGCCAGGGTACTACCCTGTCCAGAGCTCAATCATCTGGGGGTCTCCAATGGTCTGGGATAACCCCCCCCCCCCACCCTCCCCGCTACCCTAGGTGCCGTTATGCCTGCCCATGTTTGTGTGGACCAATGCTAAACGGCGTCATGGTGTGGTCTCCCAGGTACGGGCGTTCGTTCCCAGGCTCGGGAGAATCGGACGCCGATATATTTAAATGTGCCTAATGGTCATTTAAATATGCTATTCTGGATATTGCCCAGTGAGGGAGAGATCCAGAATGCAACATCTCGTCTGGTCTGGCGAGGCATTCCGAACGTCGCAAATCTCACGAGAGGCCTCTTGTGAGATTTAACAGCGTTGTTGCGTCACTGAGTCGGGCGACAAGAGAATGTTTGAACATGCCCCATATGTGAAGCAGTGTGTGCAGTTTTGGTCTCGTGTTTAAAAAAGGATATACTCGCATTGGAGGAGGTACGGCGTAGCTTCACTAAATGGGTCCCTGCAATGAGGGGAGTGTCCTATGATGAGAGGCTGAATAAACTGGGCATTTCTTCTCTGGAGTTTAGAAGAATGACAAGCGACCTCATTGAAACATAAAAGATTATGGAGGGTCTTGACAGGGTAAATACTGAGGTGTCGTTTCCCTCTAGCTGAGGAATCTAGAACATGGGAGCACGCTCTGAGGGTAAGGAACCAATCATTTACGATGGCGATGAGGAGAAATTACTTCACTCAAACGATTGTGAATCTTTGGAATTTTCTACCACAGAGGGTTTGAGTGCTCTTTTGCTGAATACATTTAAGGCCAAGATGGACAGATTTTTGGTCTCTCAGGGAATCAAGGGATAAGGCAGGAAAGTGAAGTTGAGACTGAAGATTAGCCATGACAGTACTGAACGGCAGAGCTGGCTGGCCCACACCTGCTCTTATTTCTTGTATGCTTTAATCCTGCAATTGCGATCTTGAAATAAAGAAAAAGAATAAAAGGTACTTACTCATGTTAGACAAAGCTTCCTACTGCTGGCTCAGTTCCCACCAAATCCTGCTAATGCCTTAATGCCCTTATTCGCAACTGTTTATCTATCTCATAAGCCTTAGAGCTACTTATCTGTAACTTTATCCACTGCAGATTCCTCTTCTGCACTCTCCACAGTTGTATGTCTAATCATTGTAGTTGTCTTTTCCTCAACCTCCCTTCCTAGAGCCGTAAAATAGTACACTAATAATTCCCATCCATCAACAAGGTGGTCAGTCAATGGATAGCGTACTATCAAAAAGGGAAGAGGGTCAATTTCGGAGGTTTCTCCTTTTAAAAGCAACCACGGTCACCTCCCCTCATATGAAGCAGTTCTCAACCTCTCTGCCCTTGTGCCCAAACCCCCTCTCTACCTCTCTCTCCACCTTTCCCTTCTTGTCATCTCCCAGATCTTAATTGGAAAAGATTAATTCCCATTAATTGGAAAAAATTAATTGAGTACTCTAAACTAATTAAAAATAAGTTGAATCCTTAAAGTTTTTTCTTTAATTTTTTTAAATTTAGTGGACCCAATTATTTTTTTTCCAAGGGGCAATTTAGTGTGACCAATCCACCTACCCTGTCAATCTTTGGGTGGGGGTGTGAGACCCACACAGACACGGGGAAAATGTGCAAACTCCACACGGACAGTGACCCAGGGCCGGGATCGAACCTGGGTCCTCAGCGCCATGAGGCAGCAGTGCCAACCACTGCACCACCCTAAAGTTTTTTCTTTATAAACACAGCCTCACAGCGCCAGGGACTCGAGTTCAATTTCTGCCTTGTGTGACTGTGTGGAGTTTGCACATTGTCCTCATGTGGGTTTCCTCTGGGTGCTCAGGTTTCGTCCCACATTCCAAAGGTGTGCAGGTTAGGTGGATTGGCCATATTAATTTGTCCCATGGTGTCCAAAAGTTAGTGGGGTTAAGGGATTATGGGGCTAGGTAGGGAGTGGGCCTAGTTAGAGTACTCTTTCGGAAGGTTTGTGCAGGCTCTATGAATCCAATGGCCTCCTTCAGCACTGTAGGGATTCTATGATTATAATTTGGGGCTATACAGTTTGCTGGTCAATATTATCCCCTCATCAAACATGACCGAAAACTGATGAACTCTCTTGATTTGCTAATGGCATCCTGTTATAGAATCACAGAATGATACAGCAGAGGACACCATTCAGCTGACTGTTCCCGTGCCAGCACTTTGAAAGAGCTCTTCAATTAGTCCCATTCCCCTTGCTCTTCACTATAGCTCTGTAAATTATCCAATTTTGAAAGATGGTACTGAATCTGCTTCTGCTGCTCTTTCAGGTGGTGCATTCGTACCTCATGGCAGATATTTAAAACATTCCTCTTCACCCCATCATGTTGTGCACAAAATGGTCTGTATGTCTATTAAAGCTGCAATCATTCCAGTTTGATGTTCACTGCACATGAAGTGTTTTGAGACACAAGGCTCTTCATTAGCCCATGTTTAATTGAAGATGCTTACCCAAAATGTGCAAATGAGGAATTGGAAATCAAGGAAAGTCAAATAAATAAGAACGTCTGTGCTCACCTCCTGCAGTGAGAACAGTCAGATTATCATTAATTATCTGCTGCTGAGTTAGTCACTACATGAGAGAGTTTAAAACAGTGCAGCTGCAATCTGAATACAAATTACTTTGGGGAGTCTGCTACTGACTTGATTCACAAGCATCCCTCATATCATGGATAATAATGCCTTAAAAACCACCCATCAGCTCTCACCAGGGTTCTCGAATGAAATGTCATCTGGCTGCTGACAGATGACATAACGTAGTTTTCTTGCTCCCTCATTTTGGAATAAGACTCCTTGGGTACAGACTCCAATTAATTAGGCCAGGGAGGGCCAAGGGTCAGAATTTTACATTATGCAAAACTAGATCCAAGTTAGAGGTTAGGAGGTAGTTCTTTTCCTAGCGAATAATGGACCTCTGGGTACACTGGCTCGAACGCCAAGTTAGAGCTGGGCTGGATTCTGTCTGGGATAGACATTTCCTTTTACAAAAGGGTAGGAACTTCAGGAATTTTAGGGCCACGGTCATCTCCTGGATTATTTCCCAGGTTTCCTCAACCCTAGAATTGGCTTGGCTTTTTAAAATCTGATTTTTCACCTCTCTCAGGGGCTCACAATGTTTGGGTGGGGTGCAGAGTGTACCGATTATAAGACGATAAGACATAGGAGTAGAAGTAAGGCCATTCGGCCCATCGAGTCCACTCCGCCATTCAATCATGGCTGATGGCATCATGGCATTATGATGCACAAGGTATTGCAGTTGTGTAGGACAGTTTTAACGGGCCATGGGGTCTTGCCGGCCTGTGATTCGTATAGCAACTCATTCAAAAAGCTATTCTTTTTGCACAAGCCTAGACTGGTGTCCAAAGCCTAATCAAAGCCTGGGCCTGAAGCACGGTGAAAGAGGAATTGGTAAGTGATAAAGTATCGTAGCCAAGACCAATCCTGCCCTCACCCAACATCCACACTTTTGAGGATTTTCAGAATGGTAGCAGAAGCCCCGGTTTCTCATTCCACTCATTAGTTCCCACAATTAGCGCTGGGGCATTGATGAGTGAACTCAGGAAGTATTTTTCCACATAAAAAAATATAAATGAAAATCTGAAATTTGCTCCCTCAAAGGGTTGTGGATACAGGGTGTGATTTGAAATTTTCAAGAGTGAAATGGATATATTTTTGTTCGTTAAGGACATTAAGAGATGAATCAAAGTTGAGTAACTGGTGTTGAGGTAGAGATCAGCAATGCTCGAGGACTGAACATCCTCTTCCTGTTCCTGTGTCCACATGCACAAGGATGCCTATTGTAATATTCCAAATATAGCCTAGATCAGATTCGCTGCATCAGTACCAATCAATGATTGGCATTTATTTAAAACATTAAAAAAAGTTTTCCAATTATGGGGCAATTTATCCTGGCCAATCCACGTACCCTGCATATCTTTTGAGTTGTGGGGGGTGAGACCCATGCAGACACAAGGAGAATGTGCAAACACCACACGGACAGTGACTTGGGGCCAGGATCGAACCTGGGTCCTTGGTGCCATGAGATGATTGCCATTGATAAGCTCAATTTCAGTATTTTAAGTTAGTTTGATGATTCATTCTCAGGATGCAGGTGGCACTGGCAAGGCCTGCATTTATTCCCCACCCTTGGTTGCCTTTGAGAAGGTGGAAATTGTCCACTTTCTTGAATCAATGAAGTCCATGTAGTGAAGGTATTGTCACAGTCAGGTAGTTCCAGGATTTTGACCCAGAGGCAATGAACAAATGAATAAGTGACTCAGAAGACGGCTCGGAAGTGTCAGTGTTTCCATGCGTCTCTTGTCTTTATCCTTCTAGTTGATGGAGGTCATAGCTTTGTGAGATGCTGTTGAATACGGCATGGCGAGTTGCTATAGTGAATCCTATGGATAATAAATGCTGCAGCCATGTTGCATGGTTGGTGGAGGGAGAAGGGTTTATTTTGGTGGATCTATCAAATTTCTTCAAAATTTACTCATGGGAAGTGGGTGTCACTGGCTCGGCCAGCATTAATTGCCCATCTCTAATTGCCCTCGAGAAGATGATGGTGAGCTGCCTTCTTGAAACCGCTTCAGTCCACGAATTGTAGGTACACCCACAGTGCTGCAATGAAGAGAGTTCCAGAGTTCTGACCCAGCAACAGTGAAGGAACTGAGATCATAGAATTTACATTGCAGAAGGAGGTCATTCGGCCCATAGAGTCTGCACCAGCTCTTGGAAAGAGCACCCTATTTAAGCCCACGCCCCCACCCTATCACCGTAACCCAACCTAACTTTTTTTTGGACACTAAGGGCAATTCATCATGGCCAGTCCACCTAACCTGCACATCTTTGGACTGTGGGAAGAAACCGGAGCACCTGGAAGAAACCCATGCAGACATGGCTAGCAGAAGTGGATAGCACTGTGGTTTCACAGCACCAGGGTCCAAGGCTCGATTCCCCACTGTGTCACTGTCTGTGTGGAGTCTGCACGTTCTCCCCGTGTCTGCGTGGGTTTCCTCCGGGTGCTGAGGTTTCCTCCCACAGTCCAAAGACGTGCAGGTTAGGTGGATTGGCCATGCTAAATTGCCCTTAGTGTCCAAATACGTTAGGAGGGGTTAATGGGTTATGGGGATAGTGTGGAAGAGAGGGCTTAAGTGGGTCGGTGCAGACTCAAAAGGCCGAATGGCCTTCTGCACTGTATGTTCTATGACACGGGGAGAACGTGTAGACTCCACACAAGACAGTGACCCAAGGCTGGAGTCGAACCTGGGACCCTGGAGCGGTGAAGCAACTGTGCTAACCACTGTGCTACCGTGCTGCTGGATATATTTCCCGGTCAGGATGGGTCTGTGAATTGAAGGTGAGCTTGCAGATGGTGGTGTTTCCATATATCGGCTGCCCTTGTCCTCCTAGGTGGAGGGGTTTGCAGATTTGGAAAGTGCTTTTGAAGGAGCCTTGGCGAATTTCTGCAGTGCATCTTGGGGATGGTACACACTGCTAGCACGGTGCGTTGGTGCTGGAGGGAGTGAATGTTTAAGGTGGTGGATGCAGAGGAAACTAACAAAAGGGGAGAGCGGGTTGCATAGATAGCAAAACAAGACATCTGGTTCGATAAACTACATCAATGTTCCACTTACTGCGTCTTTTTCTGGGTTACAGACTTTAACCCACAGAACATGGTCCAGCAGCCAATCAATGGGCTTGTCCTTGTAGAACATCAAAATAAACTCCACAATCAGACTGAGATCCAGTGATTTGAACATTTTTCCTAGACAAAATAATCCAAAATACTGTTAATATCGACTACTGACATTTAGTGAATATAAACTGTATCAATTATGCAATGCCAATTTTTGTGATTGCATAACTGGCAGTTGTGCATTGTGGTAATTACAGAAATGATTAGAGAGCTGGGTAAACACCAGTCTCTTTCTGAATGGCATGGATAAATTCACTCGGAATGTGTTTGGCACATTTCAAACTACACAGGGCCATGGATTGCGTTCAGAAAGACAGATGGTGAACAAGCAATGCAAATTTAACTACTTTACTCAGAGTGGGCAACCGTTTGTTCAAAGATACAACATCAGCAATGCCAAGTTTTAATTGGATAGATAACTTGCAGAGACAGAGAGAGGGACAGAGACAGAGAGAGACAGAGACACAGAGAGAGAGAGAGAGAGAGAGAGAGATAGAGATAGAGAAAAGAAAAATGACGTGAGTCAGTCAGAGACATAAATTGGCCAGATGAAATGTGATGATCTCTTCCATTCCTGTACAGTCCCATGTTCCGAAGCATTTATTATACATCCTGGAGTACAAGTCATTTCAGCGTAAAGTTCACAAATACAAATTGACAAAATATATAAATTTTTAAATTTAGAGTATTCAAAATAACCATAAAATGCTCAGGTTCCAACCATCGGCAATTTGATCAAGTGCAATGGCACAACCACCTGACATGATGGAATTTCCATTAATACAGGAACACAAGAAATAGGAGCTGGGGTAGACCACAAGGCCCATCGGGCCTGCTCCGCCATTCAATACCATATGGCTGATCTCGGGCTTCAACTCAATTTCTCCACTCGCACCCCATATCCCTTCATCCCTGAAAGACCAAAAATCTGTCTATCCCAGCTTTAAATGTATTCAAATGGAGCATCAAAAACCCTTTGGGGTAGAAAATCCCAAAGATTCACAGCCCTTTGAGTGAAGTAATTTCCCTTCATCTCATTTCTAAACGATTGGCCCCCAATCCAGAGACTGTGCCCCCGTATGTTAGATTCACCGACCAGCAGAAACAATCTTGTAGCATCGGCCTTATCAAGATCTTTCAGAATTATATAGGTTTCAATGAGATCACCTCTCATTCTTCTAAAGACTATGAAGCAAATCTACTCACAGGACAACCCCCTCACCCGAGGGACCAATTTAGTGAACCTTCGCTGTATCGTCTCCAAAGCAAGCATGCTAGTATATTAAAGTTGTTCTGTGCCAGGGTTTAGGAAACACCAAAGTATATTATGGAGTTCACCTGACCTACAACTATTTATTGATTTTGGTTACAATGAGCACAAGAGCCAGCCTTTCAGGTATTATTCAACAGAGTTCTTAAGCGCTTTCAATCAAAAAAACAAGCTTATTCTACAAATTTAGTTAACATTTGCATAAACACACACAGTAAGAATTTTTATCAACCTCAAACATAAAGACCCCACACAGCTAAAGTAATCAATGTATAACCCGTAATGAATTCCCCCTTAATTGTTCCAACTCATTAACAAAAACCAAGTAAAACCCAAAACCCCTTTTCAAAGGTGTGGCCCAGCACACGACATTTTCAATGGTACAAGACTTGTTGTTATTGATATTCTGTTCCCCTTTCCAAACAGCAGATTTGAATTCCATCCAGAAAACAATGATCTCTTTTAAGTTATCAAGCAGTCTGGAAACAGTTTTTAAAATGAAGGTAGAGAGACACTTGATTTGATTTGATTTGATTTATTGTCACATGTACCGAAGTACAGTGAAAAGATTTTTTCTGCGACTGAGGAACGTACACAGTACGTATATAGCAGACACAAGAATAATCAACAGATAACATTGACAAATGGTACATCGACAAAACAGTGATTGTTTACAGTGCGGAACAAGGGGCCAAACAAAGCAAATACACGAGCAAGAGATCATAGGGCATCGTGAAAAATGCTCTTACAGGGAACCGATCAGTCCGAGGGGGAGTCGTTGAGGAGTCTTGTAGCTGTGGGGAAGAAGCTGTTCCTATGTCTGGATGTGCGGGTCTTCAGAGTTCTGTATCTTCTGCCTGATGGAGCGGTCTGGAAGACGGCGATGTCTGGGTGGGAGGGGTGCTGTCTGCCTTCCTGAGGCAGCGAGAGGTGTATACAGAATCAATGTGGGGGTGGCAAGTTTGTGTGATGCGCTGGGCTGAGTTCACCACAGTCTGCAGTTTCTTGCGATCTTGGACCGAGCAGTTGCCATACCAGGCTGTGATGCAGCCGGATAGGATGCTCTCTATCACACATCTGTAGAAGTTTGAGAGAGTCGATGCAGACATGCCTAATTTCTTCAGCTTCCGTAGGAAGTAGAGACGTTGTTGGGCTTTCTTGACTGTTGCATCAACGTGAGTGGGCCAGGACAGACTGTTGGTGATGGTGACCCCCAGGAACTTAAAGCTATCAACCATCTCCACTTCGGAGCCATTGATGCAGACCGTAGTGTAGTCGTGCTGCGCTTCCTGAAGTCGATGATCAGTTCCTTGGTCTTTCCAACATTTAGAGAGAGGTTGTTTTCGGTATACCATGCAACCAAGTGAGTTATCTCCCTCCTGTAGTCTGATTCATCGTTGTTTGAGATGCGGCCCACCACAGTCGTATCATCCGCAAACTTATAGATTGAGTTGGAGTTAAATCTTTCCACACAGTCATGTGTGTACAGGGAGCACAGTAGAGGACTGAGCACACATCTTTCAACCCGTGCAGTTCAAACCAGTCCAAACTCAAAGCAAAAGTAAAAATTCACAGAGCCACAACCCAGCTCCACCCACACAATGACATCACTGAAGCCATGTGATAAGACAAAACATTTGCCTTTACATTGTGCCTTGCATTCATGAAGCACTTTTTGCGACCAACAGAAGTCTCAAAGCACATTTCAGTCAATGAAGTACTTTTGAAGTGCAGTCATGAGGAGATGGGGGCTTAGTGGTAATATCACCGCTCGAGTAATCCAGAGGCCCAGGCTAATGCTTTGGGACACGAGTTCAGACCCCACACGGCAGCTGGTGGAATTTAAATTCAATTCAGCCAATTAATCTGGAATATAAAGCTAGTCTCAATAATGGTCACCATGGAGGGACTTCCGATGGCGGCTATGAAGGAATAAGTCGCACATTTGGTGGCTCCCGCTCGGGTCAGACTTTTGGACCCTTTCCCCCGATTTTCTACCGGACTTGAAATGTAAAACTGAAGACAGAGGCAATTGTGTACTGAATTCCAACATCGGTGCATGGAGAGAAGGACTAGAAGTGCTCGTAAAGGCAGAAACAGAAAGACAGAGAAGGCTTGGGCTGAAGCTGCAGCAGGAGACAGCATGGGGGAGGTCCGGACCTCTGGTTTGTCGACCCAGCGGTCAACGGAGCAGCTGATGCAAGTTATTCAGAAAGGCTTTGCTAAGCAGAAACGGGACTGCTTGGACTCTATAAAAGAGTCGATTGAGCGGCTGGAGCTTAGATTGGACGCCCAAGATCGGGCAATCCAGAAGGCGGAGAAGGCGCTGGCTGAGCAGGAGGAATATCAAACTGCGGTGGAGTTGGAGGTGGGGATGCTGAGAGACCAGCAGAAGAAGCTCCTGGAGAAGGTGGAGGACCGAGAGAATAGGTCCCGCCAGCAGAACTTGAGAATCGTTGGACTCCCGGAGGGGTCCGGAGGAGCGGACGCTGGGGCATACATCGCAGATATGTTTGAGAAGCTGCTGGGGGATGGGATATTCTCCCGACCCTTGGAGGTGGACAGGGCTCACAGAGCACTCGCGAGGAAGCCGCAAACGGGAGACATCCCCACCCCCCACCCCCCCGCCTCCCTGAGGGCAATGGTGGTCAGATTCCACAGGTACTTGGATAAGGAGCGCATTCTACAGTGGGCCCAGCAGACACGGAGCTGTAAGTGGGACAACGGTATACTGCGGGTCGCCCAAGATCGAGTGTGGAGGAGGCCAGGAGAAGAACAGGCTTCGACCAGATTAAGTCGATCTTTTTTAAGAAAAAAGTGAAATTCGGACTTTTGTATCTGGCCCGTCTCTGGGTCACGTACGAGGAACAGTACTTTTATTTTGAGTCGCCTGAGGACGCACTGGACTTTGTGAAAAGGAAAGGACTGGTGGTGGACTGATAACGTTTGAACTTTGCTGCAACGTTTATGTTTATTTTTCTTTTTGTTTTTCTGTTCTTTAAAAAAAAGTTTCTCATTTTTCGTTTCATGGAAGCTGTTTGTAATGCCTTCTGTATTGATTTGGAACCAGTGGCAGAGCTGAGTGAGTTAAGGTTTAATTTGCACTGTTGGGGGATGGAGGTGTGTTTGTATGAGGGGGGGGGGGGGGGGGAGAGACGACGACAATAGGTGGGAGACTATCCGGCACCAGGGATGGGGGCCACCAAGCTAGCTGGGCAGGCTGCGGAAGCGCAGTGGGGGGTGTGCATATGTTCAGTTTATCAAAGGGGTTGGGTTACAGAGTGTTGTTACTGGGGGTGGGGAAATGTTCTGCTGACGAGGGAGGGACTTGGGCCAAGGGATAGAGAGGAGGTTGGGGCAGAGGCTGCCTGGGGGCGGGTCAGTGGAGGCGCGGAGCATGGGCTGGAGGTGGGCCCAAAAAAGGGGATGGCTGATCGGCGAAGGGGAGGGCAATGACGCCCGCAACTAGGCTGATCACCTGGAATGTTCGAGGGTTAAATGGGCTGGTCAAGAGGGCACATGTGTTTGCGCATCTTAGGGGACTGAAGGCGGATGTGGTAATGTTGCAGGAGACGCACCTCAGAGTAACTGACTAGATTAGATTGAGGAAAGGCTGGGTTAGTCAGGTCTTTCACTTGGGACTGGATTCAAAGACTAGCGGGGTCACGATCCTGATCAATAAGCGGGTGGTGTTTGAGGCGGGTAGAATAGTTTCGGATGTGGGAGGCCGGTACACTATGGTCAGTGTGAAATTGGAGGGGGTGCAGGTGGTATTAGTAAATGTGTATGTGCCAAATTGGGATGATGTGGAGCTTATAAAGAGGATGCTGGGGAAGATACCGGACCTGGACTCGCACAGGTTGGTCATGGGAGGGGACTGCAACTCAGTTACTGACCCTGGCTTGGACTGGTCAAGCTCAAAACCGGGCAGGGTACCAGCAATGGAACTAAAAGTGTTCATGGAGCAGATGGGGTGGAGATTTGGGCAGCCGAGGGTGAAGGAGTTCTCCTTGTACTCACACGTGCATAAAGTGTACTCCTGGTACTCGGCGATCACAATCTCAGACCATGCTCCGCACTGGGTTGACCTGCAGGTTAGTAAAGACAGTAATCCAGCGCCCGCACTAGAGGTTAGATGTGGGACTTTTGGCTGACGAAGGGGTGTGCGAGTGGCTGAGGAAATGTATTCGGAACTACATGCAGGTCAATGACACAAGGGAAATTTCAACAGCGATGGTCTGGGAAGCGCTGAAGGCAGTGGTCAGAGGGGAGCTGTTCTTGATACGGGACAGGGCAGAGACGGTCCGACTGGTTAAGGAGATACTACAGATCGACCGGAGGAATGTGGAGACCCCAGAGGCAGGGCTTTTAAGGGAACAGCGGCGGCTACAGGCGGAGTTCGGCTTGTTAACCACAGGGAGGGCGGTGGAGCAGCTGAGAAAGGCGAGGGGGGCGATCCATGAGTATGGAGAGAAGGCCAGCAGAATGTTTGCACAGCAGCTTAGAAAGAGTGAGGCAGCCAGGGAGATAGGGAAAGTAAAAGACGGAGATGGGAACCTGGTTGGAGATTCAGCAGGGGTGAATAAGGTGTTTAGGGATTTCTACAGTAGGCTCTATAGGTCGGAACCCCCTTCGGAGCCGGAGGGGATGAGGCACTTCTTGGGGGGGGGCTGAATTTCCCAAAGGTGGACGGGGAGTTGATAGAAGCGCTGGGGGCCCCGATCAGGTTGGAAGAGATAGCGGAGGGTCTGAAGGCCATGCAGGCAGGTAAAGCCCCGGGGCCAGACAGGTACCCAGACGGAGTTTCATAAAATGTTCTCTGGGATATTGGGGCCGGTGTTGATGAGGATATTCAATGAGGCGGGGAAAGAGGGGTGCTGCCCCCCGATGATGTCACAGGCCACGATTTTGCTGATTCTGAAGCAGGACAAGAACCCAGAGCTGTGTGGGTCCTACAGGCCGATATCCCTGTTGAATGTGGACGCCAAACTGCTGGCCAAAATTTTAACCTCCAGGATTGAGGATTGTGTTCCGGACGTTATTGGGGAGGACCAGACGGGGTTTGTTAAGGGTAGGCAGTTGGTGGCTAATGAAAGAAGGCTGTTAAATGTGATCGTGATGCCCCCAGAAGGTAGGGAGGTGGAGGTAGTGATCACAATGGATGCAGAAAAGGCTTTTGATCGGGTAGAATGGGATTATCTGTGGGAAGTATTGGGATGGTTTGGATTTTGGCGGGGCTTTATTGACTGGGTCAGGTTGCTGTATCAGGTTCCTGTGGCGATTGTACGGACGAATAGGACAACATCAGACTATTTTAGACTGCACTGGGGGAACGAGACAGGGATGCCCCCCTCTCCCCACTGTTGTTCGCGCGAGCTATAGAGCCATTGGCAATTGCTCCAAGAGCCTCAAGGGGCTCTATGCAGACGACCTGTATGTATCGGACCCATTAGAGGGGATGGAAGAAATCATGAGGATTCTAGGGGAATTTGGACGGTTTCCGGGGTATAAGCTAAATATGGGAACATAGAACATAGAACGGTACAGCGCAGTACAGGCCCTTCGGCCCACGATGTTGCACCGACATGGGAAGTCAAAAACTAAAGGCCATCTAACCTACACTATGCCATTATCATCCATATGCTTATCCAATAAACTTTTAAATGCCCTCAATGTTGGTGAGTTCACTACTGTTGCAGGTAGGGCATTCCACGGCCTCACCACTCTTTGCGTAAAAAACCTACCTCTGACCTATATCTATTACCCCTCAATTTATGGCTATGTCCCCTCGTGCTAGCCACCTCCATCCGCGGGAGAAGGCTCTCACTGTCCACCCTATCTAACCCTCTGATCATTTTGTATGCCTCTATTAAGTCACCTCTTAACCTTCTTCTCTCTAACAAAAACAACCTCAAGTCCATCAGCCTTTCCTCATAAGATTTTCCCTCCATACCAGGCAACATCCTGGTAAATCTCCTCTGCACCCGTTCCAAAGCTTCCACGTCCTTCCTACAATGAGGTGACCAGAACTGTACGCAATACTCCAAATGCGGCCGTACCAGAGTTTTGTACAGCTGCAACATGACCTCATGGCTCCGGAACTCAATCCCTCTACCAATAAAGGCCAACACACCATAGGCCTTCTTCACAACCCTATCAACCTGGGTGGCAACTTTCAGGGATCTATGTACATGGATACCGAGATCCCTCTGCTCATCCACACTGCCAAGAATTTTACCATTAGCCAAATATTCCGCATTTCTGTTATTCTTTCCAAAGTGAATCACCTCACACTTCTCTACATTAAACTCCATTTGCCACCTCTCAGCCCAGCTCTGCAGCTTATCTATGTCCCTCTGTAACCTGCAACATCCTTCCACACTGTCTAAAACTCCACCGACTTTAGTGTCGTCTGCAAATTTACTCACCCAACCTTCTGTGCCCTCCTCCAGGTCATTTATAAAAATGACAAACAGCAACGTCCCAGAACAGATCCTTGTGGTACGCCACTCGTAAATGAACTCCATTCTGAACATTTGCCATCAACCACCACCCTCTGTCTTCTTTCAACTAGTCAATTTCTGATCCACATCTCTAAATCACCCTCAATCCCCAGCCTCCGTATTTTCTGCAATAGCCAACCGTGGGGAACCTTATCAAACGCTTTACTGAAATCCATATACACCACATCAACTGCTCTACCCTCGTCTACCTGTTCAGTCACCTTCTCAAAGAACTCGATAAGGTTTGTGAGGCATGACCTACCCTTCACAAGGGAAAAGTGAGAAGTTTGCGGTCCAGGCATGGGGACAGGAAAGGCGACTGGGGGAGCTGCTGTTTAGATTAGTAGGGGAAAGTTTTAGGTAGCTAGGCATTCAAGTGGCGCGGGAATGGGACCGACTGCATAAATTAAATCTGGCCCGGCTAGTAGACCAAATGAAGGACGGTTTTCGGAGATGGAACGCCCTCCCGTTGTTATTAGCTGGGAGGGTGCAGACGGTGAAGGTGATGGTTCTCCCGAGATTTCTGTTTGTGTTTCAATGTCTACCCATCTTTATTCTGCGGTCCTTTGTTAAACGGGTCAACAAAGTGATCTCTGGCTTTGCTTGGGCGGGCAAGACCCCGGGGTAAGGAAGGTAATGCTTGAGCGGAGTCGGGGAGAGGGCAGGCTGGTGCTGCCAAATTTTAGTAACTGTTACTGGGTGGTGAATATAGCCATGGTCAGGAAGTGGATGGTGGGGGAGGAGTCGGCATGGGAGCGTATGGAGGCGGCTTCATGCAAGGGCACCAGTTTGGGGCGTTGGTAACTGCGCCTCTGCCGTTCCCGCCGGCACGGTACTCCACCAGCCCCGTGGTGGTGGCGGCCCTGAGAGTCTGGGGGCAATGGAGGAGACATGTGGGAGCATCGGTCTGGTCCCCAATCCAAAATAATCACTGGTTTGCCCGGGAAGTATGGATGGGGGGTTCCGGATATGGCGGAGAGCAGGGATTGAGAGAATGGGGGAAATGTTTATCGAGGGGAGCTTTCCGAGTAAGAGGGCACTGGAGAAGTTTTGGTTGTCGAGGGGAAACAAATTCAGGTATCTGCAGGTGCGGGACTTCCTATGTAAACAGGTGTCAACCTTCCCGCTCCTACTCAGAGAGTAGTAAGGGCGTGGAATGCCCTGCCTGCAACAGTAGTGGACTTGCCAACACTAAACGCATTCAAATGGTCATTGGATAGGCATATGGACGATAAGGGAATAGTGTAGAGGGACTTTACAGGGGTTTCACAGGACGGCGCAACATCAAGGGCTGAAGGGCCTGTACTGCGCTGTAATGTTCTATGTTCTTTGTACTGCTAAGGTGGAATTCAGGACAGGGTAGTTTCCAGAGGCGACGCAGACCGAGGAGCTGAAGCGCAAGTGGGAGGAGGAGCTGGGAGGATAGTGGATAGTCTATGGTCGGACGCAACATGTGCCAGGCTCAGCCTGATACAATTTAAGGTCGCTCACCGGGCTCACATGACAGTGGCCCGGATGAGCAGATTCTTTGAGGTGGAAGACAGGTGTGCAAAATGTGCGGGAGGACCAGCGAACCATGTCCACATGTTATAGGCATGTCAGAAGCTTAGGGGATTTTGCCAGGGGTTTGCAGATGTCATGTCCACGGTGTTAAAAACAAGGGTGGCACTGAGTCCAGAGGTGGTGATTTTCGGGGTGTCGGAAGACCCGGGAATCCAGGAGGAGAAAGAGGCAGCCGTTCTGGCCTTTGCTTCCCTGGTAGCCTGGAGACGGATACAATTAGCTTGGAGGGACTCAAAGCCCCCGAAGGCGGAGACCTGGCTATCGGACATGGCTAGCTTTCTCTGTTTGGAGAAAATCAAGTTCGCCTTGAGAGGGTCACTGTTCAGGGTCGCCCGGAGGTGGCAGCCATTCGTCAACTTCTTTGCGGAAAATTAATCGTCAGCAGAAGCGGGGGGGGGGGGGGGGGGGTTAGTTTAGCTTAGAGTAGGGGGTTAATAAAGGTGGGACCTGTAAGGGAGGGAGACGGCTTTTGCACTATGTTTATAGTTTCATGTACATCGTTTATTGTGTTGTTGTTATAATACCAAAAATACCTCAATAAAATGTTTATTTAAAAAAAATAATGGGCACCATGAATTATCATCGACTGACATAGAAACCTATCTGGTTTACTAATGTCCTTCAGGGAAAGAAATCTGTTCTCCTGACCTCGCCCTGGCCTACATTTGACCCCAGACTCGTAGCAACATGACTGACTCTTACCTGCCCTCTGAAATGGCCCAGTAAGCCACAAGGTTGTAGCTGGCTCGCTGTCACCTTCGAGGGCAATTAGGAATGTGTAGGAAATGTCCACATCCCATTGAAGAATAAAACAGTCACTGTCGTCAGGTAGAAAATGCAGCAACCTATTCGCACGCAGCAAGATCCCTTAAACAAGCAATGTGATAATGATCAGATAATTTGTTTTAAGATGTTGAAGGATAAATATTGGGCAGGATACCAGGAACAACACTCTCTCTTCTTTGAAATAGTGCTATGGGATCTCTTACATCTACCCGCAGAGGCAGGTGGGGATCCCAGTTTAAGATCTCATTTGAAAGAAAGCTCCAGCCCATTGAAAGGTTTTTAAAGTCACTTTGCAGGAACGTAATCAGAAAAAAAAGTGACAAAGTGTCACATAGGAGCTATTAGGACAAGTGACCAAAGGTTTCAGTCAAAAAGCTGGATTTTAAGAAACATCTTAAAGAAGAGGAGAGGGGTTTAGAGAGTGAATTGCAGAGATTAGGCTCCAAGTTACAAAAGCCTAATGTTAGGAATGCGCGTTTCACACTCTGACCAATAAGGTAGCCATCAATGGTGCAAGACAGTGTTCTGAAACTTGAACCAGCACCAGGAGTGACACAGGTGGCAAGTAATTCAGTCATGCTCTCCAAAATCAAAATCCCTGCCAGCTTTTTCTCTCCCAAAATTAAGGCAGCAAACAAGAATGCAGGGAATACTGCAGCTTTCAAGCATGGAGCCAATGTTGAGCTTGTTCCAATTTGTATGCGGCTCAGCAAACGGTCATTGTCGGGGGCGTTCAATAGAAATTTGCTGCGGTCAACTCTGGAGAAACAAATTGCTGACCACATCAAGAGACCCGTGCTGAAGCTGCCAAGACTGTTACAGAGGTGCAATTGTGACGGGGAAAATATACCAGTTCAAATAATTATTTGAGCAGATGTATATCTGCGTTAATCCTTTATTTTCAAGTTAACTGTTACTAATGATTCTACGGGTCCATGTGATGGGAATAGGGAAAAAAATAAAAATGGCACTTTCAAATATAGTTAACTGTACCTTGTGCTAAAAATTAGACAGAAAATAAAGCAATTATATTCCATCTAAATACTGTTCACTGCACTAATAATAGCCTTTTTAATAACAATCCAGTGCTGGCTAATCTGGACCGTTGCCTACAATCAATTTAGTCAACTTCATGGAGCACTCCCTGGTGAGATGAATGAATGAACAAACTGCACACATTTCCGTGGATCTGGGTCCTGACTGCCTTGTTCCCCAGAGGGTAGCTCTCCATTGTCGTGAGACTGAGATAGATTGCAAGTCCTCCCCTGTTCCTCCCACTCAAACAGCTGGTGTGATGACAGACTCATTGTGTGCGCGGTGTGGCATAACTCCTGACCACAGCTGTCAAGATTAACACTGACTAGAGTGGGGAAACAGGACAAAGAATCATAGAATTTCATAGAATTTACAGTGCAGAAGGAGGCCATTCGGCCCATTGAGTCTGCACCGGCCCTTGGAAAAAGCACCCCACCCAAGCCCACACCTCCACCCCATCCCCGTAACCCCAACTAAACTTTTTGGACATTTAGCATTTTGCATAGCCATTCAACCTAACCAGCTGATCTTTGGACTGTGGGAGGAAATCGGAGCACCCGGAGGAATCCCACGCAGACACGGGAAGAATGTGCAGACTCCGCACAGACAGTGACAGAAACAAACAGGTTTAACTAAAGATGAATGTTCCAAACCGAATATAGAACGACACAACATTTGCAGCACAGGAACAGGCCAACTGAATCACCCCAGTGCTTATGCTTCAAAAAACCTTCCCCCTCTGCTTCACATTATCTTATCAGCATATCCTTCTTTCTCTTCCTTTCTCCCTCACGCGGTTTGTTTAGCTTCCCCTTGAATGCATCTAAGGCACTCACCTCAATCACTTCCCGAGACAGTGAATTTCACGGTGTAACCATAGAACCATACAATAATATAGCACAGCAGGCCATTTGGCCCATTTGAGTCTGTGCTGGCTCTTCTATAGAACAATCCAGTTACTTCCACTCCCCCAATTTATCCCCACATCTCAATTTAATATTTGAAGGAGAAAATATTGCCAACTCCATTTCGAAAGCTACTACTGAATCAGTCTCCACCACCTGATCATATTTTTTTACTCAACCGTTTCAATTTTATACGCAACAGTAAAACAATAACAAACCACCTGAAACCTTCCCCCTCCCTCGTGAATCAAAAAACCCCCTCACGGTGTGCTAACTTTCTCAAGATATAAAAACTCCATAAGATCTCCCAGCCACACTGAGGCACTGGGTGGAGAAGCTGACATCCACCCCATCAGCACCCGCCTTTGAGCAATCAGCGCCTCAGTGTGCAGCTCCGGCAGGTCTGACACCCTAAATATGGCCCCCAAGGGACAGGGCTTCAGTTCAATTTGTAGAATCACTGAGATTGTGCTCAAGAAGGAGACCCAGAACCTCACGAGCTTAGGACACAATCAGAACATGTGCACAATTAGCCAGGCTCTTCTCACACTTATCCTCCACTCCCTCAAACAACCTGCTCATCCTAGAGTCTAGGACCTAGAGTGTCAAATGGGCCCTATGCACCGCCTTCAACTGTATCGACCCTAATCTCACACACATTGCATTCACTCGCCGCAGGGCTTCGCACCACACCCCATCCTCCAATTGCAACCCCAGCAACTCCGCCCACTTCGCCGACACTGCAACTTCCACCAGAAGTGCATTCCAAATTCTAACAATGCATTGGACAGAAAAGCTTTTCCCGGTCACCTTTGACAATCACCGTAAATCTGTGCCACCTGGTTATTAACCCTTTGGCCATGGGAAAGAGTTTGTCTTATTTGCTTTATTTAAGCACCCCTATTAATCTCCTCACTTCATCCAGACTGCAGACTGGCTGTCCGACCTATCAGAATTTCTCAAAATGAAGAAAATCAAATTCACCATCCGTGGGTCAGAAGAGGGCTTTCACAAAACATGGGAGCCATTCACCCGACTCTTCAGCGAGACGTGTTTGTGGCCAACACTTAAATAAATACATTGCCAGTAGTCAGGGGGAAATAGCCAGGACAAGATAGAAAGAGGAAAGCGAGGGAGGACCGGAGAGTGGGTGAGGTGGGGTAGCAAAACCCAGCAAGAAAAAAATGGGAACAGCAGTGAAAAGGGGGGAAGGCAGGGGTTGGGTCAAGAGAGAGGAGCTGGAGGGGGAGGATAGGGAGGATTGTAGGCTCACCATGGGATCAGGGAGGCAAAGGCAAGGGCGTCCACCCTCCTCCCCATGAAGAGATCTGGCTGGTCTGATACCCTGAACATTGCCAATTTTGGGCATGGCTCCACCCTCATACCCACCACTTTGGACATTGTCTCGAAGGAGGCTGTCCAGTACCCAGCAAGTCTGGGGCAAGACCAGAACATGTGAGCGTGGTTGGCCGGGTCTCCTTGGCATTGTTCGCATCTATCCTCCACGTCCGGGAAGAACCTGCACATTCGGGTTCTGGTCAAGTGGGCTCTATGTACCACTTTTAGCTGCGTTAGGTTGAGCCACGCGCATGTGGAGGAAGAGTTGACCCTGTGCATTGCTTCGCTCCAGAGTCTCCATCCTATTTCGAACCCCAAGTCTTCCTCCCATTTCCTCCTTGCGATGTAGAGGAGCAGGTCATCCATGTAGAGTGAGACTCTATGCTTTCTGCCTCCTCTTCCAGTTCTTTGCTGTTCCGAGAGCCATCGCTAATGGTTCGATCGCTAGGGTGAACAGCAGTGACGACATCGTGCATCCCTGCCTGGTGCTCCTGTGCAGCTGGAAATTTGCAGCTGGGAGCTGGTGTTGTTTGTCCATATGCTCGCCATGGGAGCATTGTACAGAGGCTTCACCCATGAGGTGAATCACTTTCATTCTTGTTCCTACCTCTTCATCCCACTATTGGTGGTCATGCCTCCACTTACATAGGCCCCAATTCCTGTAATTCCCTCCTTGGTGGCATCTCCTTCCTTAACGAGATAAGAAATAGAAGGGAGAGAGAACCATTCGGCTCCTTGGGCCTGTTCCACCATTAAATAAGACCATGTCTGATCTTCTGCTGAAACTCCATTTCTTAGCTGCAGCTCAGTGGGTAGGTAGCAATCTCGACTCAAATGCTTTGAGTTCAAGTCCAGCTTCAGCTATACAAGCACATAATCCAGGTTGACACCGCCAGAGTAGTGCGGAGGGAACACTGCACTGTCGGACGCGCCATCTTTCAGGTAAGATTGAAGCTCCATTTTGTTTTCTCAGGTGGTTATGAAGGCGTCCAGGACACTATTTGAAGAGGAACAGGGGAGTTCTTCCCAGTGCCCTGTCCAATATTTACAGCTCAACCAATGTCACTAAAATAATCATATTTCTGTTTGCGGGAGCTTGCTCTGTACAATTTAGTTATCGTGTTTTCTGGGGGGTTCCTGGGGGTCACCATCACCAACAGTCTGTCCTAGTCCACTCACATTGATGCAACAGTCAAGAAAGCCCAACAACGTCTCTACTTCCCACAGAAGATAAAGAAATTTGGCATGTTCGCATCGACTCTCACAAACTTCTACAGATGTGCGATAGAGAGCATCCTATCTGGCTGCATCACAGCCTGGTATGGCAACTGCTCAGTCCAAGATTGCAAGAAACTGCAGACTGTGGTGAACTCAGCCCAGCGCATCACACAAACTTGCCACCCCCACATTGATTCTGTATACACCTCTCGCTGCCTCAGGAAGGCAGACAGCACTGTGATGAACTCAGCCCAGCGCATCTCACAAGCTTGCCACCTTACCATTGATTCTGTCTACAGGAAGGCATACAGCATTATCAAAGACTCCTCCACCCAGGCATTGCCTTCTTCCAGGCCCTTCCATCAGGCAGAAGGTACAGAAGTCTGAAGACTCGCACATCCAGACATAGGAACAGCTACTTCCCCACAGCTACAAGACTCCTCAACGACTCCCCCTCAGACTGATCTGTTCCCTGTAAGAAAACTATTCACGACGCCCTATGATGCTCTTGCTCATGTGTTTGCTTTGTTTGGCCCCTTGTTCCGCACTGTAACCAATCACTGTTTGTTGATGTGCCATTTGTCAATGCTCTCTGTTGATTATTCTTTTTGTCTACTATGTACGTACTGTGTACGTTCCCTCGGCCGCAGAAAAATACTTTTCACTGTACTTCGGTACATGTGACAATAAATTAATTAATCAAAATTCTAGACTTCAACAATGCTGACATTTTGAAAGTACTAAATTAACTGTAAAGTTCTTAGGGAGACCAAGTTCAAGAAAGGTGCTAGAGAAATGCAAGTTCTTTCTTTAAAACTTAACTCTTTGGCCAAACTGCTGGTCACCAGCTTCCTCCACAAGCCCCATCTCATTCTCTCCTTTCTCGTGTTTGATGTCAATTTTTGCCTGACTAAGCTCCTGTGAAGGGCTTTGAACTATAGTCTATTTGAAAAGATGCAAGTTTAAGCTGTGTTGGTATGAAAAGAACAAGCAGCCTCTTTATGAAGATACTTAGAATCAATTGGCTTGGTAGGATTAACTGAAATTTAAATTTGAAGTGATGTACAAATTTTCTGGGCAGTACAAAAAGCCCCTTGGACCTAACAGTAACTGCACTCGAGGAAGAACTGCTCCACTCATCTACAAAGCTTGCCGAACACAAGTGTTACCTGTGCACACTCAATGCTGCAACTTTTGAAACTGCATCTTTTCAAAGTAATCCTTAGAATTCCTATGGGGAAGTCTCTGTTGCCAGGGGTGAGGAAAGTGGAATATTCTGCAATAGTTGTTTTGGATAATGCTCTGTACTTGGTAGATATGGTTTTGGAGACGGGGCCAGTTCAGCGGCAGGCATGGAGTTTGATGTGGGGCTGTTGGCAAATTTGGGATTTTGTGTGAAGGTGGCAAAGGTGGTTGATGGGTATGTGGGGTTTAACAAAACCCAGGGGAGGTTTTCCCCTCGGTACTGTGGGAGGCCCTGAAGATGGTGGTGAGAGGGGAGATAATCTTGCTTAAGGCTGAGGTGGATAGGGAGGCAAGAGAAGAATGCCAAAGGTTGGTAGATGAGATCTTGGAGGTAGATGGTAGGTACTGGAGTGACCCTACTCGATCCTGGCTAGTAGGAAGAAGCTGCAGATGCAGTTTGACCTATTATCCGTGAATAAGGTGGTGCATCAGTTACGGTGCTCAAGGTGGGTAATGTACGGATATGGGGTTTTAGTTAATTTAGTACTTTCAAAATGTCAGCATTGTTGAAGTCTAGATTGCACAATAACCAAATTGTACATAGTAAGCTCCCGCAAACAGAAGAACGATTATTTTAGTTGGGGTGGGGTGGTTTTGGCTGAATGTTATTGTTTTATTGTTATGTATAAAATTGAAAATGTGGAATACAAAAATATCCATAGAATCCCTGCAGTGCAGAAAGAGGCCATATGGCCCATGTAGTGTGGACAAACCCCTCGGCCCACTCCCCTATCCCAGTGATAGTGATCTCTTCATGCTCCTCAGAAGGTGAAGAAAGGCGCTCAAGAGTGAAAGCAACCCAGACTAAAATGCGAATATAAAACAAGATTGTAGTACAGTTTTTCTGCTCGGGACTAGAAATAGCTTTTTATGGCTTTGACGCCTTAATTACAATTTTATTCATTCAGCTGTCGGTATTTATTGCTCACTCGTAGTCATTCAAAGTGTTTTTTTGATAGAACTGAACTGCTTGCTGGGGCCACTTCAGAAGCTAGTTAAGTTTTAATGCGGGATTGGAGTTATGTTATAGTCCCAGTTCAGCTAAGGTCGGCAGATTTTCTTCCCTCAATTGGATTCTTTTACCGGCGTCTGACAGCTTCAGGGTCAATTTTATTGGGACCAACTTTTCTTTTTAAATTTGAAGAATTAATTTAAGGACTGAAGTTGCCATGTTGGGATTTGAGCTCCCATATATCCAAGCCTCTGATTCGTAGTTCAGTGAAATAAGCACTGCAATACTGTACCGTGTTGCGTTGGTGAAACACTGTGCAAGAACACACCTGAGTTTCAACTTTACTAAACTGTGAGACTATTGTAGTCTCCGTAACTCATCATACAATGTCTTAACATACAATGAATTAAGAATCAGAATGGAAAACTAATTAATTTTCTGTTTTGTACAAAGAAAAATCCCACAAACTGTAGTGACACAAATGAGCCCTTCATTTATTTTTTTTTAAAAAGAAAATGCATGAGAGGGACGAGTATTGGCCAAGTATACTTGAATCACCTGGACAGACAAAAGGAACTACTGTTGGGCGGCACGGTGGCGCAGTGGTTAGCACTGCTGCCTCATGGCTCCAAGGACCCGGGTTTGATCCCGGCCCCGGGTCACTGCCCGTGTGGAGTTTGCACATTCTCCCTGGGTCTCACCCCCACAACCCAAAAAGATGTGCAGGGTAGGTGGATTGGCCACACTAAATTGCCCCTTAATTGCAGAAAGAAAAGAATTGGGTACTCTAAATTTCGAAAAAAAGGAACCACTGTCACAGGAAACATCACAAGTGCATGTCTGACAATGCCGCATTGCCACGGTGCAGCAGGGTGCCTGTTTCAGGAACAGATCTTGAAGCTGCAATCTTCTAAACCACAGGGTGAACTAGATGCCAAATTCATCAAAAATTCCAAGAAAATGGCAGGAACGTGGAACCCATTACACAAGTGGTTCAGGCGATTAGCATAGCTACATTCAAGGGATAAACACATGCAAGAGAAAGGAATAGAAAGATGTGTAATTAGAGGAAATAAGTGGGGAGGAGGTTCAATGGCGCATTTCTGTGCTGTAAATATTTCGCAAACTGATATAACAACTTGCATTTATATAGCTCCTCTAGAATTTAAAAATGCACCAAGATGCTTCAGAGATAACAATAGACATCATACTAACGAAGGGGAAATTAGGAAGGATGACCAAAAGTTGGGAAATTTCAGAGTACGAGGCCTAACAGCTGATGTTATGGCCATTAGTTGTTTGGTGAAGGAAAGGGATAGAGCAGAAGAGGCTAAAATCTGAGGAACAGAGT
Organism: Scyliorhinus canicula; assembly: GCF_902713615.1. Lineage (NCBI taxonomy): Eukaryota > Metazoa > Chordata > Chondrichthyes > Carcharhiniformes > Scyliorhinidae > Scyliorhinus > Scyliorhinus canicula. Next base: position 229,535,683 of record NC_052149.1, on the reverse strand, counting down.
TCTTGGGTGGAGTGAGGAGGTTGTAAGGATAAAGCAGAAGAGAGGAAGAGGGGAAGCAGACTCATGAAGTAGCACATACGTAGTGATAATCTCTACAACATTGAATAAAAACGATAATCAGTAAATGATGAGCCAGTTGTCCATTCTCAAGATGTCTTGAAAGCTACATACAGGAAACTACAGTTATGCACTATTTTGACGCATTTTCAGCCAAAATGGGGATTAAATAGAAACCAGATTTTCATAACTCATTTTGTTGCATCTAGTTTTTCTTGCTGACTTTGAACTGCACAGATCAGTGTACAATGCATGATACTTTTTCATTATTTTAAAACAAAGATACAGCTGCTGTGAATTCCTAAGACACACCTCCAGCTGTTCTCCTAATATTGTAATAACTTCTGGTTTCACATTAGGAACGTTTCACGTCTCTAGGAGCCATAAAGGCCATGTAGTGTTGACTTGATCAACATAAAATTAGCAACTTTACAAGTATTATGTTTAATTAGAGATTCAATGGAACCTAATCTGAATATAGCTCGGCAGTGCCAAATAACAAACCAAATTCAGCACAAATTAGCACTGCAGGTGGTGAAGGAATTGTTTCTTCATTGCAAGGAAAGCCAAAGTTAACAGGATGCTGGGTTATATTGCCAGATCAGTTGAATTTAAATCTCATGAAACCGCATCAAGGTGAACAGTGCCCTGGTCCAGCAGCAGCTAGAGTTTTATTTTGTATTCTCGGATGTCGATGCCAATTGGCATTTATTGACCCTCGCCTCATTGCCCAATTGAATGGTTCACTGGGCTACTTGCAGGTCAGTAATGGGACTAAGTCAATTCTAGACCCAGACTACGTAAAGACACCTGGTTTCTTTCCTGAAAGGACATTAGTTGGGATTTATGAATTAGGAGGAGTAGGCCACTCAGCCCCTTGAGCCTGCTCCGCCATTCAATAAGATGGTGGCTGATCTGACTGTCACTTCAACCCCACATTCCTGCCGACCCCTAATAACCTTTCACCCCACTTGTTGTTCAAAAATCCATCTGGCCCCGCCTTAAAAATATTCAAAGATTCTGCTTACACTGCCTTTTGAGGAAGAATGTTCCAGAAACTCATAACCCTCTGAGAGAAAGAAATTCTCATCTCGGTCTTAAATGAGTATTTTTAAACAATGAACCGTAGCCCTAGATTCTCCGACAAGAGGAAATATCCTCTCCATATTCAGTCTGTCAATACCCCACAGGATCGCAAACGGTTTTGATCAAGTTGCCTTACTCTTCTAAACGTTAGTGGATACATATCTAACCTCTCCAACTTTCACATTCCTTCTTTGTAAAACCTGAATTCAATTTCTCAAGATGCCTAGCGTGGGATGTGAACTTTGTTCTCTATCATCACTAGTCCAGTAACATACAACTACACTATTACACCCAATTGCCTGATTCCTCTGACCTAAAGGACCATCCACATAGCTTCGGGCAGAGTGGCAAGCAATGTTCCCTCTAACTACTTTTGGTGTGCATGGCTGGCTTACTGCACTACACAGTCCCTTTAAAATTGACATTTGGCCACACATTTGAACGTCTTACAGGGAAAGTTCCACAGCTTACAAACAACATCGATGGTGAGGCTTGTAGGCCTGGTAGTCACGTGAGAATGTGATGATGTGCCTATGTAGGCGGTCACTATCGGGAGCTATCTCCAGGAGCGTGGGCACAACACTAGCGTGGAAGTAGCTGCTAAGCTGATGAATAAGCTTTTCTTTGTTGAAAGTCCGTGCTGTCAGCAATTCGGGAATCCACACATTTACATGGTGTCAGGAGTTGGCAATATGGCACAAGGACTTTGCTGCATCGACCCACTCATCTTTGATGAAAATATTGTAGGTATTGGGAAAAGTCTGAGGAATTTGCTGCGGTGCTGCATTGCCTGACACGTTTAAAAAGATACAGGCTTATTATTAAATCTAGCAGGCTGCAAGACCATCGAAAAATTTGAGTTGTTTGTTTTCTGGATGGAGGGAAAAAAGAATCCTGAAATAATCCTAAAATGTTCAAGAATATCCATCTCCCAATAAAAAAACAAATCCTCGATGAGAAAACATCCATTTTAACAAACCAAAGAGCAGATGAATCAATATAATCTCACACGGCCACCCTGAAAATATTGTCAAAGAAATGTGCATTTGGAGCTCTCACTGAAGAACTAATCAGGGATCGAACAGTTTGTGGAATTCATGGCAATTTAGTGTGCAAGCAGCTGCTGCAAGTGAAAAATCAATGTTGCAAGCAGCTATTAGTATATATATGCTTAGTGAACAATCAGAAAAACAAAAGTAGAGATTTTAGGTGGGAAATAGAAGTGTCCGCCGTATAGGAGGTGCTCTGCTTCAACTGCAGTGGCCAGGACCCTCTGACAGGACAGCTTGCTTTTGCCAATGGTAAAAGATGTAACATATGTGGGAAATGGAAACACTTTGCTAAGTGCTGCTGACTGAAACCATGGCAGCCATCCTCTGCCATTAGCAGCAAGGCAGCTGGTCAGTCCTCCATGGGTCGGAGCGTCAGTAAGGTGACTGAATTGGAACACAGTAAAAGCAGCAAAGTTAGAGAGCTTCCAACAACACTCTATTGCGAGAGTGTCAACACCGTCACAGAACTTTGGACACGGATAGGACTTTGAGCCTATCATGAGCAGCCCTCGATATCCACAGCCAAACAGTTTGGTGGAACAGGTCGTTCACTCAGAGAAATGTGCACAGGACTGCACACCTCAGTTTATGAGCAATGGAGCAATGCTGACAGAATGCTTTGGGTCGTCTACACTAAGGACACTGGCCAGAGAAAGCCAACAACACCACCAACCGGACTAACCATACTATCAGGGTGCCTGAGGAAACCAAACACGGGGTTACACCTAATCTAGAACGGTTTTTCGAATCTAGTCTTTACACCAAAAGTTGGTGGAATGCAAAAGATGCACAATGGGCTACGCATGAGCTGCAACAGCTTTATCCAAATAGTTATGCATTGTTAGCCTGTTTAACTTGTATCTTACAAAATGGTCTGTGCACAGTTTCCTACTGCATACACGGTTACATCTCATGCCACTGGGTGTTCCAGCTAAATGGGGAAGGTATAGGCCAGGGGTGGGCAAACTACGGCCCGCCAAAGGTATTTCTGCGGCCCACTAAGTCATTAAAAAAAAAAAAAAAAAAATGTTTTTTTAAAAAAAAGTTTTAAAAAAAAATAATTTTTTTTTAAGGTTAATGGGGGTGGGGGGCTGTTGGATTACTTACTGGTATAGGGTGGATACATTGACTTGAGTAGGGTGATCATTGCTCGGCACAACGTCGAGGGCCGAAGGGCCTGTTCTGTGCTGTACTGTTCTATGTTCTATATGAGGCGCCCAGAATCATAACCGGGTGAAGTAATTATTTTACTTAATATACTATGCGGCCCTTTGTGAATTGTGAATTTCTGAATGTGGCCCTTGCATGGAAAAGTTTGCCCACCCCTGGTATAGGCCAAGTGGTCACATGCGAACATGATGACTCGGCTACAAAAGAGGTCATGTTACAGGAAAGGGGGAGTTAACCCCAGGAGTGTGGTCAGAGCACAAGTGTTAAGTAGTTGCTACGTTAGTGAATAGATTATTCATTGTTGAAATTCCTTGCTGTCAGTGATTTGGGAACCCAACACATTTACAAGGCTTATCACTGATGCCCGAGGGATAATCTATGACAGGGGTGGGCAAACTTTTCCGTGCAAGGGCCACATTCAGAAATTCACAATTTTAAAGGGCCGCACAGTATATTAATTAATAGTCCCGGTTGTAACCAATTAGCATGCGGCATATACCTCAGCGCTTCCCCGGCAGCATCCTGCCTTTAGCCATCTTTTTCTCTACTTTTCAAAAATGGCGCTTCACCCGGTTATGATTCTGGGCGCCTCATATAGAACATAGAACAGTACAGCACAGAACAGGCCCTTCGGCCCTCGATGTTGTGCCGAGCAATGATCACTCTACTCAAGTCAACGTATCCACCCTATACCAGTAACCCAATTAACCCAACCCCAATTAACCTTATTTTAAAAAAAAATTTTAAAAGAAAAATTAAAAAAAAATTTTTTTTATGACTTGATCTTGGTGGGCCGCATAAAGACCTTTGGCGGGCCGCATGCAGCCCACGGGCCGTAGTTTACCCACCCCTGATCTATGAGGAGCATTTTCAGGCAAAATGCGACACATATTAGAATTGTCAAAGATGTAGGTTTTAAGGAATATCCTAAAGGAAGAGAAGAGGTGGAAAGATTTATGGATGGAATTCCAAAGATAAGGACCTTGACAGCTGAAGCCACAGAGCTGGAGAAATGCATGGATCTCAGCAGGTTTGTAGGGCTGGAGAAGTTGGTAGAGATAGATACTGTTGCAAGCAGCCCAGTAGAAAAATCAGTCATTAAGAACAATTTTTTATTTCACTTTCTTGTAATCAGTTTTGTTTATCAGGTACAAAAATATCGACAATCGGGAAGAAAAGTTTGTTTAACCGATGGTCAAAAATCGTCCAATCGGCTAACAAGGGAATGGTTTACCTTCTGGTTGACCTTGGTAAGGAGGAGAACTGCAAAGATGAACATGTTGGGTGAGGCATTTGGAGGCAAGAAATTATAAAATGAAACACATCCAAGTAGAGTTGGCAACTCAGCTCGGAGGAGGCTCCACAGAGAACTATGCCCCAACGGTGATAAGAGCAGATATTCTGAGCAAGGTTTGATGCCCAGCAGGCTATGCAGTTTTGACACCACATCATTTTGTTCTCCTAACAGGATCCCCAAATGGGGCTGATTTAGCACACAGCTAAATCGCTGGCTTTGAAAGCAGACCAGGGCAGGCCAGCAGCACGGTTCAATTCCCGTACCAGCCTCCCCGATCAGGCGCCGGAATGTGGCGACTAGGGGCTTTTCACAGTAACTTCATTTGAAGCCTACTTGTGACAATGAGCGATTTTCATTTCATTTCAAATGGAACTTGATTGAAACATGCAAGATCCCGAGGGGTCTTGACAGGGTGAATGTGGAAACAATGCTTCCTCTTGAGGGAGAATCTTTAGGGATTGCTCATTTAAAAGAGATTTAAAAAAAATATATATTTTTATAAAACGTTTTTTCATAAATACAAACCATAAAAAACAAACAACCAAACAAAATAGCATCAACCACCCCCTTCATATTAATAATTAATAGCTGACAGTGACTAGCTCTTTAAAATAAAAGACCACCTCTTTCGTAGAATCCCTCAATTGCACCCTTTGACATGTAATTAACTTTCTCAAGATGCAAAGAGGCACTGGGTGGAGAAGCTGACCTCCACTCCAACAGAACCTGCCTGTGAGCGATCAACGAGATGAAGGCCAAGACATCCACCCACGTACCCACCTGCAACCCCAAAGGTGGTTGCTTGGGAACTGGGCTCCAAAATCCATCTGTAAAATCTCCAAAATGGTGCTGAAGGAGATCCAAAATCTCACCAGCTCAGGACACGCCCAGAACATATGCATATACTTTGCAAGGCCCCTCCCACCATGCTCACACTTATCTTCCACCCCCTCAATCAACCGACTCAACCTAGTCCTAGTTAAGTATGCCCAGTGTACCACCTTCAACAGTATCAACCCCAGTCTCATGCATGACAAAGTGGTGTTTACCCTGCGCAAGGCCTCACACCATAACCACTCCTCTAATGCTACCCCCAACTCCTCCTCCCACTGGGCCTTGGTCCCCACCAAGGACACAGTATCCTCCACCATTATCCTCCCGCAAATTCCTGAGGTACTCCCCTTTTCCAGGCCCGCGAGCATCAAAACCCTATCCACCAGTGAGGATGGCGGCGTGACCAGAATCAACAGGAAAAGCTTCCTCGCAAAGTCCCTCACCTGCAGATATCTACGGTTTGTGCCTGCGAAGATTTAAGTTTCTCTGACAGCGTCTCCAGGCTCGTGAACGGCTCCCCCAGAAACAAGACCCCCATGCCATCCACCTATCCACCCAGCCCCAAAACCTGGCATCCAGTCTTGCCGGCTCAAACATATGATTATCACAAATCGGCGCCTGCTTTGACAACCTATCTATCTTAAAATGCTGCTAAAATTGACCCCAGATTTTCAAAATTGCAACCACTACCAGATTACCCAAATACATCACTCGAGAGAATGGCAGTGGGGCCATTGCCAATGCCCGCAGCCCCATCCAGTTTGGGACTCACATTGGATGGGAGTCCAGTGTGGGAAGTAGTAGATCAAGCCCGGCAATGCCAAACCACCTGACTGCCGGTCCCTTTGCTGGACTGTTCAACAAATCCTAGCAACCTTACCCGCCCAAATAAAGGACAAAATCAGCCACTCCACCCCCACAAATAACACCTTTAGCATAAAACCGACAAACATTGGAATAGTAACAGAAAACGTGGCAAAATGTTCATCTTCACGGACTGCACTCAGCCTGCCAAGGACAGAGGGAGGCTCATTTGAAACAGGGATTAGGAGAGTTCATTTCTCTCCAAGGACAGTAAGTCTTTGGAACTCTCTTCCTCAAAAGGTGGTGGAAGCAGAGTCTTGGAATGTTTTTAAGGTAGGGGCAGATAGTCTCTTGATAAGCAAGGGGGTGAGTAAGCAAGACGGTGAAAGGTTATTGGGGGTAGGCGCGAATGTGGAGTTGCAGCTACAATCAGATCAGCCATGATCGTCTGCTTGAGGGGCCAAGTGGCTTATTCCTGTTCCTAGATAATATCCAATCAACCTGATTAGCAGGTTTTGGTCTCAGTCATGTGGAATGCACTCTGGTAGGGATCCTGCAGGTGTCAGTGGCAGAACTGGGTGGATTGGGGAGCCAATAGTAGAGGGGTGGGGGTTTCTGTTGGTAGGGAAATTGGTAACTTCTTGGTGGATATTTGGGAAGTATCCCTCATCATCCCATCACCTAGCCAGGGTTAGGTCTGTATTTTAAAAATGAGGCCCTCAGATCCATTACATTAAATAGACAACCCTACCCCTCTCCTGTGTCAGACAAATCCTTGAATGGGCAGGTTGGAGGTGGTTTTGGTTCAGGTTTGGGATTGTAAATCAGTTTTGACCAATGATAATTTGATTTTTTAAAAATATCATTCTCAACCCAATCTAGTCCAAAATTAAAATGAATTCCCCCAAGAGTCTAACGGTACCTACAATACAGAAATAGGATACAGATAATGCTTAGATTTTCCAGATCAACAAGACTAAAGGAAACAGATTCATGCATATGACGTATGTCAAAAGGCATTTCTCTATAAAATGCATCGAAATTCTTGATAATTAGTGGCCAGATAGTGGTAGATTGATGAATAGAACAATTACTTCTAAATACCCATCCGTCAGCTCAGCAGCAACTATGGATGAGTTGTCATTGCTGAATTGAATTGAGCTATCACTTGACGAGTAACCAACAAGTAAGGGAAGATGATCCCGCGATTGAATGTTTTGTTGCTCACAGTTCTAACTCCCCAACAGGAATGCAATGAGTTGAACACAAGAAGTTGGAAGGTATGGACCAAGAGGCAGACTGCTTCAGAAGGAGATTCAGTGAATGGACTTAAGCTGTTCAGCTGATCTTCAACTACATTTTATGTCATTTTTGGTTCAGTATTGGACAGGGTGCCAGCACTGCATCATTACCACTGACTGAGCACCAAACCAAATGTTGCTTTTTTAAAAAGGAAAATGCACAATGTTTTTTCTTTCACACAAAGGATGGTGGAAACTTGAAACTCTCTCCCCTAAAAGACTGAAGATGTTGGAGATCAATTGTAATTTTAAAGACTGAGATTGTAATGTTTTTGGCAAGGAAATCAAAGGATATGGAGCAAAGACAGGCAAATTGAGTTGTGATAAGTGTTTGGCCTTGAGAACTGAGTGACAGCACAGGCTTGAGTGACTGAATGGCCCACTCTTGTTCTTCATATCTATTCATTAGCCAACTTCAGGCAGCAGGGTTAGGGAACAAAACAATTTCACACTCAATACATCCAACAACTGAGTTAATAAATCTTCCCAAACATGTAGCATGCTGAGGCACAGAGCTCTTCTCCGCTGGATGAATCCACCAGACAAATTAACATTAAAAAAAAAACAGAATCACAAAAACGAGGAATGAGAGGATATGAAAGGAAATCCTCTATCGGGAACAAAGATGTTCACTATTTGCAGTTTGCTACCAGTGCACATTCCACAAGCACTTTCATCGCCAGAACTGAGGCACACAGCCTTTACGAAAAAGGGTAGGGCATTCTTTTTTTAAAAAAAAAATCAATTTAGAATACCCAATGCATGTTTTTCAATTAAGGGACAATTTGGCGTGGCCAATCCACCTACCCTGCACATCTTTGGGTTGTGGGAGTGAAACCCATGCAGACACGGGGAGAATGTGAAAACTCCACACGGACAGTGACCCAGAGCCTGGATCGAACCTGGGACCTTGGCGCCGTGAGGCTGCAGGGGTAATCCACTGCGCCACCGTGCTGCCCCGGGTAGTTGCATTCTTAAGATCAGTCGTCTTCCTTTTGCTTTTGAAAAAGGCTTTAAATAACCTACAGTAATTGCTGACCTGTCTGGTTTTGAACTGGATGGTTAGTTTTGATGGGTAGTTCAGGCTAAACTAATGTTGTTTTACAATACACTCAAAAAAAATCAAGAACTTCACTTGTCTGTAAGTAAATGGCTTGGACAGACTGTGAAGGTAAAATATCTCTCCTGGTCCTGTAAAGTAAATGGCTTGGACAGACTGTGAAGGTAAAATATCTTTCCTGGTCCTGCATACAGAGGAACATGAAGCAAGAGGCTGAGGAAACCCAGGGGACCACTGGGTAGGCAATGTATGAGTGAATTGGTGCAGAAAGAGGTACAGATATCTCAAGACGGTGAACAATATAGAAGTACGGCACAGAAACAGGACTCTTGGCCTAAAAGGGTTCATTCTGATGTTTAGTACTCAATGAGCCTCTTCCTACCTTATTTTGTCTCACATCATCAGCACAGCTATCTACCGCTTTCTTGACCAGCTTCTACTAAGGAATCAAAAGATAAATTCAAATTCTCAAAACTGTTATAGTTTGGCATGATTATTTTTTTTATTCATTCGAGGGATGTGGGTTTCTCTGGCCTCGCCAGCATCCATTGCCCATCCCTAATTGCCCTTGAGAAAGTGGTGGTGAGTTGCCTTCTTGAGCCACTGCAATCCAAGTGGTGTAGGTACACCCAGGATGCTGTTAGGGAGGGAGTTCTAGGATTTTTACCCAGCAACAGTGAAGGAATAGCAACATAGTTCCAAGTCAGGATGGTGAGTAGCTTAGAGGGGGATTTTTCCAAGTATCTGCTGCCCTTCTCCTTCTAGACGGTAGTGGTAGGGGGTTTTGAAAGTGTTGTCAAGGGACCCTTGGTAAGTTCCTGCAGTGTATCTTGAAGATGGCACACATTGCTGCCACTGTGCATTGGTGGTGGAGGGAATGAATGATTATGGAAGGGGTACCAATCAAGTGGGCTGCTTTGTCCTGGATGGTGTCAAGCTTCTTGAATGTTGTTGGAGCTGCACTAAATTAGGCAAGGGGAGAGTATTCCATTACACTCCAGACTTGTACCTTGTAGATGGTGGACAGGAGTGGAGTTACTCACCGCAGGGTTCCCAGTCTCTGACCTGCTCCTGAAGCAACAGCATTATATGGCGAGTTCAGTTCAGCTTCTGATAACCCTGTTAGGATACTGGCCCAGACCCCAGCATTTGTTAGCATACCAGACAAGAACCCCAAACTATTTTTTTAAAATTTGTAAAACTCTGAGAAAAGGATACTTCATCCCAGGAGTGATGACACTGACCAATAGGTATCTTTTATGCTAAAACAAACTTTAATTTAAACACAAAATTAACCACATTATCAAAGAAATAGCTTTACAATTATTTATGAAACAGTTCTTAAAAAGGAAAAACGTGAACTTACTATCTATACCTGCTACTAACTCCAATTAAGCAACCCAATGCAGTTCAAATGACACTTATAAATAAAGTTAACAGACAGATTATTTGCTCAGCAGTGTGGAGACATTTGGAGCGTATCCTGTGATAAACTGCAAAACCACAGCCAGACCTGGCTCCTCCCATTAATTATATATCTGTATCCTACTAAGATATCATATTACCTTCTTAGCTAGGATTAAATGCAACCCCTCAAATTACCTACTCTCCAGAGAATATCCGGCAATCATAGCAATGTTCCATTAGTTTCTATATGTAAACAAATAAATAGTTCAAAACCAATCACAACCTCGCCTTTTATGACTGTTTATTTATAGCTTTAGCAGACATACTGCCTGAATATAGTTTACACCAAGGTTTTATAATATTATTGCCGCAAATATAAAACATAATATATAACAATTTCTACATTCATCATACCCCCAGGATATTGTTCAACGGGCGATGATTAGATTCTCTCTTGGTGGAGATGGTCATTGCCTGGCACTTGTGTGACATAAATGTTACTTGTCACTTGTCATCCCAAGCCTGGATGTTGTCCAGGTCTTGTTGCATTTGGAACACAGATTGAGCATCAAAGAGTAGGTTATTGCAAAGCAATTGAACTACTGATAACCCCTTCTATCACTTTACTGATTCATTATTATTTAGTCCAGGCCACTCTATTATAAATCTTGCAAAATAACCATTACACAAATGTATCCAATTAATTTCAGCACTGACAACAGTGGAGTGAATTAATTCATACCCTTAGTCACTGCCGAGCTGACCAATGGGAATGTAATAGCAATGGTAATTTGGTTCTATTTATCAGTTTACCACTCTTCTGTCACTAAATTAACAAACTTTCAATGCAATTTCATAAAAGCCACCCACTGACTCAGGTGTTATATGGACTGTTTTAACTCACTCTTAAATTTAACATAAAAGGCGTTACCTTCCGATACAGAACAGAATTGGAAAGAGGAATCTTTATATGTAATTTTGTTCGTATTGGGATGTGGATGTCGCTGGCAAGGTCAGCATTTATTGTACATCATCATTATTCAACTGAGTTACTTGCTTTGGCCAGTTATGGAGATAGATTTGTGAAGTTGGGACTGTTTTCCTTGGAGGAGAGAAAGTGGAGAGGAGATTTGACAGAGGTATTCAAAATAGTGAAGGAATTGCAGAGTAGACAGTGCAAAAACTGTTTCCTTTGGTGGGGGAATCGCGAATGAGGGGCATAGGTTGAAGGAAATCGGTTTTAAAAATTGCTTTTTCCATGCAGTGTGGCCAGGATCTGGAATGTATTGCCCAAGTGTGGAGAAGGTAGCATCAATCTACGCATTCAAAAGGAAAATGGATTATTATCCGAAAATAAAGAATAGATTATGGAGAGAAGGCAGGGAAACGGCACTGGGTGAATTGTTTATTTGGAGAACAGGTGCATATATGACAGGCTGATATGTACACGATGGGCCAAATGGCCTTCTTTTTGTGCTGTAATCATTCTGAGATTTCAAAGGGGAGTTAAGAGTCAACCACGTTAGTGCAGGACTGCAGTCAGATATAGGCCTAGAACAGGAGAAGGGCTTTCTTCCCTAAAACAGACATCTGTGCCCAATAATGTTGTGGTTGTTGCTAGACAGGTTCTCCAAGTTTTTTCATTAATGGACTCCTTTTCAAATGCATTTATGATCTCAGGTCTCCCATTTAATTATGGCATGAAATAATGTGCATAATATCAAAGCGCTGAATGCAAAGATTATGTTTTTTTAAGACAGGCATTTATTTACAGGTATCAGTGATATGGATGTTCCTGCTTTCCACTGTAAAGTCAATGTATTTTTGAGCAATCACCCTGAGTGCTGAGAAATCATCCTGATCACGGTGCAAACACCAGAGGAGCAGGGGGAGGACAGGAGTACAAGGACAAGAAAACACGCTGCGATTGTCACACACTTTCTTATTCTTGACATTGTGCCCTAGGCGGCCATGCACCTGTAAAGCTGGCCCTGCATTACAGACTCCATGGGAGCTGTGCAGAACCCCAAGGGTCCATGGACCGCGGCATGAGAACCACTGTGCTAGACTAGCAATCTAATGGTCTAGACTAATAATCCAGAGACACGAGTTCAAATCCCACCATTGCAAATGGGGAATTTAAATTAAATTATTTGAATAAATATAGAATAAAATGCCGGTATCAGTGAAGATGATCATGAGACTTTCATCAAGTTTACTGCTGCCCTTTAGAGAAGAGAATTTGTTTTCATCAGCCAGTCTGGCCTGTGTGTGGTTCCAGACGCACAGCTCTTAACTGTCTTTGAAAATGCTTCACATTTAATGACGCAGCTCATCACCACTTTCTTGAGGGCACTAATACTTGGCAGCAAAACCCAAAACCAATAACCGAAAATAAAAAATCTCTGGGATTTTACAATCCAAAAGTTTCATGGTCACTTTTGCTGTTGCCAGATGTTTATTTCCCGATTTTTCTTAATATAAATTTAAAGTATCTAATTCTTTTTTTCCCCCAATTAAGGGGCAATTTAGCGTGGCCAATCCACCTACCCTGCACATCCTTAGGTTGTGGGGGCGTAACCCACGCAGACACGGGGAGAATGTGCAAACTCCACATGGACAGTGACCCCGGCCCGCGATCGAACCTGGGTCCTTGGCCCCGTGAGGTAGCAGTGCTAACCACTGCGCCACCATGCCATCCCTATTTCCAGATTTTTCAAAGAATATGAATTCACATATTTTTTGAATGAATTGTAGCCAATAAGTGTCATTTTGGGCGGGTTTGGCAGGGTGATTTCCACCAGCTTTTTGGGCAAGATCCAGACCCGCATTCACCCACTCTGTCATTGTTTGGGGGCTTGGGAAGTTTCTCACTGGTCAATTCCACTCTTTTCTGCAGTGAGGAACTAAACTTGCCGGCCAGACCGGCTCCCCCGAGATCGGGGCACTATTTTGAAAGGGTGCCCTGATCTCAAAGTGAGCTGAGGATTTCCCACACCATCCACACAAGGACAATGCACCCAACCCCCGCAGACATGGGCAAGACCCCCAACCCTCGACACCTGAGGGGCATCAATAAATGTCAGCGCGAGCCCGTCCCCACCATCACCACCCAGGCGCGAGGGTGACCCCGGATTCCATCCATCCATCCTTGTAGGCATCGGGTCATCGCAACCCTTCTTCAAAAGAGCATACCCCACTATGAGGTCAGTGAGGTCTGCCCCCTCGCCCCACATTTCAGGACCCCAATGGCCTCCAAGACCCCCGGAGAAGCCAGCACATCTAGTTCCCAGTTGTGGAGGACAGTACTAACCAGTGCCCGGGTGAGGCCTCGACTGTGCGTCTGGTGATTCCCAGGAGCCGGGAGACTGAGGCCTCAAACCGGCCGGCATATTTAGGAGAGCCTAATGGCTCAGTTAAATATGGTGATAGGTGTGATTCAGATCATGCCAGCGTGGATCAAGTGACTCTCAGTCGGCTCGGTGCCTGCGCGAAGCCCGTTTAGGGCTCTCGCACGATGCAAATGGCGCGACTGGATCGGTGCCGGACACAATGGGGTGTGAAACACTGTGCCCATTAGCTTTGTATGGAATCCAATCAATTAGGCTAGTGAGTGGGTCGCTTGAGGGCCCTATTTCATTCCAGTGGGCCGCAAGATTGGAATCAGGCTTGTTCACTAACCATGACCCCATGAATAAGATTGAATACATTTAACACATGCTGAATATTTCACAAGTTATAGAGAATTACAGTGCAGAAGAGGCCCTTATGGTCTGAGCCTTCTCTGAAGCATGAAAATCATCTGAGCCGCCTACCTAATCCGATTTGCCAGCACTTGGCCCATAGCCTTGATTGTTGCTTAATCGTTCATATAACTATCAACTTCAAATGATAAAATAAATATTTATGCTTTGGACACAGAGGGAGTTCATGCTCTCACAGTCAATGTTGTGATCAGCACCCACTTCACTTGCCCTTGCTTTACGCATGTATTACTTCAGTTATACTGGTAGGAAAGAAACCACACAGACAGAAATCGCCAAAATGTCTTGTGCGCCGCACTCAGAACCCAGATGGGCTGCATGTCAGCCCCGTGTCTCAGGTTTCCCACCACTGACCTAGAAAGACAAGGGCAGCAGACCGTGCAAACAACACCCGGATGTTCCCCTCCAAGCAACCCACCATCCTGACTTGGAAATATATTGCCATTCCTTCACCATTGCGGTGTCAAAATCCTGAAACTCCCTACCAAACAGTATTGTGGTTGGACCTGCACCACATGGACTGCAGCAAATCAAGGCAGCGGCTCACCACCACCTTCTCAAGGGCAATTAGGGATGGGCAATAAATGCTGGGCTAGTAGTGATGCCCATACCCCAATAAAAAAGTATCCAGAAATCGTTCATATTGGCACACTTCTGGAGCGGCACGGCGGTGCAGTGGTTAGCACTGCTACCTCACGGTTTGATCCCGGCCCCGGGTCACTGTCTGTGTGGAATCTGTACATTCTCCCCGTGTCTGTGTGGGCCTCACCGCCACAACCCAAAGATGTGCAGGGAAGGTGGATTGGCCACGCTAAATTGCCCCTTCATTGGAAAAGAAAAGAATTGAGCACTTCAATTAAAAGAAAAAATTTTTAAAAATAAAATGGCATACTTCTGAAGTGAACTTAAGAGGTAAAATAACGCCAGGGAAGAATAAAACAGCTTTGTCTACAGCAGTAATAATTTAGCTAGATGACTGTCTGAACACATCCATGTCTTCTTTGTCTCTGGATTAGACTATTCCAATGCTGTCCTGGCTAGTTATCCACCTTCCTAATCCAGTGTTACTTGTATTTCAACTCACACCAAGTTCCAGTCACTCATCATCACATGTTCACTGATCCACAATGGATCACGATCTGTCAAAGTCCAAATTTTTAAATTCACATTCACGTTTTCAAATGGTGGAGTGCTGGATCAGGCAAGAAAAGCTGTGTGCAACTTGCCAGCTTCACAGATGCCTTTTCGCGCCTGATTAAATGGCACACTGTGCAATTTCAGTGCTGCCAAAGATCACACAGACAGCTTCAGGGATTGGGTCTAAACATGCCAGCAAAGCCGAGATCCTGAGACCAAGCCCTCCATCCGCTACAGCACAAAGATTGGGGGATTCCCACCCCACACCCCTTCAGATGCATCTGCGCGGCCCGCCTCCCCATCAATGGCACTGCCTCAACCCCTTTCACAGGCTTCGGCACATCCCACCCTCCGCTAGCATCATGGCAACGCCATCCGGGATCGCCCCTTTACAAGCTCCTCCTTCCCCCACCCCAATGCAGGCACCACCCCCATAAGTATCGGCCCCCACAATATAAAGAGACCCCCCCCCCCCCCCCCCCTCCATAAGGCTCTCCAAAGTGCCCATCCATGGCACTATCACACTGGCGCTGCCAGTGTGCCAGGGAGCAGTGCCATGGCACTTCCCAGCTATGTCCTGCACCCCCCGGGGGCTATACCTTATTATGTGCCTCCGGCATGGTCATTATGACTAGATTTTATTTTTGAAAACCAGTAGTGATTCGCTGGCATGACGTCATACTGGGTGGGTGGGAGGATAAGGCGTGGGCGGACATTACATGTCAATGCCGGTAAGTATATCTTACTTTATTACAATTTATGGAAATCAGGTTCATGCCCTTTCTGGGCCTGATTTGGACTCGAATCTGACTACATCACTGGCAGGAGGCGGGGAAGAACTAAAACAGAGATCTCGGCAGCGCAAATCCCATTTTGGGCTGCTCGCGAGATTTAGCAGCCAACACAGGATATATAATAATAATCTCTATTAGTATCAGAAGTAGGCTTACATTAACACTGCAATGAAGTTACTGTGAAAATTCCCTAGTCACCACACGCCTGTTCGGGTACAGAATTCAGGATGTCCAATTCACCCAACAGCACGTCTTTTGGGACTTGTGGGATGAAACCGGAGCACCCGGAGGAAAACCATGCAGACATGGGGAGAACGTGCAGACTCTGCACAGACAATGACCCAAGCCGGGAATCGATCAACGGGGCTGCAAATCGTGGCAATTATCTTTGTAACCTGCTTCAGCTGTACCAACTTCAGATCACTACATGTTACCACCGGCAGCTGTGGCTTAGTTTACTGTGTCCTTGTTTCTGACATTCTCTTCTTAAACATCTTACTCAAATGACCTCGGACAGTGAAGCACTCCTCGATACTGCACTGAATTGTCAGCCCATAGCATGGGCTCAATTCTCTGCCGTGAGACTTCAACCCACAACCCTCTGACAGGATAACCTGAGGGAAGCGGTTCTCTAAACATCAGTTCTGGCAGTAACCACTGTGGTCCAGAGATTGTCCATTACTCAGAAACACTTGTGTTGCAGAAAATGCAAATTAAAAAGCAATTTCAAAGGTTGGGGAGGGTCTTTTTCTTAATTATAGACAATTACTTAAGTTACTTTAAGTATTTATGACATCTGATTGGGGGGGGGGGGGGGGGGGGGGGGGGGGGGGGGGCTGAACTTCAAACTAAAGCCACTCAGGTTACTTTCAACAGCAAATACAAATTCTCATTGATTCACGGGTCTTTTTAATCCAAATGCAATAAACTTGTGTGTTTAAAAATCTTTCTTCCACCTTAAATCAAAACAAGAAACACGCAACTGGTTACGTGACATCTGAAAGTAAAAGGTTGACATTTTGGACAATTTGCTGAATTGTTAATCCATCTTTTTTACACAAATATCGATCTGTTGGGCAAGATTTCATTCTCTAAAAATATTCACCAACATCTTTTTAAAAAAAAATGAAACAATTCTGCTTTTGTTTACTTGATAATTATGTGTTAACAGTCCACACATAATGCAGGGGAGATGGAGAGATGAGTAATGTTGGGATTATTCTCCTTAAAGGGGAGAAGATTAAGCAGAGATTCAATCGAAGTGCTCAATATTACAAGAGATTTTGAAAAGAACCAATTATATCCCTTTATTAAGTGTAGTTACTGTTGTAACATAAAAACCACGGCAACCAATTTGTCACAGCAAGCTCCCACAACCAGCAACATGATCACGATCATATAATCTGTTCTTTCTGATGGTGATTGAGGAATAAATATTTGCCAGGTCACTGGGGTAATTACCATGCTCTTCTTCAAATTTGTTACACCTCAACCCGAAAGGGAAGATGGGGCCTCAGTTTAGTACCTTTCCCGAAAGGCTGCACCTCTGACAGTGCAGCACTGGAGCATCAGCTATTCTTCCATTTTTGGCCTTCGTCATAGTATCATTCAGTACAGAAGCGGCCCTTCAGCCCATCGAGTCTGCACCGACAAAACAATGCAAGTCGACACTAATCCCACTTTTCACCTTGGCCACAGTCTTGCATGTTATGACATTTCAAGTGTTCATCCACGTTCTTTTTAAAGGTTATGAGGTTTCCCGCCTCTACTACCCTCCTAGGCAGTGCATCGCAGACTCGCACCGCCCTCTAGGTGAACCTTGAACCCTAAACCTTCTGAATAAGAGACGCCATGCGCTGCCAACGGAACCACAGCTGACACCTTGATAGAGTAGACGGAGAAAAACTATTTCCAGCGGCAGGTGGGTCGGTTACATGTAGGCATAAATTGAACATAATTGGCAGAGGAACCAGGGGGGAGATGAAAAGTTTTTCATCACACGGTGTCTTGTTATGACCTGGAAGGCAATGTCTAAAGTGGTAGTGGGAACAGATTTAATAGTACATTACAAAAGATAATTGAATGTGTACTTTTTTTTTTAAAAAGAGAAAAAATACAGAGATAGGTAGAAAGAGCACTGAGAATGGAACTAATTGAACAGCTCTTTCAAAGAGCTATTTACAGGCATGATAGACCAGATGGTCACCTTCTGCATAGGATATACAATACAGAAGTAGGCCATTCTGTCCAAGCAGTCCATTCTAGTGTTTATGATCCACTTGGGCATCATTTCTCATCTAATCTACCATCATAGCTATTATACTTTCTCCCTCATCTACTGTATGAAATGATTCCAAACTTTCCTGCGCCTCTTTTTTCAGGAAATTCCTCAAAACCTGCCTCTTTGACCAGGTTTTTGGTCACCTGTCCTAAAACCTAATGTGACTTGGGAGCATCTAATAATGAACTATCTTGGGATGGTTTTCGATTTCACAGGCGCTATTTAAATTCAAGTTGTTGCTGCTCTGGGTGTAGCAACAAGTTACAAAAGAGAGGCCAACGATAATGGGGAGGTCCGAGTGGGGACGGTCTGGGAGGCACTGAAGGCGGTGGTTCGTGGAGAGTTGATCTCCATTCGGGCCCACAGGGAGAGAGGGGAGCAGAGAGAAAGGGAGAGATTGGTGGGGGAGATGGTGAGGGTGGACAGGAGGTTCGCGGAGGCCCCGGAGGAGGGATTGCTGAGGGAGCGGCGCAGCCTTCAGGCTGAGTTCGACTTGTTGACCACCAGAAAGGCGGAGGCTCAATGGAGAAAGGCTCAGGGTGCGGTGTACGAGTATGGGGAGAAGGCGAGCAGGATGCTGGCACACCAGCTCCGTAAGCGGGATGCGGCCAGGGAGATTGGTGGTGTTAAGGATCAGGGAGGAAATGTGGTGCGGAGGGGGGTAGACATTAATGGGGTCTTCAGGGACTTTTATGAGAGACTATATCGGTCCGAACCTCCGGCGGAGGAGGGGGGGGGATGCGGCGCTTTTTAGACCGGCTGAGATTTCCGAGGGTGGAGGAGGGACGGGTGGAGGGTCTCGGGGTCAGTTGAGCTCTAGGAGCTGGTCAAAGGGATAGGGAACATGCAGTCGGGGAAGGCGCCGGGGCCAGATGGGTTCCCGGTTGAATTTTACAAGACGTATGCAGAGCTGCTGGGCCCCCTGTTGGTTAGGACCTTTAACGAGGCAAGGGATGGGGGGGCTTTGCCCCCGACGATGTCTCGGGCGCTGATCTCCTTGATTCTGAAGCGAGACAAGGATCACCTGCAGTGTGGGTCATACAGGCCGATCTCACTCTTGAATGTGGACGCCAAGTTGTTGGAAAAGATGTTAGCCCTGAGGATTGAGGACTGTGTGCCGCAAGTTATTCACGAAGATCAAACGGGGTTTGTGAAGGGGAGGCAGCTGAACACTAATATACGGAGGCTCTTGAACGTTGTAATGATGCCGGCGGTGGAAGTGTGGTGGCGCTAGATGCAGAGAAGGCCTTGTGTGGGGGTACTTGTGGGTGGTGCTGGAAAGGTTTGGGTTTGGGGAGGGGTTTGTCAGTTGGGCGAGGCTATTGTATGAGGCCCCGATGGCGAGTGTGGCCACGAATAAGAGGAGGTCGGAGTATTTTGAATTGTATCGAGGGACGAGGCGGGGTGTCCCCTGTCCCCCCCTACATTTTGCACTGGCAATTGAACCCCTGGCTATGGCGCTGAGGGAGTCGGGGAATTGGAGAGGGCTGGTCCGGGGTGGGGAGGAGCACCGAGTGTCGCTCTACGCGGACGACCTTTTGTTGTATGTGGCGGACCCGGTGGAGGGATTGCCAGTGGTGATGGGGATTCTCCGGGAATTTGGGGATTTCTCAGGGTATAAGCTTAACTTTGGAAAAAGCGAGCTGTTTGTGGTCCACCCGGGGGACCAGGAGGGGGGGATTGGGAGGCTCCCGCTGAAAAGGGCGGAGAGGAGCTTCAGGTACTTGGGGGTTCAGGTGGCCAGGAGCTGGGGGGGGCCTTGCATAAGCTTAACCTCACAAGGCTGGTGGAGCAAATGGAGGAGGAGTTTAAGAGGTGGGACATGCTGCCGCTGTCTCTGGCGGGTAGGGTGCAGTCAGTCAAGATGACGGTGCTCCCGAGGTTTCTGTTCCTGTTCAAGTGCCTCCCCATCCTTATCCCGAAGGCCTTTATCAGGAGGGTTAACAGGAGCATTACGGGATTTGTGTGGGCGCACGGGACCCCGAGGGTGAGAAGGATGTTTCTGGAGTGGGGCAGGGATAAGGGGGGGCTGGTGCTGCCCAACCTCTGTGGGTATTATTGGGCTGCCAACGCAACAATGGTGCGTAAGTGGGTAATGGATGGGGAGGGGGCAGCATGGAAGAGGATGGAGATGGCATCCTGTGTGGGTACGAACCTGGAAGTGCTGGTAACGGCGCCACTGCTGCTCCCTCCAACGAGGTATACCACGAGCCCGGTGGTGGTGGCTACCCTCAAGATTTAGGGGCAACGGAGGCGGCAAAGCGGGGGAGGTGGGGGCCTCGATGGGGTCCCCGATACGGGGGAACCATCGGTTTGTTCCGGGGAGAATTGATGGCGGGTTTCTGAGTTGGCACAGGGCAGGTGTCAGGAGGCTGGGGGACCTGTTCATAGATGGAAAGTTTGCGAGCCTGGGTGAGCTGGAAGTTAAGTTTGGGCTCCCCCGGGGAACACCTTTAGGTACATGCAAGTAATGGCGTTTGTCAGGCGGCAGGTAGGCAGGTGACGGGGTTCCCTCTGTTGCCGCCGCGTGGGGTTCAGGACAGAGTGCTCTCGGGGGTGTGGGTTGGAGAGGGGAGGATCTCGGAAGCGTACTAGGTGATGCAGGAGGTAGACGAGGCCTCGGTGGAGGAGCTGAAATGTAAATGGGAGGAGGAGCTGGGTGAGGAGATTGAGGAGGGGGCGTGGGTTGAGGCCCTGGAAAGGGTGAACTCCTCCTCTTCTTGTGCAAGGCTTAGCCTCATACAGTTTAAGGTGCTGCATAGGGCTCATATGACCGGGACAAGGATGAGCCGGTTTTCTGGGAGCGAGGACAGGTGTATTAGGTGCTCTGGGGGCCCAGCAAACCCTGTCCACATGTTCTGGGCATGCCCAGCGCTGGGGGAATTTTGGAAGGGTGTAGCAAGGACGGTATTGAGGGTGGTAGGATCCAGGGTCAATCCAGGCTGGGGACTCGCAATATTTGGGGTTGCAGTGGAGCCGGGAGTGCAGGAGGCGAAAGAGGCCGGTGTTCTGGCCTTTGCGTCCCTAGTAGCCCGGCGGAGGATTCGCTAATGACGGGCGTTTATTTATCGTTTCTCTTTTGTATATATGGGGGGGGGGGGGGGGGGGGGGGGGGGTTTGTTCTTTTTGTTCTTTGAATTTTCTGTTACTGTTTTTTTTGGTGAAAATTTGAATAAAAATTATTTTAAAAAAAAAAACAAATTACAAAAGAACAAGGTTCCCAATACAGGCCTTTGTGCCAATTTGGTCACAGTGCACGCACACACACACATTGTATTTAATTTAGGTTCTTTATGCTGGGAAACAGATAACATTTTCAAGTATCTCCTATCAAAAGGTTCATTTGCAAAGAGCAGGTAGTATACTAGATGAAAAATACAATCAAATGAACTGGGATTTAATCAGCAAGACATGAGCACACAAGCCTATAAAACAACAACCTA
Organism: Scyliorhinus canicula; assembly: GCF_902713615.1. Taxonomy (NCBI): domain Eukaryota; kingdom Metazoa; phylum Chordata; class Chondrichthyes; order Carcharhiniformes; family Scyliorhinidae; genus Scyliorhinus; species Scyliorhinus canicula. The sequence goes on along the minus strand of NC_052149.1, from coordinate 229,514,196 downwards.
CACTAAACAAGATGAATCCATCATAGAAATGGTGACAATCATGAATCTGAACATTTTATTATTCAATCATATAATCAATAGATTGTTCAATTACTCAAATATTAAATCCATTTTACACTTTTTATTGATTGTCATCAAAAGACAATTGGGAAAATGTAGACACGCTTCACAAACAATAACAGAACAGCATTTAAAAGAACCTCATTCCGATACTGAAGACTTCTTGCAAGCACATCGAATTATTTATCCTATTAACATGATCGTTTTTCAGCTGTAAATGTTTAGAATAGTTCAGCCAATTCCAGGAATACTATTGGAACATCAGTGCGGTTCATTTCACAGAATCACAGCTGATTCGATACTTTCGTTAATGCTTTAGGACTAAGGCAGCATAAAAGCCCAAATACAAGATCAGGGTGAGGCTGGGAAAATTCAGCAAATAACTCGTCTATGGCAGAAGTGTGCAAAAAAAAAAAGGGTCTATATTAAAACAACAGTGTAATGTATCTGGGAATACATTCTTGCTGGTTGTGTGTTACGTCACCTTTGGTGACGTCAACAGAGTGTTTGCGCGGGCTTGGAGCTGATCACCATTTAAAAAAAATACATTTAGAGTACCCAATTTTAAAAAAACACCAATTAAGGGGCAACTTAGCGTGGCCAATCCACCCACCCTGCACATCTTTGTGCAGGTGAGACCCACACAGACACGGGGAGAACGTGCTAACTCCACACGGACAGTGACCCAGGCCGAGGTCGAACCCGGGTCCTCAGTGCCGTGGGGCGGCAGTGCTAACCACTGCGCCATGTGCCGCCGGTAAAGTGCTAGAATTAAGGGCTCTTCACCATTACTCAGAAAATGCATTCTGTGGGCGTTTTCCACCTATTGAACACTGCCTGTCATTGTAATCCACACCAAAAGCTACATTGTTGTGAAAAGCGAAAAAGGGCCACACTAAATCAGTTTATAGTTTCCATGCAGAATAGATGGAACTGCAGAATCATCTTTCCCAAAGTGCTGGTAAAAGTCTAAGAAGATCTCATAATTCTATTTAATAAGGGCAGCACAATGGTTAGCATTGATGTCTACAGCGCTGAGGACCCGGGTTTGAATCCTGGCCCTGGGTCACTGTCTGTGTGGAGTTTGCACATTCTCCCCATGTCTGCGTGGGTTTCACCCCCGCAACCCAAAGATGTGCAGGGTAGGTGGATTGGCCATGCTAAACTGCCCCTTAATTGGAAAAAAATAATTGGGTACTCTAAATTTAAAAAAAAAAAATTCTATTTAATAAAACTAAATTGACTTATTCAACTACCCAAACTAGAACCTGATGGAATCGTGATTTCCAAAACGGCCACAAAGAAACCCAAGCAAATTTCAGAAATCCATGCAACAAGCACAGCATTTTACTACAAAATCGTAGCACCAACTATGGAGTTAAATACCACAAAAGAAAGAATGAAAGAACTTGCATTGATCTAGCGCCTTTCATGACCTCACTACACACCAAAATGCTCCACAGCCAACAAAGTGATTTTGAGGTGAGGCCACTGTTGTAATGTAGCGGCAACAATGTGATGACCAGATTATCTGCAATCGTGATTTTGGGGGAAGGATAAACATGGGCGAACCAATCGTACAGCACCAAATTATTTATAATTAGGAACTTTTAAAAACTATCAACTTTACCCAATCACCCAGAGGAAACAATTATGTAAGTGCTGTGCCTTAGAAAATGTTTTGCAAAACAAAAAGAGCGCAATATATAATTTTAATTACAGAGCAGAGAGCAGGGCAACATCAGGTTTTAGAAGGTCACAAGAAAAGAAGAAAGAAAGAATTAATGATCTGGTAATTCCAAGAAGATGGAGAATCTGAGGGATGTAAGCAGTTCTTCAGTTTGGCTGTTAGCTGCGGTTCGCTGGGTACCACTCTCGCCTCAGAGTTAAAAGGTTGAGAGTTTAAGCCCCATTCCAGGAATGAGCACAAAATCTGGGTTGACACTCCCAGCACAATACTGAGTGAGCGCCATATTGTTGGAAGTGCCACATTTCAGATGAAATGGTAAATTGAGGCTCCGTTTGGCCACTTGGGTAGATGCAAAAGATCCCACTGCACTAAATGAAGAACAGCCGAGTTCTCCACTGGTTTTATGGCCAATATCCAACCCGCAACCAATAGCTTAAACTGATATCTAGTCATTGCCTCATTGCTGTTTTGGGGAGTTTGCCGTGTGTAGATTGACTCCCATGATTCCTCCATTTAAACAGTGACTACATTTCATTGGCTATAAGATATTTTGGAACATCCCAAGTTCATGAAGGACCCTATAGATGTACAAGTTCTTTCTTATTTTCAGGGAGGGATCTAACCAAAAGCAATCCTTCAACACTTCTGTTTCAACGTTGGCTGATAACTCCCTTGGTTGAAGAGTTTTGAACTCGGGGTCATAGTCTCAAGATACAGGTGAGTCATTTGAAATGAAATGAAAATGAAAATCACTTATTGTCACGAGTAGGCTTCAATTAAGTTACTGTGAAAAGCCCCTAGTCGCCACATTCCGGCGCCTGTTCGGGGAGGCTGGTACGGGAATTGAACCGTTCTGCTGGCCTGCCTTGGTCTGTTTTAAAAACCAGCAATTTAGCCCAGTGTGCTAAACCAGCCCCTTGCTAAACCAGCCCCTTTAAGACCGAGGAGAAACTTCTTCACTCAGAGGGTTGTGAATCTTTGAAGTTCTCCCCCCCCTGACCCCTATCCCAGAGGGCTATGGACCATTGAGTATATTCAAATTGAAATAAATAGATTTCCGGGCACAAAGTGAATGAAATTTAAAAGAGAGTGGAGGAGAAACTACTTCTCCCAAAGGGTTGTGAATCTGTGGAATTTGCTGCCCCAGAATGCGGTGGATGCTGGGACAGTGAGTAAATTTAAGGAGGAGTTAGATAGATTTTATAGGCATTGTGAGAAGGCCATTCCAAGTATGGGCTTGTGGGAGGAAGAGAAGGAGATGAGACAATCGTTGAATTATTCATCTTGATACTAATCATCCGGATGCTTACCAATAAATCCTAGCTGTGAAAATTCCAGGATCATCCACTCTTCAGATGGTTGCTGCAGTGCAAAATTCTTCATTGTGCTTAAATAGTTGGGTCGCACCACAATATCATCTTCCAACTAAGTGTGAAAAGGAAACAGAAACACTTCAGTTAATAACCTTGTATGTGACAGTGTGTGTGTGAGAGAGTCCGTGAGCGAGAGAGTGCGTGAGCGAGAGAGTGCGTGAGCGTGTAAGGCTGAGTATGTGAGAGTTTAACAGTGCGTGTGTTTAAGAGTATGTGTGTGTGTGTGAGAGAGTGCGAGTGTGAAAATGTGTGCGCGCGTGTGTGAGAATGCGTGTGTGTGTGTGAGAATGCGTGTGTGTGAGAATGCGTGTGTGCGAGTGTGTGTGAGTGCATGTGTTTAAGAGTGTATGTGAGTGCGAGTGTGAAAATGTGTGTGCATGTGTGAGAGTGTGTGTGTGACTGTGTGTGTGTGCCCATGAGAGCGAGCGTACAAGAGTGAGCGCGCGAGAGCGTGTGAGTGTGTCTGTGTGAGAGTGAGAATGTGTGAGTATCGGTCTGAAATGAATATTGAGCCCTATGTTGTCAAATATTGTGCATTGAAGATGATTAAGCAGCTGGAAAAATACCATATGGATTATTAGACTCTTTCTGGTGCTGTGCCCATTAACCAAATTAAAACAGAGTGGAGGAGAAACTACTTCTCCCAAAGGGTTGTGAATCTGTGGAATTTGCTGCCCCAGAATGCGGTGGATGCTGGGACAGTGAGTAAATTTAAAGAGGCTCTTCTAAACTTGCTTTCTCACATCGCTTTAGGTGATCACATTACAGAAAGTGGACCGATCAAAGCTTCTGAAGGTAACAGCATAGTTATCTTTTAGGGTCCCTGTGAATTCTAACTGAAGTTTCAAATGCTTTGTTGTCACCACTTTTTCCGAGTGATCATTTGTGGTTAGAAAGCTTAGGTCCTGATGTTTCTCAGCACTTTACAAAATATTGGCAGGAAGAAAATAACAAGCAGCTATTAAACATTTAAGTAAACTGACAAGGCGAGATGAAATAAGGTGAGGGGAGGTCCACGTGGAGCATAAACAAGGCTCAAACCAGTTGTGCCAAATGGTGTATATCTGAATAGTTAGGAACTGGGCGGCACGGTAGCACAGTGGTTAGCACTGCTGCTTCACAGTTCCAGGGTCCCAGGTTCGATTCCCAGCTTGGGTCACTGTCTGTGTGGAGTCAACACTTTCTCCCCGTGTCTGCGTGGGTTTCCTCCGGGTGCTCCGGTTTCCTCCCACAAGTCACGAATGGTGTGCTGTTCAGTGAATTGGACATGTTGAATTCTCCCTCTGTGTACCCGAACAGGCGCCGGAGTGTGGCAACTAGGGGATTTTCACAGTAACTTCATTGCAATGTCAACGTGAGCCTACTTGTGACAATAATAAAGATTATTTATTATTTATATGGACCGAATAAATAAGTCACAGTTTTGTGAATCAACAAGAAACAAAACCAAGGGCTAAATTCTCTACCTCACAACACCGCAAATGCAAACTGTGATCGGGGCGGAGGGCATGTTCTAGTCCCTCGCTGGTGATGATAACAAGGTTAGTGCCCTGCATCGGCATGCAAAACCAGCATTTGCATTCATGTAGATGTGATTAGTGGGTTTGACCCACTTTGCTCTGGGCCTCTGCGATTCTCCATTCCTCTCCGGCGGATGTCACGCGGGTGTGACGGGTATTTACAAGTAGGGACTGGGTGGGGGAGTGAGAGAGAGAGGAAGTGGGCAAAGTTTGAAAAAATGTTAGAAATTGTACTGCTTGCTGGGGGCTGGTTGCCAGGGCTGGGGGGAGTAGCAGGGAGTGACTTGCTAACAGCTCCGAGGATTCCGGGTGCCCCTTTGAGATTGGCCTGGCTTCGGCTGCCATTGCTGCAGTATGTTTTAAACTCACCCATTTGGAATAAGGCCCCTGGCTGCTCACTCTGCTGACTGCTCCCTGTAAATGTCCTGCAAATGTTCACAGAGCCTCTGTTGGGAGTCCTCCCAGGTCACCTCTCTGGAAAACCTCAGACCCCAGCTGACCCATCAACGGGATATATGCGGCCAAGCTCAATCAGTGGCCCACCAGGTGCTGGCTCACCTCAGTGCACTCATCACCCCCATTACCATGGACGTGTGGCGAGGATAGAGGCTCCCCACATTACAGGGCTGGTGCGACTCACTGATGGAGACAGGGGTGCAGTGTGGAAGACCACATACTGGGGAACAGCTGACCATGCAGCAACCAGGGGCATCATTGAGCAGTGCATTGACGTCCTAAAGATGCACTTCCGATGCCTGGGCCGCTCTGGTGGGGAGCTCCAATATCGCCCCAGGAGGGTCTCAAACATCATGCAGGCCTGCTGAGCCAGGCTGGCTCGGCAGGCTGCCCAACGTGTGATCCAGGGCCGCCGCACACAGGGCAACCTCATCACCTCCAGATTTGCCAACTACAAGGCTTGGCCTTCGCCACCCTGTCTCACGTCTCCACACTCTCCCCCCCCTTTTCAAGTGGTTCCCCCTTCCCGCATAGCTGCTCACATCCTTCCCTGTCCGAAAGGGCGTAAAGTTAATCTACACAAGTCGTACGTAATCCAGCATACACCTTTATACTTGGATTGTTCAATTATCAGGACCAACAGGGTCAATAGCAAACAAACATAAACCTGAGTAACAGAGAACACATTTCTGGGTAGGGCACCGCGGATAGTGAATTGTGCACTGAGCATGATGGGACATAAACCAACCAGACTTGACCACATTTCTAGGAAGGACAGACACATCCAGAATGCAGGCTGGCCAGACCAGCAGGAATATTCCTTACTCTCACCTCCAAACAGCCTTGGCTAATTAGACAATGTTACTATAGTACCATTCAGAGACAGAAGTAAGATAAAGATGACTGTTTATACAAAGCATCAAGGACAGTTGATAAGAAGAGTCTGGGAAACATCGGAACACCATGAATGAGGCCCCACAGGTGCATGAGCTGGTCATTTGCAAAGCAATTTTATTGGTCAATTTATGTAATCTGCAGCCACAAAGATTGGATCAAGTCCAGCTGAGACAGGGCTGTTGAGTTTTGGAAATTGTTCAATTGTTGAATCTAAAGCAAAGCAAGGTCAAGTCAATGTGCCCCAGATTGCTCCCTTATCGTACGTTGGCAACTAAAGAATGTCTTTACCGGAGTTGTCTCCGTGAGTCCGTATGTTAGCTGAGTCGTAATTAAAAGGGGGATCCCTCACGTGGAAGCCAGCTCAACACTTAGCCTCTGAAAAAACTTCTACACTGTCTCTCCTCCCTTCACTCCATCCCACCATGTCAACTCCCCCTCCAAGGGTCCGACCAGCATCACAACAGTGTGTGGGCCCTGGGCAGGCAGTATCAGCAGATTTTGTGCATGGGATGGAGGATAAGAACTCGCTAGTTATGGTGCTTCTCATCGTTTGACAAAGTCTGACTCCTGCCTTCAGGATCACCTCCCATTGTCCGCCCGAGTGATCCCTGTATGTGTGCTGGTCAATCCATCTCACAGGCCCATATATTCTTTGGGGTGGTGGTGGTGGTGGGGGGACCCCAGGTGCAACTTTCAACTGTCCCGGAGCCTCTGACCCGTTAAATCCTCCTACACAGTATAGCCAACCTCCAAACCTCCCCTGTGGGAGGCACCAGCACAGGCCCCATCACTTCCTCCTGACTCGGGCTGCTCAATGGCCCCTGTGCTACTCCATGGGATGGAGGTGAGAGCTCCAGAGGCTTCTAGATTCACCTGGCACTGCCATTCCGAGAGGCCTGCTTTTATCTCAATGCCCTCAACCATGGAGCATAGAGACTGGGACATGCCACTCAGCGAGTGAGTGAGTCTCTGTGCCACGGTCATGTCCCTCTGTGACTGGCCCAGGTCAGTAAGCACCCAGCCAATGCTCTCAACGCCCTCAGCCATGACCTTTGTGACTGGGCCAAGCTATGGAGCTCCGCAGCAACGTCCATGTGGGCCCGGGACATGGTTGCCAGTGACTGGGCTCTGCTGTCCTGAGTCTCAGTCATTGTCCCAAGCCTTGGGCACCTTGACCCATGTCTGTGACTTTTTGAGCCACTGCTTCCACAGTGAATGCCACCCGTTCAGTGTTGGTCTAGATAACATGCATTGCCGGCACCATCTCCTGCACCTCAAGGCAGTTGGACTCCTCCAAATGCACCTGCAGGCACAGGAAAGTTGCTGACACCCCCTCCTGTAGATGCTGGCTCTGTATCTGCATCTCCACCAGTGACGGGATCATACTTTCCAGATGCGCGAAACCTGTCCAGACTACAGCTGGTTCCTGGGATCGGGAAGCCCTCCAACTGTAAGCTCCCTCTGGAGTCCCTAACTTCACCTGATGTCTGCAGCATGTGTGATGTGAGCACCACATAGTGACCTAGGAGCCTCTTCACTAAAAATACTCCACTGATGTGATAGGCTTTTGTTGGTGGAGGGTGCCGTGCAGGTGAATGCAGTGCTGAGAAGTCGGTGTCATCCCGGACTGGTTCTCCGGGGTGTACTGGGGGCAAGGTAACCCAGACGGGCCGGCCTGGCCTGTTGGTGATTCTGAAAGAAAAAAGTCAAGAAACATGGGGGGGGGTTAAACTAAACTAATTTGTCAGGGGATGGGAAAACGAGCTGTCGTCCAGAAGCCAGTGTTGAGAGTAGTGAGGTACTGAGGAGTGTATCAAGGTCGCAGGAGTGTACCAGCAGACAGAAAGGTGGGTTGAAGTGTGTCTACTTCAATGCAAAGAGCATCCGGAATAAGGTAGGTGAACTTGGAGCGTGGATTGGTACTTGGGACTACGGTGTTGTGGCCATTACAGAGACATGGTTAGAACACGGACAGGAATGGTTGTTGGAAGGTCCGGGGTATAGATGTTTCAGTAAGAGTAGGGAAGGTGGTAAAAGAGGTGGAGGAGTAGCATTGCTAATCAAGGATAGTTTAACGGCTGCAGAAAGGCAGTTTGAAGGGGATCTGCCTACTGAGGTAATATGGGTCGAAGTTAGAAATAGGAAAGGAGCGGTCACATTGTTAGAAGTTTTCTATAGACCCCCAAATAGTAATAGAGATGTGGAGGAAGAAATTGCAAAACAGATTATGGATAGGTGTGGAGGTCTCAGGGTAGTTGTCAGGGTGACTTTAACTTTCCAAATATTGATTGAAACCTCTATAGGTCGAACAGTTTGGATGGGGTAGTTTTTGCACAGTGTGTGCAGGAGAGTTTCCTGACACAATATGTGGATAGGCCGAGAAGTGGGGGGGGCAACATTGGATTTGGTACTGGGTAATGAACCGGGCCAAGTGTTAGATTTGTTTGTGGGAGAGCACTTTGGAGATAGTGACCACAATTCGATGTCTTTCACTATTGCAATGGAAAGGGATAGGGCTATATGGCAGGGCAAGGTTTATAATTGGGGGAGGGGTAATTATGATGCGATTAGGCAAGAATTAGGGAGCATAAGATGGGAACAGAAACTGTCAGGGAAAGGCACAAATGAAAAGTGGAGCTTGTTCAAGGAACAAATACTGCGTGTCCTTGATAGTTATGTCCCTGTCAGGCAGGGAGGAAATGGCTGTGTGAGGGAATCATGGTTCACAAAAGAGGTTGAATGTCTTGTCAAGAGGAAAAAGGAAGAGTATGTAAGGATGACAAAACAAGGTTCAGTTGGGTTGCTTGAGGGTTACAAGGTAGCAAGGAATGGGCTAAAAAAAAGGGCTTGGGAGAGCTAGGAGGGGGCACGAGATGTCCTGGGCGGGTCGGATCAAGAAAAACCCCAAGGCTTTTTACTCTAATGTGAGAAATAAAAGAATGACCAGGATGAGGGTAGGGCCGGTCAAGGACAGTAGTGGGAACTTGTGTATGGAGTCAGAAGAAATAGGAGAGGCGTTGAATGAATACTTTTCTTCAGTGTTCACCAAGGAGAGGGGCCATGTTTTTGAGGATGTGATTGTGATACAGGCAGATGGAGGAGGTAGATGTTCTGATGAAGGATATATTAGCAATTTTGAAAAATCTGAGGTCGACAAGTCCCCTGGGCCATATGGGATATATCCAAGGATTCTTTGGGAGGCAAGGGATGAAATTTGCTGAGCTTTTGGCTTTGATCTTTGGGTCCTCACTGACACGGGGATAGTGCCAGAGGACTGGAGAGTGGCGAATGTTGTTCCTCTGTTCAAGAAAGGGAATAGGAATGACCCTGGTAATTATAGGCCAGTTAGTCTTACTTCGGTGGTCGGTAAGTTAATGGAAAAGGTCCTGAAGGACAGGATTTATGAACATTTGGAAAGAGGCAGCTTAATCCGGGATAGTCAACACGGATTCATGAAGGGTAAGTCTTGCCTCATAAATTTGACTGAATTCTTTGAGGAGGTAACTAAGTATGTAGATGAAGGTAGAGCAGTTGATGTCGTATCCATGGATTTTAGTAAAGCGTTTGATAAGGTTCCTCATGGTCGGCTTATGAAGAAAGTAAGGTGGTGTGGGATAGAGGGAAATTTGGCCAATTGGATAAGTAACTGGCTATCACATAGAAAACAGAGGGTGGTGGTGGATGGAAAATTTTCAGACTGGAGGCCAGTTACCAGCGGTGTACCACAGGGATCAGTGCTGGGTCCTCTGCGTTTGTGATTCTTATCAATGACTTGGAGGAGGGGGCTGAAGGGTGGGTCAGTAAATTTGCTGATGACACCAAGATTGGTGGAGTAGTGGATGAGGTGGAGGGCTGTTGTAGGCTGCAAAGAGACATTGATAGGATGCAGAGCTGGGCAGAAAAATGGCAGATGGAGTTTAACCCTGATAAGTGCGAGGTGATTCATTTTGGTAGGAAAAATTTGAATGCGGATTACAGGGTCAACGGCAGGGTACTGAGGAATGTGGAGGAACAGAGAGAACTTGGGATTCATATCCACAGATCTCTGAAGGTTTCCACTCAAGTGGATAGAGCCGTGAAGAAGGCTTATAGAGTGTTAGCGTTTATTAACAGGGGGCTTGAGTTTAAGAGCCGCGGGATTATGCTGCAACAATACATGACCCTGGTGAGACCATATTTGGAGTATTGTGTGCAGTTCTGGTCACCCCATTATAGGGCTGCACGGTAGCATTGTGGATTGCTTCACAACTCCAGGGTCCCAGGTTCGATTCCGGCATGGGTCACTGTCTGTGCGGACTCTGCACATCCTCCCCGTGTGTGCGTGGGTTTCCTCCGGGTGCTCCGGTTTCCTCCCACAGTCCAAAGATGTGCAGGTTAGGTGGATTGGCCATGCTAAATTGCCCTTAGTGTCCAAAGTTGCCCCAAAGTTGGGTGGGGTTACTGGGTTATGGGGATAGGGTGGAGGTGTTGACCTTGGGTAGGGTGCTCTTTCCAAGAACCGGTGCAGATTCGATGGGCTGAATGGCCTCCTTCTGCACTGTAAATTCTATGAAAAAGGAAGGATGTGGAAGCATTGGAAAGGGTGCAAAGGAGATTTACCAGGGTGCTGCCTGGTTTGCAGGATAGGTCTTTTGAGGGAAGGTTGACGGAGCTAGGGCTTTTCTCTTTGGAGCGGAGGAGGATGAGAGGCGACTTAATAGAGGTTTATAAGATGATGAGGGGGTTAGATAGAGTGGATGTTCAGAGACTATTTCCTCGGGTGGATGTAGCTGTTACAAGGGGGCATAACTATAAGACTCAGGGTGGGAGATATAGGAGGGATATCCGAGGTAGGTTCTTTACTCAGAGAGTGGTTAGGGTGTGGAATGGACTGCCTGCTGTGATATTGGAGTCGGACACTTTAGGAACTTTCAAGCGGTTATTGGATAGGCACATGGAGCACACCAGAATGACAGGGAGTGGGATAGCTTGATCTTGGTTTCGGACAATGCTCGGCACAACATCGAGGGCCGAAGGGCCTGTTCTGTGCTGCGCTGTTCTATGATCTTGGGAAGGAGTGTTCTGGAGGAGAGGAGTGACTCACTTCCTATAAGGACATCATTTTGCATTGGGACTCACTTTGTTATCACATGCGCACCTCCGCCTCGGGAATGCCCCTCTCCTGCACCATCCCCCTCGGCCACCTCTGCCCAGGCCCCGTTAATGACTGCGGGTAGCCTCCTGCCCACCCTGGGGATGAGGGTGTCCTGCCTTTCCTCCACCGCATCCAACATCCTTCCAAGCTCTGCGCCCCCGAAGCGTGGTGCGGCTCTTACTGGAGCCATCTTCTTGTCTGGAATGAGAGTGTGTGGGGAGTAGAGTGCTTATGCCAGCCCCAATTCCGGCCCCCAGCGATTTCCAGCGAATCCGACGTCAGCGGGAATGAGAGTTGCCCTAAATTAATGCGGACAGAGGGCTGGCCCATTAGCATGTCCTGAATTGCTCTGGAAATAGCATTCCCAAAGGGAACCCGAATCGAAAGCAATTCAAATCTGACGTCAACACTCAAGTGTCCCAAACGGAGAATTGCACCCAGGTTTTTCAGCAAGCTCTTCAATCTAGAGAAAAATACGACAAACTTTATTTTTTTAATTCATTCATGGATGTGGACCAGCATTTATAAGTCATCCTTAATTATCCTGCAGGTGGTGATGAGTTGCCTTCTTAAATATATTTTGTGGTTTGCTAGGCCATTGCATTGGGCCGTTAATTATCAACCACATTTCTGTAATATAATGCAAATAATACTGACAAAAGAAGGAAGGGAAAATGGGGACTTTTTCCCCCACTCTCAATGACGTATGATGACTCGAATGCACTGCCTGAAAGTGGTGGAGCATATTCTGGATTAACATTAAAAAGGATATAGGATTAGTCCTGGAATTGGAAAAACCTGTAGGTTTAGGGGGTAAAAGCAGAAGACGTGGCTGAACTGAATAATTATTTCAAAGAGACAGCACAGACACAATGATCTGAATGAGAGGAGACCATTGTATTGTCATGTAGGAATGAACATTCAATATATTTTGAAAAGATTTTGCAGGCACATACAAAATCACATTACCAAAATATTACCATCAGAATTCCCAAAGGTTCATTGCATACAATATTACATTGTGGTCTTGCTAAGTGCTTGTGAAAAGCAATGTTATTACTTTAACAACTCAGGGTAACGACCTAATTGCTGCCTGAAACTTTTCAATGGACAAATCAATGTGTAATTGACCAAAAGGTTCCGGAGAACCATAAACCAGCTGCTACAAACGGCTCACGGGCAGTGTCCTGCATTACTCTGATCTATACAAATTTTGTCCGACGGGAAGAGCTCTCTTTAAAGCAGGAGGTAACTATAAAGAATGATTGTGAGCTCCCTTACCTGTACATAATAGGTGCCCTTCAATTGAGCATACATCATTAAAAAGCAATAGTCCAGGTTTTGCTTTGTTCTCCATCTGAAATGAAAGGAAGATTCTTGACTTTCTTTTCATATTGAGGTCAGCATTCTCTCTTCTGATGCACTCTATGAACCCTACCTAAAGTAATTTACAGCAAGACTACAGATCTCAAAAGCAGAGAATGGTTTTGAAATATTTTGCAAATATCCACCCAATAGCTACTGCACAACCCCATTCATATCTGCTTTGATAACAAAGCATCCCAATTACAAGAACAGCTCTCATTAATATTGCGTGGTCACCAAAGTTCATTAGGTGTAATACAGGTAAATCCCACTTATACAATATGGGTCAGGCCCGAGTTTATTCCATGAAAAAGGATTTTCCTTAACAGAGGTATTGTAGTAGTTGGGGGAGAATCGGATGTGGTGAGAGCAATACTGTGTGGGGACAGTTTTCGACACGATGGGTGATGAACTGTGTGGCTGAGTGGGATGGCTTTCGTGAAGGGAAGGAGACCCTGCCCGTAAACCATGTAAGAGCTGGAGTATTAATAAATGTATCCTTTCTGAGGAAACAGGCATCTTTGAGTGTGTTCTGGAGTATAGCAGTGGTAGGTGATTTGGTGAGTCAGGATGGCAATAGGGAAGCAAATGCAATTTTTAAAAATAAATTTAGAGCACCCAATTATTTTTTCCAATTAAGGGGCAATTTTAGCATGACCAATCCACCTACCCTGCACTTCTTTTAGGTTGTAGGGGTGAAACCCACGCAGACACGAGGAGAATGTGCAAACTCCACATGGACAATGACCCAGGGCCAGGATTGAACCCAGGTCCTCAGCGCCATAGGCAACAGTGAACACAGAACATACAGTGCAGAAGGAGGCCATTTGGCCCATCGAGTTTGCACCGACCCACTTAAGCTCTCACTTCCACTCTATCCCTGTCACTCAATCACCCCACCTAACCTTTTTGGTCACTAACGGCAATTTATCATGGCCAATTTATCATGGCCAATCCACCTAACCTGCACGTCTTTGGACTCACAAGCCGCAGCCGCATATAACATTACACTCCCCATACACAGTTATGGGTGGCACGGTAGCACAGTGGTTAGCACTATTGCTTCACAGTGCCAGGAACCCTCGCTCAAAGGACTCCACACCAAGATAAGTAAACCCTTGTTATCAACTTTATACACAGGTGACTTCCGGATGCGGCTATGTGGAGCTAAGCCGCACATTCAGCAGTTCCCGCTAAAAACGGACTTTGGGGCTCTTTTCAGGGCCCCCAACGGAACTTCTTCGATGAATCCCGACATGGGAAGGGGTCTGGAGTAGGTCCCTAGGGTCCTATGGTCCGGACCAGGAGTGGGGTGAGCAGTAAAGCAGTGGAAGCGCCCCCGGAAAAGCGGGGGAAGGGAAACAAAATGGAGGCCGGCGGAGCCCTCGAGGAGCTGAGGCAGTGGGCGCAGGAGCAGCAGGAGACTCTGCTGCGCTGCTTCCAGGAGCTTAAAGTGGAGCTGCTGGAGTCTCTGAAGGCTACCACCAGAGAGCTGATGGAGACTCAGACAGCCCAGGGGGCCGCGATCCGGGGGCTGCAGCAGCAGGCCTCCGAAAGGGAGGATGAGGCCATGGCCGTCGAGGGGAAGGTGGAGATGCACGAGGCCCTCCATAAAAAGTGGCAGGAGCGGTTCGAGGAGCTGGACAACCGGTTGAGGCAGAAGAATTTGCGTATCCTGGGCCTCACGGAGGGGCTGGAGGGGTCGTACCTGGCGGCCTATGTGGTCGTTATGCTGAACTCGTTGATGGGAGCTGGGTCCTTCCAGGGGCCCCTGGAGTTGGAGGGGGCCCACAGAATTCTGGCTAGAAGGCCCAAGTCGAATGAGCCGCCACGGGCAGTGTTGGTGCGGTTTCACCGGTTCGTTGATCGAGAGTGCGTGCTCCGGTGGGCCAAGAAGGAGTGGAGCAGCAAGTGGGAGAACACGGAGGTGTGGATCTTCCAGGACTGGAGTGCGGAGGTGGCTAAGCGGAGGGCCGGGTTCAACCGGAAGAAGGCGGTGCTCCACAGACGGAGCGTAAAGTTTGGCATGTTGCAGCCGGCGCGTCTGTGGTTCACCTGCAAGTGAATCCCCGGAAGAGGTGCGGGCCGAGAAACTGGACTCAAACGGAGGGTCAAAGATGGGGGTTTTTGTATGATAATGTAATTGTGTTTAATTTTTCCTCTGGAGGGGGGGTTCTCTGTTTAATGCAAGGTGTGTGTTGGCTTTAGGGTGGGTGGGGCGATGTCGTTATGTCTTTTTGTCTGGGTCTGGTCGACGGGTTCGGGCAGGGAGGAGAACTGGGAGTGCGGGGGGCTGGTGGTGGGGACTGGCAATGGGAGTTGCCCTAGAGGAGGCGGGGTTGAGCAGGGTGAAAGCGCGGGCTATTCTCTGGTTTCCCGCGCTGTGGGATAATGGGGGCAGGGTCAGGGCTGAGAAGCGCGGGCCTTTGGTGGCTGTTATTTTCCCGCGCAAGAGCGGGGGGGGGGGGGGGGGGGGGGGGGGGGGGGGGTGCTGCTGATGGGCACGAAGGACGAAGGAGAGGAGTAGTCCCACGTGGGGAGCAGTCGGAGGTATGGCGGGAGTCGCCGGGGTCAGCGGCAGAAGTTAGCTGGCTCACGGGAGTGCTATGGAGGGAGGGGCGCGGCTTGGAGGGGACCTAGCCTTGGGGGGGGAACACCTGAAAGTGGCGGACCAGGTTCGGCTGAGGAAGGGATGGGTGGGCCAAGTCACCCATCATCATTAGGGCTGGATGAGAAGAATTGGGGGGGGGGGGGGGGGGGTGGGCAATCCTGGTGGGAAAGAGGGTGTCGTTTGAGGCGTTGAGAGTGGTGGCTGACAGTGGCGGGAGGTATGTGATTGTCAGTGGTAAGCTGCAGGGGGAGCGGGTGGTGTTGGTAAATGTTTACGCCCCAAATTGGGACGATGCGGGGTTTATGCGGCGCATGTTGGGCCGCTTTCCGGACCTGGAGGTAGGGGGCCTGATCATGGGGGGGTGGGGAGGACTTCAACACGGTGCTGGATCCCCCATTGGATCGATCCAAGTCCCGGACGGGTAGGAGGCCAACGGCGGCTAAGGTGTTGAGGGGGTTTATAGATCAAATGGGAGGGGTGGATCCCTGGAGGTTTGCGAGGCCAAGGGCCAGGGAGTACTCGTTTTTCTCCCACGTGCATAAGGCCTATTCGCGGATTGATTTTTTTTTCCTGAGCAGGGGGCTGGTTTCGAGGGTGGAGAATGTTGAATACTCTGCCATTGCCATTTCGGATCATGCCCCGCACTGGGTGGACCTCGGGCTGGGGGAGGAGAGGGACCAGCGTCCGCTCTGGTGCTTGGAGGTGGGGCTGCTGGCAGACGAGGAGGTGGTCGGGAGTGTTCGGGGGTGTATTGAGAGGTACCTTGAGGCCAATGATAACGGGGAGGTCCGAGTGGGGACGGTCTGGGAGGCATTGAAGGCGATGATTAGAGGGCAGTTGATTTCCATCCGAACCCATAGGGAGAGGGGGGAAGCAGAGGGAGAGGGAGAGATTGATAGGGGAGATGGTGAGGGTGGATAGGAGATATGCGGAGGTTCCGGAGGAGGGATTGCTGGGGGAGAGGCGTAGCCTTCAGGCCAGGTTCGACCTATTGACTACCAGAAAGGCGGAAGCTCAGTGGAGGAAAGCACAGGGGGCGGTGTATGAACATGGGGAGAAGGCGAGCAGGATGCTTGCACACCAGCTCCGAAAGCGAGACGCGGCCAGGGAGATTGGGGGAGTGACGGGTAGAGTTGGGAAGGTGGTGTGGAGGGGGGTAGACGTTAATGGGGTCTTTAGGGAGTTTTATGGGGAACTGTACCAGTCCGAACCCCCGGTGGGGGGGGGGGGGGGGGGGGGGGGGGGAGGAGGAGAGAGAGAGAGAGAGAGAGAGAGAGAATGGGGCGCTTCTTGGACAAGCTGCGATTTCCGAGGGTGGAGGGGAGGCAGGTCGAGGGACTGGGGGTGCCGATTGAGCTGGAGGAGCTGGTTAAAGGGATAGGGAGCATGCAGTCGGGGAAGGTGCCGGTGCCGGATGGGTTTCCGGCCGAATTTTATAAAAGGTATGCGGACCTGTTGGGCCCCCTGTTGGTCTGGTCCTTTAACGAGGCAAGGGAGGGGGGGCTTTGCCCCCAACTATGTCACGGGCGCTGATTTCCTTGATCCTGAAGCGGGACAAGGACCCTCTGCAGTGTGGGTCATATAGGCCGATCTCGCTGCTAAATGTAGACACCAAGCTGCTGGCAAAGATCTTAGCCACAAGAATAGAGGATTGTGTGCCGGGGGTCATTCACAAGGACAGACGGGGTTTGTGAAGGGAAGGCAGTTGAATACTAACATACGAAGGCTCCTCAACGTTATTATGATGCTGGCTGTGGAAGGGGTGGCGGAGATAGTGGTGGCATTAGATGCGGAGAAGGCCTTTGATAGGGTTGAGTGGGGATATCTGTGGGAGGTGTTGGAAAGGTTTGGGTTTGGGGAGGGGTTTGTCCGTTGGGTGAGGTTGCTTTATGAGGCCCCGATGGCGAGTGTAGCCACGAATAGGAGGAGGTCGGAGTACTTTCGGCTGTACCGGGGACGATACAGGGGTGTCCCCTGTCCCCCTTGCTCTTTGCGTTGGCAATTGAGCCCCTGGCCATGGCGTTGAGGGAGTCAGGGAACTGGAGGGGCCTGGTGCGGGGTGGAGAGGAGCATCGAGTGTCGCTTTATGCGGACGACCTGTTGCTGTATGTGGCGGATCCGGTGGGGGGATGCCGGAGGTGATGAGGATTCTTAGTGAATTTGGGGGCTTCTCTGGGTATAAGCTGAACCTGGGCAAGAGCGAGTTGTTCGTGGTGCACCCGGGGGATCAGGAGGAGGGGATTGGTAGGCTCCCACTGAAGCAGGCAGGAGCCCAGGTGGCTGGGAGCTGGGGGCCGCTGCACAAGCCCAACATCACAAGGTTGGTGGAGCAGATGGAGGAGGAGTTCAGAAGGTGGGATATGTTACCGCTGTCACTGGCGGGGAGGGTGCAGTCTGTTAAGATGACGGTGCTCCCGAGGTTCTTGTTCCTGTTCCAGTGCCTTCCAATCCTTATCCCGAAGGCCTTTTTTTTTAAGGAGAGTTAACAGGAGTATTACGGGATTTGTGTGGGCGCATGGGACTCCGAGGGTGAGACGGGTGTTCTTGGAACGGGGCAGGGATGGGGGGGGCTGGCGCTGCCCAACCTCTGTGGGTACTATTGGGCTGCCAAAGCAGCGATGGTGCGTAAGTGGGTAATGGACGGGGAAGGGGCAGCATGGAAGAGGATGGAGATGGCGTCCTGTGTGGGCACGAGCCTAGAGGCGCTGGTAACGGCGCCGTTGCCGCTCCCTCCAACGAGGTATACCACGAGCCCAGTGGTGGCGGCTACCCTCAAAATTTGGGGGCAATGGAGACGGCATAGGGGGGAAGTGGGGGGCTCGATGGAGGCTCCGATACAGGGGAACCATCGGTTTGTTCCAGGGAGCATTGATGGCGGATTTCTGGGCTGGCACAGGGTAGGGGTTAGGAGGTTGAGGGACCTGTTTATGGAGGGGAGGTTCGGGAGCTTGGGGGAGTTAGAGGGGAAGTTTGGGCTCCCCCCGGGGAACATGTTTCGGTACATGCAGGTTAGGGCGTTTGCCAGGCGGCAGGTGGAGGGGTTCCCCTTCTTGCCCCCACGTGGGGTACGGGACAGGGTGCTCTCGGGGGTGTGGGTTGGAGGAGGGTGGATTTCGGACATATACCGGGTAATGCAGGAGGTAGACGAGGCCTCGGTGGAGGAACTGAAGGGTAAATGGGAAGAGGAGCTGGGTGAGGAGATTGAGGAGGAGACGTGGGCGGATGCCCTGGAGAGAGTGAATTCCTCCTCTTCCTGTGCGAGGCTTAGCCTCATACAGTTCAAGGTGCTGCATAGGGCCCACATGACTGGGACGAGGATGAGTAGGTTTTTCGGGGGCTAAGACAGGTGTGCTAGGTGCTCGGAGAGCCCAGCGAACCACGCCCATATGTTTTGGGCGTGCCCAGCGCTGGGGGAGTTTTGGAAGGGGGTAGCAAAGACGGTGTCGAGGGTGATGGGATCCAGGGTCAAGCCAGACTGGGGAGTCTCAATTTTTGGGGTTGCAGTGGAGCCAGGAGTGCAGGAGGCAAAAGAGGCCAGTGTCCTGGCCTTTGCGTCCCTAGTAGCCTGGCGGAGGATTCTTCTTCAGTGGAAGGATGCGAGGCCTGTATCAACCCGGTTGGGGTGGGGGTTTGGTTCGGTGGGAGGGAGAATTGTGTACATGGGTTTGTTGAATGTGGCGGATTATCTCTTTCCCTTTTGTTGTTTGCTTTTTTTTTGTTTTTGTAGTTGCTTTTGTTGGTTGTTGTTCTTGGGTTTTTACCATGGTTGTTTTGTTGTTTATATTTTGTGAAAATCTTAATAAAAATTATTTTTAAAAAAAAACTTTATACACAGGTGATATTCAAAATGGATGGGTTGCTTAATTGGAATGTAGAGTCAGGTTTCAGGAAGCAAGTGAGATGTTGTATCTGTTAACTGTAAAGCTATTTCTTTGCTGCTAATGTGCTTAATTCTGCGTTCAAATTAAAGTTTGTTTTAATATAAAAGCTTTCTACTGGTCAGTGTTACCACTCCTGTGGTGCAATAACATTGCCTCACAGTTATACCAAAAGCATATAGCTGGGTTCTAATCTGAGATCTTTTTTAAAAATAACTTTAATGCACCCAATTATGTTTCCAATTAAGGGGCAATTTTAGTGGGCCAATCAACTTATCCTGCACATCTTTTGGGGTTGTGGGGAGTAAGACCCATGCAGACACGGGAGAATGTGTAAACTCCACATGTACAGTGTGGGGCCAGGATTGAGCTTGGGTCCTAACCACTGTGCCACCATGCTTCCCTAATGCAGGATCTTAACCAAAATTGGAGTTCTGTTCTGGCATTTTGTACATCAAAGAGACTTTGTGTGTCAACAAGACCATTGTAACATTAAACATGCTTTGTTATTCATTTTCATCTTAAAACCTGTGCTTAATTGTTAAACTGTGGGAGGATAAAGGAGCATTGTGGTATAAAAGAACAATACAGCACAGGAACAGCCCTTTTGGCCCTCCAAGCCTGCGCTGATCACGTGTCCTATCTGGACCAACCGCCTCTATCCTTCTATACCCAATTGTTCATATGCCTATCCAGATAAGTCTTTAAGGTCACTAACGTATCTGCCTCGACCACCTCTCTTGGCAGTGCATTCCAGGCCACCACCACCCTCTGAGTAAAAAAACTTCTCCCGCACATCTCCACTGAATCTTTCCCCCCCTCACCTTCAACTTGTGCCCCCTTGTAATTGTCATTTCCGCCTTGGGAAAAAGCCTCCAACTGTTCACCCTATCTATACCCCTAATAATTTTATAAAATTCTACCAGGTTTTGGCCTCCCTCTCTCCAGGGAGAACAATCCCAGTTTATTCAATCTCTCCTCATAGCGAATACCCTCGACCCTGCATACCAGTCAACACCTTGGTAAACTTTTTCTGTACTCTCTCCAAAGCCTCCATGTCTTTCTGGTAGTGTGGTGACCAGAATTGGACACAGTATTCCAAATGTGGCCTAACAACGTTCTAAATAATTGTAACATGATTTTCAAGTTTTTATACTCGATACTCCATCCTATGAAGGCAAGCATGCCATATGCTTTCTTTACCACCATTTCCATCTGTGCTGCCACTTTTAAGGATCTGTGGACTTGCACACCCAAATCTCTCTGTGTCTCTATGCTCCTGATGGTTCTGCCATTTATTTTATAGCGCCCACCTGAATTGGATCTACCACAATGTATCACCTCGCATTTGTCCGGGTTAAATTCCACCTGCCATTTCTGTGCCCAATTTTGCAGCTCATGTATATCCTGTTGTATTCTCTGACAATCTTCATTACTATCCGCAACTCCTGCAATCTTAGTATCATCTGCAAACTTGCTAATCAGACCCACTACGTTTTCATCCAAGTCATTTATATATATTATAAGAGCAAAGATCTCAGTACTGATCCCTGCGGAACATCACAAGTTACAGACCTCCATTCGGAAAAACACCCTTCCACTGCTACTCTCTGTCTCCTATGGCCAAGCCAGTTCTGGATCCATCCAGCTAGTTCACCTCGACCCCATGTGATCCAATCTTTTGCACCAGCCTGTCATGCGGGACTTTATCAAATGCTTTACTAAAGTCCATGTAGGCAATAGCCACAGCCCTTCCCATATCAATCATTTTTGTCACCTCCTCAAAAAATTTAATCAAATTAGTGAGACATGACTTCCCTCACACAAAACTATGCTGTCTATCGCTAATAAGACCATTCACTTCCAAATGTGCATAGATCCTGGGCTGGATTCTCCGCCCCGCCACATTTCTGCCTCGACCCGCCAGCGGAATTCTCCGTTCCGCTGGCCTGTCAATAGGGTTTCCCATTGTGGGGCAGCTCCACGCCGTCGGGAAACCTCCTGGCGCAGGCAAAAGTGAGAATCCCGCCGGCAGAAATTCCAGCCCCCCATCTCTGAAAATCTTTTCCAACACTTTCACTATCACTGACGTCAAGTTCACTGCCCTATAATTACACAAATTATCCTTGCAACCCTTCTTAAATAAATTGGCTAACCTACAATCCTCTGGGATCTCACCTGTGGTCAATGAGGACACAAAGATTCCTGTCAGAGGCCCAGTGATTTACTCTCATGTCTCCCTCAGTAATCTGGGATAGATGCCATCTGGCCCTGGGGATTTGGCTACCCTAATGCTTTTTAACACACCGAACACTTCCTCAGTCGTAATAACGACCTGTTCTAAAGTGTTTACACATCCCTCTGAGACACTACCAATCATCCAATTTTCCATGTTTAATAAAAATGTTTTCCACCGATCCTGGGACTGTCCTCCACGTTTGATGAATAAAGTAAAAGTTATGGTTGTTTGAGTATGGGTTCTATTCTGGGATCTACCCATCCAGTTATAACATCAACTGGGATGGTAACACAACACCATCAAAAACAGATCAAATGGCGAAGGATTGATGGACTTTTCATATACGAGTTTTAAAGAAAACCGAGACGATGGTTTAAAACCCTGGGATGCTCAAAGGAGAGAATTTGGTTCAATTTATAAACAACAAAGCACAGGATATAGAATTGCTGCTATTCAGAAAACCTGCTGGGGAGGTTAGCCAAGTTTGAAAGGTATCGCTCCAAAGGGAAGAAAAGACCAATTCAGACAATGCTATTTTGTGGAGATAAGGGGCTGAGATAAAAATGAGATTACTGGGGAACTAGGCCTTGAAAACGGTGGGAACCAGATATAGAGAAGAGAAAACTATTGGAAGTGTTTCTTTGCACTCGCAATGTACAAAATCAGCAATTATAATAAATTTGAGGTGATATTTTGCAAAACTGACCAGAACACCAATAATAATGTGTGGGGCTCTTTTCGCTCGAAAATAAAAGACTGAAGAGTGATTTAATAGGTCTTTAAGTTTAAGAAACAATTTGATAAGAGCAGAAATAGAAACAAGGATTTTCCTGTTAGGCTTAAATGGGGGGACAGCAGTGGTTCGAGGAGGCACCACCTTCCGAAGAGCAACTGGGGATGGGCAATAAATGTTAGCCTAGCCAGCGATACCCACATCTCGTAAATGAATTGGTCAATTAATGGCCAGAGGAGGGGTTCGCCATCCAATTAAAGATAGTGAGAGGGATCTCATAGCTGGAGGCTAATGGGAGGTTCTCCAGTTTGGAAACAACAGAACAATGCCATGGCAGTGAGAGGGCACAACACACCCAAAATGCCCTCTCTCAACACTTTTCAGGCAAAATATTTTAAAATGGTCTTTTGTTTCTGGGCCCCCTGTGGTGAATGTATAAACATTATTAATTCACCACTATACTGTGTTGCATTGTACCTTGCTATTAATCCTGTGGGCTCCATCTATGGGCCACTGTGTGGCTTCACCCACAGGGGGAGATGTGGAGCATGTACGGGCTCCGCCCCTTATAAGAAGTATAAGAGCAGCAGTCCTGCGGGACCACCTTCAGTATTGTATTAGTCGCAGGCAGGCAAAGTTGTAAGCTGATTAAAACCACGGTTTACTTCAACTCGAGTCTCTGAGTGAATTGATGGTCGCATCACCCCCATGGTGCCCTTCCAACAGGCAGCCTGCAGCTGTTGTCAATCCCTGGCAGGCAGACAGGACCACTGAGCTGTCCTGCCTAGTTGCCTTGCCTGCTACTGGGAGGCAGCCTACAGCTAGCTAAGCTGTCCCCTGCCACCTGCGAGCACCTGTAGCCCCCAGATGTATTTAAGCGATTAACTAGTTTAATTGGCTACCCATCACTTGGGGCAGGTAGCTTTGCCACCTCCCACCCGATCCCTACTCCAGGGAATAGCCTGGGGGGTGGGTGGGTTGGAGCCAGGGAACCAGTACACGGACCGGTAACATTATTTTTAGCGCTCGCCT
This sequence comes from Scyliorhinus canicula, assembly GCF_902713615.1. Taxonomy (NCBI): domain Eukaryota; kingdom Metazoa; phylum Chordata; class Chondrichthyes; order Carcharhiniformes; family Scyliorhinidae; genus Scyliorhinus; species Scyliorhinus canicula. The sequence continues at coordinate 229,491,208 of NC_052149.1, read as the reverse complement.
GCCACTGTTCCCTGCCTCTGGGCCAGTCGAAGAATTCCACATTTCTACTTGTGGGCAAGGGCAGAGCTAGGATCGTTATCATCACTAATCAATGCAGTAGAGCATTCCAGAGAAAGCTCTTTACTCAGAGAGTGATGAGAATGTAGAACTTGCTACCTCAGGGAATAGTTCAGGCGAATAAAGAGATGCATTTAAAGGAGGCTAGATAAGCACGTAAGGGAGAAAGGAATCAAATGAAATGTCGATAAGAGTTAGATGAAGAAGGATGGGGGGAGGCTCACATGGTGCATCAACACTGACATTGAGAAGTTGTACTGAATGGTCTGTTTTTGTGCTGTTAATTACTTTGTAATGTCACTGGAGGATTAACCCCTTAGTCTTCTTGAAGGAGAACAATTTCATCACTCTGAATTTACACTGCTGATTTAAGGGCTGCATCAATCTCTATCCATAAACCTCCGGAGATTTCATGTTCAATATTTTATTGATCTTGCCTCTGATCACCCTAAAGAGCATCGAGAGAGAGTTAAAAGAAAACCCTACACTGCCCATTTTTCTCTTTGCTGTTTGAAGGACCTTGTGGTGCACAATTGTGGTTGCGTCATCGTAAATAAACAACATAGACTGCACTGCATAAAAATTCATTGGCCATGGAGTACTTTGGGACACCCGAGGGTATGAATGGCATGATTTAAGCAAGAGTTATTTTTCTTTCTTGGCTTCTCTCAATGCTTCAAAAGTAAAAGCAATGTGACATACCAAACGCAAACTAACATAATTCTTTACTGCGCATGTTAGAATGGTTTCGGGTCACAATAGAACTCCTCACCATATTAGAATTTCAAAATTAAATTAGCCAAGCATAACTAAGGAGTAGCCAATGGTTTCTGATATGAATGAGTTGTATATACTTGTTAAAATCTGATGCCATTGAATCCTTCTCCCATTTCTTTGCACACATTTACAAAAGTTGCAACATACACTCATTAATTGGGTTCAATTGGATTTACCTGACCCGCTCTTTGGGATCACCAAAGGTTTCTTTCAGATGGGAGAAATCAGGGTAGTAGTTCACCGAAGGGGCAATGACTTCAAGCAGACCTGACAGAATTTCATTTGGAAATCTAGGGAGAAAGTGAAATTAAAACAATTAATGGTTGATCCGTACAGACAGCATTCATGGAGCCAATTCCACAAAGGTTGCCAAGAGCCACGGCGGCATCAAAGGTTACTACCAAGAACTACCTGACCACCCTCGCCCCCCCTCATTCCTCTGGCTCACCAGTTTCCACCTCCCCTCTCCACCTTGTCCTGAAGGTGTCAAGCCTTTGCTGGAGTTTGGCTCTAGTCATCCTATGATGCCTCACCCAAAGCCCATTATATACGTGCAAGTCTTCAATATGAACGAGGCTCATGGGAACCCAGCCAAAACCTTCTTTCAACCAGTGAGCATCAGCACATATATGCATTTAGAATCATACAGCACAGAATAAGGTTAACGTCCCCATCTCATCTGTGCTCGTCTCTTTATCAGAACTATACAATCAGTGCCACTGCTGCACTCTTTCCTCATTGTCCTGCCAACTTGTTCTTTTCAAATATTTAACCAACTCCTTTTTGACAGTTACTGTTGACTCTGCTTCTCCCACAATTTCAGGCAATGCATTCAGGGTCATACAACTCACTGTGGAAAATGGACGCACTTTATCTCTGGGATTTTTACCATAAATCTGTGTCGAATCTAAATCAAACCCTCCGTACAAAGCAGGAGGAATTCCCTCCTCCAAACTAGAAACCCAGAAGATACCGCAGTGATGTCAAGCACGATCAGACAATGTTCACAAAGTTTGGGGGTTGTTTCCCACCCCAGGTTTTGAGCCCTTAACTAGACCATCTCTGTTCACAGACTCGCTAGCTAGGGGCACACTGCCACCCACGTTAGCACAGGCCTCAATCTCGCTGATACCTAAGAAAGACAAAGACGCAACGGAATGTGGGTCATACAGACCCATATCTCTGCTGAACGCAGACGCCAAAATACTGGCCAAAATCCTAGCCAAAAGGCTAGAAGACTGTGTACCTGAGGTGGTCACAGAGGACCAGACGGGCTTCGTCAAAGGTAGGCAGCTCACCTCGAACATCAGACGCCTGCTGAACGTGATAATGACCCCCTCCGGGGAGAGAACACAAGAGGTGATCGTCTCCCTGGACGCAGAAAAGGCCTTCGACAGAGTCGAATGGAAATACCTCATAGAGGTACTGGAGCGGTTCGGGCTTGGAACAGGGTTCACCGCGTGGGTAAAGCTCCTATACAACGCCCCCATGGCGAGTGTATGGACCAACAATACCAACTCCCAATACTTCCAGCTGCACAGGGGCACCAGACAAGGATGCCCACTGTCCCCGCTGCTGTTTGCACTAGCAATCGAACTGCTAGCAATTGCGCTCAGGGCAGCAAAAAATTGGAGGGGGATCCGAAGGGGAGGTAGAGAGCACAGAGTCTCACTCTATGCAGATGATCTGCTCCTCTACATCTCGGACCCACAAAGCAGCATGGACGGAATCATCGCGCTCCTGAAAGAGTTTGGAGCCTTCTCGGGCTACAAACTCAACATGAGCAAAAGCGAGATCTTCCCAGTACACCAGCAAGCGCTGGACAAACTTATCATGGCGTTCGTATGGGGGGGTAAAAATGCTAGGATCCCAAAGAAGGTCCTACAGAAAACAAAATCCAGGGGGGGGCTAGCCCTCCCGAATCTACAATTCTACCACTGGGCGGCAACAGCCGAGCGAGTAAGGGGATGGATCCAGGAGCCAAGTGGGTGGGTGCGGAGGAGGCCTCCTGCATGGGGACCTCCCAAGAGCTGCAGACTGGCTGTCCGACCTCTCGGACTCTCTCCAAATGGAGAAAATCAAATTCGCCATCCGAGGGTCGGACGACGGCTTCCACAGAACGTGGGAGCCATTCATGCAACTGTTCCGGGACCTGTTTGTGGCCAACGTACAAGAGGAAGAATAGTCGGGCGAGTTACAGCATTGAAGAACCTTTTCACTATCAAGGAGACATTAAACAAAGGTCCCACCTACAACAAATTCACTTTCCCTCTTGTTCCCATATTCCCCAAGTCCTCTCTATCTCAGTCTCGAATACACTCAATGACTGAACATCCAGTCTCTGAAGTTGACGGTTCCAGAAATTCATATCCCTCTGGAAAATGGCTGACCCCTTATCTTGAGGCTATAACGCTTGGTTTTAAAACTCTCCAGATGGGGGAAACAGGCTCTTGGCATCAAGTCCCCTTAAAAATGTTATACATTTCAATTAGATCATCTCGCATTCTCCTAAACTCCAGAACAAAGGCTTCTTCTGCTCTATCGCTCCTCATGCAACAGTGCTCTCACCTCCCGAATCAAACTCGTAAACCTCAGTGCATCCTTCTTAAGTGTATCCTTTTCTGGGACAGTGCACCAAAACGGTACACGTTACTCTAAATGTGATCTTATTAAAGCCCTATATGACTGCAGCAATATATACTCCAAAGTCCCTTAAATAAAAGTGGACATACATTTTTCTGTTCCACATTCCCGGAGGAAGGTGCAGTGCTCCGAAAGCTAGTGATTTGAAACAAACCTGTTGGACTTTAGCCTGGTAAGACTTCTTACTGTATATTCCCTACTAAAATGGATAATTTCACACTTCCCTACATTACACGCTCCATTTGCCACCTACTTGACCAATAATTAAACCTAACTTACAAAGATAGTACCAGAACTAAAAGATTAGAGCTATTGGAAGAACTGAACAGTTTGGGGCATTCATCTTTAGAAAGATGAACATTTGTAAGCGACCAAATAAAAGTCTTCAAAATTATGAACGGTTCGGCCAGGAGAGTTCTGGAGAGAATGTCTCAACTTCTGGGAGAATCCAAAATTAAGGGACAAAAGTACAAGATAATAAATCCGAGGGCATGCTTCCCACACCCTAGCGTACATTTCGGGGGTGAGCCCACTTACACTTTGGCAGCTTTCCCTGTGGCAGCTTTCCCTGCTCCTAAGTTCTTGGGAATGGTCCTTTAATTAGCAGGAGGCAAGACTTCCATCCATCTCCAGAAGGAACCCCCGAGTTGCCTGCCTGACAGAAGTGCCAGAAGGAACGATTGACACTAATGATGCTGCACGTCAGCCAAGGAGGAGGCATTCAGTGATGGGCCCAGACAGGGTGGCACAGTAGCACAGTGGTTAGAACGGATGCTTCAAGGCTCCAGGGTTCCAGGTTCGATTCTAGGCCTGGGTCACTGTCTGCGCGGTGTCCCTGCACATTCTCCCCGTGTATGCGTGTGTTTCCTCCGGGTGCTCCGGTTTCCTCCCACAGTGCAAAGATGTGCAGGTTAGGTGGATTGGCCATGCTAAATTACCCCGTAGTTAAAGGTTAGGTGCGGTTATAGGGTGGGGGAGTGGGCTTAGTCAAGGTGCTCTTTCAGAGAGGGTCAATGGGCTGAATGGTCTCCTCCTGTACTATAGTGATTCTATGATTCTAACTGAACCACTGATAGGTCGGTCACTCACCCGAGCTCGGCCAATGATTTTGTTGCCAAGCATGGGAACACCACCAACACACAGAGCCCCAGTTTACAGGTCTACCCGCCTCTTTTCCTGCCCATGGGTGATCCCTAAAATTTAGCACATTGTTATGAATAAATTCAATAAGGAAAATAGAAGCAGCACCGAGGACCCTGTGTATACCGCAGGGCAAGAGTTAAATCTGGGGGAAAGGTAATTATGATGTGATGAGGCAAGACTTAGGATGCATCGGATGGGGAGGGAAACTGCAGGGGATGAGCACAATTGAAATGTGGAGCTTGTTCAAGGAACAGCTACTGTGTGTCCTTGATAAGTATGTACCTGTCAGGCAGGGTGGAAGTGGTCGAGCGAGGGAACCGTGGTTTACTAAAGTAGTTGAAACACTTGTCAAGAGGAAGAAGGAGGCTTATGTAAAGATGAGACATGAAGGTTCAGTTAGGGTGCTCGAGAGTTACAAGTTAGCTCGGAAGGACCTAAGGAGAGAGCTAAGAAGAGCCAGGAGGGGACATGAGAAGGCTTTGTCAGGTAGGATCAAGGACAACCCTAAAGCTTTCTATAGATATGTCAGGAATAAAAGAATGACTAGGGTAAGAATAGGGCCAGTCAAGGACAGTAGTGGGAAGTTGTGCGTGGAGTCCGAGGAGATAGGAGAGGTGCTAAATGAATATTTTTCGTCAGTATTCACACAGGAAAAAGACAATGTTGTCTAGGAGAATACGGAGATACAGGCTACTAGACTAGAAGGGCTTGAGGTTCATAAGGAGGAAGTGTTAGCAATTCTGGAAAGTGTGAAAATAGATAAGTCCCCTGGGCCGGATGGGATTTATCGTAGGATTCTCTGGGAAGCTAGGGAGGAGATTGCTGAGCCTTTGGCTTTGATCTTTATGTCATCATTGTCTACAGGAATAGTGCCAGAAGACTGGAGGATAGCAAATGTTGTCCCCTTGTTCAAGAAGGGGAGTAGAGACAGCCCTGGTAACTATAGACCAGTGAGCCTTACTTCTGTTGTGGGCAAAGTCTTGGAAAGGTTTATAAGAGATAGGATGTATAATCATCTGGAAAGGAATAATTTGATTAGAGATAGTCAACACGGTTTTGTGAAGGGTAGGTCGTGCCTCACAAACCTTATTGAGTTCTTTGAGAAGGTGACCAAACAGGTGGACGAGAGTAAAGCAGCTGATGTGGTGTATATGGATTTCAGTAAAGCGTTTGATAAGGTTCCCCACGGTAGGCTATTGTAGAAAATATGGAGGCATGGGATTCAGCAGTTTGGATCAGAAATTGGCCAGCTGGAAGAAGACAAAGGATGGTGGTTGATGGGAAATGTTCAGACTGGAGTCCAGTTACTCGGGTGTACCACAAGGATCTGTTTTGGGGCCACTGCTGTTTGTCATTTTTATAAATGACCTGGAGGAGGGCATAGAAGGATGAGCGAGTAAATTTGCAGATGACACTAAAGTCGGTGGAGTTGTGGACAGTGCGGAAGGATGTTACAAGTTACAGAGGGACATAGATAAGCTGCAGAGCTGGGCTGAGAGCACAGGAACAGGCCCTACGGCCCTCCAAGGCTGCGCCGACCATGCTGCCCGACTAAACTAAAATCTTCTACACTTCCTGGGTCCGTATCCCTCTATTCCCATCCTATTCATGTATTTGTCAAGATGCCCCTTAAATGTCACTATCGTCCCTGCTTCCACCACCTCCTCCGGCAGCGAGTTCCAGGCACCCACTACCCTACAACTGAAAATACAACATCAATGTTGTTAATAAAATGTACAAACGATAACTTTATAAGCAATAATAACAATGTTAAATGTACAAATTAACCATTTATATTGCAACGGAAACTTATTTTTAAAAGGTGAGGGGAAAAATGATAACAGAATATATTCAGAAAACGGTTGGAGTGATTTAGCTCATCTGAGAAATGACCTACTTCAATCGATAAATTTGAATCATACTTAATAATTTTGCTCACTAATTAGCTGCTGGAAATTTATAACAACTAAAATGGAAGAGACCCCATCAACTAAGCTTCATTTGAAGGACAATTACAGAAAAAGATTTACAAGTAGGCAAAGTGACACTGAAGTGTTACTGTTAAATGTGGTACAAGAACAGCAATGGAATTGTCCACTTGATGAACAGTTTTGTTGTTAGTTGATCACCTGTGGCTCATAAGTAAGACACTATGTTGCATTGGGCATGAACAATCATGGATCAGCATACTGAAATCTTTTAGGGTCGCAGGACTAGTTGATGACCATAGATATATTGAAGAAGGAGGCTAATCGGCCTATAGAGTCTACACCGATCCCCCAAACAAGCACTCTACCTAGGCCCACTCCCCAGCCCTATCCCCGTAACCCTACATAACCTGTGCATCTTTGGACACTAAGGGGCAAGTTAACATGGCCAATCCACCTAACGTGCATATCTTTGGACTGTGGGAGGAAACCAGAGCACCCGGAGGAAACACATGTACACTGGGAGAAAGTGCAAACTCCACCCAAGGCTGGAATTGAACCCGGATCTCTGGCGCTGTGAGACAGCAGTGCTAACACTGTGCCACCATGCTAAGGGTATTAATGTTGCAGATGTGTAGAACCTTAGTTAGGCCACACTTGGAGTATAGTGTTCAATTCTGGTCGCCACACTATCAGAAGGAGAGGGTGTAGAAGAGATTTACCAGGATGTTGCCTGCTATGGAGGGCATTAGCTATGAGGAGAGGTTGAATAAACTTGGTTTGTTCTCACTGGAACGACGGAGGTAGAAGGGGCGACCTGATAGAGGTTTACAAAATTATGAGGGGCATAGACAGAGTGGATAGTCAGAGACTTTTCCCAGGGGAGAGTGGTCAATTACTAGGGAACATATGTTTAAGGTGCTAGGGACAAGGTTTAGAAGCGATGTACGAGGCAAGTTTTTCTTACACAAAGGGTAGTGGGTGCCTGGAACTCGCTGCCGGAGGAGGTGGCGGAAGCGATAGTGACGTTTAAGGGGCATCTTGACAAATACATGAATAGGAAGGGAATACAGGGATATGGACCCAGGAAGTGTAGAAGATTTTAGTTTAGATGGGCAGCATGATCGGCGCAGCCTTGGAGGGCCGAAGGGCCTGTTCCTGTGCTTTACTTTTCTTTGTTCTTATTAAAAAAGCATATGGGTTCATTGGCTTAAAAATAGTGGCACAGTTTATAAAAGAACGGAAGTTATGCTAAACCTTTATAAGTCACTCATTAGGCTCAGGTCGAGTATCAAGAAGTCTAGGCAGAGATGGGCCAGAGATTTACTAGAATGATACAAGGGATGAGAGGCTTCAGCTATGGGACAGGAAACGTTGTGATTGTTCCCTTTGGAACAGAGATGGGCAAGGGGAGATTTGATAGAGGTATTCAAAATCATGAAGGGTTTTGATAGAGTTATTTACTCTATTTTCAATGGCAGGGGTTCAGTAACCAGAGGAAACGAGTTGAAATGATAATTAAGCAGTCAGTTATGACAATCCGGAACACAAGGTCTGAAAGGTTGGTGGAACAAATTCAATGCATTTCAAAAGGGAATTCAATAACTAGTTTAAAAGGAGAAAATTGTAGAGTCAAGGGAAATGGCAGTGGGAAGTGGAACTAATTGGATAAGCCCTTTCAAAGAGCTGGCACTGGTATAATAAGTCAAAGGGCTTCCGATCTGTGCTGTCTGATTCTATGCGAAATAAAAAGTCAACTTGTGCTATTTATGGGTACCCTGACATTTATGAATTGTGGGATATATACCCAAACTAAATTTAAAAGTTACATTTCTGTCTTAAGTACTCTTCCTGAAATTTCTCTTAAATTGAGTTCACAACACAGAAACAGGGATCATTCTAACCCTCTCTCCCTCGTGCATTTATTTAGCTTCCCCTTCAATGCATCCATGATATTGGTCTCAGAAACGCCTTGCAGTAATGACTTCCACATTCTCACTACTTTCTGGGTGGAGAAATGTATGTTGAATTCCCTCTTGGATTTATTAATAAATGTGACAAACTTTGACCCGGAAGTATCACAAATAAGAAAAATTTGTAATTACATTAAAATGTTTGTGTAATTGTTTTTTTAATGTTTGAAAATAAATCTGAAGAGTTTGTACCACTTGTAAGAGATCAACTATATTTTCTGCCTAAGAAGAAACACTGGTCCATGTGACGTGGTGATCATTGAGCTGGAAGCAGTACCACATAAAGGAAGTTAAAATACAGAGGCCGTGTTACAGAGAGGCACAAAGAGGAAAGGGAAGTGCTGGAGAGCGAAGATGATCAGCAGGCAGAATCAGAGAGCTGCATCCCTGAATGGTCAGAAAGCATGGTTAGGAATGCTGCTGCCGTTTCATTTTCAGCTATACCATGCAAAGGTAAAGGTGGTTCTGGTAGATCCATGCTACCAGGACTGAGAGGGGCTGAGAGTTGAGACAGTTCAGGAAAGAAGTGCACCAATGTAGAAGATTCTATGGGGAAATCTTGTTTACACGGATGCTGTTGCCCGTGGAGAATTGTCCTTGAAGGAAAGGCACGGCATTCTGCCCAAGAAAGGTCCGAGCTTGGAAGAACTTTGTGGCTGAAATAGGTGCCATTTAGGCAAAGCAGACTGCCTAGAAAATCCACGAGTTCCATCTTTGTTATATTTGCTATTCCAGGTGTAATTGATAGTTCAAATCAATAGTGTTTTGCCGTGTTAATTTGTGTTTCAAGTAAATTCTGATTTGTGTTAAGAGTAAAAGTTACAAAAAGTGAAATGTTGTCCAGTAATTTCTACATGTGTGGCTCATTCAGTAAATTTGGTTCTTTGGATTTATGGATCCTCCACAGGGATCTTAACAGTAACTAGCTTATATTTATAACCACTAGTACTGGTTTTGTCCACAAGTGGAAATATTCCCTCTACGTCTAATCCTATCCAATCCTTTTTTCTTTTTTTTTTAAATTTTAGATTACCCAATTATTTTTTCCAATTAAGGGGCAATTTAGCGTGGCCAATCCACCTACTCTGCACATTTTTGGGTTGTGGGGGCGAAACCCACGCAGACACGGGGAGAATGTGCAAACTCCACACAGACAGTGACCCAGAGCCGGGATCGAACCTGGGACCTCAGCGCTGTGAGGCGGTTATGCTAACCACTTGGCCACCGTGCTGCCCTATCCTATCCAATCCTTTCAAAATCTTAAAGGCCTCCATCAGATCCATGTAATATCTGACGTACCCTGCATCCCACAGATTCCAACTTTGCCTTGGGTGGGGGGGGCGGTTCTACAGCACTTTTCACAACCACAAAATACTCCAAACTGCTTTCCAATCAAATAGGTACCTTTTGAAGTGTAGTCACTATTGTAATGTAATACAACACAACAGCCAACTTGCACACAGCAAAGTCTCAGAAACAGCAATGTGGTAATGACCAGATGATAAGTTTTAGTGATATTGATGGAGGGACAACTATTTTAAAAAAAAATTTTTTAGTGTACACAATTATTTTTTTCCAATTAAGGGGCAATTTAGTGTGGCCAATCCACCTACTCTGCACATCTTTGGGTTGTGGGGGCGAAACCCACGCAAACACGGGGGGGATGTGCAAACTCCACACGGACACGGACAGTGACCCAGAGCCGGGATCGAAGCTGGGAACTCGGAGCCATGAGACAGCAGTGTTAACCACTGTGCCACCGTGCTGCCCCGGAGGGACAACTATCAGGCCCAGGCAGTCAGGGCAAACATGTCTGCTCTGTTTAGAATTAGTGCCACTGGATGCTTTATGATCACCTGAAAAGGGCAGTCGGGGCCTTGTTTAAAAGCTCATCCAAAAACTAACATAATCCTGACAGTTCAGTATTCTTTCTCTATTGCATTGAGTGTCAGCCTGAATGATGTGCTCGAATCTCTGAAGCGGGAATCTCTTGACCTCCCGACTCAGAGGTAACAACGCTATGCATGAACCACAACTGCCGGTGGCAGAGCGATTAAAACTGGGGATGCACAAGAGACCAGAATTGAAGTAGTACAGAGATCTTGGAGGGTGGTTACAGAGCTGGGAGGGGAAAGGCCACAGAGGGATTTAAAACAAGAATGAGAATTTTAAAACTGAGGCTCTGCTCAACTATACTGTATGGTGGTTTCTTTTCTTCTCTAAAGAGGAAAAGAAAAAAAAAATTGCAAAACCACTATTAACCTCTTTCTCAGACACTGATTCATCTAAAGTTTGTTCAAACATTTTCAATTTCTAAATTCATTCTCAGGATGTGGGTGTTGCTGGCACTTATTGCCCATCCAAGTTGCCTTTGGAAAGATTGTGGTAGGCCGCTGCTTCAGTCCATGTGGTGAAGGTGCTCCCACAATGACGTTTCAGGGTTTTGACTCAGCCAAATTGAATCAAAATACGTCCAAGATAGGATGATGTGCGTGACTTGGTGTTCCAAAGCACTTGAAGACCTGGTACTTCTAGCTAGTGGAGGTTGCAGGTTTTGGAGATGGCAAGTTGCTGCAGTAAATCCTGTAGGTGGCACACCCTGCTGCCATAGTGTGCCAGTGGTTCAGGAGGTGAATGTTTAGGTTAGTGGGTGGAATGCTGATAAAGCAGACTGCAGTGTTAGGTTTCTGGAGTGTTGTTGCAGCTGCGCCCATCCAGTACAGCATGACACTGCTTTCAGTTTTTCACAAGGCCATTGATGGAGCAGGTTATTGAATCCACCTTCATCCACCTATCCAGCTAAGAAAACAACTTTATCCTCCTCAAACACAGCAAATTGTCAGTGAACAATTTTGGGCTTGTTGTCTCGACACCCTTAAACAGAGTGCACGACTATGAGTTGAATACTCCGAGTCCTGTCATCAGTCTCCTGTTTAAACGTTTGTACTTCACAAAGTAACAAGTGTCGTAAATGGACAAGAAACTGACTTCAGAGGCACAGAGCCAGAGGTAATGGCGGAGTGAGAATCTTCAACTTCAAAGGCAGAAATTGTAGATATGGAGGAGTAAGAATCATCTGATCAGATTATGGTTTGAGAGTATCAGCAGCTAGGTCTGCAGCACAGATGGTTAGATCATTAAACCGTGTTTTTCAGCATTTCAGACAGTGGTCTGTAATAAACATTGGCACTGTCTACACCCTGACCTAGATTTCATTTTTTTTTAAAAAGCATTCGCAACAGAAGGTAATGATTAATGCTTACAATTAAGGTGCAGTTCACGAGCACATCCCAAACTAAAAACATTGTAAAACCACAAACTCCTGCTGTTTATTTAGTGTCGCGTCTTCTCATCTATAGGAACTTACTGTCTGCTAAACAGATAAACAGCAATTAAACGCTCTCCAATAGGCAAGTTTATGTATGGTGGTGCTACAGCAATATAGATTGACACCGAGTAAAAATACTGCAGATAGAACATAGAACATAGAACGATACAGCGCAGTACAGGTCCTTCGGCCCTCGATGTTGCACCGACATGGAAAAAACTAAAGGCCATCTAACCTACACTATGCCCTTATCATCCATATGCTTATCCAATAAACTTTTAAATGCCCTCAATGTTGGCGAGTTCACTACTGTTGCAGGTAGGGCATTCCACGGCCTCACCACTCTTTGCGTAAAAATCCCACCTCTGACCTCTGTCCTATATCTATTACCCCTCAATTTAAGGCTATGTCCCCTCGTGCTAGCCACCTCCATCCGCGGGAGAAGGCTCTCGCTGTCCACCCTATCTAACCCTCTGATCATTTTGTATGCCTCTATTAAGTCACCTCTTAACCTTCTTCTCTCTAACGAAAACAACCTCAAGTCCATCAGCCTTTCCTCATAAGATTTTCCCTCCATACCAGGCAACATCCTGACCATCTTAAATATAAACAGAAAATAATGGGAATACTCAACAAGTCAGGCAGTATCTGTAGAGACTGAAACATTCTCCCATCTGGGAACTACCTCCCCCGGCAGTGGCGTGGATTGTGGGGTATTTCTCGCTGTGGAGGCCGATGGGAAACCATGCCATATCCTCCACCCTGACCTCATTAATTACACAACCTGGGGTTTTGCACCGTATTCCATGGTAGACAAACCTGATGGTTTGTAGTCTGCCGTCGTGTTGGTGCACCGTACCGAAAAGGCGTCCAACATCACTGACCCACTACTGAATAAAGAAGGCGCACCTCCTGAAAAGAGAAGATGGGTCTCGAGAAAGGCCTGAAGGTTAACATCCTCAATGACGACGGATCTTGATCTGCTTGTAGATTCTGCCCTCACCCACTGCTGTTCCGGGGCCCAGGGTTGCTGGTGGCCTCCATTCTGAACTCTTGAGGCAGCCCCAGGCATTGCTCAGGTAAGTCCCAACCTCTGCATGCCACAGTGTTCCAAATGTGTTTTGGACTGGCTTGTATCCCTGCTGGCATCACGGAGAATTGGGCATGGGTAGAAGATTCCAGTCAGGCCTTCATCTACATCCCAAACTGGACTCCAGCAAGTTTCCCAATCTGCTATGGTGGGCATCAGCAAAAAATACGGTGGCATGAAATTGATTTTATGCACTTCCACCAAATTCTCCCCCCGCCCACCATTGAACCCACCAGCGGAGCCATGAGAGAATTCCACCCAGAGTTTTTTTTTGTTTTTTCTTCCTTTTTAAATAAAAATTAGAGCCCAATTCATTTTTTGCCAATTAAGATGCAATTTAGCGTGGCCAATCCACATAACCTGCACATAGAACATACAGTGCAGAAGGAGGCCATTCGGCCCATCTTTGGTGACTTCCAGAACTGATTCATCTGTTAACAATTTTGGAACTGAAGTAAAATTCTGTTGTTTACCTTAATCAGATTTTTAGGATGGTCACTCCCTCAGTACTGCACAGTTGTGTCACAGTGAATTACGAGCTCAAGTCTCCACAGTAGGACTTGAATCCATGATTTTCTGTTTCAGAGGAGAACGCTATCCACTGATCAAAAGCTGACGTCATTAGAGGTTAGACTACACTTCAGCAATGGTAGAGGATGTATAATGAGGTATATTCCAGTGTTGGTAGGGCAGCACGGTGGCGCAGTGGTTAGCACTGATGCCTCACCGCGCTGAGGACCCAGGTTCGATCCTGGCCCCAGGTCACTGTCCGTGTGGAGTTTGCACATTCTTCCCATATTTGCTCACCCCCACAACCCAAGAAGATGTGCATGGTAGGTGGGTTGGCCACACTAAATTGCCCCTTAAATTGCAAATAAAAGAATTGGATACTCTAAATCTATATTAAAAAAAGAATTCTGATGTTGGTTGACCAGTATGAAAATCTAAATAAGGAGTACAACAAAACATTGCATTTAACTCCAAAACTATTAACAGATGAATCAGTCCTGGAATTCACCAGTATGTGGGTGCACAATGAAATCCCAACATTTGAGGTTTCCCACAGACTAAAAAGGACTTTCATTGCACAGCCCATTAACACCACACAAAACTAAACAAGCAATTTTCACACCCCATCTTTTGCATTCAAAAACTTGATGAGTTTTCAGAATTTGTTGACAAATTTCCCCACCTTGATAACTAACCAATGAGTAAAGAATGATATATGGCAGAAGGGGGACCATTCAGCCTCACTGTCGGATCTTTGAAAGAGATGTCCAATTAGTCCCAAGCCCCTGCTCCTTCCCTATAGCCCTGCATCTTTTTCAAATACATGTCCCATTCCCCTTTCAAAATTTACTATTTCCACCTTTTTAGGCATTGCATTCCAGATCACAACTCTTGGGACCTTATAGTGCAATTGAGAGAATTGGACAGTCCAGATGACAGGAACTGGTTACCAAACTCACTTAATTACTGTAGATAATTATCATTTCTCACCACACCCTTCTAACCATTCTCTTTGCCTTCCCAAAAGTGAATTTGGTTGGCATTTGAACAATTAACCCTTCCAATTCTACAATCTTTCATTGAAGTGGGCTGGTTTAGCTCACTGGGCTAAATCGCTGGCTTTTAAAGCAGACCAAGCAGGCCAGCAGCACGGTTCGATTCCCGTACCAGCCTCCCCGGACAGGTTCCGGAATGTGGCAACTAGGGGCTTTTCACAGTAGCTTCATTGAAGCCTACTCGTGACAATAAGTGATTTTCATTTTTTCATTTCAAGTACCAATCTAACTGTGGTGAATCCCATGCCAATAGAATTAATTCCAAGCTTTATGGGGGTGAAACATGTCACAAGTATATTATTGTGTTGTTGGGTTTAGAGTAGTTTCAATAACTCCCGATGACTGCCAGCTGCAAACACCTCAACTTCATTCCAACATATTTTCAGTTATGAGAACACTCCCCCACACTAGTTTCTTTCCATGATTTCTCTATTTTTTTTCATCTTAGACACTCAAATCACATGTGGTATATGTCGCTTCCTTCCATGACAACACACAGACTGTTGCAGTTAACTCTAGCCCAACATATTCCATTTATACTACAACAGACAGCAAGACAAACTGACGATAGCAACTTAGCCCACCTGTTTTGCTTTTCTACTGAAGTTAATGGACATTAGGTGTAAAACAGGCTGCCGAATCAGTATTGCCCATTTTCATTGCAATTGACCAAAATCAATTTTGGCCTCCCCATTGTCTCCATTCATGCTTTGCATGTTTTGATGGATACATGCAAATTCTAATTTTTAAATTGCTTCTATGTAAGCAAGAAAAACAATGAAAAAATAAAAACAATTTCACTTCAGTGATTTAAAAATCCACCAATATATACCATTGAACAACTTCCATTTATAGTGTCTTTATCTTAGTAGAACATTAAGGGAAAGGGATACAGTGCAACAAAATTATTTTGAATCAAAAATATCCACCACTTCAAAAATGTCTATAGACAGGTAAGAAATTAAAATTACTTACAAACTTTTGAGATTTTCTGCAACACTATTTACATATGGTAAATCTGTCTGCAAAAGAAGAAAATGCAAGAACAAAGTGAGTAAGTATTCATGAGATTTAAGCAGAGCTGGCAATTTCAGCTTGTTTTGATATCACACAAGGAGTAACCATCACAGCAAATGTCTTCAAGTCAAGGGATATTGTTCTCTCATTGCAGTCTCAGCTTATCTTTATTCTCGAGTCGGGGAAACACATTCAAGTTTGACTTCCTTTGGGAGACAGATACTGATCATTTCCCACGGAGCTGCCTCTGAGACAGATGGCCCTGGGTTCAAGTCTCACTCCAGCACTTGCTGGCTACAAAAGAAACAAGCCACTGGCGCAGGCAAGTCACCATATATTGATACTGGATGCATTCATGCTGTATAATCACCTGTCAAATCCATAAAAATGATGGTTGGTAGGAGGGAGCGATCAAGCAGCATTGTGGCGACTCACACGTAACACAGGAAATGCCTAAACAGATCTGAAAGGTTTTCCCAACCTGGAGACTCCAAAACTAGAGGTCACAGTCTCATGGTTAAGGGATCAGTCATTTAGGACAGCGTGTGGGTGGGATTTCCCTACTCTCAATCTTTGGAATTTAGTATATTTTCATTTGAAGTATATTTGAGGTGGATCGGTATTTGAACGTTAATGCTGAGGTTGAAGATCATGATCTTATTGAATGGCAAAGCAGGCTCGATGCATCGTATTTGCCGAGGATCGAGGTTTCACAATTCAATCTTAAATTTACAGCTATTTAGTCTATAAGCCAGTGAATGATCCACTTACACCAGAATTCAAACAAATGTGACAACTCTCAACAGTAATGCAAGGTATGTCTGGGATAAAAATCTCCTTACTTTTTGTTTGATGTACTGTGCAAACAAGAGCTCTTTTTATTCTGCATGATCATTCAACAATGGCTTCCAGCCACTAAATTGCAAATACTCGGAAAAGAACAGAAAGCAGCATCCAGATTCTGGCACTTTTTAAAAACCTAGGCCAGAATTTTCCAAAATATTTTTTTAACCAGAGTACCAGGCTCTGATTGAAAACTGGTGTGCAGCTTCACAGCCAGGTTTTTAGTCCAGATCTTGAGCCTCTGAAAAAAAAGGGCAGTGAGTGTGGTATACGCCACCATTGATGGTGCCGGTGGGGCCGTGGGGGGGTGGAGAGCACCATCATAGCATCAGGGCTCTCCACCCCCCCCCCACAGCAACAGCATTGGAGCTCTCCACCCCCCCCCCCCCCTCACAGCATCGGAGCTCTCCAACCTCCCCCCCCCATAGCAAAAGCATTGTGGCTCTCCACCCCCCCCCCAAAACAGCATCGGAGCTCTCCTCCCCCCCTCCTCATAGCATCAGGGTTCTCCACCCCCCCCCCCCCCCCCACAGCATCAGCATTGAGGCAGGGCTCTCCACCCCCCCCCCCCCCAATCCCACCTCACAGCATTGGAGCTCTCCACCCTCCCCTCATAGCATCAGCATTGGGGCTCGCCAGCCCCCCCCCCCAAAACAGCATTAGCGTCAGGGCTTTCTATCGTCCCCCACCTTCTATTAATCATCCCATTGAATATGGTTAGCTTAGCCCCTAATGGGGCTCCCCCGAGGGTCTGCCCCTGGCATTGCCCCCGGCACAGGGTGGCACATGCCAGGTACCTGTGACAAGGGATAGTGCCAGTACATGTCCCCCCCCCACCCACCCTGTCCCCAGGGGCTATACATAATTTTATTCTCCCAGTTGGATCCCCTTGACTGATTCACATTTTAAAGTCGCTGTTGTAAACCTCACCGGCGTGACTCTCATCGGGAGGTTTGAATATTCAGTGGGAGGCCCCAGGTCACTGTCCATGTGGAGTTTGCACATTCTCCCCATGTCTGTGTGGGCCTCACCCCCACAACCCAAAGATGCGCAGGGTTGGTGAATTGGCCAGGTTAAATTGCCCCTTAATTGGAAACATTAACAAAAAAGGATATTCAGTGTGGTTGGGGGGGGGGGGGGGGGGGGGGGGGGTCGTCATGTGGCAGGGCTCGCTAGTTATATTAAAATGTATGTGTTATGGGCCAGGGCTTGAAAACTCCAAAGTGTATTATGGAATTCACCTGATCGATAACTTTTTATGTTGAATTTGGCTAGGATGAGCACAAAAGCCTTCACTTGAGGTATGATTCAACAGCCTTCCTGGACACTTTAATCAAAATAAGCTTTATTCTAAGAACTTAATTAACATTTATACAAACAAACAGCAAACATTATCAATTACAAACATACAAATATCCCACAGCTACAGTAATCTATGTATAATGCTTAATAAATTCCCCCTTAACTGTTCCAATTCAAAAACAAAATCCCAGAAACCAAAAAACCCTTTTCAAGGGCGTGTCCCAGCACTCCGCATTCACGCTTGAATAAGACTGGCTTTTCCTGAGATTCTGGCCCGTCTCACCAGCAGGCAAACTATATATTTTAAATTACTAAAGCAGGTAGCTATAATCAATGTCTTTTTTTACTGGAGCAGAAATTTAAAATGAAAATAGAAAGACAGTAACAAAACATTTATTTCTCCCGGAGTCCACAGCAATCCAATCAAAAACAAAAGTAAAACAGCTCACAGAGTCACAGCCCAGCTCCACCCACACAATGACATCACTGAGGCCATGTGATCAGACAAAAACCTTTCTTAAAGGGACACTCGCATGACAATGTAAAATAATTAAAATTTGATTTTTGTCCTTTGTGGGCATGAATCTCGTTACGTCACCAGCAAGGGGCAGGGAAAATCGGGATATGATATCTTGCTGGCGAAAATCTTACTTTCCAATTCGTCCGGAATTTTGCAAAATCGCCCCCCTAAATTGACAGCAAGCTGGAAGCCGTATTTGGTCCCAATCAGAATGACACAGTCGCTTTGGGCATACAAGGCAGAAACGGAGGTCTAATCGCACCTTAGTTGAAAGCACATGAGAAAAAAAGCAAGTGAGTATCTGAAAATGGATTTCTAAAGGGTCTGTCGGAGTAGTAGAATACTGAGTTAAGTTCAATTGGAACTAAAACCACCTACAACTCAACAGCCAGGCCTTTCAACTATGCTGGTAGTCAGCTATATTATTGCAAATTGCAAATTGCAAAATATCAACAGCAAGGGATTGATTTTCAAATACCTGTAAAGGGGGGGGGGGGGGGGGGGGGGGGGGGGGTAAATTGGGTGCAGAAAGTTCTTACAAAATCAGCAGATGGTGCGTCAGTCTACTAATGCCGCCAGAAGTCACTGTTATTTTCCAAGTGATGGTGGGCTGGATGGAGCTGGCAATCTACTTACCCTGAATTAGCAGTCTGTTAAAATCCTTGAAAAATGGGCTGGAGACTGGGAAAAGCAAATAATCTGCTGCACGTAAATGTTTAACTGTCAGGGGCAATGCAGGAAACTATTGTGGATGTGGATGCTGAATAAAAGTAATGGAAGAATGGGGTGATTGAAATATTGTGGGTTAAGTGCCTTTTGATTGGCCGTTTGGTCACTTGTTTTTGCCATGATACTACTGGTCCCCTGATCTCCTGCCTTCTCCATTCTGCAAGCCTATCATGGCTGCAGTTTCCCTTTGAATGGTGCAATCTGGGGCTGGTTCTCACTTCCATGCAGCATCCAGAACCATTCAATGGTTGCCAAGTTCACCTGCGGTCGAATTAGTGGCCCTACTTTTCAAAATAGTAGCACGCCTGCGATGCAGATGTGGCTCAGTTCTGAATCTAGATTGAAAATCAAGCCCCCAGCAAACAATCACATTTTTCTTCCTGCTCCCCCTCCCTAACCCTTCCAATCAAAAATGCCAACAACTTGCACTTATATAGGCAATTCAACATTGAAAATCAATCCAATGCCTTTTGCGGGAGGGTTATCAAATAAAATTTGGTACAGAGCCACAGAGAGATTAGAACGGGTAATCCAAAGCTTGATTAAAGAGGCAGGACTTTTCAGGGGCATCTCCATATTAGGGAGGTTCAAAGAAGGTATTGAAGAGCTTGGGACCCAAGAAGCTGAAAGCACAATGGTGAGGTGGTAGAAATCGGGGATGCAAAAAAGATCAGAATTGGAAGTCAGAGACCTAGGAACGGCTGGTGAAATTCAGAAACATAGGAAAAGGGAAAAGCAAAGGCGTGGAGGGATTTGCACACAAGACAAAAACATTTTGAAAATGGTCTTGGCTTCCATTTCACTTCACTGGCAGAAATGAGGTGAGCAGTTTATCTTCAGCCTGGAACTGCTGTGCTGACCTAAACATGTTTACTTTCTGTTAGCTAGGCTCCCGGTCTGGAGTCCTGGCACAGCAAGAGGGCACCAATGTGCAAACTCCTTTCCACACCATTGTTTGTAGCAGTGGCTGATGCCCTAGCACTGACGCCTTTCTCTTTGTTTGACTCATTGACTGCACTTGGACCCACCCGACAGCACAAATGATTCTGACAAAGCGTCATCAACCTGAAACATGAACTATCTTACAAGTTTTCCAGAGGAAACATGAAAACGGCCTCCAGCTCAACAGGGCCAAATGCTCACTTGGTAGGTCCGCTATCAAGTTTCTGGGTGACCACATTTCACAGCAGGGTATGCAACCTGACGCTGACAAGGTGCCGGCAATCAATGCCTTGAAGACCCCAGAGGACAAAAAGGCTGTACTCCATTTCCTCGGGATGGTAAATTATCTCAGAAAATTAATTCCCAACATGGCATCCCACACCACAGCCCTCCAGCATCTCGTAAAAAAGTTGACAGAGTTCCAGTGGCTTCCCGCACATCAAGCGGAGTGGCTTGAGCTGAAGGCGAAGCTCACCACAGCCCCAGTACTGGCATTCTTTGACCCAACCAAGGATACCAAGATATCCACAGATGCAAGCCAGGACGGCATTGGGGCAGTGCTCCTCCAGCGAGACAACTCCTTGTCCTGGTCTCCAGTGGCATACGCCTCCAGGGCTACGACTCCAACCGAACAATGGTATGCCCAGATCAAAAAGGAGTGTTTGGGTCTCCTGACAGGAATAGTCAAGTTTCATGACTACGTATACGGCCTTTTAAAGTTCACAGTGGAAACAAACCACAGGCCTTTAGTCCACATAAACCAAAAATGGTGGAGTGGTAACTAGTGAGGAGGATAGCCTTAAGATTACAGGTGGATATAGACAGGCTGGTCGGATGGGCTGATCAGTAGCAAATGGAATTCAATCTGATAAGCACTTGGACAGGACAAGCAAGGCAAGAGAATACATGATTAATGCCAGGACCCCGGGAAGCACTGAGTACCAAAGGGTCCATGGTGTGCATGCACAGGGGCTACCTTATGGTAGCAGGACAATGGGCAGCACGGTGGCGCAGTGGTTAGCACTGCTGCCTCCGTGCACTGAAGTCCCAGGTTTGATCCCGACTCCAGGTCACTGTCCGTGTGGAGTTTGAATATTCTCCCAGTGTTTGCGTGGGTTTCGGCCCCACAGCCCAAAGATGTGCAGGGCAGGTGGATTCGCCACACTAAATTGCCCCTTAATTGGAAAATACTCTGTTATTTTAACAAAGGTAGCAGGCAGGGGACTTCTGGTGGTGGCATAAACAAGGGGGAAGACACACATGAGGTGGCTCCGTGAGAGTACTGCATTTGTTGCCCTTTTCTCTCAGTTTCAGGGGGTATTTTCTTTTGCAAACGTGCATAATTAATGGGATAAGGAATAAGGCTCCTATGAGAGTGAAATGCCCACGAAAGTCAGGGGAAAGAAAGTGAACAGCAGGAAGTTCATCAGCAGATAAAATGGCAGAGGCGCCTCTGGGGCTCCGACCACTCTACTAATGGCCAAGGTGCTTTCGAGCACCTTGGCGAAAGAATTTGATAAAACTTAAGGCTTGTCTCGGGGTTCTCTGGAAATCTATGGAGGAGGCCTTTGCCCCCTTCCGAGCAGTTCTGGAGAAGACCAATGAAACCATGAAAGCCACGATAAAAGATATGGAAGTGGCCCTTTCGAGGCACAGTGATCAGATTGCCTCACTGGAAGCAGAGCTATCATTGTGACCAAAACAAATAAATCGTTGAAGGCAAAGGTGAATGACCCAGAGAATTAGTCCAGGAGGCAAAACATTCAAATTGTGGGGCTGCCAGCGAGGATCGAAGGTCCAGTACCTACAGAATACTGTGCAGAGATGTTCGGTAAGGTATGGGGGAAGATGGATTCACGTCCCCTCCCAGGCCCTCTGTACACTCCAGCAGAGATCTCATCCTGAAGATCCACCACGTGCGGTAATAGTGAAGTTCCATAGCTTCAAAGCCAAGAGTGGGTTTTTAAATGAACAAAGGAGCATCAAGACTTCACATGGGAGGGCCACGACAACAGGTTTTACCAAGACGTGGCAGCGGAACTGGCGAAGAGGACAGCGGTCAATAAATCTAAGGCCGTCATGTAGAAAAGTGGAGTTTTGTTCAGTGTGGATGTACCTGGCTTGGCTTAGAATGACTTTCTATGGAAAGGACTATTTATTTGATGAGCCAGAGATGCAGACTCCTTTGTTAAAAAACGAGGGTTGGGCGTGGTGAGATTGAATTTTTTGGGTGTTGGGGAACGGTATGTTGAATTGTTGCATTATTAGGGTCCCATGTTTATTCTTGTATTTTCCTGTTCTTGTTGGGTTGGACTTTTACAGTTTGGGCTTGGATTTGGGATTTAGTTTTATGTTGGATTATGTTCTGTTTGTTATGAAAATATTCAGCTCCCCGTCAGAGCACAATGGTTTATGGGGGATATAGTATTTTGTTATTCCTAACCATTTTTCTTAACTCTAGTTGGGAGCTTCCCGGCTAAAATAAGAATTAACTAATGGGAGTGGTGTTGAAGTTGGCTGCAGCTCATTATAGTAGTTTTTTAGATAATGAGCTTCCAGTTCTTGTTTTGTTTAGGTTTTTAGAATGAGATTTTAGTTGTTTGCCTTGCTTCTATTTGTATGTGCATTTGGGTGTCATGATGTGGAGATGCCGGCGTTGGACTGGGGTGAGCACAGTAAGAAGTCTTACAACACCAGGTTAAAGTCCAACAGGTTTGTTTCAAACATGAGCTTTCGGAGCACGGCTCCTTCTTCAGGTGAAGAAGGAGCCGTGCTCCGAAAGCTCGTGTTTGAAACAAACCTGTTGGACTTTAACCTGGTGTTGTAAGACTTCTTACATTTGGGTGTGGCAGTATTCAAGGCCGATGGCGAGGGAGTGGGGGTTGATTGCTGATGGTACCTGCAGATTTTTCTTTGTTTCGTCTTGTGATTTGGTTTGGTGATCACCTTGGGTGGGCCCGGTTGCTGCACCTTTTATGTATCCTTTGGGCAATCTCTCTTGGTGGAAATTGCTGATTCCAGATTGAGGGAGGAGGGGAGACCCCCAATTTGTTTGGCCACGTGGAACATCAGGGGGTTGACTGACCCAGTGAAAGTGTAGAGAGTATTTGCTCACCGTAAGTGTTTAAATTCTGATGTGGTGTTTTTGCGAGCGACTCATTTGCAGGTCAGGGACTAGACAAGACTGTAGATAGAGTGGGTATGAAAAGTCTTTCATTGAGATTTTGTTGGGAGGGCCAGGGGTCGGCACTAGTAATAAAAAAGTTCAGTTTTCTGCCTCCAAGATCTTGGCTGGCCCCAGCGGCAGACATGTTATTGTCTGTGGCTCTCTGGTGGGCACTCCAGTGGTTCTGATTAATATCTATGCCCCGAACCGAGACAATACAAATTTTATTAATAATCTGCTGGTGACCCTCCCTGCTTTAAGATTCGGATCAGCTTATTTTGGGTGGAAACCTAAACCTGAACCCTAGTCTGGATTGGTCCAAGCTAAAATCTCTGACTCGAGCTTTATGTTTTTTCATAGAGCAGATAGGTAGGGGTATACCTTGGCGCTTTTTCAACTCAGGTGACCAAGATTTTTGTTTTTCTCGCATGTTCATCAGGTGTACTCGCAGATTGACTTTTTTGTGTTAGATAGGTCCCTCCCTTCTGTGGTGGTTGTTCAGTACTCAGCGATTGTGATTTTGGACCATACCTCGCCCTTTGTTGATTTGACACTCGAGTCAGGTCCCTCCCAGCGTCCACCATGGAGGTTGGACACAATATTATTAGCAGATATGAAATTTTGTGAACGCATATCCACTGCCGTTGGGGACTATATAAAATTGAATAAAAGAGAGTCAATCTCGCCTTCCACACTGTGGGAAGTTCTTAAGGTGGTCATCAGGGCACAACTTCCGGTTGCGGCCATGCTTGGCTAGGTTGCACGTTCGGCAGCTCCCGCCAAGAACGGACTTTTGGGCCCTTTTGAGGAGCCCCAGCAGCACTTGTTCGACGGTTCCCAGTGTGGGAAGGTGATAGTAAGGTTCCCCCAGCACTGTATGGAGTGGACCAGGAGTGGAGCGATTAAAAAAGTGGTTTTGGAGCAGCGGAGAGAGCGGGGGAGGAAAAGCAAGATGGCGGCGGGTGGAGATCTAGCAGCGTGGGCGCAGTGGTCACGGGAGCAGCAGGAGTGCCTCAAAAACTGCTTTGCGGAGCTGAGAGCAGAAATGCTGACGCCAATGAAGGCGTCGATAGAAAAGCTGGTGGAGACCCAGAAGGCCCAGGAGGGGTCTGACGCTGGGACATATGTAGTTACAATGCTCAACACGCTGATGGGCGCGGGAGCTTTCCCAAGGCCCCTGGAGCTGGATGGGGCTCATCGAGTCCTGGCAAGGAGGCCCAAAGCCAACGAGATGCCAAGGGCTGTAGTGGTGAGGTTCCACCGCTTTATGGACAGGGAGTGCATCCTGAGATGGGCGAAGAGAGAACGGAGCAGCAGGTGGGAGAATACGCAGATCCGTATCTAACAGGACTGGAGTGCGGATGTGGCCAAGAAGAGGGCTGGTTTTAATCGGGCCAAGGCGGTTCTTCATCGGAAGGGGGTGAAGTTTGGAATGCTGCAGCCAGCGCGATTGTGGGTCACGTTTCAGGACCGTCACCATTATTTTGAGACGCCGGATGAGGCATAGACCTTTATTCAGACTGAAAAGTTGGACTCGAACTGAGGGTTTGTTGCGGGGGGTGTTTACTGTATTGTGGGGGTGTTCTTCTTCTGGTTTCGGGTTGGGAAGAGGGGACATGGGAAGGGGTGAGTGGATATGATGTGGGGACTGTGTGAGTGTGGGTGCCGGTACTGTAGGGGCAGGTCCCCGCTGATGAAGGGGGGGGTTGGAGGCCCGGGGTCGGGGAGCTGGGGCGAGGTCGCAGAAAAAGGAGCTACACCATTGGGGGCGGGGCCGGCTCGGAGGAGAAGCGCAGGCTTTTTCCCGCGCTAAGGAAGGGTGAGGCGGGGCCTGGGGGGGGGGGGGGGGGGGAGGGCGGTGCTGGAGGAGAGCGCATATTGATCGGCAGGGGGAGGCGGGGGGGATTCCCACACTGTGGGGGGGGGGGGATCGTTGGAAGGGCGGGGGGGGGGGGACGGGGTCAGCAGGAGTTAGCTGACTTACAGGAACGGAGTGGGGGGAGCGGAATGGCTGGACGGTGGTCTGGCTGGGGGAGGGTTACTGGGTTGCTGCAGAATTGGCCAAAGGGGAGCTGGAGGTAGAAGGAGTCAGGGTGGGGGTCCGCTGCCTGGGGTACTGGAGGGTGCGGGAGGCGCGGGCACGTGGCTGACCTAAAAAAGGGGATGGCTAGTCCGGGGGGGGGGGGGGGGGGGGGGGGGGGAGGTTTTTTCTTTTTGTTTAGATTAGAGTGGGCCGTTTTCCTTACTGGCGCGTTTATTTGTTAAATGAGGGTTATTGTATTTTGTTGGAAATCCCATGTATAATTTTGGCTTGTTTTGTGCTTTATTCTTTTTTTCTGTTTGGAGTGTTTTGTTGAAAATTGTTGAAAATTTGAATAAATATATATATATTTTTAAAAAGATGGTCATCAGGGGAGAGATAATCTCCTCTAAAGCGCACATGGTGAAGAGAGTGAGGGAGGAGCAGCAGAGGCCAGTGGGTTCCATTCTGGAGGTGGACCACCGGTACTCACTTACCCCAACCGTGAAGTTGTTGGCAAGTAGGAAAAAGTTGCAAACACAATTCGAACTATTGGGCGCAACTCTCCAGAAAAATTTCTTAGTTCATTTGTGGCGGGTTTTTCAGGGAGTTTCCCGTCGGCTCTGCTGGCTATTTCCCCACGGCTATTCAATGACACTTAATAATTTTTTTGGGCCCTGGGGAGTTTCTCACCGGTTTAGCCCACAGCACTGCAGAGCAGCTGGGGTCCCTTTACGTGGATGACAATGGGCCAAATGCTGGAAAATGGGATTAGATTAGTTAGATGGTTGTTTTTGGCTGGCGCAGACGTGATGGGCCGTAAGGGCCTTTTCTATGCTGTAGCATCTTTGACTCTATGATTCAGCCACTCTCAAGTTTTCCAACATTCACCCACTCACTCGTTCTCAGATATTCACCCACTCACACATTCTCTAACATTCACCCATTTATTAACATTCACATTGGACATTTAATTTACCATATGCCAGCTCGTACTGTAATAAGGGGCATGTTACACAGCACTGCGAAGGAGCTCTCAGAGGGATGTTGTGCGCTGCATTTCTGGACAGGTCGGGCATAGGAGACTCGGCAAGAAACGTGGAGCAGTGTTGAAGCATGGAAAAGTTTGTGCAGAGCAGGAATCTGATGAAGGTTGCCATTTCATAGAAGACCTGGGCTAATGCTTCTCTCTATTTTCAATATCACTTCTCTGTATGTCTCGAGTCTTTGATTTAATCACTCATTAATCTGTTAAATCCTGCGGGGAATATAACCTTAATTTTTGTAACCTCTCCTCATAATTTACCTTTGGACTCCAGGTATTTGTCAGGTAAATCTACACTGCAGGTTTATCGTTCATAAAGTGTGATGTCCGGAACGGACAACAGAAATCTAGATGTGGTCTCACCAGGGCTTTATGCAGTTGAAACATGGCTTCTAGGCCGTTGCATTCTACTCCTCTAGATCAGTGCTTTTCAAAACTTTTTGCCCGGGACGCATTTTTACCAACCGGTCATCCTTTGGACCCACGCCAGCCGACCTTCGCGACACCCATGGCGGCCGAACTACACGACCCACCATTTTTACTGATCTTTAATGTGACAGGTGAGCCTGCTTGGTCCTCACGCTCTCACTTGCTTTGTTATTCAATGCTACATTTATGACAATGACTTTAGTTGATGATTGAAGATCTCACTGTATCTGCTGAAAAAAATTAAGAAGTTTGTCCTCGAACACACAATTCTTTAAAAACTGCCGGCTGCAACCAGCTTTCAGAAGGTCAGCCGTTCCGGCCGTTCAGTCTTAAAATGTCTTTGAAGTTTCGAGGGTTTTAAACTTCATTTGCCAGTGCTTCCCTGCATGTAACACACAAACTTTGCATCCTGATTTGCACTGGCACAAGTTTAAAAAAAAAATTATTCTCCTTTTTCATATTTTCTCCCAAATGTACACCCAATAATAAACAATCAGTAACGAATACAATGTCAATCCCCATATCAATAACAACGACCCCACCCTCCCACCAAACCCCCAAACATTAGCCCGCAGGCGAACATAAACAAACGACAAAAATGAATCAGGAATCACCCATAGTCACTATTAACACATACAGTGCCCCTCCCCACAACCCTCTCAGCCCACCCCACCCCCCCAATGTTCAATGTAATCCAATTCTCGAAAGTGCATAATAAATAACGCCCATGAATTGCCCATCCTGCCCCTCAGTTCAAATTTGACCTTCTCAAGAGTCAAGAATTCCAGCAGGTCCCCCCGCCACGCCAGGGCACAGGGTGGAGAGCGCACACCTCAAGTAATCATCTTTATGCTGCTTTGTTCCTGTTTTCAGCTTCTTCTTCATAGGTTGTTCACCAGAGGCCCAGGAGCTCACACCAGCACTGCTGGCGGCTGCAAAATGGAGGAATCTCTCTCGTGCCCAGAACATGTGATGTCAATGTTCGGGGCATGTGCCCTGCTCTCTACCGCAGATGGAGGCAGGAAGGCTCCAGCGATTCTTAAAAAAAAAGTTTGTTCCTGGGTCAGTGCGCTGACGTCAAGAGGAGTTCTGTTTCACTGGGCTCCAGGCCTGCCCATTGCTGAGGGGGGCACACATGCGCGGAACGGCTGACATTCTGAAAGCCGGTTGCAGACAGCATTTTAAAAAGCCAGTTGCACTGTTTAGCATGGCTTCCTACAACCAGGAATGCCGCGACACATGGCGCCGCGACCCTCTCAACACCTGCCCGTGTGTCGTGACCCTGGGTTTGAACTTGACTGCTCTAAATATAAAGGCCAGCATTCAATTAACCTTTGATTGTTTTCTGCACCTGGCCATTATATTTGAATGATGTACAAACTGACATATCTTTGACATCCTTCCAAAGATGTTGACATAATTCTCTTATTCTAGATTTTTAATGGGAATTTTTCAGAATAGCAAATTGCCTCCGACATAACAAAATCATCAGAAAATGAAAAATGGCATGCTAAATATTATCCACAACATTACTCAAGGCCAACATTATCTGTTCCTCAACTGTTTTTCCTATCTTGGTCTTGCAGAGTTAATCTACATGACACTGCAACATTCTTTCACTTGATCATCTTTCTGCATCAGTACAGGCAATTTCTCACACTTCCTAATCATTAATTTCTTGAATTTAATCAATTATTTCCGTTGAAATGTTCCCTTCCGTTTAGGGCGTGAGAAACACAATATGAAAAAAGTATTTTGAAAATTATTTTTACGAGATGCAGGCTTCACTGGCTAGGCCAGCATTTGTTGCCCATCTATAATCACCCTTGAGAAGGTGGTGGTGAGCTGCCTTCTTGAACCATTGCAGTCCATGTGGTGTAGGTGCACCCACTGTTCTATTAGGGAGAGAGCTCCAGGATTTTGACCCAGCGATATTGAAGGAACAGCAATATATTTCCAAGTCAGGTTGGTTAATGACTTGGAGGGAAACTTCCAAGTGGTGGTGTTCCCATGAATATGCTGCCCTTGTCCTTCGAGATGGTAGTGTTCATGAGTTTGGAAGGTGCTGCCTGAGGAGCCTTGGTGAGTCCCTGCAGTGCATCTTGTAGTTGGTACACAGGGCTGCTACTGTGTGCCAGTGGTGCCAATCAAGCAGGCTGCTCTGTCCTGGATGGTGTCGAGCTTCTTGAGTGTTGTTGAAGCTGCACTCATCCAGGCAAGTGGAGAATATTCTATTACATCGCTGACTTGTACTGTAGCTACCTGGGGTGGCCACGTCCCGATTCCAAAATGGACACTCGCAAAGCGTACAGGGAAAATTGGACAGTACTAGGAAAACAAGCAGGTGCAAGGTTTGCCTGTGGATTGGAACTTGCAGATCCTAGACAGAACTGATACTACAAGCCATTAGCATAGTGATGAGTTATCTCCGGGGACAAAAGAGAATCATTTAAGCAATCGGTACCAGGGCAGACTCCCCGGCGCCAGTTGAGACTAAAACAAAGGCAGGCCAACGCTTACCTCGGGCCCACCCAGGGATCGAGGAACGACCCCTTTATTGGAGAGAATCAATACAAACGATTGGGACATGGTCCAATTAATTGGGGCCAAGTTCAGAAGCCCAGAAGGGCGCAAAACCCTTTGGGGTATAAAGAAGAGTCCCCAAGGTCAGAGCGCTCTCTTCTTCTTCACCTTCACCTTGGCCTTTGGCTCTCAGCGACGAGAGGCCCGCCAAGCACCAGCCAAGTAAGTCTAAGGTCAACGCACGCTACGAGATAGGCGCTCCTAGCTACTATTCTATACCAGTTCGAAGCCAGCAGTATCAGAACCGGACAACGGCCATTGTTCCTCTGACTGAGTGGGTGCCCGAAGCTATGTATAGGCTTTTAGTAGTAGTTGTAGTTTAGTGAGTAGAGTTTGTGCAAGAGTAATAATTGACTGTGTGTGTAAATAAATGTGCATTGATTTCAAACTTACTAACTGGTGTATCGACTCATTGATCAGTATTTAGTTTTGAACCTTGTGGTGGCATCAAAAGGATACCTGCCGACTCTTGAACAACGGTAGTTAAAACAGAGCAAATTAAGGAAAGCATAACGAGCAACAGTACCTTGGAGACAGTGGACAGGCTTTGGGGAGTCATGAGGGGAGTTACTCACCGCAGGAGCCCTAGCATCTGACATGCTCTTGTAGCCACAGTATTTATGTGGCTAGTCCAGTTCAGTTTCTGGTCAATAGTAATCCCCCCGGGTGTTGATAGTGGGGAATTCAGTAATAGTAATGCCATTGGGTGATGGTTTAATCTTTCTTATTGAAGATGGCGTGAATTTTACTTCCTAATTGGGCCAACATGTGCACTTTTTTAAAAATATGAATGTAGAGTACCCAATTATTTTTTTTCCCAATTAAGGCCAATTCACCTCGCCTGCACATCTTTGGGTTGTGGGGGTGAGACCCACGCACACACGGAGAGAATGTGCAAACTTCATACGGACAGCGAGCCGGGGCCGTGATCAAACCCGGGTCCTCGGCGCCGTGAGGCAGCAGTGCTAACCACTGTGCGCTCCCCTTAACATGTGCACTCTACACTATCAGGGACTCTACCCACCCATTTAATCTCCTCCCACAGCCCATGTACATTTAATCCTAACATCGGTTTATTTCCTCTTGCATTTAATACTTCAGGGGAAGTTCTGTACAAATACCGTTCCCTAAAAGTAAATCAAACAATACGGCAAGATATTCATCTGTCATCACACCTACCCATGCTGTTATTATGCTTACAATGGGTTATGGGATTGGATTATTGATAAATACTCATAATATACTTTTTTTTAAATTTAAAGTGTCTTTCTTTTTTTACAATTAAGCGGCAATTTAGTGTGGCCAATCCACATACCCTGCACAACTTTGGGTTGTGGGGGTGAGACCCACGCAGACACGGGGAGAATGTGCAAACTCCACACGGACAGTGACCTGGGGCAGAGATCGAGCCCGGGTCCTCGGCGCTGCGAGGCAGCAGTGCTAACCACTGCGCTACCATGCCACCCCCATAATATACAATGCATTCTTGCTGCATGTCCTTTATTTGGAATGATTGTATTCGAGAAGAGCATGTGGAGATAATGCAAAAATCATGGGCGTATTATACAAACCATTGTGATGCTTTAAAACTAAGCTAGGAGTTACAGAACAAAGCTTTAAGAAAAGGTTTTTTCTCATAAAGGGTCATTATACAGATATTCAAAAGTTATAACCAACTCTGATGCAGATTTTGCAGTGAAAGTGCGCTGGGGGATGCTGGTACACATGTGTGTGAATTCCTTGCTCTATTATTTTGGCAGCTTTTCCTTTAAAAATGAGGCAGCAATAGTGGAGAATGTCATCTGCACTTGGGCTTTTGTAATGTTGCACAGCACAATTTTAGCCTTACCCGATGTTCTTGAAAATACAGAAAAATGTGTCATTTGAAACATGGAAGTCTGGCAATATCTGGTTTGAGAGGCTACAGGGAAAGATCCCACAAAAGTTTCATAGCAGCTTCAAAGAGCAGGGTTATAAAATGCAGATTCTTGCTCACAAGTTTTAGCAAACACATAGGTTTCATGTGGTAAGCTCAAACAATGGCTCACACCTTCATGGAATGTAACTATCTCAGGAAGCATCTGGAAAAGCATGGATGAGAGTTTCAATTGCATTAAGTGACGAATGTTTAAAACAGGCAAGTCTTTCAAGTCATAACCAAGTTAAATTTTAGCATACAGCTAAAAGCAAAGTTTCACACCTTAATTGAAATAAACTCTCTTAGTAAACAGCTGGAAAGGATGGAAGATGCCCAGTCGAATTTGGTGTCAATTCTAAAGTGTAAAATTCTATGAACATCAAGTCAATTAAAAGAAAATTGGAGACGACCTGTCTACGAGAAACATCATTTAAGTCAAAATCAAAGGCAAAGTTATGAGCTGGGGACAATTGGAAAATTAAACGATTCGAAATCACAGAAATAAAAGTTAACTATTGAAACCAAAGCATTGTTTAATCAGATCTGAAGGACAGATCTGAGGCATTCAAGGCAGACGACCCTGTCCTATACAAGAAATCCAGGTACGACCTCCGCAAAGCCATCCGAGATGCCAAGAGAGAATATCAAACTAAGCTAGAGTCACAGACAGACTCTCGGCGGTTGTGGCAAGGACTAAACAACATAACGGGCTACAAAGCGAAGCCGAGCAGTATCTCTGGCAGCAGTGCACCCCTCCCCGATGAACTTAATGCATTCTATGCTCGGTTTGAGCAGGTAACCAACAACCCGCTATCGAGTGCCCCAGCAACCCATAATTCACCCGTACCCACCATCACAGTTTCCGAAGTCAGATCGGCCTTCCTGAAAGTGAACCCACGGAAGGCGATGGGCTCGGACGGGATCCCTGGTCGTGCACTCAGAACCTGCGCGGACCAGCTGGCAGAGGTTTTCACAGACATCTTTAACCTATCCCTACTCCACTCCGAGGTCCCCACCTGCTTCAAGACCACCATCATACCGGTACCAAAGAAGAACCAGGCAACGTGCCTCAATGACTACCGCCCGGTGGCCCTGACGTCAGTTGTAATGAAGTGCTTCGAGAGGCTGATCATGAAGCGCATCACCTCCATACTCCCGGAACGCCTTGACCCACTTCAATTCGCATACCGTCGCAACCGGTCTACATCAGACGCCATTTCCCTGGCCCTACACTCATCCCTAGAGCATCTCGAAAACAAGGACTCCTACATCAGACTCCTATTTATTGACTACAGCTCCGCCTTCAACACCATAATCCCAGCCAAGCTCATATCAAAGCTCCAAAACCTAGGACTTGGCTCTCCACTCTGCAACTGGATCCTTGACTTTCTGACCAACAGACCACAGTCAGTAAGAATGAACACCAACACCTCCTCCACAATAGTCCTCAACACCGGTGCCCCGCAAGGCTGCGTACTTAGCCCCCTACTCTACTCCCTGTACACACACGACTGCATGGCAAAACTTGGTTCCAACTCCATCTACAAGTTTGCTGACGATACGACCATAGTGGGCCGGATCTCGAATAACGACGAGTCTGAATACAGGAGGGAGATAGAGAACCTAGTGGAGTGGTGCAACGACAACAATCTCTCCCTTAATGCCAGCAAAACTAAAGAGCAGGTCATCGACTTCAGGAAGCATAGTACTGTACACACCCCTGTCAGCATCAACGGAGCCGAGGTAGAGATGGTGAGCAGTTTCAAATTCCATGGGGTGCACATCACCAAAAATCTATCCTGGTCCACCCACGTCGACGCTATCACCAAGAAAGCACAACAGCGCCTTTACTTCCTCAGGAAACTAAGGAAATTTGGCATGTCCACATTAACCCTTACCAACTTTTACAGATGCACTATAGAAAGCATCCTCTCGGGCTGCATCACAGCCTGGTATGGCAACTGCTCGGCCCAGGACCGCAAGGAACTTCAGAGAGTCGTGAATACCGCCCAGCCCATCACACGAACCTGCCTCCCATCCATTGATTCCATCTACACCTCCCGCTGCCGGGGGAAAGCAGGCAGCATAATCAAGGATCCCTCCCACCCGGCTTACTCACTTTTCCAACTTCTTCCATCGGGCAGGAGATTCAGAAGTCTGAGAACACGGACGAACAGACTCAAAAACAGCTTCTTCCCCACTGTCACCAGACTCCTAAATGACCCTTTTATGGACTGTCCTCATTAACACTACACCCTTGTCTGCTTCATCCGATGCCAATGCTTATGTAGTACATTGTATATATTGTGTTGCCCTATTATGTATTCTCATGTATTTTCTTGAATTCTGTTCAATTCCCTTTTCTTCCCATGTACTGAATGATCTGTTGAGCTGCTTGCAGAAAAATACTTTTCACTGTACCTCGGTACACGTGACAATAAACAAATCCAATCCAAGAGGAGACGATATGCCCAAATTGAATAATTAGTTGTAGTAAGATGTTTACATCAAAGATACTTTTAAACTATCAAAGTGAAACAAGCTCATTTACAATAAAGTCGTTAAAACTTAATAACTCTCAGAAAGAGAATATAAACCCAGGGAGCAGCAGCAACAAGGACAGAGGAAACCAGCAACAGGAGAGAAGGGGAGGAGATTTCAGAGAGAGAGAGAGAGAGAGAGAGCTCGGTCATGGGAAAGACAAGGCAAGCAGCCGAGTTTAAACAGTTATACATCTAAGGAAGACTAGAATTTAAACAGAGCCAGAGCCAGCTCTCACAGCTCGGTGCATGGGAAAGACAGGACACAGCAACCGAGTTCACCAGCGAATACAACTCAAGACGACCAGATTTTAAGAATATTGATTGTCAAGGTGGGACTGAAGGTCTGTACAACCAACCAGCAGCAGCCAGAAGCAAGATCTTTTTTCCTTTCTGTAAAGAAAGTATTTGCAGCTTTTAAAAAGAAAAAATATAATAATAAAAATAACTTAACCTGAAAAAGTGGTTATTAGCTTACTTCACTTCCTTAATAACGCAGGACCAAGGACATCAATGCTATTAAGGGGTTAGTAGGTAAAATTCTACGGTGAAGGTATGGGTTATACCGGGGGATAACTTGAAAAGATAGTTTGACCTAAATAGCACCCACAGAAGCCTGCATTGGAGTCAGGGAGTGAGAATCCCTGTTCACCATTTAGAATATCGACCTTTTTTTTGGTATAGGGGGAATTCTAAGAATAGTGGTGAGTTTTAACTTCACCGAGTTTGAAAGTATTTAATCTTTGCATTGTTGCAAAATGTGAAATGCAGCCTCGATGTGCAGACACCAAACAGGTGGCTTTTTAACTTTTTAATAAACAGACAACCAAACTGGGCACGATCGAAAGGCCTCGTACAGTCAGGCGCCACAAGGCCATTCATTCTCGCAAGAGACCTCTCGTGAGATTTGCGATACCTGGAATGCCTCGTACGAACGTTATGATCGGAATCCCACCCTCACTGGGCAGGATCCAAATTTACATATTTATGTGAGCCACTGCTCTCACCTGGGAGAGTCACCTAGACCATCGGAGGCACCCGTGTAGTTGGGCTCTGGGCAGGGTGGTACCCTGGTAGCCACACTGCCAATGCCACAATGACATTGCCAGGCTGCCCAGGTGGCACTATCAGGCTGGCAGGTTTCCACACTGGCAGTGCCAAGGTGCCTGGGTTCCCATGCCAAGGATCGAGCCTGCGTTGCCCTGTCCTAATGAGGTGGGGTGCAGGGGGCTTAAGGACACCCTAACAGGTAAATTGGGGCAGTGGGGAGTCCAGTTCGAGAGATCAGGGCGGCATTTAAAAATGGCGCTATTGGAAATTAAGGTAAGTGCGGCGTTGGCAGGGAGTTCATTGCCGATGCGAGAAAAAGAGTATCATTTGATAGTGCGGCCGTTCTTGGCATTGCAGGTTCTAAGAAACACCTTATTCGCGCCCAAAATGGGACTTGTGCATTAAATCGCACCCCTCATGTCAGGTGACTTGCCAAAGATTACAAGGCAAACTTTATTCAACAATGCAAACCAATTTTCAGCCTCTTTAACCACCATTGGAAGGCCAATAAGTAATTATTGAAATAATTTGAATTAAAAACTGCCTTTCTTTTTAATAAAGATGGGAATTCGATTTGTTTGAATGAAAATAAAAAGGACATGTATTTATACAACAGCTTTCATGTCTTCACGATCTCCCAAAGTGCTTCATATCCAATGAAATAGTCTAAAAAGCAGTCACTGCAGTCAGATAATCGGTAGCCAGTTTGGCCAAAACAAGGTCACAAAGACCAAAGGGATGAATGACCAGACAATCTGTAATTGTTAGTGTTAGAGGGATGGAATTTAGAAAGAACACGGAGGAATCTCGTCTTCTTCTTCCAACAAGTTGTTGAGATTTACCAATGTAGTCTATGTTTTTTTTGAAAATATTTTTATTCAAATTTTCAACACTTTAAAAAAAAAACAAAAACAAACCAGACACAAACTCCCACCTCCCCCCCAAAAAAAACTACCCCCCCCCCCCCACAAACTATCCCCCTCACCCCTTGATGGCAATCAGATCCCAAAGTGTAAGATAAACAAACCCCATCTCTTGTGGAACCCCTCATCTGCCACTCTCAGAACAAATTTCACCTTCTCCAAGTACAGGAAGTCCATTAGCTCTCCCAGCCACACTGGGGTGCCGGGGTGAGAAGCTGACCCACCCCAACAAGACTCACCTGCGAGCAATCAATGGGGCAAAGGCTAAACACCCGTTCCCGCACCAGTCTGCAACCCCAGACGGTCTGACACTCTGAACATAGCCTCCAGGGGACCAGGGTCCAAATCCACGTGTAGGACATGGTGCTGAAAAAGGACCACCAAAATTTCTCCAACTTCAGGCAGGACCAGAACATATGAACATGATTATCTGGGCCTGTCCTGCACTGCTCACAACTATCCACCACACCATCAAACAGCCGGCTCATCCTCGCCTTAGTTACGTGCGGCTGTGCACCACATTTAATTGAATCGACCTCTGCCTTGCGCACGAGGTTGAGACGCTAACCCTCCACAGCACCTGGCACCATAATCCCTCCTCCTAATGCCATCCCCAGCTTCTCCTTCCACTTATCCTTAATCCCTTTCATGGGCACCTTGGCCGGGATTCTCCCCTACCCGCGGGGCAGAGTGGCGGGAACCACTCCGGCGTCGGGCCTCCCCAAAGGTGCGGAGGGGCTAGGCCCGCGCCGGAGTCGCCCCAGCTAGGCCGGCTGGCGTGGAAGGTCTTTAGCGCCCCGTCAGCCAGGGCTGAAAGGCCTTTGTCGGCCGGTGGAAGTCCGCGCATGCGCCGTTGCGTCAGCGGTTGCTGACGTCATACTGGCGCATGCGCAGGGGAGGGGGTCTCTTCCGCCCCCGCCATGGTGAAGGCCATGGCAGGGAGGAAGAAAAAGAGTGCCCCCACGACGCTGGCCCGCCCGCCAATTGGTGGGCCCCGATCGCTGGCCAGGCCACCATGCGGGCACCCCCTGGGGTCAGATTGCCCCTCAACCCCCCCCCAGACCCCGTCCACGCCGCCAATCCCGCCAGTCAGGTAGGTGTTTTGATTCCCGCCGGCAGGAGGCTTGTCAGCGGCGGGACTTTGGCCCATCACGGGCCAGAGAATCACCGTGGGGGGCCCGCGACCGGCGCATTCCCGCCCCCACCAAATCTCGGGGGGGGGGGGCAGAGAATTCGGGACACAGCGGGGGCGGGATTGACGCCGCCTCGGGCGATTCTCCGACCCGGGGGTTGGAGAATTCCGCCCCTTATCTTCTACCATGATCCTCCCATAAATCGCCAAGATAACCCCACCCTCCAGACCCATCAGCAACAGCACCTCCTCTAACAATGAAGAGGATAGTGCCACAGGGAAGCTCGGGAAGACTTTCTTGTGAAGTTCCGCACCTGCATGTATTTAAAGCGCTGCTCATGCTGGAGCCAAACTCTCCCCCCACCCCCGGCACCCCAAACTCCTCCAAGCCCTCAAACAGCCCCTCCAAAGAAGGGGTGGTACTGTAGCACAGTTCCTTCACAGCTCCAGGGTCCCAGATTCGATTCCTGCCTTGGGTCACTATCTGTGTAGAGTCTGCACATTCTCCCCGTGTGTGCGTGGGTTTCCTCCAGGGGCTCTGGTTTCCTCCCACAGTCCAAAGATGTGCAGGGTAGGTGAATTGGCTACACTAAATTGCCAAAAAGTGTCTAAAAAGGGGTGGGGTTATAGGGATAGGTTGGATGTGTCAGTTTCGGGAGAGTTCTCTTTCCAGGGACCGGTGCAGACTCGATGGGCTGAATGGCCTCCTTTGGCACTGTAGATTCTATGATCTTCTTCACCCCTCTCTGCTCCCATTGTACAGTCTATCTTACTTGACTGAGAGCACCCAGTAAATGCAAAGCCGGCTACTTTACATTGAAACCATTCCAATAATTGGTTTGCATTTTTGTTCAGGAGATAAGTAACAACGGACCCCTATCCAAGAAAAGAAACAATTTGGTCTGGAATCTTCGGAGCAGTGGCAATGTTCAGCAGATTGCTGCTGCGCTCAAAGTTTCTCTCAACCCAATGGTGCTGTGCTCGTCTTCCAGGATCTTCTGATCCGGCTGTCAAAGAAATGTCCAGCAAGCCTAAAGTGACTCAAGTAAATCTGGCTGTCAAAGAAATGTGCAGCATCCCTCGAGTAACTCCTCCAGAGCAAGGTAGAGTTGGGGGGGGGGGGGGGGGGGGGGGGTCACGGCCCCCTTTTAACCACACTAGTTGCCATGTGGCATGTTTAAAGGTTCAATCTTTTACTGTTAATGAATGGATAAGTGAATGAATGAATAGATGAATGAGTGAATGGGCGAGGTGATTCGATGAGAAGCTGGGGGAATGCGTAGTCAGGTCCAGTTGGGAGGACACAGTCAGGTTGGGTGAGGGAGGTATTCGGGTTGGTTTGGAGGGATAGTCAGGATCAGGTTGGATGGGGAGGTCGGGTGGGTTGTCTGTTTTTTTGGGGGGGCGGGGAGGGGGTAGTCGGGGGTCAAGTGGTAAGTTGGGATGTTTGGAGAAGGGTAGTCGGGAGGTGATGGGGGTGGGAGGTAGGATCAGTTGTGTATTTACCCAGGTGTCAGACCAGGTTTTAATATGCTTCACATTTTACTTGTTAACTGTGCAATTAAGTATTGGGAACTGTTCAGAATCTCCAACTTCAGCTCAAAGTTGGATACATTCACAGTGGGTCTCAGGGAGAAAGGGAACTATCCATCCAATGTTTAAGCTTCCCAGGCAATTCCCACATAGGTCAATGCATCAGGACTTCCAGAATCCCAACACGCATCTTTAGATCATCGAAGACAGGACGTACGACTGGCGGCCGGAAGATATGACCCAGAGTAGTTAAGGTTTGATAGCACAGTGGCTGTAACCCAGAGATTGAGTGTTCAAATTGGGGGCAGCACGGTAGTGTAGTGGTTAGCACTATGGCTTCACAGCTCCAAGGTCCCAGGTTCAATTCCTGCTTCGGTCACTGTCTGTGCGGAGTCTGCACGTTCTCCCAGTGTCTGCGTGGGTTTCCTCCGGGTGCTCCAGTTTCCTCCCACACTCCAAAGATGTGCAGGTTAGTTGGATTGGCCATGCTAAATTGCCCTTAGGTTAGATGGGGGTTGCAGGGGTTACGGGGATAGGGTGGATGTGTGGGTTTAACTCGAGTACTCTTTCCAAGAGCCGGTGCAGTCTCTATGGGGCAAATGGCCTCCTCCTGCACTGTAAATTCTACGAGATATCTATGAGAAATTCGTAATATTAAGTTATGAATCTGAATTTGATAAATATGTGGGAACAGGAAGAAATTATTACCAAGAAATCTTCCCAGTTGTAAAAACCCAACTGGTTCACTCAGTAAAATATTAACAAAAAGTACAGCAGGTCAGACAGCATGTACGGAGCGAGAAACAGAATGAATGGGTGGGATTACATGCAGAGGGTGGGCTCCCTGCACTCCAGCATAAATACCTGGGCCAAGTCCGCTCGTTCGGCTTTAACCTTTCAGGAGACAGCCTTTAATTTACATGAGGCAAGACTTCCGTCAGTCTCCAGAAGTGCCACCTCAGAGTTCTACTCTAATCCACTGAGCCATTTTCAGAGGGTATCAAGAGTTGCTAGTGAACAAACTGAAGAAGGGCTACTGTTATCATTGTCACGGGGCAACCTGGAACAGGTAATAACTGCAGCCTGATCAGCGATGCCCAGGAGGATGAGACAAACACGTGGTACGATTTCCATATTAGGAATGTGTCAATAGCTTGGAACTAATGTCCATTACAGAAAAGCTGAAGAATGGACACAAATGAGACACTCAAGCCTACAGTTTTTGATTAACATTATACTATTTAAAAAATGGAAATGGCAAGCCAAGAAAAGTAAGGACATTAGGCTACTTTTGATTTGTTTTCAGTGTAAGACTGGTTTCACAGGCACTGCAAATTTCCTTCCATGGACCAAGCTGGAACAGGACTGGAGTTTGCAAATCATTAATCTGCAAAACTATTCTCATCGACATCCAAATCACTGCAGCTTGGTTAACACTTGGAAACATAAAACACACATTGATCGAGAGCTCCTCTGCAGATTTACAGTTGGGTGAGTCAGCTGCCCACCACGGAGTTACATTTCAGCGTTGGCAAACAGCTTCCCACACTGACAAAAGCAGGAAGGCAGAATTTACTGTCACACATTAATTGTCTGTACCAACAAACTCTGATGAATCATGGACTGCTAATTTTGTTTTTGCTTTACTGCTTCTCAAATTGACCTTTTGTTTAAAGAGAACCCGGAAGCACGGATGGTGAGATAGTGAACCGAAGCCATTATAGCAGGTGAAATCACTTAAAAAGCAACTGTGTTGTTGAAGAGGTAAGAGAGAATACTGTTCAAAATAAACGTGTTGAAAATTCTCCCACATCATGTCCATCATTTCACCTACTCAGATCATGGAATTCACTTGGAATGATTATTTAACATAACCTGATGCTGGTAATTATAATTATATAAAGTTCTAATAAGACCCCATCTGGAGTCCTGTACTCAGCAAAAACACACATTAGTTGGAGGAAGTGTAGTACAAACGCTCCAGAATGGTACTTGGGGCTAGTGGAATTGTTGGGATGGTTGAGCGATTACAGGGAGGCAGTGGCATTGTGGTATTGTGGGCGGCATGGTAGCACTGTTGCTTCACGCGTTCTCCCTGTGTCTACGTGGGTTTCCTCCGGGTGCTCCGGTTTCCTCCCACAAGTCCCAAAAGACGTGCTTGTTTGGCGTCATAGTGTGGCGGCTAGGGTCTTTTCACGGTAACTTCATTGCAGTGTTAATGTAAGCCTTCTCGTGACACCAATAAAGATTGTCACTGGATTCGTATCCAGAGACCCAGGGAAATGCTCAAATCCCACTACGACAGGTGGTGAAATTTGAATTTAATAAAAATCTGAATTAACAGTCTAATGGTGACCATTGTCAATTGTTGTAAAAACCCACCGAGTTCACTGGTGTCCCTTAGGGAAGGAAATCTGCCGTCCTTACCTGGTCTGGCCTACATGTAACTCCAGATCCACAGCAATGTGGTTGACTCTTAACTGCT
This sequence comes from Scyliorhinus canicula, assembly GCF_902713615.1. Taxonomy (NCBI): domain Eukaryota; kingdom Metazoa; phylum Chordata; class Chondrichthyes; order Carcharhiniformes; family Scyliorhinidae; genus Scyliorhinus; species Scyliorhinus canicula. The sequence continues at coordinate 229,450,527 of NC_052149.1, read as the reverse complement.
CCATCAAGGGCAATAAATGCTGGCCCAGCCAGAGATGCCCATGTCGCAGGAATAATGAAACAAAAGGTGACAGACCAAATACTGCTAACTGATGATTGATGAATTCTGGCCTTTTTCTAGAAGCAGGAGTTCAAAGCCCATTTCTAACATTAGCTGTCAGTCCACGCAAAGGCCACAAGTGGCAAAATATTTAAATCCATCAGCTGTGGCTTGGTAAGTAGTCAGAGGCTGAGGACACAAGTCCCTATCCAGAGGCCTGAGCACAAGGTCTAGGTTGACACTCTCAATGTAGTTATCCATCATACCGATGCCAAAGAAGAACCAGGCAATGTGCCTAAACGACTATCATCCGGAGTCCTTGACATCGATTGTAATGAAGTGTTTTGAGAAGTTGGTCTATAGTCACATCAGCTCCATAGTCGCAGGATGCCTAGATCCACTGCAATTCGCATACCGCCACATCCGGTGCAGACACCATCTCCCTGGCCCTACAGACATCCCTGGAGCATCTCAACAACAAGCATTCATACATCAGACTCCTATTTACTGACTACAGCTCCGCCTTCAACACCATAATCTCAGCCAAGCACATGTGGCATAGTAGTACAGTGGTAACACTGTTGCTTCACAGCGCCAGGGTCCCAGGTTGAATTCCCAGCTTGGGTCACTGTCTGTGCAGAGTCTGCACGTTCTCAGTGTCCACGTGGGTTTCCTACAGACGCTCCGGTTTCCTCTCAGAAGTCCCAAAAGATGTGCTTGTTAGTTGAATTGGACATTCTGGGCGGGATTCTCAGACCCCCCCGCCGGGTCGGAGAATCCCCGGGCGTGGCGTGTATCCCGCCTCACTGCCGTATTCTCTGCCACCGGTTTTCGGGCGGGTGGGGTTGGCAGTGGCCCCCCTGGCATTTCTCCAGGTCCTGATGGGCCGAGCGGCCGTCAGTTCCGGCCAGTCCCGCCGGCGTGAAATGGACACGGTCCCACACGGCGGGACCTGGCTGGTAGGCCATCTAGTGGAGTCCTCGAGGAGGGGGCGGAGGGGGGGGGGTGGGGGAAAGATCCGGCCCCGGGCACGGTGGCCTGGCCCGCGATCGGGGCCCACCGATCGGTGGGTGGGCTTGTACCGTGGGGGAACTCCTTCCTTCCGCGCTGGCCTCGCTAGGGCTCCGCCATGGCCAGTGCAGAGAAGAACCCCCCTCGCATGCGCAGGAACACGCTGGGCAGTCTGTGCATGTGTGGAACCAAGCCGCCGGTTCAGCACATGCACCAACTCGCACCGGTTGGCACGGTGCCAACTCCTCTGCCATCGGCCAAGCCCCCGGAAGTGCAGAGGATTCTCCAGTTGGCCCGACGCCGGAGTGGTTTGCGCCATTCTTGGCTCTGGCGACGGCCCATCCCTCCAATTGCAGGAGAATCCCGCCCTCTGAATTCTCCCTCAGTGTACCTGAACAGACACCAGAGTGTGGCGACTAGGGAATTTTCACAGTAACATCATTGCAGTGTTAATGTAAGCTTACTTGTCACACTAATAAAGATCATCAAAGCTCCAAAACCCAGGACTTGGTTCCTCACTCTGCAACTGGATCCTTGACTTTCTGACCCCGAGACCGGGGCTTCGTAAGGCTGAGTACTTAGCCGCCTACTATACACCCTTTACACACATGACTGTGTGGCAAAATTTGGGTCCAACTCCATCTATAAGTTTGCTGACAACACGACCGTAGTGGGCCAACGATAGGTCAGAATACAGGAGGGAGATAGAGAACTTAGTGGAGTAGTGTAACAACAATCTCTCCCTCAATGTCAGCAAAACTAAAGAGCTGATCATCGACTTCAAGAAGCAAAGTATCGTACACACCCCTGTCTGCATCAACGTGGCTGAGGTGGAGATGATTGACAGCTTCAAATTCCTCGGTGTCCACATCACAAATAATCTGTCGTGGTCCACCCACATCGACGTTACGACCAAGAAAGCACAACAGCACCTATACTTTCTCAGGAAACTAAGGAAATTTGGCATGTCCACATTGACTCTTACCAACTTTTACAGATGCACCATAGAAAGCATCCTATCTGGCTGCATCACAGTCTGGTATGATAACTGCTCGGCCCAGAACAGTAAGAAATTACAGAGTTGTGAACACTGTCCAGTCCATTATACAGAACCGCCTCCCATCCACTGATTGTCTGCACCTCCCGCTGTCTTGGGAAAGCGGGCAGCATAATCCGCCTTATTCACTCTTCCAACTTCTTCCATCGGGCAGGAGATACAAAAGTCTGAGAACACGCACTAAGAGATTAAAAAACAGCTTCTTCCCCGCTGTTACCAGACTCCTAAATGACCCTCTTATTGACTGATCTGATCTCTTCACACATCTTCTCTATTGAGCCGTATTACAGTCTTGTATGCTTCACCTGATGTGTATTTTATGTTTACCCTACACATTTTCTTTTTATGTATGGAATGATCTGAGTAAACTGTACTCAGAACAATACTTTTCACTGTACCTCGGTACACGTGACAATAATCAAACCCAATCGAAATTATTGACACAGTACTGCGCAGTTGAAGGTGCCATCTTTTGGATAAGAGATTAAATCTAGGCCTCCCTACAGGGCGAATGTAAAAGACCCCCAGCACAATTTTTTAAAAGCCTTGGGAGTATCCTGGCCAACATATACAAGAGTGAAATTCGGAAATATTTCTTCATGCAAAGGGTGTTAGATGTTTGGAACTCTTTTGCAAACAGCAATGGATTCTAGATCAATTGTTCATTTTAAATCTGAGATTGATGGATTTTATTAGCCAAAATTAGTAGGGATTATGCGACAAAAGAGGATTTATGGACCAGATCAGCCATGACCTCATTAAATAGTAGAATAGGCACAAGGGACTACTCCTGTTCCTAGGTTTCCAAATGGATTAAATTATGAGGACAGATTGCAGAGACTAATCTTGTATTCTCTCGAGCATAAAAGATTAAATGGCAATCTAATTGACATGTTTAAGATGATTAAAGGATTTGATAATGTAGAAAAACTATTTCCTCTTCTGGGAGAGTCCAGAACAAGACAGAATAAGACTAGAACAGATAGCTGCAGGAAGGATGTTCCTTAGGTGGGAGAGTCCAGAACCAGGACTCACAGTCTAACGATATGGGGTAAACCATTTAGGACTGAGATGAGGAGAATTACTTCACCCAGAGAGTGGTGAGCTTGTGGAATTTGCTACCACAGAAAGTAGTTGAGGCAAATACGTTGTATGTTTATCAAGGTCTCGGAACAGAAGGAGCTAGATATAGCTCTTGGAGATAAAGGGATCAAAGAATATGATTCGTTGAGTCATGATTAACAAGCTGGATAGTGGATAGATAAATCTGACCAGCCGCCTGGTGGAAATCACACCGACTTTTCCACCCGCCACCATACTGGAGCGGAATTTCCCATTCTGCCAACTGATTCTATGTGACTCCCCATGCTGGTGCCTACAGTTTAAGATTAGCAAAGAATCACTTGGACCCACACAGTTAATGCAACACCTATAAAAGCTAAACTTGGCCGTCAACATTGTATGTATACAATGCGCAAGATTGGAACTGTCACAGTACACTGCCATGCTTGCATTGGTCGAATAACCTGGGGAGGTTATTCTTGTGTGGAAGGTTTGATCGGTTTCACCCAATAAGCCAGTGAGGGTCCATCCAGTATACATCGACAAGATGGAGACAATAACCGAGTATGACTATGTTGGACCCAGTCTAGTCAATCACTACTCATCTCTTCTCTATTCCAGCCACCAGCAAGAAAGGTGGAGGAAGACCACCAGCAAGGGCCTTACCCCCAGGCCATCTCAGATGAGGAGACAGGAAGAATCATTCGAGGAAGATCCTGTCACTGCATTCACCTGTACCCTCCATCAGCGCAGATACGTGCACTTCAGTGGGTACCATATCTAGAGTAGATTTGGGTCACAATCTGGTGATCACCTTACTGACACATGTCCCCAGCAGGCGGAGGCAGTGGCCGCTGAAGTCTCTAATGACGACTGTTGAGTATAGACCCCTGGAGGCTACAAATCTGACGATGAGCCTCCACAATCAGCCCTGAGAGAAATGATGGGGAGTCTCCCCGTGTCTGTGTGGGTTTCCTCCGGGTGCTCCGGTTTCCTCCCACAGTCCAAAGATGTGCAGGTTAGGTGGATTGGCCATAATAAATTGCCCCTTAGTGTACAAAAGGTTTTTGTACACTAGGGGCAAAACCATTGTTTGCAGAAAATTACCCAGCCTTCAGAACAGCGACCACAACACCACACAACCCTGCCAGGGCAATCTCTGCAAGACATGCCAGATCATCGACTTGGGATACCACCATTACACATGGAAACATCACCCACCAGGTACGCGGCACATACTCGTGCGACTCGACCAATGTAGTCTACCTCATACGCTGCAGGAAAGGATGCCCCGAAACGTGGTACATTGGTGAGACCATGCAGACACTGCCGCAACGAATGAACGGGCACCGTGCGACAATCACCAGGCAGGAATGTTCCCTTCCAGTCGGGGAACACTTCAGCAGTCAAGGGCATTCAGCCTCTGATCTCCGGGTAAGCGTTCTTCAAGGCAGCCTTCAGGACACGCAGAATTGCTGAGCAAAAAGTTCCGCACGCATGAGTGCGGCCTCAACCGGGATCTTGGATTCATGTCGCATTACATCCACTCCCCACCATCTGGCCTGGACTTGCAAAATTCCACCAACTGTTCTGGCTTGAGACAATTCACACCTCTTTTACCTGTGATTATCCCTCTCTCTGGATCTGTAATGATTTGATTACCTGCAAATTCTCACATTCCAAGCATTGTCCAGCATCGCTGACTTTGTCTATATAAATGTTTCTGGATCATACCTCTCCAGTCACCTGAAGAAGGAGCTGCGCTCCGAAAGCTCGTGTTTGAAACAAACCTGTTGGACTTTAACCTGGTGTTGTAAGATTTCTTACTGTACAAAAGGTTAGGTGAAGATACTGGGTTACGGGATAGAGTGGAGATGTAGGCTTAAGTAGGGTGCTCTTTCCAAGGATTGGTCCAGACTCGATGGGCAAAGTGGCATCCTTCTATCTGGTTTAGCTTAGAGGGCTAGACAGCTGGTTTAGGATGCAGAAGGCCAGCAGCGGGGGTTCAATTCCCGTACCAGCTGAGAATTCTGAATTCTCCCTCAGTGTACCCAAACAGGCGCCGGAATGTGGCGACTAGGGGTTTTTCACAGTAACTACATTGCAGTGTTAATGTAAGCCTACTTGTGACGATTAACAAGTATTTAGGAGCTGGTTTAGCTCACTGGGCTAAATCGCTGGCTTTTAAAGCAGACCAAGCAGGCCAGCAGCACGGTTCGATTCCCGTACCAGCCACCCCGGACAGGTGCTGGAATGTGGCGACTAGGGGCTTTTCACAGTAACTTCATTGAAGCCTACACGTGACAATAAGCGATTTTCATTTTTTCATTTTCTACACTGCAAATTTAATATTTCTATATGCAGGGTAGGGGAATTGGTCACCCTAAATTGCCACTTAATTGAAAAAAAAATAATTTGGCACTCTACATTTATAGAAAAATGTTTACACGAGTCAAGTTTCACAACATCCACCCCTTTTTACACTCGCACAATAAATGAGGGATAATAATAATAATTTTTATTGTCACAAGTAGGTTACATTAACACTGCAATGAAGTTACTGTGAAACGCCCCTAGTCACCACACTCCGGCACATGGTTGGGTACACGGAAGGAGAATTCAGAATGTCCAAATTACCAAATAGCACGTCTTTCGGGACTTCTGGGAGGAAACCGGCGCACCGGGAGGAAACCCAGACAGACACAGGCCGGGAATCGAACCTGGGACCCTGGTGCTGTGAAGCCATAACCACTGCTAGCTAAGGAAAAAGGAAGCGAGTTCAGGGCATGACCATGATAAAACAGACACAGGATGTATGTTCCTTAAGCTGAAATCTAGGTGGTTAATTGAAGTCAGGATTCCTTTGTTCTAGGAGACTCTGATTTTGAATTGGTAAACAAGCTCTCCCGTCTAAAACATTGTGCGAGGACTGTAAATACTTTGGCCATTAGCACCATTATGGGAGATTAAAACGTGTGAAGATTTGCCTCAGTTCGAATGAGACTGGAGCAGACTCACCGTCCACGTAGCCATTGTTACTTTGAAACTGCTACAAGGCTCCAGATGACTGGCTGAACCATATGGTCCACTCAGCCATTGTTCATTTTGATGTGGAGATGCCGGTGTTGGACTAGGATGGGCACAGTAAGAAGTCTTACAACACCAGGTTAAAGTCCAACAGGTTTGTTTCAAACACTAGCTTTCGGAGCACTGCTCCTTCCTCAGGTGAATTCACCTGAGGAAAGAATTGCACTCGTGATTCAAAACAAACCTGTTGGACTTTAATCTGGTGTTGTAAGACTTCTTAACATTGTTCATTTTTAAAATGACTATTATAACATTAGCCCAGCTGATGAATATGTAAGTATATATTTATCTTTCGTGTCTCGACCCTGATAGTTGAAAGTTTCTATGTTCATTCAAGAGTACAAAATGAATCCACACTCCACCCCCCAATTATCTCTCAGTTTCAATAAGTCTCAGCAAATCTCACCACCGTGAATCATCTTTAGTTCCAGATCTGCGTCACAAACACGGTTACTTCTTAGATGAAAATGATGGCTGGACAATACGCATGTAACCCTTGCATCTCAGGCAGACATTATTTGACTGTATTAAGTAATTCTGTCACATTGAAATCTGTAGATGTTACAAGATTTCTCGTGACCAACGTTAGTCTTTTCACCAAAGTGCACTTTGCAATGCCGTTTATTTTCTGACTGAGTTTCTGAAAATAGTAGTATTAATCATCGAGCACCATAGCCTTTCATACCTCCCCCCCCCAGTTGCATTTTTACACCTCCACACTTAAGACTGAATATTATTCCTTTATTAGTTTCCACTTTCCCATTGCATGATACCGTGCGATGGAAGATGGTTCCACTCAGTGACATTTGAAATGTCTGCAAGAGGAGAATAAGGGGGCAGCACGGTGGCACAGTAGGTTAGCCCTCACGGCACCGAAGTCCCAGGTTCGATCCCGGCTCTGGTCACTGAAGACAAACTGATATGGTATTCATTGCATGGTTGTGCACTCATTGACCTGAAGTTCAAAGAAAGGATTCTGAGGTGGACAATGTTGAAGTTGTAATTCTATGAAAGCGAAGCTTCAGCGCATCTCCTCAGTGGCCAGCAGGACCTCTGAAGGAGCTAGGTTATCATTGACTGTTGTGTCCAAACTGACCTAGTCATGTCTCTCCCAAATACCAAGGCATTGCAGGACATAAACTTGGCAGGCTTCCTATGAATGAAGACTAATGAATGATAGCCAATTATCAAATTATAGTCCTGTGCAGCCACTCTTTGTGAGGACAATGCTAACATTGGGTGCATGCTGTCATGTAACAGATCATTGCGTCCTGATGTCATCTCAGGGCTCAGTATCAAAATGAGGCCTCTGCATCAAATATGCATGAGAGCTGGCATTTGAAGAGATGATACTGCCTGGGTGTTGCTCCTTCTTGAGATGGCTAAGTGCTAATCATTGACAAATGTTTTTTATGTTATAGCCACTTTGCTAAGCTGCTGTCTTACTAGCACGAGTGTATCCATGTGTGCAATAGCATTTCAGCCTTTCAAAGGATGCCATAGCCACTGATCTGTTGCCGCCATGGTTGAAAGGACTGTACAATGTGTAAGATGCTTAAGGATGTGCACTAGTGGAATGCTCATTCCACAATGGCCATATATTCCCGAGGCTACTGCACCTTCCAAGGATGGCTCGCATCATTAGCATTGAAGGTGACTTCCACTCTCTCTGATCAGTGAGATTGATGACCTTTTGTGATATGCAGATGATAATGAAGGCTCTCAAGGCCACCTGTGTGCAATCAATAAATAGCACCCTGCACTTGCGGAAAGCCTGAGATTCCAGCAAATCCCATCGCTCTGGCAACCTGCCTTGCTTCATCCATGCAGAACTGTACGTAATGGTGAGCTTTATTGAAAAGGGTATTGGTCACAATCCTGGTGCATTTATGTGTTGCTGAATGTGAAGATTCTGCAACTGGTCCCCAGTAGAGCCCTGAAAGGATGGACAGGCAAAAAATATTCAGTGCAGCAGTAACCTTCAAAAGAAACCAGCATTGGATGCCTTCCAAGGCTGAGAGACTCAGGTTCATCATGGAGAATGTAGCAAATATGAGCTACCACATCGCTAGACAAGCAAAGGCACCTGTGGCGCTGTCTTTCATTCATCTGTGTATAAGCGGTGTCTTCTGTAGCCCCTTGGTCATGTCAAACATCCTTGTGGATTTGGTCCCACCACATCAGCAACTGGGCCCTGCTCGCTCTTGTTCCTCAGTATGACGGTCTTCCCAAAGCCGCACAAATCGGCAATGGGCCCTCCTTCTCATTCGAATCAAAGTTATCAAGAAGGCCACGTTGCATGCAGCCTGTATTCTCCACTCCTACTTTCTGTGAATGGTTACAATTAAGCAATCAAGGGAGGTTCTCGTGGAATGATCTTCTCCCATATACAAGGCAGGAATGCAGTCTCTACCCCGTGACCTTTTCTCAGTCTACACATATTGTAGCAGGTTGATATCATCTAGGACGACAACACGTGGCACGTTTTCTCCTCAGACGTGAATGCACATTCACAAGAAGACTGACCCTTCGGGTAAAAAGACCCAAGTTCTAGGTTCCACAGTCAGCCTTGTGTTGCCTGTTCTCCAATGGCCTTGACAATAACTATCGAGACCCAATCCTTACATTTGTATCTTAACTGCATAGTGCCTTGACCAGTGGACACATGGATGCTTGTAGGGCACACACTGTCTCTACGCAGCAGATGTGGCCCTTCATGTTTTGACCCTACATCCAATCTGATATACTCTGCATGAATCAGGTGCCTATTAAGACCATATGTACCGCAGCACCAAAACCTAGGATTCTCCCCTGAATGTGCACCATTACAGCCAAGCTCATTCATTCCACATTAAGCCCAGCACTCAGCTCAGACATGATCAATATTTGAGCACGGCAGTTACAGGATGCCCCTTAAATTGGCAACAAACTACAGTGCTGAACTCCTCCCATTTGCCTAGACACCCCCCCAGACTGATTTTTTCCAGCTACTTTTTCAAACTGCATCGTTGTTAGGAGAAATTGAGAAAGGTGTTGCGCGTCTTCTTCTGGGAGACCAGCTTCCAACTTTCTCCACCACCTTCTTCTCATCCTCCTCCATACTCACCACCTCCAAATTTCCCTTTCTCCTATCACTATCCAGCCTCCCCATTACCCTTGATCCCATCATTATTCATGTGGCTATCCTATCCTTGTTCTCCCCCTTGAACCCTTTAATGTTGATGCCCCCATGCTCTTTGTTGAGCTAGCCCCTCCACTTTGCAAGGCCACATATACCCTCACTTTGTGAGACATTTCTACCCTCACATCTCCAGACCATCCAATAACCCCATAACCTTTCAGCTGCCAACTTACAGGATAGAGGGGGAGATGGTTCTGTATAGGGTATAAGTAGGCTTACGCAGCACGGTAGCATTGTGGATAGCACAAATGCTTTACAAGTGCTAAATGACCCTCTTATTGACTGAGCTCATTAACACTACACCCTGTATGCTTCAACCGATGCCAATGCTTATGTAGTTACATTGTATATCTTGTGTTGCCCTATTATGTATTCTCATGTATTTTCTTGAATTTTGTTTAATTCCCTTTTCTTCCATGTACTGAATGATCTGTTGAGCTGCTTGCAGAAAAATACTTTTCACTGTACCTCGGTACACGTGACAATAAACAAATCCAATCCAATCCAATCCAGCTCCAGGGTCCCAGGTTCGATTCCGGCTTGGGTCAATGTCTGTGCAGAGTCTGCACATCCTCCTCGTGTGTGCCCATAGTGTCCAAAATTACCCTTAGTGTTGTGTGGGGTTACTGGGTTATGGGGATAGGGTGGAGGTGTTGACCTTGGATAGGGTGCTCTTTCCAAGAGCCGGTGCAGACTCAATGGGCCAAATGGCCTCCTTCTGCACTGTAAAAAATTCTATGAAATTCTATGAAAAAGGATATGGCAGCTATTTCGGTAACGATACCTAGAGTGTGACAGGAGAGGACATAGTGTACAAACATAAAAAAAGCAGCAAATATGTTCAAAGGGGGGGAAAAATGATAAAAAGCCAAAACTAAAGGCTCTTTACTTAAACGCATATTTAGGACAAAATAAATGAATTAACAGCACAAATTGAGATTAATGGATATGATCTTTTCGCCATTACAGAGATGTGGTTCTAAACAACCCTGAATATGGCCAATAGAAGACACGGATCCACGGAGTATCTCCAACATGGTGTTAAAGAAAGAAGCCCAGAAGCCTATCAACTTGGGACAGGACCAGTACATATGCATATGGTTAACCGGCTCATAAATGAAATGAAATGAAAATCGCTTATTGTCGCAAGTAGGCTTCAAATGAAGTTACTGTGAAAAGCCCCTGGTCGCCACATTCCGGCACCTGTTCGGGGAGGCTTGTACGGGAATTGAACCATGCTGCTGGCCTGTCTTGGTCTGCTTTAGAAGCCAGTAATTTAGCCCAGTGAGCTAAACCAGCCCCAGTATGAGAACAGCGCTCCCAATTACCCTCATCCCCAGGAAAGAACCCGCTTGTCCGATGCAAAACCTTAAACTGAATCAGACTCAGATGAGCACAAGAAGATACTGAGTTGACCCTGCAAAGGGCCTCACTCCACACCTCACCATCAAGGGGCAATTTTAGCGTGGCCAATCCACCGAACCTGCACTTCTTTGGGTTGTGGAGGTGCGACTCACACAGACACGGGGATAATGTGTAAACTCCACATGGACAGTGACCCGGGAACGAACCAGTGTCCTCAGCCCTGTAGGCAGCAGTGCTAACCACTGGGCCATCGTGCTGCCCTTTGCAAGTCTGCCTTAATACCTCGACTGGTGTAATTTAATTTATGAAGTGAAGCCCAGTTGTGAGCCATCCAGACCCCCAGACAGCGAAGCCTGTCTTGGCAAGGCAAAAAACATCGGCAATTGGACTCTACTTCCAATTGGATTGACCGGGAAACATTCACTCTTGCCCCAAGTTCAATTTGTACCCAGAAAAGGAGCCAAAAGTGCTAAGCAACTTCATTATGTCGGCCATGGAGGGTGCTGGGTCCATAATATACAGAATTAGGTCATCTGCGCAAAGGAACACCCGATGCTCCATCCCTTCCCGATTAATCCCCCCATTGCCCCACCCCTTCCCGATTAATCCCCCCATTGCTCCACCCCATCCCGATTAATCCCCCCATTGCCCCACCCCTTCCCGATTAATCCCCCCATTGCTCCACCCCTTCCCGATTAATCCCCCCAGTCCCTCCATTTAACAGAGGACTTCAGTGCTATAGTGAGCGGCTCTATTGCCAGCACAAACAGGAGTGGGGACAGTGGACAGACCTGCTTCGTGTCCCAATCAATCAACGAAAATCAATCAAGAATACCAGGCATAGGGCAGCACAATGGCACAGTGGGTTAGCCCTGCTGCCTCATGGCGCTGAGGTCCCAGGTTCGATTCTGGGTCGCTGTCAGTGTGGAGTTTGCACATTCTCCCTGTGTCTGTGTGGGTTTCACCCCCACAACCCAAAGATGTGCAGGGTAGGTAGATTGGCCACGCTAAATTGCCCCTTAATTGGAAAAAATGAATTGGGCACCCTAAATTTTAAAAAAAATTCAAGGCATTTGTACGAACACTGACAGTGGGGTCTCTATACAATAGACGAATCAAAGAAATAAATTTGTGGCCAAAATCAAACCTCCCGAGATTCTTAAATAAATACTTCCATTCTACTCTATCAAATGCCTTTTCAATATCAAGAGACACCATCACCTCAGGTTCGGGCATGGAGGAGGGGAAAAGGACAACATTTAACAGACAACGTATATTGCCGACAATTGTCGACCCTTCACAAAGCCAGTCTGACCCTTCAAGATTATATTTGGGAGGCAAGGCTCCAGTTGAAGTGGCAGCACCATGGTAAGTACCTTGCATCCACGTTCACAAGTCATGTAGAATGGTATGAACCACACTATTGTTTGAGTCTTTGTCCCGCTTAAGGAGCAAGGAGATGGGTACTTGAATGAGGGCAGAGGGCGGCAATCCGCGGGATAGGGAATCATTGAACCTGTCCAGAAGTAAAGGCTCAAGCTGCTCCTATAACTTCTCACAGAAATCAATTGGAAAGCTATCTGGACTGGCGGCATTACCAGATTGCATCAATCAAATACATTTTAAAATTTCATTAGGGTGTAATGGGGATTCCAACTCACTGCTCCTTTCCACTTCAGTTGGGATGGGTAGGCCATCCATAAAGTCAGACATTTAAAAAAAATAAATTTAGAGTACCCAATTAATTCTTTCCAATTATGGGGCAATTTAGCCTGGCCAATCCACCTACCCTGCACATCTTTGGGTTGTGGGGATGAAACCCACGCAAACACAGGGAGAATATGCAAACTCCACATGGACAGTGACCCAGAGCCAGGACCTCAGCGCCGTGAGGTAGCAGTGCTAACCACTCACCACCGTGCTGCCCATAAAGTCAGACATGACTGATCCATCCGCTGGAGGCTCTGATTTATAACGATAATGATATAAAGATTCAAATACTACATTAACTGGAGGAGGGGCGGAAACGAGGTTAGTGCTTGCCTGCTTGCTGTTTGAGCTTGTGAGCCAAAAGATGGGGCTTTATCCCCATATTCATAAAATATGCCCTTGTGCGTCACAACTGGCTTACCGGCCTGCTAATAGTTCAAACTGCGTTTGCAGTTTTCTCCTACTTGCCAGCAACTCAAATGTCGGAACAAGTAAGTGATCCACCTCAAGAATGGAGACTACCAGCCTCTGCTACTCCACCCTCGCTGTCCTCACCAAATGTGCTCTATGGGAGATCATTTTCCTCCTAAGGACCATCTCAAGAACTTCCCACAGCATGGAAGGTGAAATTGACTCAGTTTTGTAAAATTTTATATAGTCTGCTATGGCAGTGGACATATGCTAACAACATTTCTTTCTCACTAATAGTATTGTGTCTAACCTCAATGGTGGATATTGGATGGGGCCAATCAACCACTAATCAACCAGGTGTGAGGCACGGTCCAAAATAACAATTACTGAGTGCTCAGCCGCCCCCACTGAAGGGATGAGCCACCTATCCGCAAAAATACTTGATGGACATAGGAAAAAAACGAAAAATCTTTACCGCTTGGGTGTAAGAAGCGGCAAGGAACGACCCACTTAAATTCACGGTGTTCCTTTGCCTGTTGCAAAATCTTCACCTTTTCCTTGAAGCTGTGGAACCCCATTTGTACAATGGGCTCAATCCAATTCAGGCGGGGATGTGAATCCACCTTCACCCACCATCTTGCCAAACATGCCTGAGAAGTACTCCGTGGGCGTTGGGCATTCCATCTCCCCCAACAACTCCACAATCCAAATATTTTCCCTCCTGGGCCTATTTTCTAGGTCATTCATCGTGGCTGTCAATGATCTATTCACTTCGATCACCGAAGACAGTTCCGAATCCAGTGAGGCAATCCGATCGCTGTGGCCCGACAGGCCACCTCAATGTCTTTTGATTGTGGCTCCCCAGATAACTCGAATGGGGACCAAAGCCTCTTTAATCAATTTTTTGAGGTCTTCTGATATAATTCGTTGGTTTTTTTGAATTCTTTCACCAGGTACTAAAACGCACATCGGGTGTTAGTGGAGTGAACGGAGCACCAGAAACTGACTCCGCCATTTTGCTTGCCGATGAGATCGGAGAGGCCTCAGACTCCGTTGACAAGTTTTTGTTCCCAGCCATCTGGGCATTTAGTCATACAAGACCACAATTACAATAACTATGTGAGTTTCCGAGAGTAAACAATCTATGGGACTAAGAAAAGAAATAAAAAGTACAGTACTCCAGAGGGAGTCCCTCATGCGTGTCTTCCCTCTACATTACACCAACTGAAGTCCTCAAAGAATGTTAATAGGCGACTGGGTTCCTGATATGGCAAGAGTGAGCTCATTGCTATCATTAGTCATGACATCACTGGCAGTGGGACCCCCCCCCCCCCATAATAGTGGCTCCTACAATCCTTGCATTCTAGTCATTCACGAACCCACCCAGCCCACCTGCCCAGGCTTCCCGGTCCAATACCAGGGCCCTTCAAGATGGCAGAGGCCCTGCAGCTGTGGATTCCAGGCCCAGGTTCAAATCTAGTCTTGGGTGACTCTCTGGCGTTTGCACGTTCTCCCCGTATCTGCGTGGGTTTCCTCCCGGTGCTCCGGTTTCCTCCCCCAGTCCAAAAATGTGAAGGTTTGTTGTATTAGCCATAATCAATTGCCCCTTATTATCCAGGGATGTGCGGGTTAGGTGGGGTTAGAGGGAGTGCTCTTTCAGCGAGCTGGTGCAGATTCAATGGGCTGAATGGCCTCCTTCTGTACTGTAAGGATTCTAGGCTATGACTCACGTCAGCAGGAAAGGTGGGCCAGGATCATAACAGTACCATAGACAGGGGTGGGGAACGCAACTTTGTGGGGATCCGGTGAGAATTTTGAGTATTTATTTCCTTTTTCATCCTCAGAGGACTTGCAAACGCCACACCAAGTATGGCATTTAAACATTTAACAAATTGTATTACGAATTTCTCGCAGATAGATACCATTGTGACAAACGTCATCTGTCATCCTGATATGTTTACTGATGTTTAGAAAACAAAATAAGGAGATCGTTTAACGCAAAGTGCATTTCTTTAAAGTCACTGATTATAAACTTTAGTCATGTTTTGCAGCTCAAGCGATTTATTTTCTATTTAAAAATTTGTAAACTATATAAACAAATGAACCTTGACTATTGAGCTAACTTTTGTTTTGGGAAATGTATTTTGGTTGAACAAGCTAAAAGTCAGCAAATAAGTTAACTGTGCATCTTCAAGAGTAGGTTTTGGTTTTGCACTCGTAACCTGCTGGCTTATTTCCATTGGGAAATTTATATCTGTTATTTAAATGGGTGGCGAATCAGGAAGCTCTGTGTATATTAGGAATGCAAATGCAGCAATTTCATATTCAGATGTTTTGAAAGCAAGGAACCAAAGACAAGAACGAAACTGGAAGGTGGTCAGGGAAAGAGGGAAGTTGAGGGCAAAAGGTGGCAGTAGACTGTGTAATGATATGTATAATCTAAGGAGAGTAAAGGTTTAACAAGATGATGTTTATGTATATCAACACCAGATGGCATCACAGTAGTCTTATGAAAGGCTGGGTCTCTAAGCATTCTGGGAGAAGTTGATGAAGAAGGATAGTGTGAGGTTGAGTTAGAGTGTAGGTTATATTAGAGAGAGAGAGAATTAATTACTGTAACATAGATTCAATACTATTATTTTGTTAGCTGTTACTCAGTAGAGTGTGCAAACCATTTCAAGTAGTGGAAAATAAACTAGCTTTAATTTAAACATATAGTTTTATGTTCTTTGTAAACACTACGACTTTGAGGGCAGCATGGTGGCGCAGTGGATTGGCCCTGCTGCCTCACGGAGGCGAGGTCCCAGGTTCAATCCCGGCTCTGGGTCACTGTCCGTGTGGAGTTTGCACATTCTCCCCGTGTCTGCGTGGGTTTCGCCCCCACAACCCAAAGATGTGCAGAGTAGGTGGATTGGCCAAGCTAAATTGCCCCTTAATTGGAAAAAATTAATTGGGTACTCTAAATTTATTAAAGAAAACACCACGACTTTGGCTATCTTGGAGAACAATACAAGAACAAAGATCAAAAGAACAAAGAAAAGTACAGCACAGGAACAGGCCCTTTGGACCTCCAAGCCTGCGCCGGCCATGTACTGACAGCCCTTGGAACCTTGCTCCAGTGCTGTCAAATTCTTAACTCAATTCCTACAGCATGAAGGATCTTCATATAACATATGTTTCACACATGGACAAACATTCCTATTTGGTCACCAGACAAGTTATAGCAACTGTGAACCCCAATTAACAGCAGCAAATGCAACAACAATAAATGCTTTGCAAGAGAGCGGCCTTTAAAAGCAAAGCTTTTATTTTGCAACTGCTTCAGTCGACACTTGCTCTTTAATCCTCCCAGACCCTCACATCTACTGTTCCAATAGTATGGACTTCCCAGTTGCCTCTGTGCGAAGAAACATTAAACTATATGAAAGGGCGATTGTAGGAACTTAATGCTGGCAGCAACCCAACACTTCTGCTAATTACTGTAACCCTGCAGCATTGTGTTTATAGATGTGTGTGAACTATAAGTGAATTACAGTAACTGACAAAAAGCACCAATTAAGGCACAGTCTTTATATAACAAAAGCAGCATTTACCAATGTCTTTATCCCCTGCCATGCCCCTTTCAATTGTTTAGTAAAGGCTCTAATTTGAATCCAAAAGAGCTATTGTTACCATTGAAAATGCTGTTGTTGAAAATATTGTGTTATTTGTGTATTTTTTCCCCTCATTTGCTGGTAACAAAGACTGGTAAAAATCAGTCTTGGGCAGTAGCACTACACAGGTGGTAATGAATTGACAGCCTATTTACACTTTGTACCATTTTCTATTCCAATGACTTCAATAGTAGAAGAAAATCATAGGGTGCCAAGTAGAATTTCTCATCCATTAGCATTTTGCACTATGCCCAAGACATAGCCCAGTGTGCCTTGAAATCAATGCTTTGGAAACAGATATTCAGTGGAAGAATTTAGCCATATGGATTGAACAATGACTAAGGGACAGAAAGAAAAGAACAAGGATAAAAGTTCCTTGGCCGAGACAATCAGATTTCTCATTTTCTATTTGCATAAATTATTTGGATATTGGTACAAAGACAGAAAGCAATAATGTCCAAGAGTAACTGTGATGAAGAATGGAGATTTAAAGACCCAGGGGTTTCCAGAAATGCTGTTGAAAGATTCACCCATGGTGGATCCCCCTACCGGATCATTAGTCTAGGGGTATGATTCTCACTTTGGGGTTGTGCTCCACGATTTGAGAGAGGTCCCGGGTTCAAATCCCAGACGAGCCCTTTAGATGTTGTTTCTTATGGCACGGTAGCACAGCGGTTGACATGGTTGCTTCACAGCACCAGGGCCCCAGGTTAGATTTCCCGTTGGGTCACTGTCTGTGCGGAGTCTGCACATTCTCCCCGTGCCTGTGTGGGTTTCCTCCGGGTGCTCCGGTT
This sequence comes from Scyliorhinus canicula, assembly GCF_902713615.1. Lineage (NCBI taxonomy): Eukaryota > Metazoa > Chordata > Chondrichthyes > Carcharhiniformes > Scyliorhinidae > Scyliorhinus > Scyliorhinus canicula. Next base: position 229,433,157 of record NC_052149.1, on the reverse strand, counting down.
TCCTCCCACAAGTCTCGAAAGATGGGCTTGGTAGGTGAATTGGACATCCTGAATTCTCCCTCAGTATACCCGAACAGGCGCCGGAGTGTGACGACTAGGGGATTTTCACAGTAACTTCATTGCAGTGTTACTGTAAGCCTACTTGCGACGCTAATAAACATTATTATCAACCCTTTCGGGGCAGTGAGAAGAGAGCCTTTTGAATCACCAGGAGAAATATGGGACCTTATCAGAAGGCTGCTCAGAGTGTGGTGTAATGTATAAATGTGTTTCTTGCAGTAGACAACATTACAATCAGTAATGTTTAGTCGAAGCTGATTTTCGTTATTTGCTACAGTAAAAATCTTAATGTGAAATCTTGCTGTGCAATTCGTTGCATCATTCACTGGAAAATTTATATCTCTTTTTAAAAGCTATCAGTCTCAGTGAGGATCATAACAATGGTCAGTTCAAACATTGTGCAAGGTCTGTCTTCGTATGGCATCAGTACATCAACAACTTGCATTTATATGGCACCATTTGCCTAGTCGTCTTTCATTATTAAGGCAGCTTAGATTAATTTAGTTCACCATTATAAACTGCTTTTAATGGTATCAATTTAATAATGGGTGTTTCCTGTAACTTGATGAATCAAGCTTGCCATCATTGATTCACTAAAAAGATTTCTGGCAACATGGTGGCGCAGAGGGTTAGCACTGCTGACCCACGGCGCCGAGGTCCCAGATTCGATCCTGGCTCTGGGTCACTGTCCGTGTGGAGTTTGAACATTCTCCCAGTGTTTGCGTGGGTCTCACCCCCACAACCCAAAGATGTGCAGGGTAGGTGGATTGGCCACGCTAAATTGCCCCTTAATTGGAAAAAATGAATTGGGTACTCTAAAATTATATTTTAAAAATGATTTCTTCTTGCGATGTGAGCTTTTGTTACTCATCCTTAATTGCCCTTGACAAGCTGATGGTGACCAGCCTTCTTTAGCCTCTGCAATCCATACTGTGTAGATGCACCCATGGAGCTGCTAGAGAGGGTGTTCCAGGATTTTAACCCAGCGACAGAAAAGTTACTGTGATACAAATCTAATTAAATTGATGTCATTTGGAGGTGAATTGTAGGCAGTGATGCTAATATAGGATTATACAAAATACACAGCATAGAAACAGGCCATCCAGTTGATGCTAGTGTTTATGTTTCACTCGAGTCTTCTCCCATGTTTCCCCATCCAAATATATCAATATAATCTTTCATTCCATTCTTCCGCATGTGCTTCTTATGCCTTGCTTCAAATGCATCTATACAACGTGTTTAGTTTCTAATGGGTTTGGGATCTTAAACACAAATTTATTCGTTTTTGTGATTGGCTCATGGGAATCTAGTATGTCTCCACATTTCCAAAATAGGTGAGGCAAGTGACAGTCATTGACATCAAGTCAAAATCTGATCATGACAATTTCTTTCACTCAACCTGCTTTCATCGTTTTCAGGTGAATGGGGTTTCCCCAAATATCCTGCCGAATTTGACTGTAGGGCTTCTTTTAATATGGCTTACACCCAATAGCTTGATGATAAGGCTGGAGGTCTATCAGGTGGGAATCCCACTTAAAGGTAACATTCTGCGGGACATTCAGGAACATTCATCTGGTTTCTCAACCGTACATCAGTATTCCTGGGACGCACAGTGGTTAGCACTGCTGTCTACGGCCCTGATGACCCGGGTTTGATCCCGGCTCACTGTCCGTGTGCAGAATTCTCCCAGTGGGTTACACCCTCACAACCCAAAGATTTGCAGGTTAGATCGATTGGCCACACTAAATTGCCCCTTCATTGGAAAAAAAATAATTGGGTACTCTAAATTTATATTAAAAAAATTAGTACTCCTTACTCATTCCAACACAAAGCTGCCTTCAGGTTAAAATTCAAGCATACATAAGACCTGAAGACATAGGAGCAGAATTAGGCCACTCGGCCCATCGAGTCCGCTCCGCCATTCAATCATGGCTGATATTTTCTCATCCCTTCTCCCCATAATCCCTGATCCCCTTATTAATCAAGAATCTGTCTATCTCTGCTTAAAGACACTCAGTGATTCTATTGTCACATACACCTCGTACTAACCTAAATTTACCTTATAACTGAGAACAGTACAGTAATAATGAAGGTAGTACCTGATACCGAAAACCAGCAGACAGAATCTTTTCCAATATCATGGATAGTTAATTCATAATTTATAGGTTTGTGAATGTAACTTGTGGTTTCAGGAATTAAAGGTCAGCTTAGTTTAAATAACTGGAGGAAAAACAGATTTGAACATCTTAAATATCTGAAGTAAATGAAACTGAAACAAGGGCCTGAGTTAATTACATTTGAAAAGCTGGGCCATGTTGACTTAAAAGGTCAGAGTGGTCATAAAACAGCAGTTGGAAAAGTTGAAACAATGGATGACCTATCTCTTTGCACCTTTTGGTGGAGACACAATGTCTGCAAACTGTAGTGAACCACGTATTGCTACTATATATATATATATATTTACCGTTATTCGTTCTACTGTTCTCCACCACTGAATATATATTCACTATTGTTCTTATTCACTGTTTCTTACTGTTGTTGTGTTGATGCTTCTGTTGGCTCCGCCCCTCGCAGGAGGTATATAATTGGCAGACCTGTGGCCAGCTCTGAGTGCGGGAGCAGCAGCAGGCTGGCATACTTCTTAGCTTATTAAAACCAGTGTTCTCTTCTACAACCCGACTCGTGTGAATTGATGGTCATCAATTTAATAAGCTAAGATATCACAATGGACGCCGCTCTTAAGCCTGACCGACTTGAACTCGACCCGTAGGCAGCTGAAGCCACTGCAATCTTTGAGCATTGACTAAGTTGTTTAGAGGCCTACCTCGACTCCTCGACCGACGAGGTCTCCGGGGCGCACATGCTGCATCTCCTCAACGCTCGGGTGAGCCACAAAATTTTCCTATTAATCAGAGACACGGCCTCGTACGAAGATGCGGTTGCACTGTTGAAAGGACAGTTCATGAGGCCAGTGAATGAGGTGTTCGCTTGACATCTTCTTACCACGCAGCGTCAGCGCCCTGGTGAATCGCTGGCAGCATTCCTGCATGATCCAAGGGTACTTGCCAGGAATTGTTATTGCCAGGCAGTTACGGCAGTGCAACACACAGAACTCATGATCCGGGACACCTATGTGGCCAGAGTCCGGTCCAGTTATATCCGGCAACGACTGTTCGAAAGGGGTGCTCTCGACCTCAAGGACACGGTACAGCTATCTACCTGGTTAGAGGCAGTATTCCAAGTTTGGATGCCTTCACGCCTGACCACGTGGCATCGTGGACGTCGAAGGCGCGGCCATCACACGACCCGGGCGTGTCCCATGTCTGTGCCGCGCGGTTGCCCGCCAACTCCGGGGGGCTGTTCTGCTACTTCTGCGGCCAGGGCCAGCACCCCAGGCAGCATTGTGCAGCTCGGAACGCGACCTGCAAAGAGTGCGGTAAGAAGGGGCATTTTGCCAAAGTCTGCCTGGCCCAACCTAAAGTTCCCAAATTGAAAGCCTCCCAGGCCCGACCTGAAGCTCACAGATGCCGCAGTGTGGCATCGTGCCTGCTGATACTGCCCCCTTCCGACGCGTCACCCACCTCGTGCAGTCCGTGGCGCCGCCATTTTGTCTGCCATCTTTAACACCGCCCGCCACGTGTGAGCCGTGGGGGCCGCCATCTTGTCCGCCATCTTCGGCGGCGCCCGTCACGTGCGACTCATGGAGGCCGCCATTTTGGGACCACCCCGCTACCGCCAACCTTCCAGTCATCCGCAGCTGGGCTCGGTTACAGTCGACCAGTCCCGGCCCCCTCAACTCAAGAACTCTATGATGGCCGTCGGGGTCAATGGGCAGGAGACGTCCTGCCTCTTCGAATCTGGGAGCACGGATAGCTTTGTCCATCCGGATACAGTAAGTCGCTCCTCCCTCCGGATTTTCCCCGTGTCCCAAACAATCTCCCTTGCTTCCGGATCATATTCCGTGCAGATCCGGGGGTACTGTGTCGCAAACCTTGTGATACAGGGCGTCGAGTATGCCAACTTTAAACTTTATGTCCTCCCCCATCTTTGCGCTCCCCTCTAATTAGGACTGGATTTCCAGTGTAACCTCCGAAGCCTGACCCTGAAGTTCGGTGGACCCTTGCCCCCTCTCATGTCTGTAGCCTTGCGACTCTTAAGGTCGCTCCTCCCTTGCTCTTTGCGAACCTCACCCCCGACTGTAAGCCCATCGCCACCAGGAGCGGACGATACAGTGCTCAGGACAAGGCCTTTATAAGGTCGGAGGCTCAGCGACTCTTGCGGGAAGTGATCATTGAGGCGAGTAACAGCCCCTGGAGAGCCCAAGTGGTGGTCGTCAGGACCGGTGAGACAAACCGGATGGTCGTCGACTACAGTCAGACGATCAACCGGTACACGCAACTCGATGTGTACCCCCTCCTCTACATATCTGACATGGTCAACCAGATTGCGCACTACTGAGTCTTCTCCACTGTAGACTTGAAGTCCACATACCACCAGCTCCCTATCCGCCCGGAGGACCGCCACTACACTGCCTTCGAGTCAGATGACCACCTCTACAACTTCCTCAGGGTCCCCTTCGGCGTCACCAATGGCGTCTCAATCTTCCAACGAACGATGGAACGAATGGTTGACCAGTACGGGCTGCGGGCCATGTTCCCATATTTGGATAATGTCCCCATCTGCGGCCATGATAAGCAGGACCACGACGTTAACCTTAGGAAATTCCTCCACACCGCCCAACTCCTTAATTTGACCTATAACAAGGAGAATTGCATTTTCCGCACAGCCCGACTAGCCATTCTTGGCTATGTAGTGGAAAACGGAGTCCTAGGGCCCGGCCCCGATCGCATGCGCCCCCTCCTGCAAATTCCCCTCCCCCAGTGCCCCAAGGCCCTGAAGAGATGCCTGGGGTTCTTTTCCTACTATGCCCAGTGGGTCCCCAATCATGCGGACAAGGCCCGCCCACTTATCAAATCCACCATTTTCCCCCTGACAGCTGAGGCCCGCCTGGCCTTCGACCGCATCTAGACGGACATTGCCAAGGCCACGATGCACACTGTGGACGAGTCCATTCCGTTCCAGGTGGAGAGCGATGCGTCAGACTTTGCCCTGGCCGCTACCCTCAACCAGGCAGGAAGGCCCGTGGCCTTCTTTTCCCGTACCCTCCATGCCTCCGAGATTCAACACTCTGCCGAGAAGGAAGCTCAAGTCATTGTGGAAGCTGTGCGACATTGGAGGCATTACCTGGTCGGCAGGAGATTCATTCTCCTCACTGACCAACGGTCGGTTGCCTTCATGTTCAATAACACACAGTGGGGCAAGATAAAGAACAAGATCTTGAGGTGGAGGACTGAACTCTCCACCTATAACTACGATATCTTATATCGTCCTGGGAAGCTCAATGAGCCCCCAGATGCCCTGCAAAGCGGTACATGCGCCAGTGCGCAAGACCGACTTCGGGCCATCCACAATGACCTCTTGTCATCCAGGAGTCACCCGGCTTCTCCATTTCATCAAGGCCCGCAACCTGCCCTACTTCACTGAGGAGGTAAGGACCGTGACCAGGGGCTGCCAAGTCTGCGCGGAGTGCAAGCCGCACTTCTATCGGCCAGACAGGGCTCACCTGGTGAAGGCCTCCCGCCCCTTTGAACGCCTCAGCGTTGATTTCAAAGGGCCCCTCCCCTCCACTGACCATAACGTGTAACGAGTACTCCCATTTTCCCTTTGCCATCCCATGCCCCAACATGTCCTCGGCCACTGTTACCAAGGCCCTACACAGCATCTTCACCATGTTCGGTTTCCCCACCTACATCCACAGTGATTGGGGCTCCTCTTTTATGAGCGATGAGCTGCGTCAGTTCCTGCTTCGTAAGGGCATCACCTCAAGCAGGACTACCAGCTATAACCCCTGGGGAAACGGGCAGGTGGAGAGGGAGAATGCGTTGGTCTGGAAGGCCGTCCTTCTTGCCCTACGGTCTAGAAGTCTCCCAGTCTCCCGCTGGCAGGAGGTGCTTCCCGATGTGCTCTAATCCAACCGGTCGCTTCTCTACACCGCCACGAACATTTGTTTGTCTTCCCCAGGAAGTCCATCTCTGGGGTCTCACTTCCGTCCTGGCTGGCAACACCAGGGCCTGTCCTCCTCAGGAAGCATGTGAGGAGCCATAAGTCCGACCCCCTGGTCGAGAGGGTTCAGCACCTCCATGCAAACCCTCGGTATGCATACGTGGCACACCACGATGACGGCAGGACACAGTCTCCCTCCGGGATTTGGCACGTACAGGTTCCCCAGCAACCGTCGCCAACGCACCCACCCCTACACCGCCTATCACCATCACTCGAATGTGGCGGGACTTGGCACGGCAGCCCTCCCTGGGGCCGTTACTACCGCCCCGCGCCTACACGGTCTCCCTCTCTGTCAACATATCGTGATGAAGCTGCAGACGACGCGCTCCTGGAGTCGAAGGTCCCGACACCCGTGCCCACACCACAGCCGGGGCTGAGGCGATCACGGCAGAAGATCAAGGCTCCCATCAGACTCAACCTGTGAGTCCACTTCACCCCCGCTGGACTTTTTTTAAAAACTGGGGGTGAATGTGGTGAAGCACGTATTGCTACTATATATATATATATATTTACCGTTATTCGTTATACTGTTATCCACCACTGTATATATGTTCACTGTTGTTCTTATTCACTGTTACTTACTGTTGTTGTGTTAATGCTTCTGTTGGCTCCGCCCGTGGCTCCACCCCTCGGGGGAGGTATATAATTGGCAGACCTGTGGCCAGCTCTCAGTGCGGGAGCAGCAGCAGGCTGTGTCGTATGAGAGTGCCTTTAAGAATTTGATGTTTAAGAAATGTACCTTTAAGAAATGAAGCTGATCATATTACTGAAGTGATGTCACGGGGGGGGGGGGGGGGGGGGAGCTGAGCTCACCTCTGCTTTTGGGTGTTTTCGTTTCAGTTTGAAGAAAGCTTGGGTGTGGCTGTGTGCTGCATTGCTGGTGATCTCTGCCATGAAGGACCATCTCTTAATCCTTTGGTGAAATCGGAATTGTAAAAAGGTCTGTTATGAATATAAATCTAATGTGCTTCTGTTTGAAGGATTTGTTAAGTCTTTTGGATGTGTAAAGGAACAGTTTGCAGGATTGGGGGGTGTTGTATTATTTTCGGGGTTATATTTGAAGTAAGGGGTGTTAAGAGATCCAATGTTTATTTAAAAGATTAATTTGATGGAATAAACATTGTTTTGTTTTAAAAACCATGTGTCCATAATTGTAATACTACACCTGGGAACAAGCAGTGTGCTTCAAAAGCAACAATCCATTAAAGGTGGAGGTTGGTTGAACTCCATGATACATTTTGGGGTTCTGAAAACACGTCTCCCATAACAGCTGGCATACTTCTTAGCTTATTAAAACCACTGTTCTCTTCGACAACTCGACTCGTGTGAATTGATGGTCATCACAAACCTTGCAAGAAGGACAGTCCAGAGAGATGTTTTAATTTAGGGAGTTAAAGCTAAATTAGTTTAAAAGCATTTGGTAAATCCTGAAGAGTTGTAAAATCAATTTCCTTTATCAGGTCAAAAGAGGAATTTTAAATGAGGGATACTGAAATTAAAAATCTGTTTGAGAACATCCCAGAACATGCCATGGAGATGGGTGGTGTTGTAAAAGGTCTTTAAGGGTTATCAGCATTACATTCATAGAAGAGAAATATCACCAGTCTTAGCTTCATTTTTGCTTCAAGCAGAACAGACAGACTCAACTCTAATGTCTTGAAGCTTTATACCCATCTGTATCTGTTCTCATACACCTTGTCTTATTAAAGGGCGGCACGATGGCACAGTGGTTAGCACTGCTGCCTCACAGCACCAGGTACCCAGGTTCATTTGTGACCCTGAGTCACTGTCTGCGTGGAGTTTGCACTTTCTCACAGTATCTTTTATTTTTTACAATTATGGGGCAATTTAGCATGGTCAATTCACCAATCCGGCATATCTTTGGGTTGTGGGGGTGAGACCTACGCAGACACGGGGAATATGTGCACACTCCACACGAGCAGTGACGCTGGGCTGGGATCGAACTGGGGTCCTCGGTGCAGTGAGGTAGCAGTGCTAACCACTGTGCCGCCCCTTTATCCCCATGTCTGCGTAGGTTTCCTCTGGGTGTTCCGGTTTCCTCCCACAGTCCAAAGATGTGCAGGTTAGGTGGATTAACCATGCTAAATTGCCCCTTAGTGTCCAACGTTTAGGTGGGGTTGTTCAGAGAGTTGGTGCAGACTCAATGGGCCGAGTGGTCTCTTCTGCATTATAGGGATTCTTTGAACCCACAATGTGTTGACCGAACCCTGATGAGAAATTGGTGCCTTGTACAGTAAATAGGCCCAAGATATAATAATTATAATAATAACTATTATATTAACATGGCAGCTGCAGCTTAGGAAGATTCTCTGGTTGACTGTAAATTATTAACATTCAAGGTACAGAATGTACCCAGCTTGGATACATCGGTCTGTGTCTAGGAATAGGGTGGAACTTGGTTGGATGATTTAAAAAGGTCACAATCAGTTCAAGGGGCAGAGTGAATCGCAACCCGAAGGGAGCTGAAGAGGGTAGACTCCATGCAACTGAAGAGCTGCCATTACTTCCATGCTGCCGAGAGGAATGGGGTTCGGAGAAGCCCCAGGAACCATTAGCTGTGTGCAGCTGAGATTGAGGTTCAGGGAAGTCTAGGTACAGGGTCTTTTCTGTGCTGCTGAGGCGACGGTGGCTCAAAGAAGTCCAGGAGTAGTTGTGGCACAGAATCTGGGACTGTGGCCTGTGTTTAGATGCTGAAATGTAGCTGGCCATCACAGGAGGACGCAGTGGGAAAAGAGAGCAAGAAGGCTGGACCTGGGAGTAGATTTGAGAGATTCTGGAATAATGCGCCTTTTGGGTGAGGATGGTCTCTGGGACTTGGATGGAGTGGAGTTGCTGACGACCAGGATCAGACTGGATTTTGAGAGAAGGTGAGCTGAAATCCCTCACAGAGAAGACAGTCTTTAATGATTTTAGTGGCTCAGAGTGCTGACTCTCGTCTGGGTGGGTTGTGGAGAAATTTGGGGAACATGTTTTGATGATGTCTGCCATTTAATACATACTTTGTACTGTGTTCAACCAGTCGGCCTGTTAATTCATGTTTACCTCATATTAATTCTGAATATTAACCGTTTGCAATGTTGATTTTTGGATAGTAGAATTTCTCCTGCTTGTTTAAAACTGAGGAATTTGCGGCTTTATTCTCTTAGTAAGCAACTGGTATTTCAAATTCTGTCTACTTCAAAAAAATATAAAGTTAATGGTCCCTAACCAGATGGTAACAGATCTGAGGGTCTCGTTTGGGACTGCAACAAAAATTTGGGGGCGTCTTCCAGGATGGTAACAGAATTTGTGGTGTCTGGTCTGGGAATGTAAAATGAGGATAAAGCAGCGAGAAGATTACCTACATTGCATCTAATAGATAATCTACAGTCCTCAGAGTCTTGTGGCAAAAGGAAGTCCCTAGTAGATAAGGTTAGAAGTATCGAAAATTCAACCAGAAGAGGGGCTGAAGGATCCACAATCAAGCTATAGTAACTTTAAGTTTTACTCTGAAAATAGCTGGAACCGACGAGAATGAAGATAGTTTCTAGAGGACTAGAACATAGTCTTGCGTATTCTTGAACATAAATAACTTGGATATTGTAATGTATGAGAGAATTCTTGGGGAAAGTTAGAAGTAAAGCTAAGGGGTTAGTAAATAAGCTATGGTGTTAACTTAATCATATTTGTTCTGTTAAATTTGTTCTAAATACAATAAAGTCTGTGTTTTATTTATTTTGTGGCACTGTTGCATTGGTTGAATCGCTGGGTATCTGGATTTCTATCTGAAACTTAATGGACCCTAACCTGATCCTAACACAAGCAGTAAATTACAGACCATAAGAAATAGGAACACGAGTAGGCTGTTTGGCCCCTTGAGCCTGCTCCATCATTCAACGGGATCACGGCTGATCCAACATACCTGCTCTTTCCCTGTATCTCCCGATTCCCTTACTGATCAAGAATCTATCCATCTAAGCCTTAAATATACACAAGGATTCGGCCCACGGCTCTCTGTAGCAACAACCCACAGGGAAGAAATTCCTCCCCATCCCAGCGTAACTCGGCACCCCTTTATTCTGAGACTATGCCCTCTGGTCCTAGACTCTCCCATAAGAGAAATCTCAGGGGTGGCACGGTAGCATAGTGGTTAGCACTGTTGCTTCACAGCGCCAGGGACCCGGTTAGATTCCCGGCTTGGGTCACTGTCTGTGCAGAGTCTACACGTTCTCCTGGTGTTTGCGTGGGTTTCCTCCGGGTGCTCCGGTTTCCTCCTCCAAGTTCCGAAAGATGCGCTTGTTAGATGAAACAGACATTCTGAATGCTCCCTCTGTGTACCCGAACAGGCACCGTACTGTGGCGACTGGGGCTTTTCACAGTAACTTCATTGCAGTGTTGATGTAAGCCTACTTGTTACATGAATAAAGATTATTGATTATTACATCCTCTCAGCATTCAAGCCCCTTAAGAATCCAATAGGTTTCAACGAGATCATCGCTCATTCTTCTAGATTCCAAATGAGTAGAGTCCCAACCTGCTTCATCTGAAAACAGCTGAGAAAAGTATTATTTGGAAGAAGGCTGACTTTTCGCCAGTGGAGTTTGGGAAATACTCATGTGGAAGCTGGTGCCCAGTGAGGCCAGTTAGCACACATTGTAATAATTAACTGGGGGGTTTGAGAAGAAACCCACTGAAGGTCCGGCACTTGGTTTCAGAGTGGGGTGCGTCTAACCAAATAGGCACATTAGTTTATGGGCTCTTGTGTATTTACTGAGAACATTTGAAGATATATTTTGTAACCAGTTTTATCCTTAAAATCTGTGTATGTTTGTGAAGATAGGTGGGGAAGGAGTATTGTATTATATCAAACTTTTCATGTTTAATAAATGTTGGGCACAATCCAATCACCTTGTCACACCCGACTCTTGCGAGAGGCCTCTCGAGAGATATGCAACACTTGGAACGGCTTGCGAGATCTAACGAGAGCTTGCGAGCCTCGCAATCTGGATCTCACCCTCGCTGGGTGAGATCTGGTTAACATATTTAAATAAGCCATTCAGTACCCGAGGCCCGGGATGTAATGCCCACACCTGGGAGACCTTGCCTTGGTGCCATTTAGCACTGGACCACACAAACGAGAAACCAGGCATAATGGTACCTCAACGGTCTCCCAGGCCATCGGAGGTCCCCGAGTGGTCAGGCTCTGGACAGGGTGGTACCCTGGCACTACTGTTGGCACTGCCAGGGTGACAGTGCCAGGCTGGCAGTGCCAAGGCGCCCGGGTTCCACATTGCCTGCCCAGGGAGCTGGCCCAGGAGTGCAGTGCCCTTAAGAGGAGAGGGGGGCTCGAGGACCCCCTAAGAGGCGAGGACTTTTTTTTGCATGTTGAATGGTGTCCGTTGTTTTTCTGTTATTAAAAGCTAATAGAAACATATAAAATAGGAGAAGGTGGCCACTCGGCCCTGTTCAGTCATTCATTATGGTCATGGCTGATCATCCAACTTAATAACCTGAAATCGCCTTCGCCCCATATCCTTTGATCCCTTCACTCAAACTGCTATAACTAACTGCTTTTTGAAAACATACAATATTTTTGCCTCAACTACTTTCAGCGGTAGCAAATTGCATAGGCTGGCCACACTCTGGGTGAAGACGTTTCTCCATATTTCTGAGCTAAACGGGTCTATCCCATATCTTCAGACTGTGACTCCTGGTTGTGGACACCCCCACCGTCGGGAACATCCTTCTTGCATTTACCCTGTCTAGTCCAGTTAGAATTTTATAGGTTTCTGTGAGATCCCTCCTCATTCTTCCGAATTGGATTGGTTTATTGTCACGTGTACCGAGGTACAGTGAAAAGTATTTTTCTGCAAGTAGCTCAACAGATCATTAAGTACATGAAAATAAAATAAAATAAAAAGAAATACATAATAGGGCAGTGAATTCTAGTGAATACCATCCTAACCGACTCAATCACTCCTCATACATCAGTTCTGTCATCCCAGGAATCAACCTGGTAAACCTCCCCTGCGCTCCCTCTAGAGCAAAAACATCCTTCCTCAGATAAATTGCACATAATATTCTAGGTGTGGCCTCACCAAGGCCCTGTATAATTATCGGAAGACAGCCCTGCTCCTGAACTCGAATCCTCTCGCCAAGAAGGCCAATATACCATTTGCTTTCTTTACCGCCTGTTGCACCCGCATGCTTACTTTTAGCGACTGGTATGTGAGATCATCCAGGTCTCGTTGCACTTTCCCCTCTCCTAATTTATGGCCATGCTCAGATAATAATTTGCCGTCTCATTTTTATTACCAAAGTGGATAACTTCATATTTACCCAAATTATACTGCATTTGCCCAATCACTCAACTTGTCCAAATCACACTCCTCACCACTTAACCGGCTTTGTGACATCTGCAAATTTGGAGATATTACTTTTAATTCCCTCATCAAAATCATTAATATATATTGTGAATAGCTGGGGTCCCAGCACTGATCCGTGTGGTACCCCACTAGTCATTTGGAAAAAGATCAGTTTATTCCTACTCTGTTTCCGTTTGCCAACCAGTTTCTATCCATCTCTATACACTATCCCTAATCCCATGTGCTTTAATTTTACACACTAATCCCTTGTGGCACTTTGTTAAAAGCCCCTTGAAAGTCCAAATAAACAGCACCCACTGGCTCCCTCTCATCAGCTCCACTAGTTACATCCTTGAAGAATTCCAGTAGATTTGTCAAGCATGATTTCCCTTTCGTAAATCCATGCTAACCCAGTCTGATCCTGCCACTGTTTTCCAACTGGCAGTCCCGTAACTCTTTACATCCTTCCCATCCAGTAGTGACATCAATTGGGATGGTAACACTCAGTTGACTTAATCCACAAGAGCCTTACATATTGTTGAGCCATTGAAGCAGAAAATAATTTCAGGATTTAATAGATTTATAATTGTGAACCGTGACAGCTACCCAAGAAATTTGAACACAAGCTTCAAATCGGCCCTCAACCTGCATCCAGAAAGGGCAGTGGAGGTGGTTTGGGGGGGGGGGGGGGAATGATCATCTACAGGCAATAAATTGTCATTTTGATTTGTAATCCTTTGTGAGCTATTAACAAATGTCACAAAACAAAAGAAAAAAAAATGCATTTCCCAGCACCTTTCAGAAACTTGAGATGTCCCAATGTACTTTACAACTAATGAAGGACAGTAATTATGGTAGTGTAGAAAATGCAGCAGTCAACTTACAAGAAGCAAGCTCCAAGAAAGAAAAATGAAAAAGGAGTGAAAAGGGCAAGGTTCAGAGTAGAGCTGTGGTTGGAGTGTCAGTGAGCAGCACGGGAGGGTCCGCACAGTGACACCACAGCGTGACGTGCGGGGGGTGGGTTTGCAAGTAAACATTTAAATTGATCTATAACAAACTAGATCAATTAATGATTTCAAAAATGACAAAAAAAAGCCAATTTTACCAAATATAAACTTGAGTTTGATCATAATTTACACAATGTATTAAAAAAGTGTCATACAATTATATTCAGTATTTAATTACATTGAAAGAGAAGCTTGCCCAGGAATGCTGCACCTGGCACAACCATAAATGGCGTGGCCTACTTAAGAAGTGAGTGCCAATCAGAGGGAAAGAGAAAATCCTGATCCAGGACCACGTCCAAAACATAATCGTCTGCAGCATCCTGTCTAACTTGCAGCAGAACTTTAAGCACAGACTGGTTTTAGCAGTCACCTATGTACCCACTGGAACCCTACCAAACACCCAGATGATCAACATGGACATCTTCACCTCAAAGGTCGGCTGCAGGCCACGCTTCTGGAGGAGGGTGAGCAGCCAGAGGTCATGTCCCACATCGGTACTAATGACTTAGATAGGAAGGGAGATGGGGTCCTGCAATCAGAATTTAGGGAAGCTAGGCAGAAGGTTAGCAAGCAAGACCTCAAATGTAGTATGTGATTTCACCTCATGTGAAAGTGAGTACTGAAAAGGAGGGTAAGGCAGAGGAATGGGTAGCTGGAAGAATTGTGCAGGAGGGAGGGCTTTTTATTCCTGGGACAGGCTCTGGGGGGAGATGGCACTGTATAAACCAGACTGGTTGCACCTGATCAGAGCTGGGTCTGATTATTTGCGGGACGTTTTATTAGTGCTGTTGGGAGGGCTTTAAACTAACTCGGCAGGGATGTGAGTACCAAGAGGAAATATCAGAGAGGACTACCAGGATGCACAAAATGCTGGGAAGGACAGAAAGCACTAGTATAGAGAATAGTAAATTAATGAATGAAGTCAGAGTAAGGGAGAAAGCGATGGAGTCTAAATCAGGGTTACTGTTCACGTATACCTGAATGCGCGAAGTATAGGGTGCGATTTAACGGAAAGATTTCCAAGTGTGATTTTGGGCACGTTTGCCGGGGTGTTTCTGAACAGCCACGCTGGTGAGATCATGGCCCATGTTTAACTGCACTTAATGCCGGAAATGAGTCCCCATGAACTTCTCGCCAATTACTGACCGTCTCACCACCTGATTGGCCAAACTCGTGCCTCAGCATTTCACCGCTCACAAGGGAGAGCTGCTTTTAAACACTCCCTCATCACTCAATCCCAGTCAACACCAAGCATAAGCGCACAGACCTGCTCAAGCTTCCCTGCCAGGCAGAACATCCTGTTCCCTCAAGGAGGTCGGCGGACCAGCAGCAGGGTCATCGATACCGCCTGGGAGGCAGTGGCAGCGACTGTCAGTATGGGCGACATAACCAGGAGGACCGCTGTGCAATGTCGGAAGACCAACGACCTCCACCAAGTTGCAAGAACAGTTACCACCTCTCTGCTGGCATTAGTTGCACCCGTCACCACTCAAACCACCCCCCCCCCCCCCCCAAAATCACTGGCTGGCACTTCGCACCCTCCCCACATCAGTTCTTCATGCTTGCTCCTCAGAACCCACTGACACCCACCAGCACAACCCCTTCATGTCCAGTGAGTGCATACTCAATTGGAAGAATCCCAAAGGCTGATCGGCACTGAAGATAATACCAACAATGCATGGCACTGAGGCCAACACTGCTAGGTGGAAACCGCAGTGGAAAACTTAAAGCACGCCCTCAGCGTCTTGAGTGGTGATGCCCAAGGCAAGGCTCAGTCAGTGATGACTATGGCGGAAGGCCTCAACCTCATGTCCCAGTCGCTGAGGCATATTTCCCACACGCAGATGGACATTGCCAGAGCACTGCAGAGCATGGCCCAGTCACTGAGGACCATCGGTAATGGGCAGCTGCCAGGACGGGCAGAGCCAGATGACATTAGAGTCCTCTGGAGCTCACTCCAGCTGCCCTTCCATCCCATGGAGACCCCCAGCGCCCCACCAGTGGGGAGGAGGAAGCGCTGGAGGCCAACCTGGGGCCTGCCACCAAGGAGATCAAGCGGTTTCCAGCTCTTCCAAATCCCGCCCCTCCTGACACTGGCGCCTGTGGCCTTTGAAGACCTTGGCGGACGTCCTCTGATTAAATCACATCCATAGTAAGCAAGTTTGGGGAGCTACAGGTGCAGATGGCATTGTGTAAAAGTGATGTTGAGATGATAACCGAGATTTGACTTAAGAAAGGGCAAGGTTGGTTGTTAAATATTCATGGATACAAGTGTTCAGAAAAGAAAGGGGCAGGGGTGAAGATATTGGTTAGAGCATTACAATTCAGGATAAAGAAAATATCCCAGAGGATTCAATGACAGAATCAATTTGGCTCAAACCAAGGAACAAAAAGGGTGCAATTAAGTTGCTCAGTGTAGTCGAGAGACCGCCAACTAGTGAGAAGGATTTAGAAGAAAACATCTGCTGAGAAATTAGAGAGATGCAATCGTTACAGAGCAGTTTTAATGGGGGACGTGAATTACCCGAAAGTAGACTGGGACAGTGGTGGTATAAAGGGTGGAGAGGGGCAAAGATTCTTAGACTGTGTTCAGGAAAATTTTCTACAGCGCAGTACGTTTTCTGTCAACATGAAAGGATGCACTGTTGGTCCTGGTCCTTGAAAATAGGGTGGGCCAAGCAGATCAAGCATCAGTGTGGGAACACTTAGGACACAGCAATCATTGATTGTAAGATTCAGGATGATGATAGAAAAAGGAAATTAGGCAATCCAATTCAAGAATAAATAACTAGGGGAGAGCAGACCTCAATGGGGCAAGAATGGAGCTGGGCCTGTTAAATTGAACCAAAAGATTGAGGGAAAAAACTGTAGCTGAACAATGAGATACCTTCAAAACAGAAATTATCTGGAAATAGGCAGGGTATATTCCCTGAAAAGGAAAAGGTAGGGCAAACAAATTCAGAGCTCCCTGGATTAAAAAGGAGATAGAAATTAAGATAGGGAAGAAAAAGTGTACTTATGACAGGTGTCCGGTAGAAACTACAGTTGAGTACCAAGAGGAATAGGGCGACATGGTGGCTAACAGTGGTTAGCACTGCTGCCTCACAGCACTGAGGACCCTTCTTGATTTTGAGCCCCTCTATTAAATCTCCCCATAGGGGCAGCACGTGGCACAGTGGTTAGCATTGCTGCCAATGGCGCTGAGGACCCAGGTTTGATTCCCGGCCCTGGGTCACTGTCCGTGTGGAGTTTGCACATTCTCCCCATATCTGCGCGGGTCTCACCCCCACAACCCAAAGATGTGCAGGTTAGGGTGGATTGGCCACGCTAAATTGCCCCTTAATTGGAAAAAAATAATTGGGTATTCTAAAATTTTATTTAAAAAAGAGAACTAAGAGGAATACAGAGATTGAGAGGGGAGGTGAAAGAGCAGACTAGTGAAACAAAGAGGGATTACGAACAAAGACAATATAAAAGGGAATTTCAAAGTATTCTATCAACGTGTAAATGGCAAAAAGGGTGGTAAAAGGAAATTTACATATGTAGGCAGGGACATGGCCATGGTATTAAATGAATACCTTGCATCTGTCTTTACCAAGGAAGTAGATGCTACCCAGGACATTGTGACAGTCAAGGAATTCTGTCCCGAGAGGGGTTCAAAATTGATGAGGAGAAAGTATTGAATTGGCGGTCAGTACTAAAAGTTGACAAGGCACCAGGACCAGATGAAATGCATCCAAGCATGTTGAAGGAAGTGAGACTGGAAACTGGAGGGACGCTGGCCATATTCTTCCAGTCTTCTCGATCAGGGGAGGTTGCCAGAGGATTGGAGAATTGCAGATATTGAGCCCTTTTTCAAAAAAGGTTGTGAGGATAGCTCTAGCAATTACAGGCCAGCCAGTTTAACGTCAGTAGTAGGAAAGCTTCTGGAAACAATTATTCGCGATAGAATTAGTAGTTACATCAAAAAATGTGGGTTGATTAGGAAGAGCCAGCATGGATTTCTACAGGAACTTGAGAGTTTTTTGAGGAGATAATAGAAAGGATTGTTGGGGGTAATTCTATCGATTATAGAATCCCTACAATGCAGAAGGGCAGCATGGTAGCACAGTGGTGAGCACTGTGTCTTCACAGCGCCAAGGTCCCAGGTTCAATTCCCGGCTTGGGTCACTGTCTGTGCGGAGTCTACATGTTCTCCCCATGTCTGCGTGAGTTTCCTTCGGGCACTCCAGTTTCCTCCCACAAGTCCCAAAGACGTGCTGTGAGGCAATTTGGACATCCTGAATTCTCCCTCAGTGTACCCGAACAGGCGCGGAATGTGGTGACAAGGGGCTTTTCACAGTAACTTCATTGCAGTGTTAATGTAAGACTGCTTGTGATGATAAAGATTATTATTAATAAAAGGAGCCTATTCGGCCTAGCCAGTCTGCACCAACCTGCCGAAAGAGAACTCCACCTTGGTCCAATCCCCACCCTATCCGCCGTAACCACACCTAACCGTCGGACATGAAGGGGCAATTTAGCATGGCCAAACCACCCAAGCTGCATATTTTTGGCCTATGGGAGGAAACCGGAGCACCCGGAGGAAACCCACGCAGACATGGGGAGAAAGTGCAAACTCCACACAGACACCCAAGGTCGGAATCGAACCCAGGTCCCTGCCGCTGTGAGACAGCAGTACTAACCACTGTGCCGCCCTACTGATGTGGGGTACATGGACATTCAGAAGGCATTCGATACAGTGCCCCACAACAGACTTGAGAGAAAGTTATAGTCATGGAATAAAAGGAACAGTAGCAATGTGGATACAAAATTGGCTGAACAATAGGAAGTAGAGAGTAATGGTCAACATACATTTTTTAGGCTGGAGGAAGGTTTATAGTGGTAATCCCTCAAGGGTCAGTATTGGAACCCTTGCATTTCCTGATATATATTAATGATCTAGACCTTGGTGGGCAAGGAACAATTTCAAAGTTTGCAGATGATACAACTTGGTAGTATTGCAAATCGTGAAGAGGTCAGTTAAAACTTCAAAAGGAGATAGACAAGGAATAGGCAGATAGGTAGCAGATGTATTCAATGCGGAGAAGTGGGAGGTGATGCATTTTGGTAGGAAGAACATGGCGCGTCAATATGAAATAAGGGGTAACAGAGGGATGCAGGCACAGGGGGACCTGGGTATATATGTGCATAGATCAGAGTTTTCCAAACTTTGAGACGAGAAACCCTTAGTGATCCCTCAAGAGTACCGGGGAACCCCAAACAGTTAATATTGACACCCCTTTTTTTGCCGCGAAATATGTGCAAACACAGGTATCAACAAGCCTTTTCCAGCTATATTTCTGTATACATTAGGAATTAGGAAGAGGTACAGAATCATAAATACATTTGCCAATCACATGGCACACTAACATTAAACCCTGGCCAAGCCACGCTCCCATTGCCCCTAAACATTAACACCTGGAAATAGTATCAACTTTAGGAATGGCTAATCTGGTAATAATTAAAAAGCTCTCTTGATAAAAAAATACTTAATTCTCACCTTTTGTCATTTTTAATGGGAGGCATGATGTTTACATCAGACACACACCTCTTAAACACACGGCCCTCTCTCACTTTCGCCTCCGCCAAGGCCGGCTCGCCCAATCCGAGAGCCGCCCACTCGCCCGCTCTGAGGGCCGCCCACTCAGAGGGCTGCCTGCTCTGAGGGCCGCCCGACCGTCAGCATCCAGGCCCCCCAGCCCCAACAGTGCAGAAGAGAGTTACAAGAACGGTTCCAGAGATAAGGAACTTCAGTTATGAGGACAGATTGGAGAGGTTGGACCAGTTCTCCTTGGAGAGAAGAAGGCTAAGAGGAGATTTGATAGAGATGTTCAAAAGCATGAGAGGCTTGGTCAGAGTAGATGGGGGGGGATATCTGTTCCCGGTTGCAAAAGGATCAAGAATGAGAGGGCACAGGTTTAATGTAGTTTGCAGGAGAAGCAAATGGGATGCGAGGAAAAACCTTTCCATACAACAAACAGTTCGGGTCTGGAATGCACCAAGTGTGGTGGAGGCAGGTTCAATCAAGGCATTCAAGACGGCATTCTATGATTACTTGAATATAAACAGTGTGCAGGGGTATGGGGAAAAGGCAGGGGAATGGCACTAAGTCACGATGCTCGATTGGAGAGGCAGTGCAGACATGAAGGGCCAAATGGCCTCCTATAACAATTCTGTGATATTAATGGATTACCACTTTTCATCATCTCCATATTCTTAATAAATTGTATTCTTTCGCAAATATTTAAAAAGCTGTAAAATAAAAAACAAGGAGTAAGGCTGTTTAAAAGACATCTAATTTTAAGTTAATTAAGTAATTAAATAAATAAAATAATATTACATAGGGGTGACAGTGCACGTAGCGTCCCACAACTGCAGCATGTTGGACATTTGTGTGGAGCACTGCGATCCCAGACAATATGCATTTGTATTAGGAATTCCAGCTCAGAGTTTGAGTTCTTGACATCATGAAGAGGGAGAGTCACCCAGACACTTGGATCCAGGATGCAGTCATATCCCTTTGGTTACAGAACAATGCAGGTCAGGGACAGGAGGGTGTGACTGCGAGTAAGGGGAACCTAGGTGCAGTGCTGAAGGAACCTCTGCCTAAATCCAACAGATCCAAGGTTATTGCTGGCGTGTGTCCGTGAGGGCAAAATCTCCATGGCTCTCAGGACTAAATAACGTATTATTATAGAACATATTCCAATGACCAGTTACATAGATGATTTGGAGTTGGGGACCAAGTGCAATGCGTCCAAGTTTGAAGACGACACGAAGATGAGTTATAAACCAAGAAGTACAGAGGGTACTGGAAATCTGCAGAGGGATTTGGATAGTTTGAGTGAATGGGCTAGGGTCTGGCAGATGGAATACAATTTTAACAAGTATGAGGTTATCCATTTTGGTAGGAATAACAGCAGAATGATAAAATATTAAAACTTGCTGCTGTGCAGAGGGACCTGGGTGTGCTAGTGCATGAGTCGCAAGAACTTGGTTTACAGGTGCAACAGGCGATTAAGGCAGCGAATGGAGTTTTGCCCTTCATTGCTAGAGGGATGGAGTTTAAGACTAGGGAGGTTACACTGCAATTGTATAAGGTGTTAGTGAGGCCACACCTGGAGTATTGTGTTTAGTTGGGGTCTCCTTACTTGAGAAAGGACGTACTGGCGCTGGAGGGTGTGCAGAGGAGATTCACTAGGTTAATCCCAGAGTTGATAGGGTTGGATTACGAGGAGAGGTTGAGTCGACTGGGACTGTACTTGTTGGAATTTAGAAGGATACGGGGGGATCTTATAGAAACATATATAATTATGAAGGGAATAGATAAGATAGATGCAGGGAGGTTGTTTCCACTGGCGGGTGAAAGCAGAACTAGGGGGCATAGCCTCAAAATAAGGGAAAGTAGATTTAGGACAGAGTTTAGGAGGAACTTCTTCACCCAAAGGGTTGTGAATCTATGGAATTCCCTGCCCAGTGAAGCAGTTGAGGCTCCTTCATTAAATGTTTTCAAGATCAAGATAGATAGATTTTTGAAGAATAAAGGAATAAAAGGTTATGATGTTCGGGTGGGAAAGCGGAGCCGAGTCCACAAAAGATCAGCCATGATCTCATTGAATGGCGGGACCGGCTCGAGGGGCCTGATGGCCTACTCCTACTCCTAGTTCTTATGTTCTTACTGGTAGCATAGTGATCATGTTGCTGAACCAGGAATCAAAAAAGCCTGGACCAATAATCCAGAGACACGAGTTCAAAACTCAGCATGGCAGCTGGAATAGAAAGATGACCATAAAGATTATTGTTTAAAAACCCATTTAGTTCACAATGTCCTTTAAGGGAAGGAAAATCTTCCATCCTTACTTCATCATTAACATGCGACTCCAGATTCTCAGCAGTGTGGTACCTGGCTTGGTTCCACATTTCTTTAACAAATAAAAAAAAACCTTCTGCTTCTGCATTGTCCAGACAAGACCACAATTAAGTCATCCCTCAAACAGCACAAATCCAGAAGTGTATTTCCACTCACCTCTGCAATGAGTACAACAATCACACAGTCTTGTTTTTCGTCTGGGGTCAGTTCATAAATGAGGGAGTTTAATGTGTCTATCAGGTAACTGTGCACCTCCCTCTTGACAGTCGGTACTCCCATTACTATCGAAACTGTGGACAAAAAAAGAACAGCCCAGGTAATGGATTAAGATTTTGTCAACAATGCAAATCAGAATTTATACATCAAACAACTGCCTACTTAATTGGCACCACATTCACTACCTTAAACATTCCCTCCCTCCACCAACGATGCACAGTAGCAGCAGTATATACCAATTACGAGATGCATAGCAGCAACTCACCAAGACTCTTTTGAAAGCACCTTCCAAACACCCGACCTCCACCATCAGAAGGACAAAGGCAGCAGATGGATGGGATCACCTCCGCCAGCAAGTTCCCTCCAAGCAACACACTAGCCTGACTTGGAAATATATCACTGTTCCTTCACTGTTGCTGGGTCAAAATCATTGAACTCCCTAACAGCACTGTAGATATACCTACACCACATGAACTGCCGCAGTCCAAGAGGTAGTTCATTGCCACCTCCTCAAGGGCAGTTAGGGGTGGGAAATAATTCTGGCCCAGGCAGTGATACCATAGAAGCATCAAAATATTGTGACACAGAAAGAGGCCATTCAGCTCATTGTGTCTGCAGCAGCTGAAAAAGAAACTAGCAGTCCATTCTAATCTCACTTGCCAGCAGCCAGTCCATGGCCTTAGAGGTTACAGCACTTCTGGCTTGGATTTAGATACCTTTTAAATGAGTTGAGGGTTTCTGCCTCAACCACCAAACCAGGCACAGAATTCCAGACACCTACCATCCTCGAGGTGAAAAGTATTTCCTAATACCCCGTTTAATTCTTCTACCAATCACCTTAAATCTGTGGCCCCTGGTAATCACCATACTGAATCCCCCTCAATCAACAGCCTAGGAGTTACATCGATCAGAAACATTTTAAAAAATTTTTCGAGTACCCAATTCATTTTTTTCCAATTAAGGGGCAATTTAGCGTGGCCAATCCACCTACTCTGCACATCTTTGGGTTGTGGGGGCGAAACCCACGCAAACACGGGGAGAATGTGCAAACTCCACATGGACAGTGACCCAGAGCCGTGATCGAACCTGGGACTTCAGCGCCATGAGGCAGCAGGGCTAACCCTCTGCACCACCGTGCTGCCTTATCGATCAGAAACTTAACTGGACTAGCCATTTTAAAAATGTGGTTACCAGGGCAGGTCAAAGACTAGGAATCCTACGGTGAGTAACTCACCTCCTAATCCCCCAAAGCCTGCCCACCATCTACAAGCACAAGTCACGAGTGTAATGGAATACTCCCCACTTGCCTGGATGAGTGCAGCTCCAACAACACTCAAGAAGCTCAACACCATCCAGCACAAAACAGCCCCCTTGATTGCTCCTCTTTCCACAAACATTCAAACCCTCCACCACCGACGAAAAGTGGCAGCCGTGTGTACCATCTACAAGATGCACTGCAGTAACTCACCAAGGTTCCTTAGATAGCACCTTCCAAATCCATGGCCACTACCACCTAGAAGGTCAAGAGTAGCAGATACCTGGGAACCCTACAACCTTGAGGTTACCCTCCAAGTCACTCGCCACCCTGACTTGCGGTCCTAACCAACAATGCCCACATCCTGTACACGAATAAAAAGAAAATTGATTTCTCCGCTAAGGGAAACAAGTCTTCTCTGTTTGCTCAATTTAGGTCCCTCAATTTTGTACACCTCAATCAAGTCACCCCTCAACCTCCTATGTCCTCAGGAAAACAATCCTAGCCTATCCAACTTTTTCTCACAGCTGCAATTTACCAGCCCTGGCAACATTCTTGTAAATCTTTTGTACTCTCACCAGAGAAATTCTGTCCTTCCTATAATGTGGTGACCAGAACAGTACACAAAATTCCAACTGTCGCCTAAACAGCATTTTGTACAGTTCTAGCACTCCATCTCTGCTTTTGTATTCTCTATCTTGTGAAATAAAGGAAAATATTCCATATACCTTCTTTACCACCTTATCTACCATATAAGACACAGAAGCAGAATTAGGCCACTCGGCGCCCATCGAGTCTGCTCCTCCATTCAATCATGGCTGATATGTTTCTCATCCCCATTCTCCTGCCTTTTCCCCATAACCCCTGAATCCCCTTCAAGGATCTGTGGATATGCATGCCAAGGTCTTTTACTTCCTCTATTCTGCTCATTATTCTCCTGTATATTGAGAATTTTGTTGCTTTGTTTGCCCTCCCAAAATGCGTTACCTCACAGTTTCCCAGATTGAATTCTATTTACCACTTTTCTACCCACTCAACCACAATATTGATATCATTCTGGAGTCTACAGCTATCCTCTTCATGATCAGCTACACAGCCAATGCCAATTTTTATGTCGTCTGCAAGTTTTTCAATCATGTCGCCCACATTTAAGTCCAAATCATTAATGTATACAACAAACACAACACTGAGCCCTGTGGAACACCACTGGAAACCACTTTCCATTCGTCAAGACATCTGTCGATCATTACTCTTTATTTCCTGTTACTGAGCCAATTTTGGATCCAATCTGCCATATTCCCATGTATCCTATGGACTTTTACTTTTCTGACCAGTCTGCCATGCGACACCTTCCTTAAGCATTGTGGTTAGCACAATTGCTTCACAGCTCCAGGGTCCCAGGTTCAATTCCCGGCTTGGGTCACTGTCTGTGCGGAGTCTGCACATTCTCCCAGTATGTGCGTAGGTTTCCTCTGGGTGCTCCGGTTTCCTCCCACAGTCCAAAGATGTGCAGGTTAGGTGGATTGGTCATGCTAAATTACCCTTAGTATCCAAAATTGCCCTTAGTGTTGGGTGGGGTTACTGGGTTATGGGGATAGGGTGGAGGTGTGGACCTTGGGTAGGGTGCTCTTTCCAACAGCCGGTGCAGACTCGATGGGCCAAATGGCCTCCTTCTGCACTGTAAAATTCTATGATAAATTCTATGAAGATAACATCCACTGCACTATTCTCATCAATCCTCCTTGTTACTCAAAAAATCAATTAAGTTAGTACAGCATGACCTTCCCTTAACAAAACCATGCTGACTATTCCTGATTAATCCTTGCCTTGTGAAGCGACAGTTTATCTTGGCTCTCAGAATTGATTATAATAATTTTACCACCTCCGAAGTCACCAGTCAGACTGAGTGGTCTATAATTATTTGTCCTATCCCTCACAGCCTCTTCAAACGACAGTAAAACATTCGCAGAACTCCAATCCTCTGGTACCTCGTCTGTATCTAGTGAGGATTGAAAAAGGACCCGCCGTGCATTTGTCGTTTCCTTCCTGGCGTCCTTTAACAGCCTGGGGTACAATCCATCTGACACTGGTGACTTTGCCACCTTCAAGGATGTCAGTCGCTGCAGTATTTCTTCTCTTGTTTTTCTTATTGTATCCCTTTCAAGCTTCTCCTCTATAACTAGAATGTCTGCATCATCCATCTCCTTTGTGAAGGCAAAGTACTCATTAAGAACCATGTCCACATGCTCTGCATTAACGTACAAGATAGTTTGTACATCTCCCTGATAAGCACTAACTACGCTTTTCGTTGTTATCTTCTTGCTCTTGATTTTACCGGCCACATTCTTTCATGTCCTCTCTTTGTTTTCCTGATTTTGTTTTTTTACTTCACCCCCTGTGTTTTCTTAACTCCTCCAGGCTTTCTAATGTATTGGTCTCCTTATGGACAGCAGGGTTTTTTTTTTTGAATATTGGTCATGGCTCCCAGAGCATGACCTGTGGGAGGAAAGTATGGTACTGCCAAATCTAGAGCCCCTTGGATATCTCGAGAAATACAAGCTGAAAAAGAAAGCTTTTGACAGTTTCTGACTGTACTCTTCCAGAGGAACTAATGCCATCGCCAGCATCCAAAACAGAAAATCCATTAACAAGCAGGATCTCGGGCAACTCCTGCCCACATCCGATAAACCAATAAAAAAAAAGAGACAACTGGACCAAAAGGACAAAGAAAATGGAAAAACATGCGAATGGATTAAAAGAAAACCGGTTTGAATTCCTTGCTACTTGTACTACGAGTGAAAAGAATGATCACTGTTTTTCTACCGAAGAACAATCACGAATGCTCATGAACCTCACGGAATTTTGATTTTTGGAAGAGGAAAGCTACGAGAAGATTTAGTGAAAGATTTAATTTTGGGGGAAAAAAGGCAACAAAACAAGAGTCGTAGGAACCCACTAGAGCAATTGATGAAAACATTTGAAAATGATAGATTCATCATCCCAATCATGCTCAAGACAAGAGAAAAGGTTAAAAGCCCACTCAGAAGCATAGCTGTCCGCTGCCATCAGTTTGCATCTATGCAGCATCTTTAAAAGTAGATCTTCTCAAGGTGTTTTGCACCAAGCCACAAAAGGACATATTGCAACAACAGTTGGTCAAAACTTGGTTAAAAATGTAGGTTTTAATGATTGCCTTAAAAGGGGGGACAGAGGTTTATAATGGGTGAAGTTCCAGAGCGGAGGGCCTGAGCAGCTGAAAGCACGCCTGCCAATGGTGGTGCGATTAAATATGTGGAAGGAAGGACAGCATGGTGGCGCAGTGGTTAGCACTGCTGCCTCACAGCGCTGAGGATCCGGGTTAGGTCCCGGCCCCGGGTCACTGCGCGTGTGGAGTTTGCACATTCTCCCCGTGCCTGCGTGAGTCTCACCCCCACAACCCAAGGGTGTGCAGGGTAGGTAGATTGGCTACGATAAATTGGCCCTTAATTGGAAAACGAAATGGGCACTTAAAATTTTTTTTTAATGTGGAAGGGGCCAGAATGGGAGAAACATTGAGATCTCGTTAAGTTGTAAGGTTGAAAGAAGATCAATGAGATTGGGAGGGCTGAGGCCATCGAGGAACTTGAAAAACAAAGGTGATCATTTCCAGCCTTAGAACATTGAACAGTACAGCACAGAACAGGCCCTTCGGCCCTCGATGTTGTGCCGAGCAATGATCACCCTACTCAAACCCACGTATCCACTCTATACCCGTAACCCAACAACCCCCCCTTAACCTTACTTTTTTTAGGACACTACGGGCAATTTATC
Organism: Scyliorhinus canicula; assembly: GCF_902713615.1. NCBI lineage: Eukaryota > Metazoa > Chordata > Chondrichthyes > Carcharhiniformes > Scyliorhinidae > Scyliorhinus > Scyliorhinus canicula. Next base: position 229,406,409 of record NC_052149.1, on the reverse strand, counting down.
ATGGCCAATCCACCTAACCCGCACATCTTTGGACTGTGGGAGGAAACCGGAGCACCCGGAGGAAACCCACGCACACACGGGGAGGACGTGCAGACTCTGCACAGACAGTGACCCAGCCGGGAACCGAACCTGGAACCCTGGAGCTGTGAAGCATTTATGCTAACCACCATGCTACCGTGCTGGCCACTACCGTGGTGCTCACCCATTATAAACTTCTGTCTCCCCTTTTAAGGCAATCAAGTGCCTTACTTGGGCACTCTCCCATAACTCTACCTCCATTACATTAATAACTATGTCAGTGCCACTTCATGCTCTCGTCTAGACTTGGAAAAATTTATTGATTTTACCTCCAATTTCCACCCCTCTATGAACTTCAATTAGTCTATCGCCTACACTTCCCTTCCCTTTCTTCCTTAACTTCTCTATCTTCATTTCAGGCAATAAGACTGATCACTGATATGCATAACAAGACCGCCGACTCTCTTCTCTCTTCCCCCCCCCGCCGCCATTATGGTTGATAGGGTATTTAACCATGTCCAACACATCTCCCATACCTCTGCCCTCGCCCATTACCCTCCCTCCCAGAACCACGACAGGTCCTTGTGTCCTCAGTTTTCATGCCACCAGCCTCTACATTCAAAGGATCATCCTCTACCATTTTTCCATGCATTTGCAGAAGGTACACCTTCCCCTTCAGCTCCTCACTGTTCAAGGACCCAAACACACCTTTCCGGTGATGCAGCATTTCACTTGCACCTCCTTCAACTTGGTCTATTGTATTTGCTGCTCCCAAATGTGTTCTCTACACTGGGAAGACTAAATATAGACTAGGTTAGCAGTTTGTGGAACAGCTTCGCTCCATCCGCAAGCATAATTTCAACCTTCTGGTCCCTTGCCGTTTCAATTCAGCAGGCACAATCTTCCGGCAGTTCACGCCGGTGGGATTGTCAGGTCCTGCCATCAGCGTGCCTCTGCCATCAGCTTCCCAGCGGCGTGGGGTGGATCAATGGGAAATTGACAGCAGTGGGAACAGAAGATCACCGTCAGCCGATAGCGGGCCACCTCCCGCCACCGATAAGCATGCTACAGGGAGGCTAGAGTATTTCAGCCAGCATCTTTGCTCTCGTGCTCATGTCTGTCCTCTGCCTGCTGCCTCCAGTGATGCGCAACGTAAACTGGAAGAACCACACCTCATCTTCCGATTCGGCATGTTACAGCCTTCTGGACTCAACATTGAGTGAACAACTTTAGACTGTGAACTTTCCCCTCCATCTTGGCCCCCCACTTTGTTTTTTGGTTGCCTGGTTCCCTTGGTTTGCCCCAACACAGTCCCACCCCTCCCTCACCCACATAGCCACTTGCCCCTTGTTATTCATTTTTGGTCCTATTGAGCAGTGACCTTGATTCTTCTATGAATTTCTTTTTTTAAATAAAAATCAAGTATCCAATTCATTTTTTCGAATAAAGTGGCAATTTAGTGTAGCCAGTACCCTGGCCGGGGATCGAACCTGGGACCTCGTCATTGTGAGGCAGCAATGCTAACCACTGCGCCACCCTGCTGCCAGACCATTATTCTCCTATTAACACATTCTGCTATCTTACCATTTACCTTCAATCCTTAATGGCGCTATTAAAATACCCCTTTCTGTCATGTCCATGACACCCATCTCTCCTTTGCTCTGACTTATCCCTATCCTTCTCTTCTGCCCCACCTCTTCCACCAGCCTCTCCATCGATATAATTCATCACATTTCTAGCCCTCTTCAAATCTATAGAAAAGTCATATGGACTGGAAACATTAACTATTTCTCTCTACACAGATGCTGCCAGACCTGCTGAGGTTTTCCAGCATTTTCTTTCTTTATTTCAGATATCCAACATCCGCAGTATTTTGTAGGTGAGAATTGCATAATTAAGCCATTGCCACATACGGGAGTTAATGCAGGTCAGCGAACGCAGGCGCCACAGGGGAATGAGTTTTGCTACAAATTAGGATATGGGCAGCAGAGCTTTGGTGCATGTTTGAACGACTTAATATATTTTAATTTTTTGCATGTCTAATTATCAACTGGGCTTCAATAAAAAGTTTTGAAATTATGATTTTAAAAAAACTTGTATGTTTTTGCATCAGTTGGTTTCTTTCTTACCTCCAGTTCGCCTCTGTCCCAGGTAGACAGATGGCTGAAAACTGTCTTCTCTGGCAAGCAGATGCGGGAGATGATGGAAGATGCTTGGCAGCTGAAGTACATTCTTACTGATGGTGATGTTCCACAGTTTGAGCTTGGTTTCATCTAAGGTAAAGAGAATAAATAGTGACAATTGAAGAAACAATAAAAGTAGAAACAAAACAAAATTGGGAACGAGATTGTAAATGGGAACTCATTTCAAGAAACGGTCTAGATTAGAGCAACTTCCTGCAAACATGTGAACAGATGCAGGCCATTCAGCCCTCACGCCTGCTCCACAGTCCCATTAGATCACAGTTGATCTGAATCATTACACTTAATATCACTGCCTATCACACATGCATTGATCTGTTTTAAAATTTGCAATTGACCCACAGACTCAACAGCTTTTACAGAAATACATTCAAGATTTCAACTATTCTTTGAAGCGCTTCCTGTTATCACCCTGAGCGAATGCATGAATCAGAAGCAGGAGCAAGCTACTTGACCCCTCAAGCCTGCTCCACCATTCAATAAGATCATGACTAATCCGGTTGCAACCTCAACCCCACATTCTGGTCTACTCACGATAATCTTTCACCCCTCGTCAATCAAGAATTTATCTAGCTCGGCTGTAAAAAAAAAAAACTTTTGACACTCTCTCCCTCAAAACACAGTGGAAACAAAGACTCATGACTCATGACCCTCTCGAGAGAAAACAATTGTCCTCATCTCGGGCGTAAACGTGCAATCTCTTATTTTTAAACAGTGACCCCCGTTTCTAGATTCTTGCAAAAAAGGAAATATCCTCTCCATATCCACTCAAGAACCCTCAGGATGCTAAAGGTTTCAATCAAGTCGCCTCTTACTCTTCTAAGATCCAGTGATTACAAGCCTAATCTGTCCTATCTTTCCTCATAACATAACCGTCTATTTCTGGTTTAATGTAGTAAACCTTCTCTGAACTCCATCCAATGCATATACATCTTTCCAAAAAGTCAATTGCTTTGGATCCTATGGGGCCTTACCTCCTTGATCAGTCTCTCATGCGGGATCTTATCAAAAGCTTTGCTGAAGTCCATGTAGACTACATCAACTGCACTTCCCTCAGCATAGTTGCAAAGTGGTAAGCGCTGCTGCCTCACTGTGTCGAGGACCCAGGTTCGATCCCGGCCCCCTGTTCCTGCCCCTACTTTATGTACCTACATCATCCTTCTCAGTGGTAATCACTGCTGCATCACGGCATTGAAAACCCAGGTTTGATCCCGGCCCCCAGTCAGTGTGGAGTTTGCACATTCCCCCGTGTCTGCGTGGGTCCCACCCCCACAAACCCAAAGTTGCACAGGGTAGGTAGATGGGTCAGTGCTAAATTGCCCTTAATTGGAAAATATTGGGTACTCCAAAAGTTCCCTCATCTACATATCTATTCACCACCTCGAAAATTCAATGAAATTTGTTAGACACGATCTTTTCCTAACATGCTGACTACCCTTGCCTCTCCAAGTGGAAATTAATTCTGTCCCTCAAAATTTTTTCCAATAATTTCCCTACCACTGATGTTAGACTCACTGGACTGTAATTACTTGGGTTTTCCCTATTTCCCACTTGAATAATGGTACCACATTAACTGTCCTCCAGTCCTCTAGAACCTCTCCTATGGTCAGCAGAATTTGAAAATTAGCGCTAGAGCCCCTGCAATCTCCTCCCTTGCATCACACAACAGCTTCGGATACATCTCACCTGGGCCTGGGGATTTATCCATTTTTAAGCCCGCTAAAACCTCCTCCCTCTTAATGATAGACTGTTCAATTATAATCGCTGTTCCTGCCCCTACTTTCTGTACCTACATCATCCTTCTCAGTCATGAACACAGATGCAAAATGTTCATTTAATACTTCGTCTAAGTCTTCTGGCTCCACACACAGATTGTAAGCCTACTTGCGACACTAATAAAGATTATTATTATTATTAGATTGCCACTTTAGTCCCTAATGGGCCCTATTTTTTCCCTGGTTACCATCGATAAATTTATAAAACACGGTGGGATTTTTCGTTATTTTGCCCGCCAGTGTATTTTCATGCTCTCTCTTCCCTCTCCTAATTTATTTTTTAAAGTACCTCCTGCACTTTATATACTCAAGGGCATCCACTGTTTTGAGACCCTTGATTCAGCCATAAGCCTCCCTTTTTTTCCTTATCCAAGGCTATATATCTCTTAACATCCAGGGTTCGTTGAACTTATCGGGCCCACCCGGGAGGCACGATAGCACAGTGGTTAGCACTGTTGCTTCACAGTGCCAGGGGCCCCCGAGTTCAATTCCCAGCTTGGGTCACTGTGTGGAGTCTGCACGTTCTCCCCGTGTCTGAGTGGGTTTCCTCCTAGTGTTCGGGTCCTCCCACAAGTCCCGAAAGACGTGCTGCTCGGTCAATTGGACATTCTGAATTCTCCCTCAGTGTCCCCGAACAGGCACCGGAATGTGGCGACTAGGGAATTTTCACAGAAGACAGAAAGCAGGAAAGTACAGGCCAGTTAGTTTAACATCTGCCATAGGGAAAATTTTAGAAGCTATTATTAAATAAGTTATATCAGGGCATTTGTATAAATTCATGGCAATCCATGCACAGTCAACATGGTTTTGTGAAATCATGTTTAACCAACTTATTGGAGTGCTTTGAGGAAGTAACATGTGCTGTCGATAAAGGGGAACAGATGGATGTACTATACTAAGATTTCCAGAAGGCATTTAATAAAGTGCCATATCAAAGGTTGTTGCGGAAAATAATAGCTCATGGTATAGGAGGTAACATATTGGCCAGAATAGAAGATTGGCTGACTAACAGCAAGTAGCGAGCAGGCAGAAATGGGTCAGTCAGGTTAGAAAGATGTAACGAGTGGTGTGACAAAGGGATCAGTGCTGGGACCTCAACTGTTTACAATTTATATGAAAATGGCTCAGATGAAGGGATTGAAGGAATGGTTGTCAAATTTGCTGATGACATAAAGATAGGTAAGAAATAAGTTGTGAAGAGGACACAGGGAGGCAACAAAAAATATAGATATAAGTGGGCAAAGATCTAGTAAATGGACTATAATGTGGGAAAATGTGAAATTCCCTATTTTGACAGGAAGAATAAAAAAATAAGCTTTTTATCTAAATTAGAGAATAATGGTACCGAGATCTGAAATGCAGAGGGATCTGGGTGCCCTGATGCAGGAATCACAAAAAGGACAGAATGCAGGTATAGCAAGTAATTGGGAAAGCTAATAGGATGTTATCCTTTATTGTGAGGGGAATGTAATTCAAAAGTAGGGAGGTTCGTAGGGGGGTAATGCCCTGTTCAATTGTACAGGGCATTGATGAAATGAAATGAAAATGAAAAGAAATGAAATTAAAATGAAAATCGCTTATTGTCCCCAGTAGGCTTCAATGAAGTTACTGTGAAAAGCCCCTAGTCGCCACATTCCGGCGCCTGTCCAGGAGGCTGGTACGGGAATTGAACCGTGCTGCTGGCCTGCTTGGTCTGCTTTAAAAGCCAGCGATTTAGCCGAGTGAGCTATATTTGAAGTGCTGTGTACAGTATTGGCCACCTTATTTAACAAAAAATATTAATGTGTTGGAAGCAGTTCAGGAAGGTTTACAAAAACCGATTACCTGGAATGGGAGGGTTGTCTTTTGAAGAAAGGTTTGAGAGGCGAGGCTTGTAGCGTTGGGAGTTTAGAAGAACAAGAGATGACTTGACTGAAACATAAAAGATCCTGAGGGATATTAACAGTGTGATCGTGGAGAAGATGTTTCTTCTTGTGCGAGAACTATGGTCACATGTTTAAAAAAGGCGTCACCCATTTCAAATGGAGATGAGGCAAAATGATTTCACTCAGGGGGGGTCATTCTTTGGAACTCTCTTCCTGGAAAGGTGGTGGAAGCAGAGTCTTTGAATATTTTAAAGGCAGAGCTGGATAGATTCATGGTAAGTAAGGTGGTGATAGTTTATTGGAGTACACGGGATGCAGGTTTGATCTGCATGATTTTATTTAGTGGCAGAGCAGGTTCGAGGGGCTAAATGGCCTACTTCAGCTCTGTCCGTATGTTTGTAGGTACAGGAGCATAAAACTGACATTGAACAAAGATGGTGATATTAGGACAGGTGACCAAAAGTTTGATTAACGAGGTAGGTCTAAAGGAGAATTTTTTTTAAAAGGAGTAAAACGGGGTGGAGAGGCTTAGGCAAAGAATTCCAGAGATTAAGGCATAAAGAATCACACATCAAGAAGTTCCATAGGTCCAGGTTTCCAGCAGTGAGAGGAAACTACAAGGCGCTTCAAAGGTTTTCAGAGCATACAGAATCATTAGGTGCGTTGGTTTTAGCTGATGGGCTAAATCGCTCCCACTACAGAGAACATATTCATATTTACGTTCATATTTCTCTATTGCAGTTCAGGTCATCCCTGGACCATGGGTCAATATCCCAATGCCAATTGAGTTACCCCATCACCTATCGTGACTTTACTGGAACCAAAGGAAAAATACACTTGCAGTCTAAGAGGCAATTCCTGAAATCAAACTCTTTCCCCATCACCCCCATCAACAGTTTTACCATTGGATTCACTAGGTTAATCCCAGAGTTGAGGGGGTTGGATTATGAGGAGAGGTTGAGTGGAGTGGGACTGTACTCGTTGGAATTTAGAAAGATGCGGGGGGGATCTTATAGAATATATAAAATTATGGCAGGAATAGATAGGATAGATGCGGGGAGGTTGGGTGAAAGCAGAACTAGTGGGCATAGCCTCAAAATAAGGGCAAGTAGATTTAGGACTGAGTTTAAGAGGAACGTCTTCACCCAAAGGGTTGCGAATCTATGGAATTCCCTGCCCAATGAAGCAGTTGAGGCTCCTTCATTAAATGTTTTCAAGATAAAGATAGATTGTTTTTCAAAGAATAAAGGGATTAAGGGTTATGGTGTCCGGTCGGAAAGTGAAGCTGAGTCCACAAAAGATCAGCCATGATCTCATTGACTGGCGGAGCAGGCTCGAAGGGCCAGATGCCCAACCCTGCTCCTAGTTCTCATGATTTAGAGGAGGCAGTGGCGTACTGGTATTGTCACCGGACTAGTAATCCAGCAGCCTGGGTTCAAATCTCATCACGGCAGATGGTGGGATTTGAGTTCAATAAGAACCTGGAATTAAAAGTCGAATGATAGTCATGAAACCAATGTCGATTGCGGTAAAAACCCATCTGGTTCACTAACGTCCTTTAGAGAAGAATCATTCCTGTCCTTGCGTGGTCTGGCCTACATGTGACTCCAGATCCATAGCAATGTGGTTGATGCTTAAATTCCCTCTGAGATGGCCCAGCAAGCTGCTCAGTCCAAGGGCAACTAGTGATAGGCAATAAATGCTGGCCTAGCCAGCGATACCCACACCCCATTCAAAAATTCAAAAAAATTCAACAGAGTTTCAAGTCAGGATAAGTTTCCATCAAAGAAATGCTGTTTTTTTGTCAAACTTTTCTAGTTTACTTTTAAATGTTATGGAACACAGTCAGCAGAATTGTTTATGCTATTTGCTTACAAGTATGTGATTCAATGAAGTCAACTGAAACTATTTCCACCGAGTGGGTAATAGAATGGAATAAATTAACAAGGAAGATCATTGAACAGTTGAGATAAAACAAGCTTGTGACACAATTTAGCCGGTGGGCTAAAACTCACCCTCTGCAGAGAACCTATTCTTGTTTCCATTTACATTTATATTAGACTAGCTGGAATGTGAACATGAGGAGAAAGTGCTCGACTCTTTGAGGCTAATAGCCTTTTACAGTTACGAACAATTTCGTACTCAATCTAAAGAGGTTGAAAGGTATTGCTATGTCGCTGAAACAGGACACCATAACTGACGGACACAATGCTTTGGGTTCTTTGGCCTTACTGAATCCCAAAAACTGTTTTTCAAAGAAAAGCATACGCCTGCATGTATTAAGATCTGGAAAATTTTTCTTTTACTTTTTCTTTAGCAGAACATGTCGACACCACACTGAACAATAAATGAAGTGCCAACATCCCTGCAGCAGGGGCAAGTTACTAGAGCTCTTTAAACATAATTACCATCCAGTAACCCACTCACTCCTTCAGTTGCTGTCTATAACCCTTTGCTCACCATCCTGTGCTCAATGGCTTACACTGATTTTGATTCTGGTAACTCCTGGAATTTAAAATCCTGAACCTCGATTTAATATCCCCTCATTTTGAGATCTACGTTCCGCCAACCCTAGCCTCTCACGCACTCCAATTTCTATTCCTTCATCATTAGTGGTTGCACCTTCAGTCCTTTTAGCTCCGACTTCTAGATATCCCTGCTTAAAACTTAGCCGCCTCTTTGTCTTTCTCTGGGCTAGTGACGTTGGCCCTGGCGTGTATGCTGGTGTTGTCCTTATTTTTTCCTCTTGCTTTAGGGCCTGTCCACCACGACTGTGCCGTATCCTGTGGTCGCCCATGTGGATTTTCCCCCTCCGCTTTGCGTTTTGTGGCTTGCCTGTACCTCTAACCCCCTTCCCCCACTCTATTGGTTGCTGTCTACGAGCAGGTCTTGGAACAAGTTGGTGAATGTTTTCCACCTCTTGTGGAAGCCTTCTTCTGACCCATTGGAGGAATTCTGACAGGTCGGATAACCAGTCAGCTTTGGGTGGTGCTGCCGATCGCCAGCCAAGCATGAGCCTCTCTCTCTTCTTAGACGATCCTTAAACCTACCTCTAATTCAACCTTTGATCACATGTTCCAATATCTCCTCACATGGCTCACTAGCAAATTTTATCTCAGTATTACTCATGGGAAACACCTCAGGATGTTTTTCCTACATTAAAGGTTCTACATAAATAGCAGGCACATTGTCCAATGCAGAGTAGATCCAATGTATGATGGAAGGTACCTGACAAATTACTCCAGGTCCTGTTGAAATCCTTCAATGTTTGTTTCTCAGCAATAGCTCGTTTTATCTCATCCAAGACAAGGTTCAGTTCTTTCGAGCGTTTGAGGTTCTCTTGCTCAGCTGCATGCAGTCTGTCGCGAAGTGCCAGAAACTCCCGTTGATAAATATCTACCACATCTCCTGAGAAAATAAAAATATCAGAAGGAGCAAAAATGAGTCATCACTGATCAATAAAACATTGTGTGTACACTTTCAGGCTGTTCCACTTCTACCTATGAGATGAAAGGCAGTTAGTCTATTTTTGTTGGTGATTCGAGGAGAGACATTGGCCTCAGATACATACGGGGGACAATGTTTCTGCTCTTCCTTGAATAGTGACATAGGACCGTTTACATCCACCTGAGAAACAGATGTAGCATAAAGTCTCTTCCGAGTCTTTCAAACATTAAGTTGATTAGAATTCAGGACCGGTATGTTCTTCTGAGGATGAAGGATAAGTATGATAAGTTTTGGGAACCTTGGATAACGAGGGATCACGTGAGCTTTGTCAAAAAGAGAAAAGCATTCATAAGGTCACGAACCTGAATAACATGTTACAACATCCCTCTTTCTTTTTAAAGATACTTCTTTCCTCCGCCCCCCCCACCCTCCAAAGAAGTATAACTATTCACAATACATGTTCATGTTTAGTTACCATTACATAAATGGATAGAACCGATAGATCTAGGAGTGTCTGAAGCATAGAGGTAATCTGCTGGTATGCCCAGATTTTGTAATGGTTATGTGTAGATCTTGCTTGGTCTGTGTACATTCGAGAATTAGGGATTTCACTGTGCAAATCATTTGCTCAGCTAGGCTGTTAGATTTAAGGTAATGAGAAGTAATGTGATCAATATTCCACTTCTCTCACATATCCTTAAATGGATTACCAATAAATTGCGAATCATGATCAATAATGATCTCTCTAGGTACACCAAATAGACTGAAAATAACACTTAAGAGTGTGCGCAATAGTTGTGCTTGACCTATTGTGCTATTGTTGAATGATGGGGTTCTTGGTAAAGTAGTCACTGCCACGGACATGAAAAGAAGTCTGATGCGACTTTTGGGCTAAGGACAAGAACTTATGTGGAATCAGTGGTTGTCTGTGCTGTCAAGGCCCATGCTTTTGACATACCTCACACCTCTTGACAATGACTTTGATGTAATTATTCATACCCGAAAATGAAAATCGCTTATTGTCATGAGTAGGCTTCAATGAAGTTACTGTGAAAAGCCCCTAGTCGCCACATTCCGGCGCCTGTCCGGGGAGGCTGGTACGGGAATCGAACCGTGCTGCTGGCCTGCTTGGTCTGCTTTAAAAGCCAGCGATTAGTCCTGTGAGCTAAACCAGCCATTAGACTGCCTCTCTTAGGAGTCTTCTTGTCCGATCTGTGCCCATGTGCGAGTGATGAAGCTGTTAAAGAATATTAGTTCATAAAGAGTCCAGTATGATCACCTGCCTGCCTTCAGATATCACTCCTCAGGAGATGTGTAACTGATCCCACTAAGGCCAAGATGGTCTCATTTGCTTGTGGACATGCTGAATTGAATCAGGCCATCTTTCAATAATGCTTTCCACAGTTTCTGTGGTGTGGAATGTTTCATCATTTCTTTTTGTAGCTGCTGGCATTTGTATTGTACCAGATCAATTGACAAGACTTTCCTTGAAGCTGCCAATTTTGTTGAACCATTCTGAATATTTCCATGTTAGGCCATGAACTGAGGTGATAGGAGTAGTTTCTATGATTGATCGACCATACGAGGTCTGACTAGTTCTTTGTTAGTCATTAGTGCATGGTTACTACATGCCGGTCGACCGGTGATTGCTGGGTCTTTGGTCTCCGTAATTTATTAAAAATAAATTTAGAGTATCCAATTCTCTTTTTTTTTCAATTAAGAGACAATTTAGCATTGCCAATTCACCTACCTGGCACATCTTTTTGGGTTGTGGGGGGTGAGACCCACGCAGATGCAGGGAGAATGTGCAAACTTCACATGGAGTGTGACCCGAAGCCGGGATCGAACCAGAGTCCTCAGCGCCGTGAGGCAGCAGTGCTAACCACTGCACCACCATGCCACCCTCATCTCCATAATTTAGAACATCGGTGACGCCCAGTAAGATCGATTGTATTTGCACTCCAGGACTATGGATCCTGCACACAAAATAAGCAAACTGTTACACACAGTTGAGCAGTAGTTGGCTTCACCATGACTTTCCATGCCTGTGAATTAAAGTCTTTTTAGAATTTGCAGGGATAGTATGTTGGCGCTGGCACATTGTCAATCTTAGTCAATAACAGATAATTAGCAACTTTCTTCAGGCAAAGAATTTTAATTGTAATATGTCTTTAAGTTACAGCAGCATACCATCACAAGCGAGGAAGTGTGCCATGTGATCCTGCCTCGGTTTCGCTTAAGCATGTGAGAAAAACACAGCCCTGCTGATGTCTTCAAAGCTTTTCTGCGCAGTTTCCATGCTGTGATTTCAACAGTCTCCGACAGAGCAGCTCCATTGCAGTCTGATGACCACAATGTTGAAGGTCGCCTTATGCCTTGGAGCACAATCTAAAGCTGTTAAGTATGTCATACTTAATTTTGCTGCCACTAGTGGCGGGACGGTGGCACAGTGGTTAGCACCACGGCGCCGAGGCCCCGGGTTCAATCCCGGGTGTGGAGTCTCACCCCCCACAACCCAAAGATGTGCAAGGTAGGTGGATTGGCCATGCTAAATTGGCCGTTCATTGGGAAAAAAAGATAATTGGGTACTCTAAATGTATATAAAAAAAATAATAATTTTGCTGCCACTCCGTTATACCACTGCTGACACCATGATGTGTTTTTATAATAGTATAGAGCTGTGATAGGCAACCTAGGCTAATGAGTGGGCCGTATGAATGGCCCTCCTTCATCTCAGTGGACCGCAAGATTGAAATCAGGATTGTCCACTAACAATGACCCCATGAACAAGGTTGAATACATTCAAAACACGCCGAATATTTCATTAGTTATAGAAAATGCTTAATCATTTATATATTAATAGAACGGTCATAAATAAATGGTACAAACAAAATAAATATTTATGCTTTGTACACAGAGGGAGCTCATGGCTCTCAGAGTTGTGTGCAATCAGCATGCATCTCACTTCACTTGCCCTTGTTTTTGCTTTATGTGCGTATCACTTCCGTCATGCCGCTGGGGGAAAAAAATGCATGGACAAAAATCAGTGGAATGTGGCAACCCAGAGTGTGGGTCAGGGTCAACAAAATGTCTCATGGGCTGCACTCAGAACCCAGATGGACCGCACGTGGCTCCCGGTTGTTGATAAAAGCAACAATCATCATCAAGGACTGTGTAAACGTTTTGTGGGTTCATTTATGTAAACTAGACACATAGGAACATGTACACATAAATAGAAAACTTGAAGACAGCAACAGAGCAGGGCAGTGTCTGCTATGTTCTGCTCACAGGCTGAAGTGGAACAGAGGTTGAATCATATGACATACTTCCCCTCGAGTGATGTGATGCTGCTATCCCATAAAGGCACATCACATCATTATTAGGTAGGCAAAATGAAAAGCACATTTATGCACAGCAAGGTCCTACCAACAGTAACAGGCTGATGACTAGTTAATTGAATTTTGCAATATATTGTTTGGATCTTAGCCAGAGCAGTGGAACAACTCCCCTGCTTTTCTTCATATAATGCCAAATAATCTTTCAGGCCCACCTGAACAGCAGACAGGACCTTGGTTTAATATTTCATCCTTCAGGACTGCCACTGAGTAATAGGTACGGCACTACCCCAGCTCTGCACAGGGAGCGCCAACTGCTCAAGACTCTAGTCTGTTGCTTGAACTAACAACCTTCTGACTTAAGAAGCAAGAGAGTTACCCATTGAGCAAAGCTGCCACTTAGCCCAATGGTAACATCCATCAACTTCAAATGTACAGAAAAGTTAACCTGCATGTTCAATACTTATACATTAAAATTGCAAACAAATGAAGAACATTGTTGACCTCAGGAGCAGAAAATGTGGTAAATTCCCAGGAGGTCAGGCAACATCTATGAATAGAGGAAGTTACTAGAAACATAGAAAATAGGAGCAGGAGGCCATTTGGCCCTTTGAGCCTGCTCCACCATTCGCTATCATGGCTGATTATCCAACTCTATAGACTGATCCCGCAACCACCCCCCCTCCCCCCACCATATTCAAGTGCTGTATCTTTTTTTTAAAATTACGACTACCCAATATATTTTTCAATTAAGGGGCAAATTAGTGTGGCCAGTCTACCTACCCTGCACCTCTTTTTGGGTTGTGGGGGTTAGACCCACACAGAAACGGGGATAATGCGCAAACTCCACGCGGGCAATGACCCAGGGCCGGGATAGAACCTGGATCCTCAGCGCCACGAGGCAGCAATGCTAACCACTGCGCCACCTGCTGCCCCCGTGCTGTATCTAACTGCTTCTTCGAAACATACAATGTTTTGGCCTTAACTCCTTTCCGGGAAGAAATTTCTCCTGATCTCTGACCTAAACGGTCTACCCCATATCCGCAGACTGTGTGACCCCTGGTTGTGGACACCCCCACCATCAGGAACATCCTGCTGGTATCTACTCTGTTTAGTCCTGTCAGAATTTTATAGGTTTCTGTGAGATCTCCCTTCATTCTTCTGAACTCCAGCGAATACAATCCTAACCGACTCAATCTCTCCTCATACGTCAGTCCCGCCATCCCAGGAATCAGTCTGGGAAACCTTCACTGCACTCTCTCTAGAGCAAGAACATCCTTCCTCAGGTAAGGACACCAAAACGGTATCTTATTTGTGTCCTCCTTTGTGAAGACAGGACTCCTTTGTGAAGACAGAACCAAAGTATGTATTTAGTTGGTCAGCCATTTATTTGTTCCCCATTACAAATTTCCCTGTTTCTGACTGCAAGACATTTGTCTTCACAAACCTTTCCTCTTCGCATACCTATAGAAGCTTTCACAGGCAGTTTTTATGTTTCTGCAAGCTTATTCTCGTACTCTATTGTACCGAACAATAGGGTACAATATTAAACTTCTGTGTTGGTCCTTTTCTGGACTTAACTCAGGAAACGTTTGCTGCACAAAAGGTAGTGAAAATCTTGAACTCAGGTGGACTTTGTTTTTTTTATTTGTTAATGGGATGCGGATATCGCATGGCTAGGCCAGCATTTATTGCCCATCCTTAATTGCCCTCAAGAGAAGGGTGGAGAGCTGCCTTCCTGAACCTTTGAGGTCCATGCATTGTGAAACAGCCACAATGGTATTGGGGAGTTCCAGGATTTTGACTAGTGGCAGTGAAGAAACAGCCATTTAGTTCCAAGTCAGGATGGTGTGTGATGTAAAAGATCCCACGGCACTAATTAAAAGAGGAACGGGGAGTTCTCTTTGGTATCCTGGACCAATATTTATCCCTCAACTCGCATCATTAAAAAACAGATCGTCTGTCTTTCTCAACATTGCTGTTTCCGGGAGCTTGCTGTGCACAAATTGGCTGCTATGGTTCCAACAGTACTGTGGCTTCACTTCAAAAGTATTTTGTTAGCTCTGAAGTGCGTGAGGTCACAAAAGGCAGCATATAATTGCAAATCTTTCTTTGGAGTTGCACAGCAGAATCTCATCTTTGAGGGTTAAACATGCAGTGATAATTAGCATGCTGAAGAATAAAATCGTCACTCGGTTAATGAAAGCAGCATGCACAATTACTGCCAGCATGCTGAAGTTAAGCACCCGTACTGTTTTTCTATTAATGTGGTAATAACACAACCGCAACTGCTTTCTATGAATAAATGGGCAAACATCAGATGTGCGCTCCCCAACAGAAAACATGCTTGTCATTTATTCTCATAGGTCTGTTCATTCCAGCTGTTGGCTCAATGCTTCAGGTGTCTGCCTCCTCCACTTTGACATGAAGCTCGATTAGAACACTTGCAGAATGCAGATTCTACAGCTAAGAATTGCATTCCCTTCCAAAAATTCATCCTAATTGCTAATTACAAACTAACTCCCAACAGGGGCGGCATTGTGGCAAAGTGGTTAGCACTGCTGCCTCACAGAGCCAGAGACCCGGGTTCAATTCTGACCTTGGGTGGCTGTGTGAAATTTGCACCCATGTCTGTGTAGGGCTTCTCCCAAAGTCCAAAGATGTGCAGGTTAGGTCGATTGCCCAAGATAAAATTGCCTCTTGTCCAGGGATGTACAGGTTAGGTGGGGTTACAGGGGAGTGGGCTGAGGTAAGGTGCTCTTTTGGAGGGTTGGTGCAGATTCCATGGACCAAATGGCCTCCTTCCATGGGGGCAGGCCTTTAGGTATATGTAGGTGTGCAAGGAAGGTTTCCCCACCATTTCGGGTGACATCCCCCTCCTCATTGTTGAAGCGGGTGCTGTCGGTGATGGGTTTGAGGGCGGGTAGGGGGCAATCTCACCAATTTATAGGAAGATTTTGGAGGTTATGGCGTTGCTGGAGGGGGTTACGGCCAAGTGGGAGGGGGAGCTGGGGGCGGCACTG
The DNA here is from genome assembly GCF_902713615.1 of Scyliorhinus canicula. NCBI lineage: Eukaryota > Metazoa > Chordata > Chondrichthyes > Carcharhiniformes > Scyliorhinidae > Scyliorhinus > Scyliorhinus canicula. Next base: position 229,390,745 of record NC_052149.1, on the reverse strand, counting down.
GAGGGGGGTTGTGATGTGAGATGCTGCGAAGGGCGAATGCCTCAACCTCGCGTGCGAGGCTGGGGTTAACACAGTTAAAGGTGGTTCACAGGACGCACCTGATGAGGTCGAGGATGAGATGGTTGTTTGAGGGCGTGGAGGACACTTGCGAGTGGTTTGGGAGAGGTCCTGCCAACCACGCACGTGTTCTGGTCCTGCCCGAAATTGGAGAAATTTTGGGGGCCGTTTTTCAGCACCATGTTAGCAATATTTTGGGTGTTGGACATGTCGGAACTGCAGACGGAAGCAGGGGCAGACATCTTAGCCTTCGCCTCGCTGATTGCTCACTGGCAGGTCCTGTTGGGGTGGAGGTCAGCCTCTCTGCGCCGTAACACAGTGTGGCTGGGGACCTGTTAGAGTTTCTGTATTTGGAGACGGTTACGTTTACCTTGAGGGGGCAATTCAGGGGTTTCAAAAGCGATGGGGTCTGCATTTAAAAGAGCTGGTGGTTAGGGGCGGCATGGTGGCGCAGTGGTTAGCACTACTGCTCATGGTGCCGAGGACCCGGCTTCGATCCCAGCCCCGGGTCACTGTCCATGTGGAGTTTGCACATTCTCCCCATGTCTGCGTGGGTTGCACCCCCACAACTCAAAGTGCTCAGCTGCTCATGGGGACTTAGGGTGGGTGTGGGTGGAAAAGGGGGCTATTCTTTGAGTTATTGGGATGTTGGTTGGTAGAGTGAGGGAGGGGCTTTGTTGTTTTGTATTGTTCTGTTTCATGTATAAAATGTTAAAAAACAAATAAAAGAATACATTGATGCTATTGACCTCAATTATTCCATTTATAATGACTTATACATTCTCACCACTTGGCTAAAAAATGTTTCTCCTGAATTTCCCTATTGGATTTATAAGAGACTTTGTTATATTTATAACCCCTAGTTCTGGTCTCCGCTGTAAGTGGAACTATTTTCTCTTCGTGTACCGTATTAATGAAGGCATTTGTCAATTTTAAACATATTCTAAAGGCATCTCTACCTTCACTTTCCTAGGGAAAATAGCCCCAGCTTGTTCAGTATTTCCCGAGAGCTAAACTACAGTCTCAGAAAAAGGGGTCGGCCATTGAGGTTTGAAATGAAGATAATTTGCTTCACCCAAAGGATTGTAAATCCATGAAATTCTCTACTCCTGAGAGATGTGGATATTCAATTCTCAAGACAGAGGCCATAGATGTTTGGGTTCAGAGGTATGGGAATAGCGCAGAAAGATGATCATCAGATACAAGCTTGATGACTGACCAAACAGGATTGAAGGGCCTATTCCTGCTCCTAGTTCTTGTGCTCTGATTATTTTGGCAAATCCTGCATCTATGCCAAGAGTCTCAACTACTCTTTATGGTACAAGTTCCAGATTCAAACCAAATGTCTGACAAACAGGTTTCCCCGCAAACAGTGTAGTTGCGTTTAAGGTTAAGACAGGTTCCACATGAGGTATGAAGAAATAGAAGGATATGTTGAGAGGATTAGTTGGAATAGGGCGAGGCTGTCTCATTTAGGCAATAAACACCAGCATGAACCAGTTAGGCTGAAATGATTACATCGAGCTTACAGCACGGATCAAAAGCAGGATTGTTCTTTCACCATGCTGTATGTATCCTGTGATTTGGTGCAAAGTTCAGATCGAAATTCTGTGACAGTATTTGTTGGGGCAGAGGCAACCTTCTCGGGGAGGTGGTGGTGTAGGCGTAGCATCCCTGGACTAGTAATCTAAAGGCCCAGGCTAATGCTCTGGGGACATGGGTTCGGGCAGTTGGAGGAATTTGAAATCAATTAATTCAGTAATCTGAAATTGAAAACTAATCTCAGTAATGATGACCATGGACCTATCAAGGGTGGCATGGTGGCACTGCCTCCTCACAGCGCCAGGAACCTAGATTTAATTTTGGTGACTGTGTGTGGAGACCATACATGCTTTGTCTCGTGGATTTCCTCCGAGTGCTCTGGTTTCTTCCCACAGTTCAAAGTTGCGCAGGTTTGGTGGATTTGACATGCTAAAATTGCTCCCTAATATCCAAAGATGTGCAGAGTAGCGTGGGGAGATTGGGCGGGGTACTGGGCCTAGATAGGGTGCTCTTTCAAAGGGTCGCTGTAGACTTGATGGGCCAGATGGCCTCCTTCTGCACTGATTCTATGGATTATTCTATTGTCGTCGACTGTTGTAAAAATGAGGTGGGTCACTAATATCCCTTAGTGAAAGAATAAAAAGAAAATATTAAATGAAACATCATGGTTTGCGAAGAGTTCTTCAAATTAAATAAGCCATTGTTGTTTTAATCCATTTTTGGACTTAAGTGCTTGTTCACTTTCAGTCATGATTGAGGTGTTGCACTTTTTCTCTCTGATTGCATGTTTTTCAAACGGTATACATCCAGTCAATCAATAGGTAACCGTAAATGCAGTTTCCACACTTGGTTAGGTAATCAGTACTTGTATTTACTCTTTCAACAGCAATCTTGTATTTATATAGCACCATGAAAGATATGTCGATCGGGTTAGAAGGAGCCCATGTGGGGCATAAACACCAACCTGTTTCTGTGATGTAAATTCTATGCAGTTTTATCTGGCCCAACTCTCCCTTGGAAAAAGACAGGTTGATGAATACCTTCAAGAGAAAATGAGGGCCCTAATGAATTTAAATAACTCCCTCTTCGGCTCAAAGCAAATTATGAATCAAAAATCTATCTGAACAAATCATAAGGGATACTTCGCATTAGTGAATTGGCTCCTCATGTCTGCATGACTCTCTGACAAACTAATCAAACATTGCTTTGACAAAGAGTCATCCAGACTCAAAACATTACTCATTTTTCTCTCTACAGTTGCTCAGACCTGTTGAGATTGTTCAGTGTTTTATGTTTTGGAATCAAATGTTGCAACTGTGTTGTATCAAGCTAACCTGGCACATCATTTCTGTGAATCATGCTTATTTTTAAATCCCTTCTGTATTGTATCAGATTTTTTAAAAAAAATCAATACCATGCTAAACCTTGGACAAAAAAAGCATCAAGTTAATTTAACTGGATTCTAGCATTGCTGAATTCTACTGTACTATAGAGGCCCATTGTGAAAGCATGCAAGAATCACTCCCCCCTCGCCCTCTTTCCCATCTGACCATCCTAATGTAACTGGTGTTTGCACCGACAAAGTCAAGTGAGAATATAAACTTGCTCAAGGCACATGTCCTAAAATTATTCACCTCTGCCATCTATTGCCTAGTGTAACCCAGGGGAAAATCGCTGGCTTAATTTAAAAAAACATAGCTACTGGTGTCAATGGATACAATCACACATGAGCTGCATGTTCATCCATGTAGAAAACTGCCTTGAAACCACACAAATAAAATTGGGACAGTAATGTTTATCTCTTAAAATTGACGTGACCACTCAAAACTGGTCCACAATGTTGTGGAAACTTCCAAGTCCCCTCTTAAATCATACATTGGGCATGATGCTCTGGCCACGTCGCGCTCGAGAGACAGCAGAGAATTAGGGAGAATCAGCGGCCATTATCATCAGATTTCAAAATAAGTTGGCTGTTTTTATCATCAGTGTGTTCAGACAAGCGAGAAACTGTTCAACCTCCGAAGCTTCCAAGCCAGCACCAAGACCACTCCAACCTCTGTCAACGAGCTGCAGTACGCAGATGATGCCTGTGTGCATGCAAACTTAAGAGGCCAGGATACAACCATCATTGACTCATTTAGTAAGGCATTAGAGAATGGGCCTCAGACTAAACATCTAGAAAACAAAGGTTCTCTACCAGCCCGATCCTGCCGCACAAAATTGCCCCCAACTATCAAGATCCACAGTGAGCCCCTGGGCTTCTCATACCTGCGGAGCCTCCTCTCGACGCAAGCAGCCAGAGACGATGAAATCGAGCATCGACTCCAATGTGCCAGTGCAGTGTTCAGATGCCTGAGGAAGAGAGTGTTCGAAGACCGAGACCTCAAACCCAGCACCTAATGGGCTACAGAGCAGTTGTGTTCCTCGCACTTCTGTATGCATCAGAAACATGGACAATGTACTGCAAGCATCTCAAACCCCTGGAGAAATATCACCAACGTTGCCTCTGCAAAATCCTGCAAATCCACTGGCAGGATAGGCATACCAACGTGAGTGTCCTCTCCCAGGCCAATATCCCCAGTATTGGGGCACTGGTCACACTTGACCAACTGTGATGGACAGGCCACATTGTCTACATGCCCGACATAAGACTCCCGAAACAGGTGCTCTACTCGAGTTCCGCAATTGCAAGCGATCGCAAGGAAGGCAGAGGAAATGCTGCAAGGACACTCTGAAAGCCTCCCAAAATAAATGCAACATCCCCACTGACACATAGGAATCGCTTGCCTCAGAATGCACCAACTAGAGAAAAAGCATCCGCGAAGGCGCCAATCATCTCGAGCGCCATAGGGTTGAGCAGAGGCCAAGTGTAAATAGCAAAGGAGAGCACAAAATCCAGAGCGTCCCACCCACCTCATTAATCACCACCTGCCAAACCTGTAGCAAAGTCTGCGAATTCATGATTGGACTATTCTGCCACACCTTCAGCCACCTCCCTGGAGTGGAAGCAAGTCATCAGACTGGTCATGGCAGTGGTTCACCTTCACATGGGCAACTAGAGACAGTAACAAATGCTGGCCTAGTCAGTTACACCCAAATCCAGAGAATACTTTCCTGTCATTCTACCATACAACCAGAATGAAATAGGCTGGAGTATATACATCAGTCATGTGGGCTACTACATTTTCAGCAGGTATATGTAATATTTACAACACCTGCCTCCCGAAATAAATTCCAAACACATCAAAGTTGCATGATAGTAATACTATGTAGAAGTTACTGAGTTATTTATATTTTAAAATATTGATGCACTATGTTATTATTTACCCAGAACCCCATCTTTGCTGGCTCACAATGCCTCCTATTCCTGCAACATTTGATTTTAAATTCATCATCCTGTTTTCAAATCCCTGCACAACCTCACCTCGCCTGATCTCTGTAACTTCCTCCAACTCTTATTTTTATTTATTTACTTTTTAAATTTAAAAAAAATAAATTTAGAGTACCCAATTCTTTTTTCCAATTAAGGGGCAATTTAGTGTGGCCAATCCACCTACCTTGCACATCTTCTTGGGTTGTGGGTGCGAAACCCACGCAGACACGGGGAGAATGTGCAAACTCCTCACTGACAGTGACCCGGGATCGAACCCGGGTCCTCGGCGCTATGAGGCAGCAGTGCTAACCACTGCGCCACCGTGCTGCCCTTCCTCCACCCCTACAACCAGAGGTATTTGCACTTCTTCAATTCTGGCCTACTGCACATCGGGTTTTCATCACTTCACCACTGGCGACCATGCCTTCAGCTGTCTCGGTGCTGAAACTCCTCCTGAAGGTGCTCCACACTTTTGACCAACAATCCCAATATCCACTAATGTGATCAGATTTTGTCTGATTTCACAGTCAAAAGAATTATTATGAGTCAGTCTATTTGTCACTGAAAGAAGTTAAACTGGGAGCAGCAGTGGATCGAGTCCACTGTTACAGCGATCCATGTGATTGGCCTAATAAAATCGATTAAAACAAATCAATTTAAAGCTGTGCTACTCAAACAGGTAAACCAGGGAATCACCAACTAACAAGACTCATTCAAATTAAAATTAGATGGATTTATATCAGAACTTAGTATTTTTGGATCTAAAGTAATTGGAGAGAGGACATGTGGTAAGGGCAGCTCGCTTGGAAGAAACATATATAACTGCTTTGCTTGTATATAGTAGCCAGCTACACTTGCAAATAACAAGCTTCTCAAACCCACAATCTCCATGAACTTGAAGGACAACTGCTGCAGGCACATGGGAGTATCAACACCTTGAAGTCACACAATACAAGGAAATATAGGGGTGGAAATGCTTATTGTACCATGTTTATGTCGCTGTTATTGTTATTATTATAAAAACTTGCAAATACGCTAATAAAAATATTTTTTAAACAACATGGAAATATATTGCAATTGGGTCAAAAACCTGGAACTCGCGAACAAACCAAATTGCGGGAGCACCTTCACCACTAGGACTACAACAGGCAGTAGGGGAGAGGCAGAGAGGGAAAGAAAGGAAGGGAGAGAAGGGGCAAGAGGGGGAAGGGGTTGAGGGGAGAGAGGCGAGGAAAGAAAGGGAAGGGGGAGCAAGGGAAGGGGGAAGGATCACTTTTGCTGGCCCAAAGTAAAGTAGGAAAGCCTGATTTGAAAATAAAAGTACGTGAAATGTGCTCTGATTTTCATCCAAACTCTCTTTCCTGGCCAATTATACAATGAAAAATCAGTTTTAGTCTCCAGTGGCCAAAATCACAGGTACCCAAATGGTAACCTACATTTCAGTAATATCCTACAAATGGTTTAGAAATTTAATTTTCTGAAATATTCTCGAGAGCACCACAAGAGAGAATTAGAAAGGGAACCCACTGCAAAGTTGAAATGTTAAACTTTGTGGTGAAACAGGATCATTGGGGAGAGATCCGACCCTGACACAGTGAACAGGTTAATCGGACTGAATTATGATGGAAATCAACATTTGCAGAGTCTCTGGGCCAGCATATAAGATATGGGTTGATACATTTAGGTTGGAGTAAAGAGTCCAGGTCAAATAAAGTACAAAATGTCATGATGCAGGAACTCACATTATTATACAACAGATGTTCCGAGAGTTAGATCAAAACATCAACTAAATCTATTCAGGGTCAACAATCCAGCAAAATACCATAGGCGTTATGTTACTGGACTATGATTAATGATCTGAAGACACGAGTACAAATCCCAGTGCAGCAGCTCGGAATTTCAATTCAGTAAATAAATGAATTTGGAACAAAAAGAGTTAGTGGTGACCATCACTAATGTATTTTAGCAATTCTAGATTCACTGCAAATTGCTCAACTCTTAACTGCCCATTAAAAGGGCACAGCAAGCCACTAAGCCAAGGGCCTTGCCAGTGACACCCACATCCTGTGAATGAATATAAAAATTGTCAGAGTCAGACTCTCAGCATTTCAGACAGCCTTTGCTGTCTGCAGAAAGCCTCCATGCTTTTTGTGCATTTACCAAGCAACAACTTGAGATTAATACAGAGGACATTGCAACATTTCACAGCTAAATGAAGCGAACACTTCAACACAAGCCCCAAGTATTTACTCTACACAATGACTGCTGCAAAACTCATGCCAACAGAACCTTTCTTTGAAAGAAGCAACAGCTTGGGAATCACTCGTAGTAATACAAAATGTACGGATGCCTAATTTGTGTCAAATTCTTTTGTGCATTATTGCATTGGAATAGGAGTTTTAAAAAAAAATTTGTTCATGGGATGTGGGCCTCGTTGGCTGGGCCAGCACTTGTTGCCCATGAACTGAGTGGCTTGGCCTTAGGCAAGTGCCATTTAGTAATTGTCCCCAGAAATGGGGACCAAATGGAACGGCACTCGTGGGGGGTTTCCAAGGGGATCGAAGGCCCCCAGCTGCATGCGGTGTGGGCAGGGTGGCACTGCTGGTGCCAGCTGGGTACCCTGGCACTGCTACCCGGGGATGGGAAATTTAAAAAAATGTACTGAGTGGCTTGATTGACCATTTCAGAGGGCATTTAAAAGTCAAAGAACAATAAAGCACAGGAACAGGCCCTTCGGCCCTCCAAGCCTATACCGGTCACGATACTACCTTTAGCTAAAACCCTCAGCACTTCCGAGTGCCGTATCCCTCTATACCCATCCTATCCATGTATTTATGGAGAAGCCTTTTGAACGCCGTTAATCTATCTGCTTCCACAACCTCCCCTGGCAACAAATTCCAGGCACTCACCACCCTCTGTGTAAAAAACCTGTCTTCCACATCTCCTCTAAACTTTGTCCCATGGACCTTAAACCTATGATGACTGACCCCTCCACCCTGGGAAAGAGTGCCTGCCCAGCCACTCTATCCATGCCCCTCATAACCTTGTTGACCTTTATCAGGTCACCCCTTAACCACATTGCTATGGGTCTGGAGTCATATGTAGGCCAGGCCAGGTGAGGACAGCATATTTCCTACCTTGCAGGACATCAGTGAACCAGGTAGGTTTTTACCAATGGTTTTCTGGTCTTCAATATAGTTTTAATTCCAGATTTTTATTGAATTCAAATTTCACCATCCCACCATGGCAGGATTTGAACCCAGGATCCAAGAGCATTACCCTGGGTCTCTGTATTACTAATTCCATTATGCCATTGCCCCCCAGAGTAGGCCATTCAGCCCCTCAAGGCACTTTTCAATTAGATCATGGCTGATCTGCACTTCAACTCCATTTAGCCACTTTTGTTTTATGTCCTTTGATACCCATTTCAATGGAGATGACGATATTTAAACGAAATGTATCAACATTTTTACTAATGTAGCAAACAGCATAATCTTACAATTAGATGCAAGCCATTTAAAGGAGAAATCAGAAAGCGTTTTTTCAACATAAAGAGTAGTACACACCTGCAAATTCTTTCCCCAAAAAGGTACTCTATGTGGAAAAACAATAGAAACAGTGGTAACCCAAAGAAATTTGGAGATTTAGGTACATGAATTATGGTACACGATGGTATAGTTGTTAGCACTGCTGCATCATGGCACGAGAACCTGGGTTTGACCCCAGCCCCCTGTCCGTTTGGAGTTTGCACATTCTCTCAGTGTCTGCGTGGGTTACACACCCGCAAGGCAGGGTAGGTTGCCCCTTAATTGGAAACAAAAATAATTGGGTACTCTTGAATTTTAAAAAAATTTATTGTTCTTTCACTAGGCCAGCATTTGTTGTCCATCTCTAATTACCCTCAAGAAGGTGGTAGTGAGCTGCCTTCAGGAACCACTGCTGTTCATGTGGTCTGGGCACACCCACAATGCTGTTAGGGAGGGAGTTCCAGGATAGCGACTCAGCAATAGTGGGAAAGTTAGGGTAATGTAGATTTATTTCAATGATGCCTAGATTCAAAAGGGTTAACTTTTCAAAATGGAGATCACTGGGTTTGCGTTAGGTAAGGTTATTGAGGAAAATATTCCTGTGAATTTAATCCAAAACATCCAGAATGAAACCAAACTTGATGCTCATGGAAGAGAAGAGTTGCGATCAAAACTAATTTTGTTTAACCTACATAAACCCATGACCGCATTTATTTATTTGCTCGAGCAATATTTATGCCGATGAAGCAAAAATTGTTCTCCCAATTGCCTCGTTGGTTTCTTTTTTTCATTTTAAAGACATTGAATGGATTATTTATCTCTTCACTTGTAACTACAGGCTTCTGAAGTATTGTAAATGCCCAATCAGCGCAGCTGTAAACTGATAATTTGCATGAACAGCAAAATCTTTATTGCACGGCAGCAATGTAAAATTACACAACAAATATTTCACAACATAATAGAATGGCTACAACTCAAAAGGCCATTCTGCCCGCTGGGTTCAAGTTGGCACTTTGGAAGAGCAACTCACCTAGTTCCACTACGTTCGCTGTGCCTGGGCGCAGGTGGCAGAGGCCGTCAGTGAAACGGATAACACCATCTGGGCCGACCTGCAGTGTCTTAAAAAACTGCACAACTTCCTCAGGGCGGCCAGGGTGAGTAGGCAGCACCGTGCCCCTGGCACCAACCCTCATCCCACACACCCGTTACCCCACCCCTCCTCACCAACCCGTAGGACAGCCGGACCCCCATCCTGCACCACATGCCAGCACCCATACCAGCCGCCATGGCCGAGTGCCTTGACCAACCAAAGCCACCCATCCCCTGGACTGCATGACCCCCCTCCCCCACCCCAGGAGAACACCGTTCATAACTGCAGGGAGGAAGAGAAGACTGGAAGGGGACCGCCAGACCTGCTGCCCCTCACCGTGGCAGAGCAGTGGGCCCGAGGAAAGGGAAGTCACCAGGGTGGAGATCGGCCTCAGAAGTGAGACCCCGCTTAGTTGCAATTCTCCATGACAAGTGTGTCATCACCCCCCCCCCCCCCCCCACCCCCCCCCCCCCCCCCCTAGAACACCCTAGTCGGTGAACCTGGAAGCGGTCAGAACGCCCCGTGCTAGTTGGCCCTGGCGTGCACATTATGTGGCCTCCCATGCCTGCCTGGGCACCATGTCCTGCCTATCCTTGCCCTACCCCGCATCCTCCTCGTCGGACGAGGACTGGCGTTCATCCTCCTCCTGCAGCACGTCGCCCCTCTGCTGCGCAATTAAAAGAGTATCCAATTATTTTTTTCCAATTAAAGGACAATTTAGTGTGGCCAATCCACCTAACCTGCACATCGTTGGCTCGTGGGGCTGCAAACTCCACATGGACAGTGATCCGAGGCTGGGATCGAACCCGGGTCCTCAGCGCCGTAGGCAGCAGTGCTAGCCATTGCACCACCGTGCTGCCCTGCTGCACAATTATGTGGAGGACGCAGCAGGTTGCGACAATGCGGGTGACCTTCCCAGTGCCATACTGAAGGACCCCTCCAGAGTGGTCCAGGCAGCTGAACCGCTTCTTCATAATGCCAAAGAACAGCACGATAATGCCCCCAGTCGGGCGTTGTAGCGGGTCTTTGCGACAGGTCTGTGGCCTCTGGATAGGCATCATCAGCCACGACCGCAGGGGATAACCCATTGTCCAGGCACCAACCCCCCCCCCCCCCCCCCCCCCCCCCAAAGCAGGTGGTGCGCCTCAAAGAGGTCGGGAATCGTTGTGTGCCAGGGAACACTGCCCGGGTATTGGGCGCAGACGTGCACGATGCCTATCTGATGGTCACATATAAGCTGCACATTTGAGTGGCACCGTTTTGGTTTGTGTAGAGCAGCCTGTCATCTGCAGGTGTTTGTAGGGGGATACGCATTCCTTCGATCACCCCCTGGACCCGGGGCATCCCATCTCTGCCGGCGAACCCCGTTGCCCGGGCATCCTGGTGGGCTCAGTCCACATTTAAGTGGGGGGGCATCCATTAGGCAGGTGCCACTCTGCAGAAGCAGGGGGCTGAGGTGTGTGATCAGTGGGGTGCACAGCAAGATAGCTGCTTGCAGGCCGCAGCAATGGTATCCGTGCCTGTGCATTGCCTCAGTTCCGTTCCCCCGTCACACCCCACTCCCCCAGGTCGCACCTCTCCGTGTCCCCACCTCATCAGCCACGATGCCACTTTCATGATTTTTATAAGCACAGGTGAACCTCACCGTCGTGAATCACGGAAGCCTTGGAGAATACCGCGTCAGGCCTGCTAATGATATGCCAACGGCATTTAGTGTACCTGCGTTCTGGAACGCACTGATGCTGCTCTCGAGGGGACGTAGAATTGTGATTTGGTGTAAAACCAGCACCCACCACAATTCTTCGCCCAACCGTGTTTCCCGATTTCGGTGTTGGCCGATGGAGAATCCCACCCCTTATCTTTCCTTACTGTCTCCTGGTTTGATTTGGCCTCCTATTCATTATAAGCACCTCTCGGTGATGCTTAGAATGTCGTTTGCATAAATTAGCACCAGATATGTGCAAGTTGCTGTCGTGATGTTCTGCTAAAGGATCATTTGCACTTCTTCGAATTTTCTAACACGTCAAATAATTTGCCACTTTCCAGAATGGGTAAACGTGACAGAGAGACATGGATAATGAATATGTTCCATCGAAGAAGCATTTTCCCAAATCCATTTTTTTTTTTAAAAAGAGATTTATCAACATGGAAGAATGGAATTATAAATGAAATGCCACTCTCCATCCTAAAACACATGATTGACAAAACCTCCAGGAGAAAACTCTTGATATCCCATGCCATACAATCTTAATAAGAAGTCTTACAACACCAGGTTAAAGTCCAACAGGTTTGTTTCAAACACGAGCTTTCGGAGCACGGCTCCTTCTTCAGGTGAATGAGCCGTGCTCCGAAAGCTCGTGTTTGAAACAAACCTGTTGGACTTTAACCTGGTGTTGTAAGACTTCTTACTGTGCTCACCCCAGTCCAACGCCGGCATCTCCACATCATACAATCTTAAAGCACAGGAGGTGGTATTCAGACCAACATGCCCCAGCTGGCTTTTTGAAAAAGCTAGCCAATTCTTCCTACCACCCCTATACTTTTCCCATAATACTGCAATTTCTTTCTTTTAAATACTTATTCAATTTCCTTTCAACAGTTACTACTGAATTTGCTTTCATCACCCTTTCAGGCAGTGCATTCCAGATCATAATAATTTTCTGCATTAAAACTTATCCACTTCTGGTTCTTTTGCCAATTACCGTTAATCTGTGTATTCTGGTCAACAGCCCTCTGTCCCTGGAAACAGTTTCTCCTGTTTACTCAATTGAAGCCCTTTTTGATTTTGAGCCCCACTATTAAATCTCCCCATAGGGGTGGCGCTTGGCACAGTGGTTAGCATTGCTGCCTATGGCGCTGAGGACCCGGGTTCGAATTCCAGCCCTGGGTCACTATCCGTGTGGAGTTTGAACATTGTCCCCATGTCTGCGTGGGTTTCATACTCACAACCCAAAGATGTGCAGGTTAGGTGGATTGGCCATGCTAAATTGCCCCTTAATTGGGAAAAAATTTAAATTTGTTACTCTAAAATTTAAAAAATCTCCCCATAACCTTCTCTGCTCTAAGGAGAGCAACCCTTTTTTCTCCAGTCATTCTGCAAGATTGAAGCCCCTCATCTAGTTTTAACAGCCTTCCTAAAGGGGGGTGCCCAGAATCAACTATATTACTCCGGCATAAGCCCAACCAGTGATTTATGATACACTGTTGATGACGGAACCAAAGAGGTCTGTAAACATTCTGTTCATCGTATTTCAGAATTTCAGAGCATCAACTGAACCCGACATCCTTGCAACCTGAGCATGGAACGGAGTTCAATAAATGCCTGTCAGTTAGGATACAAGAATCCATTTGTCAATGTAACCGTATAGTTTTAACAGATGTTCCTGTATCAAGTAAACACTAACTTTTGACAGATTATTCAATATTTACAAATTAATTTGATGGTCTATTGTTTTACATTTTTACAAGAATTCAATACGGGGAAAGAAGTGAGGAGCTTTTGAAAATATAGAACAGACTGCTCCCAATTTCAGCAGTTAGCTTCTGCTCAGTGGGTAGTGTTCAGAACATTGTTCATTCAACTGCTGTAGTGAGGTGTCGGCTTTCCGATGAGATGATAAATCAAGGCCCTGTCAGCCTTCTCAGTTGGGCGTTAAAAGATCCCAGGCCACACTGAAGAGCAGAAGCGTTCTCCTCAGTGCTGTGTACAAATTGGCTGTGGCAATAGTGACTATGCTTTAAAAAGGTATTCCACTGGCTGTGAAGCACTTTGGGACATCACGCAGCCATGAAAGGTGCTACAGAAATGCAATTTATCTGTCATGTAACATTGTTAAGTTAAGGTGGACAAGTATATAGGGCAAGATTCTCCAAAATGAAGACGTTTCACGATGGCGTGAAGACTACCGATTCTGGCCCCCGGTTCACGCTCACTTCCCGGCGCCAAGCCAACCTGCGTATACGCAGTTGGGCCGCACCAACCCGTGCACGCGAGGGGGACTTCTTCAGCGCTCTGGCCCCTATGCAACATGGCGTGAGGGTTTAGGGGCCGGCCGCGCAACAAAGTAGGCCCGGTGGTTTTTGGAGGGGGGGGGCGCGGCCCGCCGATTGGTGGGCCCCGATCGCGGGCCAGACCCCATCGGAGGCAGGCCAGGGACGAAGAGTTCCTTGCGCAGAGTTCCCGCCGCCAGCGACCAAGGGTGAACGGCGCTGGCAGGACTCTGCCGTTTCTGCATCCGGGCCGGAGAATCAGCAGCCCACGACCGGCGCAGCGTCAAACGCGCCGCCGGAAATGGTGCCGATTCTCCGCACCTCGGAGAATCGCGCGCCAGCATCGGTGCGCGCCAGCATCGGTGCGCGGTTGCGGTGATTCTCCGGCCCGGCGCGGGCCTCAGAGAATCGCGCCCATAACATTTACCCACATGTTGTGCAATAGACTGTTCAAGACAATTAGAAAGAACCAAAAGATTCAGGACAAAAAAAATGAGTATTCCTTCCATGATTAGGTCAAAAAGGAAAAAAAAATAGAGATACTTCTCACCCTCCAACCCTAAAACCATGATTCCGAGCAAATTTGCTGATAATGCTAATCACTTGTCACAAGTAGGCTTCAATTAAGTTACAGTGAAAAGCCCCTAGTCACCACATTCTGGCGCCTGTTCGGGGAGGCTGGTGCAGGAATTGAACCCGCGCTGCTGGCATTGTTCCCCATTACAAGTCAGCAGTTTAGCCCACTGTGCTAAACCAGTCCCTTCATGCATCCATTCTGTAGCCACCTGGAGTGGCCACTTCCGATTCCAAAATGGAGGCCCGCAAAGAATACAGGGAAAATTGGCCAGCCACACGAAAACAAGCAGATGCAAGGATTCCTGTGTATTAAGACTTGCAGAATCCAGACAGAACCGAAACCAATAGCCATCTACATACTAATGAGCAATCCCCAGGAACAATTAGAAACATTGAAGCAATCGGGATCAAGACAGACTCCCCGGCGCCAGTGGGAGCCAGGACAAAGGAAGGCCAACGGACACATAGGAACCGCCCAGTGATCAGGGAACAGCTCAAGTATTGGAGAAATCGATAGAACCGATTGGGACATAGTCCAATTAATTGGGACCAAGTCCGGGGTCCGCCCACAAGGGCGCGAAACCCCTGGGGACTATAAAGTAGAGTCCCCAAGTTCAGATCGCTCTCTTGGCAGTTCTCGAAGAACTCTTGACCATGTCTCTCAGCAAGGAGAGACCTGCCTAGCAGCTGCACCAACCAAGTATGTCTCCAGTCAACGCACGCTACAAGATAGACGCTCCTAGCTACTATTCCATACCAGCTTGAAGCCAGCAGATTCAGAACGGGACAAAGGCCATTGTTCCTCTGACCTGGTGGGCCTTTGAAAGCCAAGTATAGGCCTTCAGTTGTAGTGATAGTCTAGTAAGTAGAGTTTTATGCATGAGTAGTGATTGACTGTGTGTATAATAAATGTGTTTTGATTTGAAACTTACTAACTGGTGTATTGAGTTATTGATCAGCACTTGGCTTTGAACCTCGTGGTGGTATCAGAAAGATACCTGGTGACTCTAGAGCAAAGGTTATTAAAACAGAGCAATTAAGTAAAAGCAACACTTAGCAACAATTCACAAATCCTCACAGCTATGAGGCGCTGCCAAGTCTGGGAGTCAGGGTTATTTTCCCACTGTAGAGAAAGGGGTAAAAATAAATGAAGGAATGACAATAAATAGCATGGCTATCTCAAACAAGGGGAAGGTGAAAGGATCCACAAGGACCAGATGGACTGACACACTGAAAGGAAGGAGGAGCTCAATGTAGAAGAACACAAGAATTGCAAAGACACAAGAGAATAA
The DNA here is from genome assembly GCF_902713615.1 of Scyliorhinus canicula. Classification (NCBI taxonomy): domain Eukaryota; kingdom Metazoa; phylum Chordata; class Chondrichthyes; order Carcharhiniformes; family Scyliorhinidae; genus Scyliorhinus; species Scyliorhinus canicula. The sequence goes on along the minus strand of NC_052149.1, from coordinate 229,375,298 downwards.
GGTCTATTTCATTTATCATCTACTATCCTGTTAGTTGCATAATTCAACAATAATGCATTTGTTCACCCATCATAGAAATCAATCTCTACCCATTTAGTCTTCAATAGACCTGGACATCAGGGGAGGAGAACCCCTAGGTGGTATAGAGCTTGTTGTACTATGGGTCCAAAGCCACATGTTCCTCCAAAGCATGTTCACCGTATATCATGTCTGAAACAAGTCATATACTGTATTCTAAAAGATTAATTTTCTGGGGAAAAAAAATCAATCTAATTTGCATTTCGATGAATCAACACTTTTCTCAGTCTCTCAAAGGAATCTGATGCCTCGATAACTACTCACTCACCGAAATAATATTGCCAAATATTTGTTTTATAAGAGCATAAGGAATAGGAGCAAAGCTTGGCCACATGGTTACTCAAGCCTGCACCGCCATTCAATAAGATTACCGCCCTACCGCCGTATATCCCGAGATTACCTCTTTGAATTTATCCCATTTCAAGTGTATGCCGAGTCCCTTGGTTCGCCCGTCCTGGAAAAGGTGAACAGCACAATGGCCTACAATTATCACGTAGCCTCGGGTCTCCTGCAGTGACCACTACTCCCAGTGCTGCAGAGTTGCTGGCTTCCGATTGTTCGGCAGCTCGGTGTTGTTTGCAGGGCAGGACATCAGCTCCAAACCAGCAGGTGCACTGGGAAATTGTCCCTGGTGGCAGCCCAGGAGGCAGCCAGCGGGTTGCAGGGCTCTCAGAAATGCCCACGATGGGGTTGGCATTGGCTCTCGAGCCAGACAGGCAGACCCACCAATGAGGCCATTAAATTCTACCCAAGGATCAAGAATTTTAAAATCCCCTTTGTACCCTTACCCAGCACAAAATCTATCGGCATCAGACTTGAACATTTCAACAGACCTTCAGTGCCCACAGTTCTTTGTGGGAATGGTTTGGGATTGGGGGCGGGGAACTTTAGATGAATACGATCTTTTTGCATGATTCAAAAGCGCTTCCTGAATTCATTAGGGCGACATAGTGGCAAGCACTGCTGCCTCATTGCGCCATGGACCCAGGTTCGGTTCCGGCTTAGGGTGACCGTGTGGGGTTTGCATGTTCTGCCCGTGTCTGCATGGGTTTCCTCTGGGTGCTCTGGTTTCCTCCCACAGTTCAAAGATGTGCAGGTTAGTTGGATTGGCCATGGTTAAATCGCAGGGATAGGGCGGGAGAGTGGCCGAAGTGGAATGCTCTATTGGAGGGTCAGTGCAGACTTGATGGGCCGATGAACTGCCCTGGAGGAATGCCTATGGATTCTCTAAGCAATATAATTACATTAATTAATTCGGGTTTTGTTTCCCCCCCCAAGCATTTTTACAGGGAGCTGTTTTGAATTGTAATCAGTCTTGTATCAGTCTTTCACTGATGGAATTTCCCATGACTGCATATGCTTATTGGTAATCTGCACATCAAGAAGCTGCCCCAAAGGAGCTTGATCCAATTTTCTCCCCAAATTCATTTTTGGACTAGATTTAGCATTGTTTGACAAGATGGCACAATGGTGAGGGCTTCGTGTGCAGTACCACCAAGGCAGAGGCTGCAGTCAATACAGAGCAAATCAAGCCGACGAGGCGCAAGACAGAAATGCTCTGGCCCAGACAAATTTTGTTCTGAAAAGAGAGATGAGCAAGTTGTAGGCAACACAAATGCTGCCACCTTTCATGCATGTATTTAGCAGGTTGCAGTGGGAAAATCAACAAATGAGACGGCAAGTTTTCTTATTTTGTAGTTTGATTGCAATGTAGAGATTCTCAGAAAATAAATAATACAATCATCTAATCCACATGCCGTATAAACCTTACTGACTATTTAACCAACTTCATGAGGTCATTCAGCCCAACCAATCCATGCCAGTATTTATGCTTCACTCAAGTCTTCTTCAATCCTTCCCCTATTTATTGTCAGCGTAATTTGCTATTCCTCTTCCCCTTATATATCACAGTTTGGGGCAGCACGGTGGCACAGTGGTTAGCATTGCTGCCTACGGCGCTGAGGACCCGGGTTCGAATCCCAGCCCTGGGTCACTGTCCGTGTGGAGTTTGCACATTCTCCCCGTGTCTGCGTGGGTTTCGCCCCCACAACCCAAAAGATGTGCACGTTAGGTGAATTGGCCACACTAAAATTGCCCCTTAATTGGAAAAAATAATTGGGTACTCTAAATTTATAAAAAAAAAATTTTTTTTAAAAATATATCACAGTTTGTGGAACCGTGCTGTGCTCAGGTTGGTTGCAGCATTTCCTACATCATATTGAATTCACAGCGCAGAAACAGGACATTTAACCCAACTGGTTTATCCTCATTTGATGTGCCTCACCAGCCTCTCAACTCACTTCATTGAAGCATAACATGCTATTCCATTTGCCCTCATGGACTTGTAAGAATGTGGGTCTTCTGGCTCGGCCAGCAATCATTGCCCATCCCTAATTGCCCTCAAGAAGGTGGTGGTGAACTGCCTTCTCAATCCACTGCAGTCCATAGGGTGTAGGTACACCCACAGTGCTGCTAGGGAGGGAGTTCCAGGATTCTGACCCAGCGACACTCAAGAAACAGCAATATATTTCCAGGTCAGGATGGGAAGTGGCTTGGAGAGAAAATTCCACGTGGTGGCATTCCTAGGTATCTGCTTTTACGGTGTCAGTGGTGGTGGGAGTGAACGTTTATGGATGGAGTGCCAATCAAGTGGGTTACTTTACCCTGGCAAGGGGAGAGTATTCCATGAACTTCTGAAATGAAAATGAAAATTGCTTATTGTCACGAGTAGGCTTCAATGAAGTTACTGTGAAAAGCCCCTAGTCGCCACATTCCGGCGCCTGTCCGGGGAGGCTGGTACGGGAATTGAACCGTGCTGCTGGCCTGCTTGGTCTGCTTTAAAAGCCAGCGATTTAGCCGAGTGAGCTAAACCAGCCCCTCTTCCAGCTTGTGCCTTGTAGATTGTGGAGAGGCTTTGGGGAGTCAAGAGGTGAGTTACATGCCACAGGATTCCTTGCTTCAGATCTGCCCTTGTAGCCACAGTATTTATATGGCCAGTCCACTTCAGTTTTTGCTCAATGGTAACCCCCAGGAAGTTGTTAGTGGGGGGATTCAGCAATAGTAATGCCATTGAACGTCAAGGGGCGATGGCGAGATTCTCCCTTGTTGGAGATGGAGATTGTCTGGCACTTGTGGTGTCAATGTTACTTGGCGCCAATGTTACTTGGCACTCGTCAGCCCAGCATGGATATTGTCCAGTTCTTGCTACATTTGGACATGGACTGCTTCAATATCTGAGGAGTCGCAACTGGTGTTGAACACTGTATCAACGAACATCTCCACTTCTGATCTTATGATGGAAGGAACGACATTGAAGAAGCAGCTGGAGATGGTTGGGCCGAGGACACTACCTTCAGAAACTCCTGCAGTGATGCCCTGGAACAGAGAAGACTGACCCCCACCAACCATCACCATTTTCCTTTGTGCGAGGCATAATTCCAACCAACAGAGAGTTTCCACCCCGATTCCCATTGACTCTAGAACATAGAACATAGAACACTACAGCGCAGTACGGGCCCTTCGGCCCTCGATGTTGCGCCGACCTGTGAAACTATCTGAAGCCTATCTGACCTACACTATTCCATTTTCATCCATATGTCTATCCAGTGACCACTTAAATGCCCTTAAAGTTGGCGAGTCTACTACTGTTGCAGGCAGGGCGTTCCACACCCCTACTACTCTCTGAGTAAAGAAACTGCCTCTGATATCTGTCCTATATCTATCACCCCTCAATTTAAAGCTATGTCCCCTTGTGTTGGTCATCACCATCCGAGGAAAAAGACTCTCACTGTCCACCCTATCTAACCCTCTGACTATCTTATATGTCTCTGTTAAGTCACCTCTCAGCCTTCTCCTCTCTAACAAAAACAACCTCAATTCCCTGAGCCTTTCCTCGTAAGACCTTCCCTCCATACCAGGCAACATCCTAGTAAATCTCCTCTGAACCCTTTCCAAAGCTTCCACATCCTTCCTATAATGTGGTGACCAGAACTGCACGCAGTACTTCAGGTGCGGCCGCACCAGAGTTATGTACAGCTGCAGCATGACCTTGTGGTTCCGAAACTCAATCCCCCTGCTTATAAAGGCTAGCACATCATATGCCTTCTTAACAGCCCTATTAACCTGGGTGGCAACTTTCAGGGATTTATGTACCTGGATGCCGAGATCTCTCTGTTCATCTACACTACCAAGAATCTTGCCATTAGCCCAGTACTCTACATTCCTGTTACTCCTTCCAAAGTGAACCACCTCACACTTTTCCGCATTAAACTCCATCTGCCACCTCTCAGCCCAGCTCTGCAGCTTATCTATGTCCCTCTGTATCCTATAACATCCTGCAGCACTATCCACAACTCCACCGACCTTCGTGTCATCTGCAAATTTACTAACCCATCCTTCTACACCCTCTTCCAGGTGACAAACAGCAGTGGCCCCAAAACAGATCATAGCGGTACACCACTAGTAACTGAACTCCAGGATGAACATTTGCCATCAACCACCACCCTCTGTCTTCTTTCAGCTAGCCAATTACTGATCCAAACCGCTAAATCACCTTCAATTCCATACTTCCGTATTTTCTGCAATAGCCTACCGTGGGGAACCTTATCAAACGCCTTACTGAAATCCATATACACCACATCAACAGCTTTACCCTGATCCACCTGTTTGGTCACCTTCTCAAAAAACTCAATAAGGTTTGTGAGGCATGACCTACCCTTCACAAAACCGTGTTGACTATCGCTAATCAACTTGTTCTTTTCAAGATGATTATAAACCCTATCTCTTATAACCTTTTCCAACATTTTACCCACAACCGAAGTAAGGCTCACAGGTCTATAATTACCAGGGTTGTCTCTACTCCCCTTCTTGAACAAGGGGACAACATTTGCTATCCTCCAGTTTTCCGGCACTATTCCTGTCGACAAAGACGACATAAAGATCAAGGACAAAGGCTCTGCAATCTCCTCCCTGGCTTCCCAGAGAATCCGAGGATAAATCCCATCTGGCCCAGGGGACTATCCTTGATTGGCCCTAATCTTACTCTAGTCATTCTTTTGTTCCTGATATACCTATAGAAAGCCTTAGGGTTTTCCTTGATCCTATCCGCCAACGACTTTTCGTGTCCTCTCCTCGCTCTTCTTAACTCTCCCTTTAGGTCCTTCCTGGCTAACTTGTAACTCTCAAGCGCCCTAACTGAGCCTTCATGTCTCATCCTAACATAAGCCTTCTTCTTCCTCTTGACAAGTGCTTCAACTTCCTTAGTAAACCACGGTTCCCTTGCTCGACAACTTCCTCCCTGCCTGACAGGTACATACTTATCAAGGACACGCAGTAGCTGTTCCTTGAAAAAGCTCCACATTTCGATTGTACCCATCCCCTGCAGTTTCTTTCCCCATCCTATACATCCTAAATCTTGCCGAATAGCATCATAATTGCCTTTCCCCCAGCTATAATTCTTGCCTTGCGGTATATACCTATCCCTGCCCATTGCTAAAGTAAACATAACCGAGTTGTGATCATTATCACCAAAGTGCTCACCTACATCTAAATCTAACACCTGGCTGGGTTCATTACCCAGTACCAAATCCAATGTGGCCTCGCCCCTTGTTGGCCTGTCTACATACTGTGTCAGAAAACCCTCCTGCACACACTGCACAAAAACTGACCCATCTATAGTAATCGAACTATAGTATTTCCAGTTAATATTTGGAAAGTTAAAGTCCCCCATAACAACTACCCTGTTACTCTCGCTCCTGTCGAGAATCATCTTTGCAATCCTTTCCTCTACATCTCTGGAACTATTCGGAGGTCTATAGACAACTCCCAACAGGGTGACCTCTCCTCTACTGTTCCTAACCTCGGCCCATACTACCTCAGTAGACGAGTCCTCAAGCGTCCTTTCTACTGCCGTAATACTTTCCTTGATTAACAATGCCACACCCCCCCCCTCTTTTACCATCTTCTCTGTTCTTACAGAAACATCTAAATCCTGGAACCTGCAACAACCATTCCTGTCCCTGCTCTACCCATGTCTCCGAAATCGCCACAACATCGAGATCCCAGGTACCAACCCATGCGGCAAGCTCACCCACCTTATTCCGGATGCTCCTGGCGTTGAAGTAGACACACTTCAAACCAGCGTCCTGCTTGCCGGTGCCCTCTTTCGAACTGTTAACCCTATCCCTGACCTCACTACTCTCAACATCCTGTACACTGGGACTACAATTTAGGTTCCCATCCCCCTGTTGAATTAGTTTAAACCCCCCCGAAGAGCACTAGCAAATCTCCCCCCCAGGATATTGGTACCCCTCTGGTTCAGGTGAAGACCATCCTGTTTGTAGAGGTCCCACCTACCCCAGAATGAGCCCCAATTATCCAGGAAACCAAAACCCTCCCTCCTGCACCATCCCTGTAGCCACGTGTTCAACTCCTCTCTCTCCTTATTTCTCACTTCACTAGCACGTGGCACGGGTAACAACCCAGAGATAACAACTCTGTTTGTTCTAGCTCTCAGCTTCCACCCCAGCTCCCTGAATTTCTGTCTCAAATCCCCATCTCTCTTCCTACCTATGTCGTTGGTACCTATGTGGACCACGACTTGGGGCTGCTCCCCCTCCCCCTTAAGGATCCCAAAAACACGATCAGAGACATCACGAACCCTGGCACCTGGGAGGCAACACACCAACCGTGAGTCTCTTTCGTTCCCACAGAACCTCCTGTCTGTTCCTCTAACTATGGAGTCCCCAATGACAAGTGCTCTGTTCCTCTTCTCCCTTCCCTTCTGAACAACAGGGACAGACTCTGTGCCAGAGACCTGTGCCCTATTGCTTACCCCTGGTAAGTCGTCCCCAGCAACAGTATCCAAAACGGTATACTTGTTATAGAGGGGAACGACCACAGGGGATCCCTGCACTGCCTGCCGGTTCCCTCTCCCTCCCCTGATGGTAACCCATCTACCTTCTTCTTTTACCTGAGGTGTGACTACCTCCCTATAACTCCACTCAATAACCTCCTCCGCCTCCCGAATGATCCGAAGTTCATCCAGCTCCAGCTCCCTAACGCGGCTCTTGAGGAGCTGGAGTTGGGTGCACTTCACGCAGATGTAGTCAGAAGGGACACTAGAGGTGACCCATTCCTCCCACATTCTGCAGGAGGAACATTCAACTGCCCTAGCCTCCATTCCCACTGAACTAACTTCCCAACTACTGAAAAATAAAAATAAAAAACTTGTTAGTTTAGCAATCCAACGGACAGAACTTTTTTTTTTGGTTAGAGGAGGAGGATGGGTGGGAGACACTACGTAAGTAGTGTTTTGGGTAAAGCTGTCACTCGAGAACAGCCCCTTCACAAACCACCTTCAACTTACGCTGGCCGCACTGCACGTATGCAAATCTCCCCGGAACAGCCAATCAGAAGCTCTGCTCTGCTGCCCCCTGCTGGATGCTTGACTTCCGTCGAACTCCTCGGGTCACTGATGCAGGTGCACCTTCAACTTACGCTGACTCTAGTTTTGACAGGGCTCCTTGATGCCACACTCAGTAAAATGCAGCCTTGATGTCAAGGTCTGTGACTTATATATAAGAACATAAGAACTAGGAGCAGGAGTAGGCCATCTGGCCCCTCGAGCCTGCTCCGCCATTCAATTAGATCATGGCTGATCTTTTGTGGACTCAGCTCCACTTTCCGGCCCGAACACCATAACCCTTAATCCCTTTATTCTTCAAAAAACTATCTATCTTTACCTTAAAAACATGTAATGAAGGAGCCTCAACTGCTTCACTGGGCAAGGAATTCCATAGATTCACAACCCTTTGGGTGAAGAAGTTCCTCCTAAACTCAGTTCTAAATCTACTTCCCCTTATTTTGAGGCTATGCCCCCTAGTTCTGCTGTCACCCGCCAGTGGAAACAACCTGCCCGCATCTATCCTATCTATTCCCTTCATAATTTTAAATGTTTCTATAAGATCCCCCCTCATCCTTCTAAATTCCAACGAGTACAGTCCCAGTCTACTCAACCTCTCCTCATAATCCAACCCCTTCAGCTCTGGGATTAACCTAGTGAATCTCCTCTGCACACCCTCCAGCGCCAGTACGTCCTTTCTCAAGTAAGGAGACCAAAACTGAACACAATACTCCAGGTGTGGCCGCACTAACACCTTATACAATTGCAACATAACCTCCCTAGTCTTAAACTCCATCCCTCTAGCAATGAAGGACAAAATTCCATTTGCCTTCTTAATCACCTGTTGCACTTGTAAACCAACCTTCTGTGACTCATGCACTAGCACACCCAAGTCTCTCTGAACAGCGGCATGCTTTAATATTTTATCGTTTAAATAATAATCCCGTTTGCTGTTATTCCTACCAAAATGGATAACCTCACATTTGTCAACATTGTATTCCATCTGCCAGACCCGAGCCCATTCACCTAACCTATCCAAATCCCTCTGCAGACTTCCAGTATCCTCTGCACTTTTCGCTTTACCACTCATCTTAGTGTCATCTGCAAACTTGGACACATTGCCCTTGGTCCCCAACTCCAAATCATCAATGTAAATTGTGAACAATTGTGGGCCCAACACGGATCCCTGAGGGACACCACTAGCTACTGATTGCCAACCAGAGAAACACCCATTTATCCCAACTCTTTGCTTTCTATTAATTAACCAATCCTCTATCCATGCTACTACTTTACCCGAAATGCCATGCATCTTTATCTTATGCAGCAACCTTTTGTGTGGCACCTTGTCAAAGGCTTTCTGGAAATCCAGATATAACACATCCATCGGCTCCCCGTTATCTACTGCACTGGTAATGTCCTCAAAAAATTCCACTAAATTAGTTAGGCATGACCTGCCTTTAACGAACCCATGCTGCGTCTGCCCAATGGGACAATTTCTATCCAGATGCCTCGCAATTTCTTCCTTGATGATAGATTCCAGCATCTTCCCTATTACCGAAGTTAAACTCACTGGCCTATAATTTCCTGCTTTCTGCCTACCTCCTTTTTTTAAACAGTGGCGTCACGTTTGCTAATTTCCAATCCACCGGGACCACCCCAGAGTCTAGTGAATTTCGGTAAATTATCACTAGTGCATCTGCAATTTCCCTAGCCATCTCTTTTAGCACTCTGGGATGCATTCCATCAGGGCCAGGAGACTTGTCTACCTTTAGCCCCATTAGCTTGCCCATCACTCCCTCCTTAGTGATAACAATCCTCTCAAGGTCCTCACCTGTCATAGCCTCATTTCTATCAGTCGCTGGCATGTTATTTGTGTCTTACACTGTGAAGACCGACCCAAAAAACCTGTTCAGTTCCTCAGCCATTTCCTCATTTCCCATTACTAAAACTCCCTTCTCATCCTCTAAAGGACCAATATTTACCTTAGCCACTCTTTTTTGTCTTATATATTTGTAAAAACTTTTACTGTCTGTTTTTATATTCTGAGCAAGTTTACTCTCATACTCTATCTTACTCTTCTTTATAGCTTTTTTAGTAGCTTTCTGTTGCCCCCTAAAGATTTCCCAGTCCTCTAATCTCCCAGCAATCTTTGCCACTTTATATGCTTTTTCCTTCAATTTGATACTCTCCCTTATTTCCTTAGATATCCACGGTCGATTTTCCCTCTTTCTTCCGTCCTTCCTTTTTGTTGGTATAAACCTTTGCTGAGCACTGTGAAAAATCGCTTGGAAGGTTCTCCACTGTTCCTCAACTGTTCCACCATAAAGTCTTAGCTCCCAGTCTACCTTAGCTAGTTCTTCTCTCATCCCCTTGTAATCTCCTTTGTTTAAACACAAAACACTAGTATTTGATTTTACTTTCTCACCCTCCATCTGTATTTTAAATTCCACCATATTGTGATCGCTCCTTCCGAGAGGATATCTAACCACTGGACTTGTTCTTTTTGCCCATATTCACCAAGGTTGGAATGAGATCAGAAGCTGAGTGGCCCTGGCAGAACCCAAACTGAGCATGCTTGAGAAGGTTATTATTGTGAAGCAAGTGCTGCTTGATAGCATTGTTAATTGTGAACATGTACTAGATGCTGTGGTATGAAGAGGCAAGAGTTCAGCTCCTTTTTCACCAACACACCTTTAATGGTTCAAACTCACTCTGCACAGAACTCTACAGATCATTACAAGCTCCAGAGTCCACCTGAAGCCCCTTTACATATCAGTGTCAATCATTGAACACTTAACATAAATGAGACAACTAATTGCAATGTCTCTTAACCCATTACTTAACATTAATGACCCCTTCCATTACTTGACCAATGATCAAGAGTAGATTGATGGGGTGCTAATTGGCTGGGCTGGCATTGTCCTGCTTTTTATGTACAGGACATACCTCTCAATTTTCCACATTGCAAGGGTAGATGTCAGCGTTGTAGCTGTACTGGAACAGCTTGGATAACAGCGCAACAAATCCTGGAGCACAAGTCCCTAGTACTATTGCCGGAATATTGTCAGGGCCCATAGCCTTTGCAGTATCCAGTGCCTTCAGCTGTTTCTTGATACCACGTGGAGTGAATCAAATTGGCTGAAGACTGGAGTCAGTTATGCTGAGGATCTCCTGAGGAGGCAAAGATGGATCATCCACTCGGCACTTGTAGCTGAAGATTGCAGCAAATGCTTCAGCCTCATCTTTTGCACTGATGTTCTGGATTCCCCCCATCATTGATAATGATATTTGTGGAGCCTCCTCCTCCAGTGAGCTGTTTAATTATCCACTACTGTTCACGTCTGGATGTGGCAGGACTTCCGAGCTTAGATCTGATCCATTGGTGTGGAATTGGTTAGCTGTATCACTTGCTGCTTATGCTGTTCGGCATGCAAGTGGTTCTGTAGGGCAGTGTTCTTCAAACTTTTTTTCCGGGGACCCATTTTTACCAACCGGCCGACCTTCGGGACCCAACCCAGCTGACGTTTGCGACCCACGCCTGCCGACCCTCGCGGCCCACCATTTTCTCTTATCATCAATGCGAGAGGTGAGCCTGCTTGGTCCTCACTATCTCATTCCAATCAGGTTCGCAGGAAGAGAGGCCAATGCGCATATCAGGTGAAGGATTCAGCTGGTTCCTTTGTGGCGTCTTCATCTTTGTGAGGACGGAAAATCCAACCTCGCACATGTAGGTCGTTGTGAAGGGCAAGAGCAACAAAATGCTTGTTTTACTCATCTCCGAATACTCCTCAGAGATGCTACTCCAGAATGCTGACAGCCTCATTGACTTGTGCTGTGTTTTTAATATGCTGTCACAGCTGAGACACATGAGCTCAATTTCTTCTTTTGGAGGCAGCTGCAAGTTGAGAACTGATTCTGGGATCTCAAACTCAAAGGGATTTTTCACCCACCTCCTCTCAGAATCTTAAACTTCTCCTCTGGAAAGTAGCGACCAAAATTGTCAATCAGGACAGCCAGATGCAACTCAATAAGGCTTGCCAATCCATTTACAGTTTCCTTCAATGTGTCGTAGCAGTGTGGGAAACATGTAGTAGTTTTGGCTTCGCACTCGCAACTGCCAAACTTTCAATATCTTTTGGAAAGCTTCGATTTCTTCACAGTGCCGAAAGCAATCATCATCCTTCCTTTGCAATTTGAGGTTCAGTTCATTTAGAATTGAAAAGATGTCTGCAAGGTAAGACATTGCTAGCATCCAAATTTCATCAGCAAATGAATCAGCCAGAGGGGACAATTTCTCAAGGAGGAAAGCGTGGATTTCGTACCTCAGTTCGTAAGGTCGAGTAGCACCCGACCTTTTGACAGCCAACGTACTTGTGTGTGGAACAATAAATGTGTGTGCTCAGCCCCCATATCGGAACACAGAGTGTCAAAAAGTCTGGTATTGAGTGGGCTGCGTTTAATGAAATTCACAACTTTCATTATTCCTTTCAACACCACTTCAAGATTGGATGGAATTCCTTTCGATGCCAGTGCCTCACGGTGAATAAAACAATGATTCCAAACAATGTCCCGACCAGCTGCCTCCTTAATCCTTACCATAACTCTGCTGTTTTTCCCAGTCATGTTGGCTGCTCCATCACTTGTGATTCCTCTGCAATTACCCCAGTCGAGCCCGCACTTTCGAACCACAAAACTATTCAAAACTTCAAAAATTTCTGCGCCAGGCGTGTGGGTTGCTAATGTCAGGTAGCACGGCAAATCTTCAACAAATTCATTGTGCCAAACATACCTAACGTATACTAGCAAGGTTGCACAATCTGAAATGTCTGTACTTTCATCCAGTTGTATTGAGAATGCCTGCACTGATTTTAAATGAGAAATAAGCTGTGCTTCTAAATTCTCAGCAATATCAGAAATTCGGCGAGCCACTGTGCTATCACTAAGTGGGATGCATTTCACTTTTTCAACGAATCTCTCATCTATGACCGTACAAACTATATCTAATGCTGCAGGGAGAATTAATCTCTCTGCTACAGTGTGAGGCATTTTCTCTTTAGCTACACGGTAAGCTAGCATGTAAGAGGCTAATTGTACTTTGTCGTTCAATGTAACATTTCTGCTGAGGACTTCAGCCGGCAATTTAAGTTCTCGTTGCATCTTTTGAAAAAAATCAAGGTTTGTCCTCGAACTCGCCATGCTTAGTCTTCAAATGCCTTTGAAGTTTTGAGGATTTTAAACTTTCGTTTGCCAGCACTTCCCTGCATATTGCGCACATGGGCCTTGCATCCTGATTTGCATTGGCACAATTAATAAATCTATACCTTAAAAATCGTCTTTATACTGCTTTGTGCCTGATATCAATTTCTTCTGAACGGGCTGTTCACCAGAGGCCCCTGGAGCTCACACCAACACTACTTTGTCCCGTTGTGGACCCTCCTGAACAGCTCACACCTACACTGCTTTGTCCTGCTGTGGATTCTCCTGAGCCTCTCTCTTCAGCTGGTTTAGTTGTGAGATCCTGGCCTGTTTGTGTTTCTGGTCCTCTCTTCCTTATAACAAAATGATCCATTTTAAATTGTCCTGTTGCTTGTTTGCTGCTAACAGAATGGAGGAATCGCAATCGCGCCCAAAGCACATAAAATAAATCGGCCGCATTGTGCTTGCGCGCCCGATCATAAAAATATGTTCACAGCTATTTTGAAGGCCGCTTGCAGCCGGCGTTATTAAAAGCCGGCTGCCGCGGCTGATTCGTGCGATCAGGAGTGCCACGAAGACCGGCTCCGCGAGCCTCCTGACACCCGCCCGCGCGTCATCCCCCCCCCCCCCCCGAGTTTGAAGAACACTGTTGTAGTGTTGCTTCACCAGGTTGATACCTCGTTTCTAAGTACGTGCCCTCCTGCATTCTTCACTGAACCAAGGTTGATACTCTGGCGAGGTGGTAATGGTAAAATGTGGGATATGCCAGGCCATGAGGTTTCAGGCCATGAGGTTTCAGATTATGATAGAGTACAATTCTGCTGATGGCCCGTGGAGCCTCATGGTTGCTCGGCTTAGAGTTGCCAAATTTATTCAAAATCTATTCCATTTAGCACAATGGTAGTAGTACACATCGCAATGGAGAGTATCCTCAATGTGAAGATGGCACTTTCTCTCCACCAAGACTGTGCTGCCGAAACCTTCATGGACAGATGCATCTATAGCAGGCAGGTTGGTGAGGATGAGATCAAGTTTGTTTTTTCCTCTTGTTGGTTCCCTTTGGCAGCAATGCCCTTGAGGACTTAACCATCTCAATCAGTAGTGGTGTTACTAAGCCACACTTGGGTGATGAACATGAAGTCCCCACATCCAGAGTACAATCTGTGCCCTTACCACCAAGTGACGTTCGAAATGGAGGAGTTGATTCATCAGTTGATTGGGTGGGGGAGGGCAGTAGTTAGTCATGAACGGGTGACTTTCTTGCCCACTTTTGACCTGATGTAATAAGATTTTATGGGATCTGGAATCAATGTTGAGGACTCCAAGGGAAAACCTCTCAGGACTGAGTTTGTAATTTCCAGTGTCTAGGTTGATGCCATGTGGCTCATCCAATTTCAATTCCTTTGAGACCTCTGAGCAGTTTGATACAAATGAGTGGCTTGCTTGGCCATTTCAGAGGACATTTGAGAATCAATCACATTACTGTGGATCTGGGGTCACAGATAGGCCAGACCAGGTAAGGATGGCAGATTTCCTTCCATTGAACCAGATTTACATTGGCAATGGTTAGACTTTTCATTCCAGATGTTTTACGGAATTTAAATTTCACCGTTTGCCGTGATGGGATAGCTTGGGTTCAGAGAGGATTACTCTGGTTCACTAATCCAGTGACAATACCACTACGCGATTGTCTCTATCCGTCTCTCCGCACCCTCACGCATCCACAAATTAATTTTTCTCCTTTTTAAATTTTTTAATGTAATTGTATCATTTATAATCCGGTCCGATGTCACATCTACTTGATTTGTTTGCATGGTAAATATTAAGCAAACTAATTATTTAATATTTCTGCCATTTTGCTATTGTTGTCTGTGATTTTACCCTGTATTCCATTTGTGGGCCTGATACTATTTTGATTTTCTCTTCTATTAGTGTGTCTGTAGAGTATTTTACCGATTTATTTTATGTTCCTTGATAATTCAATTTTATAGCTCCTTATTAGCTACTTAATTTTTTTGACTTCTCTCCTAATCTCTTTGCCCATCAATTTCCACCTGCTGCCCATATACTTAACATAGAACATAGAACATAGAACGATACAGCGCAGTACAGGCCCTTCGGCCCTCAATGTTGCACCGACATGGAAAAAAAAACTAAAGGCCATCTAACCTACACTATGCCCTTATCATCCATATGCTTATCCAATAAATTTTTAAATGCCCTCAATGTTGGCGAGTTCACTACTGTTGCAGGTAGGGCATTCCACGGCCTCACCACTCTTTGCGTAAAAAACCCACCTCTGACCTCTGTCCTATATCTATTACCCTCAATTTAAGGCTATGTCCCCTCGTGCTAGCCACCTCCATCCGCGGGAGAAGGCTCTCGCTGTCCACCCTATCTAACCCTCTGATCATTTTGTATGCCTCTATTAAGTCACCTCTTAACCTTCTTCTCTCTAACGAAAACAACCTCAAGTCCATCAGCCTTTCCTCATAAGATTTTCCCTCCATACCAGGCAACATCCTGGTAAATCTCCTCTGCACCCGTTCCAAAGCTTCCACGTCCTTCCTATAATGAGGCGACCAGAACTGTACGCAATACTCCAAATGCGGCCGTACCAGAGTTTGGTACAGCTGCATCATGACCTCATGGCTCCGGAACTCAATCCCTCTACCAATAAAGGCCAACACACCATAGGCCTTCTTCACAACCCTATCAACCTGGGTGGCAACTTTCAGGGATCTATGTACATGGACACCGAGATCCCTCTGCTCATCCACACTACCAAGAATTTTACCATTAGCCAAATATTCCGCATTCCTGTTATTCTTTCCAAAGTGAATCACCTCACACTTTTCCACATTAAACTCCATTTGCCACCTCTCAGCCCAGCTCTGCAGCTTATCTATGTCCCTCTGTAACCTGCAACATCCTTCCGCACTGTCTACAACTCCACCGACTTTAGTGTCGTCTGCAAATTTACTCACCCATCCTTCTGCGCCCTCCTCTAGGTCATTTATAAAAATGACAAACAGCAACGGCCCCAGAACAGATCCTTGTGGTACGCCACTCGTAACTGAACTCCATTCTGAACATTTCCCATCAACTACCACTCTCTGTCTTCTTTCAACTAGCCAATTTCTGATCCACATCTCTAAATCACCCTCAATCCCCAGCCTCCGTATTTTCTGCAATAGCCGACCGTGGGGAACCTTATCAAACGCTTTACTGAAATCCATATACACCACATCAACTGCTCTACCCTCGTCTACCTGTTCAGTCACCTTCTCAAAGAACTCGATAAGGTTTGTGAGGCATGACCTACCCTTCACAAAACCATGCTGACTATCCCTAATCATATTATTCCTATCTAGATGATTATAAATCGTATCTTTTATAATCCTCTCCAAGACTTTACCCACCACAGACGTTAGGCTCACCGGCCTATAGTTACCGGGGTTATCTCTACTCCCCTTCTTGAACAAAGGGACCACATTTGCTATCCTCCAGTCCTCTGGCACTATTCCTGTAGCCAATGATGACCTAAAAATCAAAGCCAAAGGCTCAGCAATCTCTTCCCTGGCTTCCCAGAGAATCCTAGGATAAATCCCGTCAGGCCCCGGGGACTTATCTATTTTCACCTTGTCCAGAATTGCCAACACGTCTTCCCTACGCACCTCAATGCCATCTATTCTAATAGCCTGGGTCTCAGCATTCTCCTCCACAATATTATCTTTTTCTTGAGTGAATACTGACGAAAAGTATTCATTTAGTATCTCGCTTATCTCCTCAGCCTCCACACACAACTTCCCACCACTGTCCTTGACTGGCCCTACTCTTACCCTAGTCATTCTTTTATTCCTGACATACCTATAGAAAGCTTTTGGGTTTTCCTTGATCCTACCTGCCAAAGACTTCTCATGTCCCCGCCTTGCTCGTCTCAGCTCTCTCTTTAGATCCTTCCTCGCTTCCTTGTAACTATCAAGTGCCCCAACTGAAACTTCACGCCTCATCTTCACATAGGCCTCCTTCTTCCTCTTAACAAGAGATTCCACTTCTTTGGTAAACCACGGTTCCCTCGCTCGACCCCTTCCTCCCTGCCTGACTGGTACGTACTTATCAAGAACATGCAATAGCTGTTCCTTGAACAAGCTCCACATATCCAGTGTGCCCAACCCTTGCAGCCTACTTCTCCAACCAACACATCCTAAGTCATGTCTAATGGCATCATAATTGCCCTTCCCCCAGCTATAACTCTTGCTCTGCGGGGTATACTTATCCCTTTCCATCACTAACGTAAAGGTCACCGAATTGTGGTCACTGTCTCCAAAGTGTTCACCTACCTCCAGATCTAACACCTGTCCTGGTTCATTACCCAAAACCAAATCCAAAGTGGCCTCACCTCTTGTTGGCCTGTCAACATATTGTGTCAGAAAACCCTCCTGCACACATTGTACAAAGAACGACCCATCCAATGTACTCGAACTATATCTTTTCCAGTCAATATTAGGAAAGTTAAAGTCTCCCATAACAACTACCCTGTTACTTTCGCTCTTTTCCAGAATCATCTTCGCCATCCTTTCCTCTACATCTCTAGAACTATTAGGTGGCCTATAGAAAACTCCCAACAGGGTGACCTCTCCTTTCCTGTTTCTAACCTCAGCCCATACTACCTCGGAAGTTATGCTTTTTTCTTCACCCTAATTTTTATTTCATCACCTTATTTATCTATGGGCCAGGATTCTCCTAGCCCTGGGGGTGGAGGATAGGACGTCGGACCCGCGACGCCCTCGCACGATTCTCCGGTGACCGGAAAATTGCCGCCAGCCACGTACAGTTGACGCAGCGCCGGTTGAGGGCCATGATTCTCTGCGGTCGACCGGCCAAGTTCCCGCCGGTGTGGTTCGCGTATGGTTCCACCCGGCGGTAGCTCGGCGTCACAGCTGCGGTGGCTGTCCTGGTGGGAGGGGGGGGGGAAATCAGTCTACGGGAGGGGAGATGGCCAGGCCCGCGATCGGGGGGGGGGGGCATTGATCATCGGGGGCATGCGCGATCTGAGGGGGGCCCCCCATCTTCTCCCGCGCCAGCCCACTATGTGGGTCCGCCATGCCGCGCGCATGCGGCCGGAAGTGCAGGGCCTCGTATCGGCAGCAGGAGCTGCACGATGCACGCTAGGGCTCTGCAAGCCCCCTTAAAAACGTAGAATCACCCCGGACTTGCTAGAAAAAATTTGGGAGTGATTCCCACCCGTTTTCTGGCGGGCGTGGGGACATAGCCTCATTATTGGAGCATCTTGACCATGGGTGTTTCATTAGCATTAGTTTGTTCTTGTTTTTTCATGGAATATATATTTCCCATTGATCGACATCATTGTTTGTCAATTCTGATGTCCATTTTCTTTTTTTTTTCTTTTTTAAAATAAATTTAGAGTACCCAATGTAGCCACTGTAGTGGGGTGGCCACTGCCCAACACAAAATGGAAGATTGCAAGGAATGCAGGGAAAATGGGCATGTTGTAAAGCAAGCAGCTTGCAAAGCGATTGTATATTGGGACGACTGCAGAAACCAGTTTTGACTGTTGCAGAAACCAGACAGCACTGTGAAAAGAAACCAGTTAACATACTAATGAGGCGATACCGGGCGATCCCCAGATACAATGGAAACAAGTTAAACACAGATCGATACATTCAATGGAAGGCCAGACCCTTCGGCGCCAGAGAAGCCCAAAACAATAAGTCCCAAGAACCGCCCCAGTGACCGAGGAACTGCCCCATGATTGGGGGGTTCAAACATAATCGATTGGGAAGAGACCCAATCGATTCCAAGCAGATAAAGGAGTCCGCCCAAAGGGTCGCGGATCCCCTGGGACCTATAAAAGAAAGGTCCCACACATGGTTCAGTCTCCTGCTCCAGCCTTCGGACAGCAGCCACCAACAAGTAAGTGCCTCCCAACGATCGCTACCAGAGATAGGCACTCCTGACCCCCTTTTTAATTGATACCAACCTGAAGTCTGCAGACCAGACCAGAGCAAGAGGCCTTGTTCCCTGACCCAGCAGTTCCTTCGAGATAAGTATTAGTTATTTAGTGGTAGGAATAAGTTTAGTCCTTTTAGCGTGTGCATGGGTAGTTATTATAATTGTATTATAATAAACTCAGTTGTTTGGACTTACTAATTGGTGTGCGGTTTTATTGCTTTGAACTTCACCTTGAAGCTTGTGGCGGTGTCTTAACGACACCTGGCGACTCCAAGAGCTTAGAAAAGAAACAGAGCCAAATTGAGTGTTAAGCACACTCACCCAGAACGAACAACGCCAATTAATCTTTTCCAATTAAGGGGCAATTTAGAGTGGCCAATCCACCTACCCTGCATATCTTTGGGTTGTGGGGGCGTAACCCACGCAAACACGGGGAGAATGTGCAAACTCCACATGGACAGTGACCCAGAGCCGGGATCGAACCTGAGAGCTCGGCGCCATGAGGCAGCAATGCTACTCACTGCACCACCGTGCTGCCCTGATGTCCATTTTATTGTCCCATGTTAAATTCTGAGCCAATTAAAATTGGATTTTCTCCCATTGATCGCCATGGGATTTCTCATGCTAATTTTCTTCACGATTATTACCTTAAAATATATAATCTGATGGTCATTACGGCCTAGTTGCTCCCCTAAATTTACTTCTTTTTTTTCTTCTCTGGTTCATTCTCCATTACCAAGTCCAAAAAGCCTTCTTTGTTGGGCTTCTTACATATTTGTAAAAAAAATATTTTAGAGCAGCCAATTATTTTTCTTTTCCAATTAAGGGGCAATTTAGTGTGGCCAATCCACCTAACCAGCACATCTTTGGGTTGTTGGGGTGACACCCAAGCGGACATGGGGAGAATGTGAAAACTCCACAGGGACAGTGACCCAGGACTGGGATTCGAACCCTGGTCTTCAGCGCCGCAGTCCCAGTGCTAACCACTATGTCACATGCCGCCCGGCTTCTTACACATTATTATTATAATAGCTTATTGTCACAAGTCGGCTTCAACGAAGTTACTGTGAAAAGCCCCTAGTCGCCACATTCCGGCGCCTGTTCAGAGAGGCCGGTACGGGGAATGAACCCGTGCTGCTGCCTTATTCTGCATTACAAGCCAGCTGTTCATCCCACTGTGCTAAACCAGCCCCTCATATTGAGGACATCGAGTCCTGTTTGTATTTTAGGAACTTTCCTATGCTGTTTTTCCCCGTTTCATTTATATTTAGAATTGTTTAATTTCTTGTAGATCTCTCACTCAGTATAATTAGCTTAAAACATTCCGCCACCCCCAAATTTACTCTTTCCTCAAGGACACTGTCCTCATTCCAGTTCAGGTCAAGTCCCGAAAGAAGTGCTTGTTAGGTGAATTGGACATTCTGAATTCTCCCTCAATGTATCCGAACTGGCGCCAGAGTGTGGCGACTAGGGGATTTTCACAGTAACTTCATTGCAGTGTTAATATAAGCCTACTTGTGACAATAATAAAGATTATTATTATTAGGTGCAGGGCCTCCCATCTGTACAGTTCTTTCCTGTCTTAGTATGGTGCTAGCATTCCATGAAAAGAAACCGCTCTTTCACAGACCAGTCCCGTGACCAAGTTAATTTTTCTGATCTCAGACTCCATGCTAACTCTCTTGCATTATTACCCTCGAGGTCCTGCTTCGTAATTTAGCTCCAAAGTCTTGATACTTTGGCAGAAGCATGTCTTCCCTGCCGCTCCTCATGTCATTTGTTCTAAAATGGACCATGATACTTGGGATTTCCCCCACCCTTTCCAAGTGATCTCCAGCTGCCTAGAGGTATCTTTGCGCTTGGCAATGGTTTGCCAACACAGCCCTTGGAACTTTCAGTTGTGGTTGCACAAGGCACAACCGAATACTCAAATGTAAAATTCCTATCACTATCACATATTTATCCCGGTCTTCCACCAACCACTGGGCAGCCTTCTAAGCAATAGTGCCTGGTCTGCATTGTAGCTATGTTTCCTGCAGTCTTTTTGCCTGACCTCAGAAGTAGCAAGTAATTCAAAGATTTTGGATAGGACCAATGTCTGTGGGACTTCCTTTTCTGGATGGTTCAGTTGCCCCACTTAACACAGTTTAATTTCAAAGTCATTTATTTTTTAAGGTCAGTTTTTCTGATTTGTGCTCACCAATTTTGTTTTTAAACATTGTTTGCAGGCTTCATAGACTGATTTGCTCGTTCCTGCTCCACTTGCTGCCCAGCTCAGCTGGCTGCCATGTTCCCATCACCACCCTGCTCCTGTTCCGCTTGCTGCATCACCTCACTCCAAATGGGCAAAGTACTACAGTATCGATTCATTGTTCCCATACCCAGAGATTGGAGAGAGACTCACTTTATATATTAATTCTTATGGGGAAATATTATTTGCTTAATTCTGTTTTGTTTAAAGTTGCACTTTTGAAGAATGCTGGGACGTTAAGCAAGAAATTACTCTCGAGGTCCCAGGTTTGTTCCCAGGCTCTGGGTCACTGTTCGTGTGGAGTTTGTACATTCTCCCCCTGTTTGCATCGGTTTCGGCCCCACAACCCAAAGATGTGCAGGGTTGGTGGATTGAACATGCTAAATTGCCCCTTAATTGGAAAAAATGAATTGGGTACACTAAATTAATTTTTTTTAAAGTGAGAAATTACTCCAGATTCCTCGACAGCCAAACATTTCCCCTTCCTGTCTTAGTCTTTTCTTCTAAAGTTCTCGATAAAACGAGCAAGAGATTCCTCCACCTCCCTCGCTGGTTGACAAGAAGATGCTAACTCTTTCCGAGAGATGGGTTTCGCAGGGACAGATCGGTTTCCTGTTTTCTTATTTGGCCACAGCTGACTTAATCACTTACAGTTTGCCAGTTGCCAGAATCTGATGTGTGGCTTCCCATCCAATTCTCTGCCTGCCCGCCCTCTTGCTCCCTCCAGCCGATTTCACACAAACCAGCCCTGTATGGAGCTTGCAGCAATATATTTATTGGTCAATAATACTCCTGTGAAGACCTTGGGATATTTTACTTAATTAAAAGAACTATAAGCACAGGTTGTGCAGCCTACAATTGCGGATTCAAAAGGATCTAAATATTTTCCTCACTATATATCACAAATACTCGGAGTCCGGTAACAATAGCTTCATTGAGAATTTGGAGGCAGTTTCACCAACACTTCGGGTTGGGGCAGGGTCAAGGAAAATGCCAATTTGAGGGAACCACAGATTTGAGCCAGGGCAGTGGGATGGAAATTTTCAGAAATGGGAGGAGAGGGGGGATTAAGACACTAAAAGATTTGTTTCTATGGGGTCGGTTTGCAGGATTGAAGGAGCTGGAAGCGAAGCTTGTGTTGGATCAGGGGGAAATGTTTAGGTACATGCAGGTTTGAGACTTTGCCAGAAAGGAGATATAGAGCTTCCCGGTGGAGCCGGCCTCCACATTGCTGGAGCAGGTGTTGACGACAGGGGGACTGGAGAAGGGGGTAGTGTAGGTGGTTTACGGAGCTATTTTGGAAGAGGAGAAGGCACCACTGGAAGGGATCAAAGCAAAGTGGGAGGAAAAGGTGGAAGAGGATATGGAGGAGGGGTTCTGGTGTAAGGTGCTCCGGAGAGTGAATGCTTCCATCTCGTGCGTGAGGTTGGGGCTGATACAGCTGAAGGTGGTATACAGAGCACACCTCATGAGGGCAAGGATGAGGTGATTCTTTGAAGGAGTAGAAGATGTGTGCGATCGTTGCCCCGGGGGGCGGGGGGGGGGGGGAGGAGAGATCCCCAAAGCTAGGGGAGTACTGGAAGGAGGTGTTTAGGGTAATTTCCAAGGTGGTGCGTGTGAAACTAGACCCGGGTCCCCGGGAGCCCATATTCGGGGTGTTGGACCAGCCAGGGCTGGAAACGGGTGCGGAGGCAGATGTTGTAGCCTTCGCCTCATTGATCGCCCGAAGGCGGATACTGATTGGTTGGAGAGCAACCTCTCCACCCTGTGCCCAGGCGTGGTGGGGGGACCTGTTGGAATTCTTGACTCTTGAGAAGGTTAAGTTTGAACTGAGGGGAAGGATGGAGGGGTTCTATAATTCATGGGCATTATTCATTATGCACTTTCAAGAACTGGATCACGTCAAACATTAGTTCGGGCGGGTGGGTGGGGGGCTATGTGTGTTAATGGCGACTATGGGTGATCCCCAATTCCTTTTTGTCATTTGTTTGTGTGAACATGCGGGTTAATGTTTTGGGTTTGGTGGGAGGATGGAATTGTTGTTATTGATATGGGGATTGACATATTTGTTACTGATTATTGTTTGTTGTTGGTGGGTATAAATGGGGAAGAAAATGTGAAAAAGGAGAATAAAAAATATTTTAAAAAAATACCACAGTATTTTTATTCCATCCATTTCATATTGGCGAATTTTGCAATGTTGATCCATCAAACTATTGGCCAAGATTTCAGCCCCGTGAATTTGGGTCAGGTCTCCTCTTATCTGGCCAAACCACGACTCTTTTTTTGACTTCATAACCCTCGTCTTTGCCTCTTCAATTACCTTTACTGTGCTAACATTAAGTTCTATATAATGCAAATAGGTTCAAAGAACTGAAACAGACCATCAATGCAACCAGTCTCTGCTCTCCCTGATTTTTACTCATATGCATGGACCGATCCTTTTATTCCTTTTTTACTCTTATGTTTCTTCCCCGTCCCTGAAGTATGCTGTTCGTCTCCACCACTCCCTGTGGCTGTTCGCCTCAACCACTCCGTGATATAAAGTTCTACATTTTCACCACCGAGTTAATAAGTTTATCTTGAATTCCTAGCTGGATTTATTAGTAGCTGTGTTTCATTCATATTCCACAAGCATGGGACACCCCACAAGTGGAAATTACTCATCTATGTCTATCTCATCAAACCAATTCATAATCTTAAAGGTCTTCTCTCTCTCTCTCTCTCTCCGCCCCCCCCCCCCCCCCCCCCCCCCTCCCCATTAGGTCACTCCTCAGTTTTCTTTCTGGAGTTCCAATCTGTTCAGTCTTTCCTAGAATCACAGAATGGCAATAACACTGAAGTCCTTTGGTATGTTTTGTCTATGCCGGTTCTTTGCAAGAACAATGCAGCTAATGCAATTTCTCCTGTTCCCGATAGGTATTATTTCAGCCTGTCCATACCTGGGAGCTTGTCTGCAGACAATTGCTCTCCTACTCAGAACTGAATGCTGCTCTTTTTTTGGACTAGAAATACACAATGTATCTACAGATCTAGGAAGCAGTATTCAAAAGTCTTCAAATAGCAACATTCAAATCCCCACTGTAGTAAGACAAACCCAGGGAGTGTGAGCTGCAGCAGGAGAGGAATGAATGGAAAGGGTTAAACAGTGTGATTGTAGTATTCACAATACTGTGGACAGACACAACAAATTACCACATCCCAGACAGCACTAACACAGTTGCACCCCAGGTGAGAACTTTCCGAGGCTACAGCAACAGCAAGAGAATCAATACCGCTTAACGAGACTCCACAATGTCTAGAGGAGCCATTGTGCCCCTGGAAACTAGAAGTATCAGGGAAATGGGGACAATTAACACACCGCTTTGATATTGTAAACATGTAAACAGGTGACTTACGTTCAGAGACTATTTCCTTGGGTGGATGTAGCTGTTACAAGAGGGCATAACTATAAGATTCAGGGTAGGAGGTATAGAAGGGATATCCGAGGTAGGTTCTTAACTCAGAGAGTGGTTAGGGCGTGGAATGGACTGCCTGCTGTGATAGTGGAGTCGGACACTTTAGGAACTTTCAAGCTGTTATTGGATAGGCACATGGAGCACACCAGAATGACAGGGAGTAGGATAGCTTGATCTTGGTTTCGGACAATGCTCGACACAACATCGAGGGCCGAAGAGCCTGTTCTGTGCTGTTCTATGTAGGTAGAAAGGATATGTCCAGAAAATGATAAAAGTTAAAGCACACAGAGCAATGGATCCACATAATGTGATCAAAATAGAACTGTAACAAATTCAAAGTAACAGTATGATGACCGAATGTAAATGTAACGCAAAAAAGTGTAAGAACCTTTGAGGAGCAGAGTAGCACAGAAGCAAGCTGGAATTACTCTCCCTCATGCATGTTGAATAAAAGCCGTTTTTGTTGACGTTCGATGCGGTCTCAAAAGACTCAGTTCATTTATTCCCTCCAACACCCACTATGCCCTATTGTTTATGCCAATTCTTCTGCACTGTGCAGAATGCTTCCTTCATTTCATTACCACTTCTCAGTAGCCTGTAATGCCCATCAAGTGTATATAATTTCCTTACCTACTTTGTAACTCTATCCATATTAGACTCTGCATGAACATATCCCCCAGGTGACCCTCATATTCCAGTGTGGTGAAATAATTATTTTCCAACACTGCTGTCCTACCTCCCCTTTTTCATCTTTTATCACTTCTGAACATTTTATAACCAGGATAAATCAGCTCCCATTCTGACATTGCATCATACCTTTCTCGTGATTCGAGCTCCCAGTTTTCTCAATCCGGTATTATATTTGCAGATGTATAATTCCAAACCTCCTCTCCTGGGCAATCATTTCCCTGCTGAGACTAAAGTCTATATTCTCTTGACATATCATCAATCTCTCGCTGATCAAAGTTAAACTCTTGGCATGAAGCTCACATTTATACAGCCTCAATTTATCAAATGGCTCAACTGCACCAGGATTATCCAGTTGATGATGCTACTTGTGTAGCCATTGAGCCAAGTACTGATTCAGACAGACCCAAAGTTAAACCAAGTAAATAAGTTTGAACAACTAAAATTGATAAACCAAAATTAATAAAAACATGAAACAACTAATAACAATATTAGATGCATGAAAATTTTCTATTTTTCATTGACTTCTGGATACTCGTCATCTTTGTCACTTTCAGGATTTTGGCATTACTGGCAAGGCCAGCATTTATTGGGCAATGGAGATAGAGCTTGCTAGGCGACTTCAGGCAGCACAGTAGCACAGTGGGTAGCACATACTCCGTGTCTGCGTGGGTTTCCTCCCACAAGTCCAAAAAGACGTGCTGATAGGTAATTTGGATATTCTGAATTCTCCCCTGTACCTGAAGAGGCAGCGGAATGTGGCGACTAGAGGATTTTCACAGTGACTTCATTGCAGTGTTAATGTAAGTCTAGTTGTGACAATACAGATTATTATTAAGATACATAGGAACAAGCCTCAAGCTTCATCTGTCATTCAGTCACATCATAGCTGATCCACAATCCACACCTTAACTCCATCTACCTGCGATGGTTCTATAATCCTAATGCCGTCACATAATAAAAGACTATCGCTGAAATTCATCCTCGACAGCTTTCTGGAGGACCAAATTCCAGATTTCCACAACCCTCTGTGAGAAGTCCTGACATCACCCCTGAAAGGATTGGCTCTAGGTGCAACGGTCAAGTCCCCTTTCTCTGGACTCACCACACCTCAATTATATCAGCCCTTAATATTCAATACTCAAAAGTCTAATCATGCATTCCATCCTCACAATTTAAACAGTTTTGGCTCCAGGGACTAAATCACATTGGTGTGAGACTGCAGTCACATCTAGGCCAGACCAAGTAAGGAGAGCAAGTTGCTTTCCCTGAAGGGATTAGTGAATCAGTTGTTCTCTTTTGTAACAGCTTCATGGGCTGAATTTTACAAAGTGCTGTGGACCCCACCTCCATGTCAAAGGTCATGCACCACCCAGCAGCCGTCCCTCTGCAATTAAATGCTTGAAACAGCATTAATTAGTTTAAGGCAAAATGTCTTCCTCCTTCTCGGTAAAAAGTGCCATCTTTGAGAGCTGCCAGTTGATCCCAGCAGCACCAGCCAGGAGCGGTGGCCCCAGCTGTGACTACAGGCAGTCCCACAAGGGCAAGGGTCCCAGTTAGGCCAGGGGTTGGGGTCCATAACCTGACACCAACTGCTTGGTGTGGGCCTCCCCCTGCTGCGTGTAAAATACCAACTGAGGCAGGATGAGATTGTCAAGTGACCCAAGGACCTTAATTGGTCAATGGTGGGTGGGGCTATCCACCAACTCCACCCTATCCCTGCAACCCCTCCCTCCCCCAACAATTTCAGAGTGCAGAGTAGGCGGCGGAGGGAAGGACACCCACTGCAATTTATTTGCTGTTCGTTGGCCTTAACTTCACTTTCCTGCCATATCCCTCAATTTGCCAACAGACAGCATTCCATCCTCACAATTTGTTTCAGCTTTAAATATATTCAATGATGGGAATATTCACAACCTTCTGGGATGCAGAATTTCAACGATTCACAACCTTGTGTAAAATAAATTCTCCTCATCTCACTCCCAAATGACAAGCCCCTAATTTTGTGCCTGTACCCCAGTGTTGTAGATTCCCCAACCAAGGCAATCTCTCAATGTCTCTCCTAGAAAGCCCTTCTAGAACATTGTATATTTCAATCAGATCACCTCTCATTCCTCTAAATGACGGATAGCAGAGGCCCAATTTTCTTCAGCACTTATCAAAGGACAAGCTCTTTCCTAGGTGCCAGTCTAATGAATCTTCACAGCACCGCTATCAGTGCAAGTATAGCTCTCCTTCCTTAAATATGGAGACCAAAACTACACAAACCTGAAGGTTTTCTCAAATTACAATGATGGAATTTAAACTCCCGATCCCGGAGATTATTAGTCCAACAATGCAATCACTTCACTACTGTAGTTACCAATTAACTAAAAAAAAGGTTAATTTCTTGAAGAGTTTGAAGAAAAAAAGAATTCCTGAATTCCTGCGCTATTTATTGCCACCCTCCAAAATGACCCCTTCTGAAAATAAATTTTATGAATCAAATCACTGTGATGTGGGGCGGAACGGTGGCGCAGTGGTTAGCACTGCTGCCTCACAGTGCTGAGGACCCAGGTTCAATACCAGCCCCATCACTGTCCGTGTGGAGTAATAATAATAATAATCTTCATTACTGTCACAAGTAGGCTTACATTAACACTGCAATGAAGCTACTGTGAAAGTCCTCTCGTGGCCACACTCCACCGCCTGCTCGGGTACACAGTGGTACACAAGCATGTCTTTCGGGACTGTGGGAGGAAACTGGATTGCACCGAGAGGAAACCCACGCACACACGGGGGGAACATGCAGACTCCGCACAGTGACCCATGCCGGTAATTGAATCCGGGACCCTGGCGCTGTGAAGAAACAGTGCTAACCACTGTGCTACCGTGCAGCCCACATTCACATTTTTCCCGTGTCTGCGTGGTACCCACCCTTACAATCCAAAGATGTGGAGAATAGGTGGATTGACCATACTAAACTGCCCTTGAATTGGAAAAAAATTATTGGGTACTCTTAAATTTATTTAACAAAAGATCACTGCAATGTGCAACCTTCTTCACAGTTCAACAGCCTGGCACACTCACTCATAAAGGCTGGCTACATGTAGTATGTGTCAATGCGTTCATAGGAATGGCGGCACAGTAATTGTTAACAAACTAGTAATCCAGAGATCTGGATTAAACACTAGCTTTTCCACTTGTGGAGTGATTTTAAAAAAAAAATCAAGACCTGGCACAAAAATGTAAATTTTGGTGTCTCATGAGAAGCAAGATTTCAGATCCCAGACAGCTGATCACACCTGCTTAGAATCAAATTGCTTTTCGATTTGGCCATTTCTTGCAAACCATCCTGTTTATTGCTTTTCCTTCTGGTACAGCTCAAAGACAATTTCCGCTCACTTTTGCTCTGTATAAGAATGCACATGATTTTCTACAATTCCTCCACCATCTGCTATCAGAATAGATTGATGGCTGCTTTTCTCCCATAGCAGAAGCACTTGTGGCATCCATAATAATGGCAGCAGTGAATCAGAGTGATGGCGGTTGGGGGTGGGGTAGAGAGAATATGATACTATAACATGAACTTCAGTGCCATGACAATATCGAACACCTCCTTCCTTGAACTGGTTTTCTGTTTATATGCAGAATCTAAGAAACGGGCAATCTATCATTACCCTGGTATAGTAAACCATTATTGTCAGATATTCTTACATTCCACACAGTCCTGCCTTTGTCTTCATTTTTCAAACAAAAAACCATCAAGAGCTTTTGTACAGACATGCTAGGTGGAGTGTGCTCAAACTGCTCATTATCTGGTAGATCAATAACACAAGTTTATCAGGACTTGGTTGACAGAGAAATTACAAAATGAAGCTGTAGAAGATGGTTTGGTACTGGGAATAGGCTGACAAGGGGGAAAAACACATAGGCCGGAAACAGAAACTGCCAAATGAGGCCCTAGCTGGTCATCTGCAAGAGCACTCATTGCATTACCATCGCTGAATCTCCCACAAACAACATCCTGAGGGTTACCATTGATCAGAGCAACACTCAAGAAGCTCAGCACCATTCAGGACAAACCATCTAGAACAGGGGTGGGCAAACTACAGCCCGACAAAGGTTGTTATGCGGCCCGCCAATGAGGTGCCCGGAATCATAACCGGCATTTTTGAAAAGCCGCTGAAGTAAATGCGCTTAAATAAGCGCATTTACTTCAGCGGCTTTTCCCTGGCGGCTTTTCAAAAATGCCGGTTATGATTCCGGGCACCTCATTGGCGGGCCGCATAAAACGCGCGTAGTGGGGTGGATGAGTGGGGCTGTCGCAGTGGTCGGTTTAGTTGGGTGTGCGACCAATAGGAGTCCAGGTTACAAACAATAAGCCTTATTATTGTTTGTAGCCTGGACTCCTATTGGTCGCACACCCAACTAAACCGACCAATAAGGCAGCCCCACTCATCCACCCCACTACGCGCATTTTTATCGTTGACTCGGCCAGGCTGTGCTTCTGTCAGTGTTAAGGATCAGCACAAGCAACTTAGAACATAGAACATAGAACATAGAACGATACAGCGCAGTACAGGCCCTTCGGCCCTCGATGTTGCACCGACATGGAAAAAAAAACTAAAGGCCATCTAACCTACACTATGCCCTTATCATCCATATGCTTATCCAATAAATTTTTAAATGCCCTCAATGTTGGCGAGTTCACTACTGTTGCAGGTAGGGCATTCCACGGCCTCACCACTCTTTGCGTAAAAAACCCACCTCTGACCTCTGTCCTATATCTATTACCCCTCAATTTAAGGCTATGTCCCCTCGTGCTAGCCACCTCCATCCGCGGGAGAAGGCTCTCGCTGTCCACCCTATCTAACCCTCTGATCATTTTGTATGCCTCTATTAAGTCACCTCTTAACCTTCTTCTCTCTAACGAAAACAACCTCAAGTCCATAAGCCTTTCCTCATAAGATTTTCCCTCCATACCAGGCAACATCCTGGTAAATCTCCTCTGCACCCGTTCCAAAGCTTCCACGTCCTTCCTATAATGAGGCGACCAGAACTTGACACCTGATTTCAACAAACTGGTAAATGACTGCAGTCAGATGCATCATTCTCATTGACATTGTTTTGTTACTTACCGAGTTACTTTGTTTTTCAAATAAATGCGCTTTTTTTTCTTTAAAGACCTTTTATTTTGGCTATTTAAAATATTAATTATTTTACTTAATATACTATGTGGCCCTTTAAAATTGTGAATTTCTGAATGTGGCCCTTGCACGGAAAAGTTTGCCCACCCCTGATCTAGAAGATGCACTGCATCTTTCTGCACTGTAAATTCTATGCCCATGTTTAACTCACCAAGTTTCCTTAGACAGTACCTTCCGAACCATCTAGAAAAGACATTTTCAAAGTGGGGGATGCGGGCTGATGTCGGGAGGTTCGCGGAGCCAGCCACTGTGGCGTTCCCGATCGCGGGAATTCACGTGTAACAGCCGCAGCAGCCGGCTTTCAACAATTCCGGCTGCGAGCAGCTTTGAAAATGACGTCCGCGACCAGCTAAAATATGCGGGCATACTGCGCATGCGTGCCCGCTCATCAGTGCGCATGTGGCCCTGGAGTGTTGGGACCGGAGCCTGGGCTCAAAGTGGGATCAAGGCATGGCGGCGGTTGACTGCGTGGTGATCACCGATGATGAACAAGGCTATGACCTCGATCTGTTTTGCAGCCCTAAACATTACTCAAACGATCTGGAGAGAGCATATATTCCTCATAATTTAATCATGGGCTGAACTAAACATTTGGCAAGGGATATAGTGAAAGCCTATGGGAAATCATCACATCTTCGCCCTCTATTTACTGAAGGGTGGCTATAGGTTTTTTGCTGACCTTTTAGACTACATTAAAGCAGTGAACCGATCAGTGACCAGTCAATCCCAATGACGGTGGACTTCATTCACTTGAAGAGTTACTGTAATGATCAGTCAACAGGGGTGCTACTCAGAGTTTACGAACTGAGGTACGAAATCCACGATTTCCTCCTTGAAAAATTGTCCTCTCTGGCTGATTAGTTTGCTGATGAAACTTGGATGATAACTATGTCTTACCTCTCCTCCTAGTTTGCTGATGAAACTTGGATGCTAACTATGTCTTACCTCTCCTCCTGTGAACCTGATTGGAGTAAGATTGTGAAGGCCAAGCAGGCTCACCTCTCACATTAAAGGCAAGAGAAAATGGTGGGTTGCAAAGGCCGGCTGGCGTGGGTAAAAATGTGTCCCTGGAAAAAAAGTTTGAAAAACACTGATCTAGAAGGTCAAGAGCAGTAGATACCTTGGAACCCCACCAGCTGGAGGTTCCCCTGCAAGTCACTCACCATCCTGACTTGGAAATATATCGCCATTCCTTTACTTTTGCTCAGGCAACATCCTTCCCAACAGCACAGTGGGTGTACCCATGCTTGAAGGACTGCAGTGGCTCAAGAAGGCAACTCGCCACCGGCTGCTGAAGGGCAACCAGGGATGGGCAATAAATGCTGGACTAACCAGTGATGCCCACAATCAGTAAAGGAATTTTTAAAAACTCAAGTCAACACAGAAACTCATTATTGCTATATGGACTTTGCGATTACCCACTCACAGTAGGTATCATGTTTATACAAAAGAACAAGACAATGCTCGCGACTGCAGGCGACGTCAGGTAAGCAGAGGCCACGCGTGGGGAAGCTCCTATCTGGAGCTTTAGTTTTTCGACATTCATAGCCCGTTCCCAGGGGCGTTTTCTGTATTAATCGGTTTCGGAAGACTGTACTTAAGGGTGCGATATCCAAGGCCCAGAAGAAGAACGGCGGACAGAAGGGGGCGACCGATAATTTTTCGCAGAGTGAGTCGACACTTCAGGCAGAAAAAAGATGGCGGAAAGGAGCACAACGTAGCCCTGCTCCGCTCACAGCGAATGTTTTGATTGAAGCGATGTCTGGTGAATTTGAAAAACTATTCACCAAGCATATGGACGTTATGTGAAGAGAAATGATGGCTGTGATGAGAATGTGTGTGGAGGAGGCGATGGCTCAGTTAAAGACAGCTGTATCATAAAATGCGGCCAAAATAAATGAGCAAGGAGATATGTTGAAAGAAAGAGATGGAGGAGGCTATGTCGTAATAGAGTGACCAGATTATTTCGATGGGCGCAGAGTTGCGGAGAGGTTTGGGACCGTGCCAAAATTTGGGGCATAGGTGCATCTGCCCCCAAGGAACCAAAGGCTAGTGTGCGTACAAATAATTTTGAATTTGGGATATTTCATGTTGCATCGGGGTATGAGGCAGGGGTGCCCCATGTCCCCCCCCTTCTGTTTGCATTGTTTATAGAACACTTGGCCATTGCTCTAAGGAGCTTGGGGTTGTGGAAGGGAATAGTGAGGCGTGTGGTAGATGATAGGGCGTCTCTGTATGCAGATGATCGGTTCTTATATGTTTCAGAGCCAAAAGTGTCGGTGGGGGAAATAATGGAGCTGCTCCAGAGGTTTGGGAAGTACAGCTTAAACCTAGGGAAAAGTGAGGTTTTCATGATCTCCCCACTGGGAGTGGGAACGTGGTGGGAGGGTTGCCATTCTGCTTGGCGACATCTCACTAAGTATCTGGGGGTGCAGATGGCTTGGGACTGGGCAGTGCTCCGGAAGTGCAATTTTACTAGTTTGGTGGGGAGGGTGAAGGCTGATTTGGCAAGGTGGGATAATCTCCCTTTGTCATTGGCCCCCATTACAGAGGGGAAGGCGAAAGCGGGGGACTAGGCCTCCCAAACTAGTTTTAGTATTATTGGGGGGTAAATGCTGAGAAGGCGAGAGAATGGTGTAAGGACGGAAAGGCTATGTGGGTAAGGAAGGTAGGCTCTTGTCGGGGGTCAGGGTTGCGAGCATCGCTCCCGATGGCCCCAGGGAAGTTTTCAGGGAGTCAGGATTTGGCGACAGTTTAGGCTACACTTTAAATTGAGGGCTGGGGCCGTGGGAATGCTGATTATGGAGAATCACAGATCGGGCCAGCAAGGATGGATGTGCGGTTTGGAGATTGGGAAAAGAAGGGTATCAGTGTAATGAAGGATTTGTTTCTTGGGGGACGATTTACTAGTCTGGAGGAGCTGCGAGAGAAATATGGATTTACAGAGAGAGAGAGAGAGAGAGAGAGAGAGAGAGAGAGAGGTTTAGGTATATACAGGTACGGGACTTCACAAGGAACGTTTTCCCAACTTGCCCGGTAGCGCCGGCTCCTTCGTTATTGGACAAAGTGTTGTCAGTGGACGATGTGGAAGGGCCCCACAAATCATGTTCACATGTTTTGGTCCGGTCCGAAACTAGAACATTTTTGGAGGTCGGTATTCAGGACAGTTTCAGGGGTCCTATGTGTGGATGCGAAGCCCAGCCCGTAGAAGCCATTTTGGGGGTTTTGGACCAGCTCGAGCTGCAGGCGGGTATGGGGGCAGATGTCTTAGCATTTGCCTCGTTGTTCGCTCGAAGACGGTTTTGTTGAGGTGGAAGTCAGCCTCTCCACCCTGCACCTTGACGTGACGGAGGAGATTGACTGGAGCTTTTAACCCTAGAGAAGGTAAAGTTCGAACTGAAGAGGGCTGAAGGAGAGGTTCTAAAATTGCTGCAGTTTGCTTATTAGGCATTTTCAGGAATTGGCTACCATAGACTGTTGAGAGGGGTGACGACTTGTTTGTTTGCGGGTTGCTTGGGGCTGTTTGGTGTTGTATTCTGAAAATATTGAAAATTTGTTGAATAAAAATACTTTTTCAAAAGAAGAACAAGACCATGCTATGAAAATGTAACTAACTTCCAGACACATAGAATTCATAGAATTTACAGTGCAGAAGGAGGCCATTTGGCCCATCGAGTCTGCACCGGCCCTTACAAAGAGCATCCTACACAAGCCCACGTATCTACCCTATCCCCATCACCCACACTTAGCCTTTTTGGACACAAAGGGCAATTTAGCATGGCCAATCCACCTAACCCGCACATCTTTCGACTGGGAGGAAACCGGAGCACCCGGAGGAAACCCACGTAGACACGGGGAGAACGTGCAGACTCCGCACAGACAGTGACTCCGCCGGGAATCGTACCTGGGACCCTGGAGCTGTGAAGCAACTGTGCTAAACACTATGCTACCGTGCTGCCCACTGACACAGGTGATCAACTTCGCTGCAGGCGAAGGACAAACAAAGAAGCCAGACTCTATAATGGGCTAATAGCTGGTCAGACAAGAGTATTTCAGAGGGCAATGGATCTTGATTTTGCTGAACAGGAGTGTACTACTTATTCCCATTAACGAGTTTTAGTCTGGATCAGACAATCAAACTCAGGCCAGGTGTGGTGTACACCTACGGCTCAGTACTAGCAGAACGGGTATAAAAAAAAGGAACAGATCATCAGCAATAACCTGAGTCCCCCAGGTATAACCATCGCAAGAAGACGGGACTCTGAACCCAGAGGCGATATCCACATTGAATTATCATAGCCTTGCCACACTCCTTCACCAAGTGTGGGTAATACCTAGAGCTCAGCTGCGAGTCTGAGTCATATTTTGTGTGGGTGATGCTGTCCTTTGTTCGTCTCACAAGTAAGGGAACTTGAGTAAATGTTTTAATAACAAACTGGTCAAAGTCTCTGAGAATTTACTGATAACAATGAAGCAGAGGGACTTTGGTTGGCTATAGGTCAGACAGTATACTTTACTAGGGTTGCAGGTTAAACTCTCAACCTGCTTTACAGTAAATGAAGTACTATTTGAAGATGAGTTAATTATATTTTGGTGATGTTGGTCGTGAGATAACTATTATCAATTATATTTACAATATTATAAATAATTAGGGATTTGATAGGATATATAACAGAGAGGATATTTACACTTGTGGGAAAGACAAGAACTTGGAGACACAGTTTAAAAATAAAACGTCTACCATAAGTCAGACATTAGCAGAATTTATTTCTCTTGGGATCATTAGTCCATGGAATTGTCTTCCCCAGAAAGCAGTAATGGCCGGGTCATTGCATTTATTCAAGGCTGAATATAGATTGAGATGGCCAAGGGAGCCAAGGGTTATGTGGGCAAATGGCAATTTGAGTTGGGACTACACTCCGATCAGATCAGTCATTTTCAAACTCATGGTCGCAGCCCACCAGGGAGGGTTGTAGGGCCATCGATTGCAGGGTTCCCGATCGCAGGAAGAAGTGCCCAAAGGTCGCAACTGGCTTTCAAAAATGCCAGCTGTGACCAGCTTTCAGAATGCCAGCCGTCCCACACATGCATGCCCTTGGCAGTGCGCAGAACCGGAGTCCAGCAAGGCAGACTGACCCAGGAGCAGATTCTTTTTAAAAAATCTACGGAGTCTTCTCTCCAGGAGCGGCAGCAGAGAGGTCACATACTCTGGGCGAGAGAGAGATTTCTCCATTCTGTAGCTGCTAGCAGTGTTGACGTGAGCACCAAGGCCTCTAGTGAACAACCCATGAAGAATTGAAAACAGGAACAAAGCTGTGTAAAGATGGTATCTTGAAGTATGGGTTTATTAATTGTGCACTGCAAATCAGGATGCAAAGTTTGTGCGTGTTATATGTAAGGAACAACTGGCAAATGAAAGATTAAAACCCTTAAAACTTCAAAGGCTTTTGAAGACTAAGCATGGCGAGTTCAAGGATAAACCTTTCGATCTTTTTCAATGGATGCAGTTAGATCTTAAACCATCAGCTGAAGTCCTTAGCAGAAATGTAACATCGAGGGTGGCATGTGGCTCAATGGTTAGCACTGGGACTGCGGCACTGAGGGCCCGGGTTTGATAACGGCCCTGGGTCACTGTCCGTGTGGAGATTGCACATTTTCCCCATGTCTGGTTTCAACCCCACAACTCAAAGGTGTGCAGGTTAGGTGGATTGGCCATGCTGAATTGTCCCTCAATTGGAACATTTTTTTAAAGAAAAAAATAAATATAACATTGAATGACAAAGCAAGTGAGGCCAAGCAGGCTCAGCTGTCACATAAAAGGCAAGCAAAAATGGTGGGTCATGAAATTCAGGTGGTACAGGTTGCGAAGGATGGCTGGTTGGTAAAAATGTGTCCCGGGCAAAAAAAAAGTTTGAAAAACACTGAAGAGCAGGTTCAAAGGGCTGAATGGCCTTCTCCTGTTCCTATGAACATTTGGCAGGGAAAGAGGAAAATTCGGTTGCTCTTCATCGAATCGTGCTGTTGGGATCTGGACAACACATTATAGTGTAGCACTTCCTCAGGACCTCGTTAGGAGTGTCAGTCTGGATTCATTTCTGGCAGCCTTCCATCTATGTGAAATGATGGGCATGCAGCAAATCTATCGACAATGGGACAATTTAATACGGTGCACCTTTACTGACAGCCAAAGAGACCTATCCATGAGAGCCAGGTTTTACCACAAGTGCCACATGTGAGGAAGTCATCAGGTGTTGCTGTGGGTTGCTGTCTGTTAAACTGCTATATCTACTGATTGTCACGGTGGCACATACCAATCCTCAGGTGAAATTTTCAATTTCCTTCATTGTTGACTCCTATCTCTAACATGTGGAAATAAATATCTGTTTAGGGCCTTATTTAAAACATTCGTGATGTGGAGGATTGGGTGCCCTGACTGGCCTTCTGGATCCAGCTGCCACGCTATACTAAGATATCGTTGGGAATGCATCCATCTTCCATGCTGAGAGCATGCCAGAGTGAGCAATGGGAGCATAATTGGAAGATTTGCCTTTGAGAGGACTGTTGCATTTGTAATTCTGTCCTTGTACAAGATGTTGAGAATTGGCACTATTTACTTTCTTGATAGCTGCAAGTCAAGTCATACTTTACAGCTCTACAAGATGACGAGAACAAAGCCTCATAAATTGACAATTAGTACATTCTCCCCGTGTCTGCGTGGGTTGCACCCCCACAACCCAAAAGATGTGCATGGTAGGTGAATTGGCCATGCTAAATTGCCCCTTAATTGGGAGGGAAAAAAAAAAATCGGGTACTTTAAATTTATTCCCCCCAAAATTGGCAATTTGCATCTCAATCCTAAGAGCCTTAATTAGAATTAGAACAGTACAGCACAGAACAGGCCCTTCGGCCCTCGATGTTGTGCCGAGCAATTATCACCCTACTCAAGCCCACGTATCCACCCTATACCAGTAACCCAACAACCCCCATTAACCTTATTTTTTAGGACACTAAGGGCAATTTAGCCTGGCCAATCCACCTAACCCGCACATCTTTGGACTGTGGGAGGAAACCGGAGCACCCGGAGGAAACCCACGCACACACGGGGAGGACGTGCAGACTCCGCACAGACAGTGACCCAGCCGGGAATTGGACCTGGGACCCTGGAGCTGTGAAGCATTTATGCTAACCACCATGCTGCCCCTTAACCTGGATGATAGATCGAATATCTGGGGTGGGACTTGAACCATAACCTGCAGTGCTGCCTGCTGATCTAGAGCTGATATGACTTAACAACATTGCTCATATTCTGCAAGGTGAAGTTGGAAAAGGAAAGAGTTATAGCCTGACAAATTGAACTAATCTGGTTAAACCGGATCCAGGGAAATTCTCCATGCAAAAGATTATGAAAATGTGGATCCCAGTGCCTTAGTCAACTAAGTGTGGGGGAAAAAAAAGTCTTATAAAGAATATATAGAGAAATGGCAGGCAGGGTGGTTTTAAAAAGGCAGATCCTCCATAGAGGAGCAGGTTGTACATATCACATAGCCTATGCCTGCAACTGTAGATTAAGGGAATAATCCAAATGACAAAATGAAATAATACAGCGAAGGGATTTGCAAGTGCGGCAAGGATTTTTTAGTCAATGCATTTGAGATCTGCAAAGTCAGGATGTTAACAGAATAGGATTTAGAATAGAAAAGGAACGGTCAAGTAGTACTTGCTTTACATAAATACTTAGATTATCTGATCCACAATGCTTGTCGAGATCTCTATGTACAGAAATCAGTAACATCCCACAGGTATTGCAACTGAAATTCACTTATTTATTGTTACATCAGGCATTTTTCGGATGGTAGATGGCAAACGAGATGGACCTCAACTCTCATCCAGCAATTTCTATTTTTATATTTGTATAAAATTGTAGAAGTATATAGCGCAGCAGGTCACTCAGCCCATGCCAGCTCTTTGCTCATGCTATCAAATTTGTTCCACTACCCTGACTTTCCCCATAGCCCTACAATCTTTCCCCATTCAAGTATTTACGCAATTCCCTCATTTATTTGGGCCAGGTAAAACTTTATTTTATTCAAATGTAAATAAATAGTTGTTAGGTTGTACAGAATCTGAGTACAGAAGCTTTACATCTTGCACTCGTCATGACAATTCACAGGACTACCAAATGTAAAGGGAACAACTATTTATAGGAAGAGAGTGTTGATTGGTTGGTAAGTGGACTCTGATTGGCAGAGGAATTGTCATGGAGAATGCACCAGTTAACTGATGGTGAACAAAATCTGCCAAGCTTTGTTTATATTCAAACCAGGTAGGCTGGTCGATTGGCCGTGGCATTGCCCTGGGGAATGGCTATCGCCATTTTCTTTAGTTGAAACAGACTCAATGTACGCACATGTTATTTTATCTGTAAAGAATGGGGCCCTGTGTATTAACATATGCAGCTTCTAGAATGCACAAGTGCACAACAATGCAAGTCTGACCAATAAACTTAAATTGATTAGTGTAATTCTTCTGCGTTCAGGATTGTTTAGCGAATGTTTCCAATCATGGAATCACATCTAAAGTTGGAGACTGCATTTTGAATTTTGTAAACATGAGCTCGTCGTGTATGGTCAGGACCTTGCCTGCTGCAAACCACTGAAGGGACATGCTGTTTGATTATGATCCGCCAGTCTTTCGGGTGTACATAGACTTTACAGTGCAGAAGGAGGCCATTCGGCCCATCGGGTTTGCACTGGCCCTAGGAAAAAGCACCCTACTTAAGCCCACACCTCCACCCTATCCCTGTAACCCAGTAACCTCACCTAACCTTTTGGACACTAAGGAGCAATTTAGCATGGGCAATCCACCTAACCTGCACATCTTTAGACTGAGATGGGAAACCGGAGCACCCGGAGGAAACACACACACAGACAAAGTTCAAACTCTGCACTGTCACCCGAGGCTGGAATTGAACCCGGGACCCTGGAGCAGTGAGTCAGCAGTGCTAACCACTGTGCCACCCATTCTATATACCTAGCATCACACTGGCACAAAAAGTCATATACCACATTACCAATTTGTGTGATAGGCAGAACATCCTGTTGGTTGGATGTTAGCATCCTGTTACTGCAAACACCACTGGTGATGCTACTTTATAGAGGCAGCATTGCTCGAATTTTTGAGATATTTTAACTTTCCAGGGTAATCGGAGGTAGACTCGGCCTAGATTTTGCCAATTTGCCTTTTAAAGAAAAAACAAGACGGAAGTGGGAGTGACAATAGTAGTTTCCAAAGCCAGGAGAAGGATACTTGAGGACAGATGTCAGTATGAGCAGCTAATCAGTGTGCCACCGTGCCGCCCTAGAAGGGGCATTGGATGATTAGAAGTTTACAAAGCCATTATTAGCAGCTAGTGCTCAAAAGTATGAAAATCTTCCCAAGTGGGACAAGTTACCTCCCGAGGGAAAAGGGGATACTGAATGTAATCCACCACTAAAATGGACATAAGGAACAGTGGCATTTAATACATCCTAAGGAATAGAATCTTTCAGAAAGACAAAAGTGCATTCTGTAAACAAATAATTGGGTCTGGGCAGAGCAATTATTGGGACAAATCATGCGATGCTGATATTGTAAACAGAGAGATGGTGACAAGTTTCTGCACTCTTTTGGAAAGGGATCAGTGTATAAAAGGATAGCATTCTGAAGACAAACACACTTCTTAGTTTGCAAATCCCAGGGAAAATAAGCTATGGCGTTTCCTGTTGCTGATCTCTTTGTTTTCAGTAAATCAAACGATAGCTAAGAAAAACAGCTACCTTTGCTTTTACAATTAAATATGGGCAATTGCCCTAAAGCCTCAAGCAACCACTTCAACCCTGTCACCTTTACCAGAACCGAACAAGGGAAAATCGCATCCTCACCCCCTCACCAAAAAATCTAGACTTGTTGATTTGGCAACCAAGACTGAAGATATTGATTGTGGGTCCAGTATGCAACACTCCAATCCCTCCAATTCTATCCTTTATTTCCGTAAATGTGAATATGACATCTTCTACTCAGTTCAATAGTGAAGCAGATTCATTAAGACTTTACTCCATAAAATTGGATCGGACTGGAAAGATTACATGAGTGGAGCAAAGCCAGCAAAGCACCCCCGAAGGGGCCATGACACAAACTCCGCACAATGGTTATCCTTTCACAAAACACGGAAAAATATTGGTCTCCAATACACAAAACAGCAATTCAACAGTGTTCACTCCAGGGAACATAACTACCTTTTAAAAGAACCATGTTTGGGGCTCAATTCAAAATGCACTTAATTCCACAAGGTAATTTATATATAAGCATCCAGCATAGCTTTCAGGATCGCTCAACTGTAAGTTATATTTGAAAGCTGTCAGCACTGGATGATTGACGGATGAACCTGGGAAAAATATTTTTGCTGACTGTCTCTATCTGATCCAGGGGTCTTGGTCTACAAGTTACAATATTCAATCTGTGAGGCAGAGTGTCCTAATTTATGCTTTCATCTCAGTGTACTTACTCTGGGATCGATAGGTAATATTTGTTCTTGACAAATTGTGCACTTGCTCTCAAGGCTGTTGTTGGCGCTGTTTAGAAACAAAGCTAAATCAAACAAAGATAGTTCAATATAAAGTTTCCATTCATGAAGGTCAGGAATTATGAAACAAGCCTGTGTGTTACTGATACAGGACACCATCCAAAATGGTGAACCTATCTTGTTCCTCAGTTTCGGATTTGCATTTTTACAACAAAGGGTCATGTTAATGTGATGTGGTTTGTTTAGCGCAGAAAATTCACTTACAAATCAGGAGTTCAGGATGGACTTGTAGATGAAAATGAACAAGACTTTTTCTTTCTTCACCTCCCAACCACTTACACTCAGCCTCTCATCTCCATTACGCACACCCAGCCTCCCATCTCCATTACTCAGCGTTCACCTGAACCTCTGTTACCTAAATCTTCATTTATATAAGCAAGTCTTGCTAACCCATCGACCTTGTGCTTGTTTTAAGGACATTGGTATTTGGTTAAGAAAGTCTGATTTTTACCTCCTTCTGCGCTATCACGATTCTGTGACTTATTTTCCAAAAACAAATGATTCTCCTCCCAATGGATTCATAGTAAAACAACCAAGCTAAATCCAGCATACAGCTGAATGCCATGGAAAGAAAGTTGTGCATGCATTTATAAGGCATCTCTCCTGACTTCACGGCATCCCAAAGTGCTCTACGGCTGAGGATTTCTTTTTGAAGAGGCATAGGAAACATGGCAGCGTGATAATGATCAGGTAATCTGCAATTTTAATGATATCGATGGAGGGATAACTATTGCCACAATATTAGGGAGAACTCCTCGGTTCTTCATATAATGTCATGGCATCTTTTCCAGCTACGAGATTTAACGCTTCATCTGAAAGCTACACTAGGAACGGCAGCCTCGTTTTATACTCAAGTGAACCTACAATCTTCTTTATTGTAACTGGTTTATCTAGCTAAGCTGCTGATTAAATGCAATTGTTTTTGGGACTCTTTGCAAAGAGGATCAGAAAAGCTTTTCTTTTTAAATGGATACCAATTAAGACTGGTACTTTTTTAAAAAATTCTTCTTCTTTTCCCCGCATTGGTGGGTTGTCTTCTATAGACAGTTTAAGATCATCAACGGCTTGCCTGGCCACAACAGAGGGCAGTTAAGAATCAACAACAATGCTGTAGACTAGGCCCAGACTGGGTAAGGACATCAGGTTCAGTTTTTCCTGTTAATCTGATTAATGGACTGCTTTTTATTTTGAAATGGAAATTAAATTTACCAACTACCATTGCACAAGTTAAACTCAAAATACTGTGGCTTATTAGTTCACGCCACCAGATAATTTGTTCAGTAACATAGCCACAACATGGTCGTAACTATTGCTTTAGGCTATTACGCAAGTATCAAATAGAATAGGTAAAGGTGAAAATATTACATAGAATGCCAATCATTCTACAAACCAATCAATTAACTTAACAGTACAGTCACTATTGTGTAGGCTTACATCAAGATCTCAGGAATTTGGTAAATAATGATCAGATTTGTTTTACACAGAAATAGGTCATTCAGCCCCTCAGCTTCGCTTAGCTATTGGTTGCATCTATTGGCACTGCAACACCAGGCAGAGCACTACCTGCACACGTACAGAACTACCTGCACACGTACAGATGTATTCATTTATTGAATTGGTCGGATTAGGAAGCTGGTTCCCTCATTTAAAAAAAATATCAGAACAGGAGCATTTGAAACAGCTTGCACACACGCAAATAAGATGGTGTCAGGAGTACAATGTTAGCCAGTCAATGAAATCATGGACTTCAACTTCATTTACCTGCTCTTTTGCACAGTTGTTCTTTATATATGGTCCAACAAAAATAAATTATCTCAGTTTTGAAGTTTACAATTAACCCCCAGCTTCAACAGCTTATAGATGGAGGGGATCTCACATTTCCCCAATCTTTTGCATGAAGATGCAATTCCTGAAATGGCTGATGCAGGTGGAAAATTAATTTTGACCAGGAGAGCTCCCTGCTGTGGGGATAGGGGAGCGGGCAGCTTTCAGCGGCAGGAAGGACTGCAGCTAAACTTAAATGGGGTGGGAAAGGGAGAGGATTTTAAAAAAAAAAATTGTAGCAAATTGTTGCAAACTGAATTGCAGTGTCTGAAAGGACAATGGAAACATATTTAATAGTCATGTTCAAAAGGGAATTGGATAAAGCACTTGAAAGGAGAAATGTGAAGGGATATGGGGAAAGAGCAGAGAGTGCGGGAT
The DNA here is from genome assembly GCF_902713615.1 of Scyliorhinus canicula. Classification (NCBI taxonomy): domain Eukaryota; kingdom Metazoa; phylum Chordata; class Chondrichthyes; order Carcharhiniformes; family Scyliorhinidae; genus Scyliorhinus; species Scyliorhinus canicula. The sequence continues at coordinate 229,332,238 of NC_052149.1, read as the reverse complement.
TAATTGGGTTGCTCTTTCAAAGATCCAACACATGTATGATGGGTCAAATGACACTTTTCTCAAGTTTGTAGCATGAAACAGTTACATACTTACTATTTCAACAGGAGGTAAGTTAATCACTACAAATTCATACAACAGACTAAACAGTCTTTTGAACTACATAAAAGAGCAGCAACAGGCCATTTGGCCCAATTGTTATATGTTGTTTAATGTTTTTTTAAATAAATTTAGATTAGCCAATTATTTTTTTTTCCAATTAAGGGGCAATTTAGCGTGGCCAATCCACCTACTCTGCACATTTTTGGGTTGTGGGGGCGAAACCCACGCAGACACGGGGAGAACGTGCAAACTCCACACGGACAGTGACCCAGAGCCGGGATCGAACCTGGGACCTCAGCGCCGTGAGGCGGTTGTGCTAACCACTAGGCCACCGTGCTGCCCTTATGTTGTTTAATGTTTACATTCCACACAAGTCTTCTCCCACTCTACGTCATCGAACCCCATCACAACATTTAATTTCTTTCCTTCTCATGTGTTTATCTAGCTTCCTGTAAATGCATCTATGCTATTTGCCTCACTGAGTCCCTGTGGTAATGAGTTCCACATTCTCACCATACACTTGAGTAAAGACGTTTCTCCAGAATTCCACAATGGATTTAATGCACATCTTACATTTATGGTCCCCAGTTCCAAGTTCAGCCGCAAGTGGAAACATCTCCTGTGCGTCGAACTCTTCAAAATGGCATAATTTTCAAAACGTTAATTAGGATGCTGCTCAGCTTTCTCTTCCCTAGACAAAAATAGAGCCCAACCTGTTCAGCCCTGATAAATAATTTATCTATGTTATTCACCTCAGCCTTCCACGTTCTGGCAAGTTCCACATTCTTACCATTGTGCGTAACAAAGTTGCTCAAACTTTCTCGTATTTATTAATTCTTACATTAAGCACAGTGGGTAGCACTGTTGCTTCACGGTCCCAGGTTCGATTCCCGGCTTGGGTCACTGTCTGTGCGGAGTCTGCACATTCTCCCCTTGTCTGTGTGGTTTTCCTCTGGGTGCTCCGGTTCCCTCCCACAAGTCCCGAAAGACGTGCTGTTAGGTAATTTGGCCATTCTGAATTCTCCATCTGTGTACCCGAACAGGCGGCAGAATGTGGCGACTAGGGACTTTTCACAGTAACTTCATTGCAGTTTTCATGTAAGACTACTTGTGACGATAAAAATTATTATAGTTTTGGATTTCTGCCCATAATCAGAAATATCTTCTCTATGTCTATCTTATCCAAACCCTTCCATAATTTTAAAGATTTCCATTAGGTCACCGCTCAGTTTCCCCTCGATTTGAAAAAAAAGAGCCCCAGGTTGCTGAGTTCTTTCTGATGTTTAACTTTTCTGACCCAGTATCATTGCAATTTTCTTTTGCACCTTTTCAAATAGCTCTATTTTGACTAGGGTTTTCTCTTTTAGGATTTGGTGCAGAAACCTGCATGTTAGAACTCTTGATATATTCCTGCTGTAAAATGTAGGGCTGAACTTTCAACTTTTTCATTTGATGAGTTAGGATCCTTTTCATAGCTGAAGCATCCTGTGTCGCTTTCAAACTAATAAACAATGCGATGGGAAAATAATTGCGATTGAAAGTGGTCATCCAGGACTCAAGATGAGGCAGAAGTTCAGGAAGTTCAAAAAGGAACACCCAGAGGGAAAGAGAGAAATCTGCCAGAAAATGATCTCACAAAGCCAAGCTTCACATCTGTACTATTTCATACTTGCATTCCAAACGATACTGGTGAGCCAATTCTTCTTTAAAGCTTCTCAGGTTTAATACATCGACTCTTGCTGTGATGTGTAAAGCACTCCTCGGCAACTGGCCATTTTGTACTTGTCATTTTTTCAGATCCGGCATGTGCTTCTTAACCTGTGTGGCTGCATGCAAATCTCTCCTGCTACAATGTGCACCCTATGCCAGCTCACATGAAGAGATTTAAGGGTTCTTCTCTCGATCCAGATGCTGTCTTCAGAGATCAGGCTGGGAAGGCGGCACGGTGGCACTGAGTTGAGCACTACTGCCTCACACCGCCGGGGAACTGTCTCTGTGGCGTTTGCACATTCTCCTAGTTTCTGCGTGGGTCTCACCCGCGTAACCTAAAGATGTGCAGGGTAGGTGGATTGGTCACGCTAAATTGCCCCTTAATTGGAAAAAAATTAAAAAGAGATCAAGCTGGTATCATCCAAAATCCAATCTCTTCAATCCATTATCCACACTTCTATTTGTTTTCCTTCAACTGTAGCTCAGTGGGTAGCACTCGTGCCTCTGAAGTCCCACTCAAGGTTTGAATAGAAAAGCTAGGCAGACATTCCCAGAGAGAGTACAGCCTGGTCAGAGATGCCACCTTTTGGATGAGCTTTTAAAATAAGCTGTTAAAATGAGCTGTAAAATATCTCGGGTCACTTTTGAAGAGGAGCAGCGGTTTCTCTAGGTATCTTTTTTAAAATAAATTTAGAGTATTCAATTCCTTTTTTTCCCAATTAAGGGGCAATTTGGCGTGGCCAATTCACCTACCCTGCACATCTTTTTGGGTTGTGGAAGTGACACCCACGCAGAAGTGGGGAGAATGTTGCTATGTATCTTTGCCCATTTTAATCCAACATCACGAAAAACTGTTATCTGGTCACCATCACATTATTATTTGTGGGACATTACTGCGTGCCACATTTCCTCCATTACGACAGTGACTGCACATCAAAAGTATTTCACTGGCTTTAAGGTGGTAAGCAGTCATATAGATTCTTTTCTGATTATCTGCCTGAGATTTTTTAAAATATCTACAAAGTTTGTTTTTGTACTTCACTCCAATACCCAGCAAATACCATATGTACAAGATCAATGTTTGTGGATTTTCTATTATCAATCAATTTTTACTAAATCGGATAGGCAATGGAGCTTGCTCTAATTTCTCAACCAAAACAAGAACAAAGAAAAGTACAGCACAGGAACAGGCCCTTCGGCCCTCCAAGCCTGTGCTGACCAGGCTGCCCGTCTAAACTAAAATCTTCTATACTTCCTGGGTCCGTATCTCTCCATTCCCATCCTATTCATGTATTTGTCAAGATGCCCCTTAAATGTCACTATCGTCTCTCCTTCCACCACCTCCTCCAGCAGTGAGTTCCAGACACCCACTACCCTCAGTGTAAAAAAAACTTGCCTCATACATCTCCTCTGAACCTTGCCCCTCGCACCTTAAACCTATGCCCCCTAGTAATTGACCCCTCTACCCTGGGAAAAAGCCTCTGACTATGCACTCTGCCTTTGCCCTCATAATTTTGTCGACCTCGTATTAGGCCGCCCCTCAACCTCCGTCGTTCCAGTGAGAACAAACAGAATTTATTCAACCGCTCCTCATAGCTAATGCCCTCCATACCAGGCAACATCCTGGTAAATCTCTTCTGCACCCTCTCTAAAGCCTCCACATCCTTCTGATAGTGTGGCGACCAAAATTGAACACTATACTCCAAGTGTGGCCTAACTAAGGTTCTATACAGCTGAGTGTGGCCTAACTAAGGTTCTGTACAGCTGAGTGTGGACATAAATAACAATTTATGTATGTCAAACGGAGGTCCATTTTCTCCCTCAGTTGGACTTTAAAAACAATCACATAGCATTATTTTGAAGAGCAAGGGAGTTTTCTCTGACACCATGGACAATATTTACATCTCAATCAACATCACCTAAAAGAGAATGCAGTCTTCTTCACATTGCAGTCTATGGGACTGTGTGATCTGCAAGTTGGCTGCCAGTTTCCAATGTTGCAAGTGACTTTAAAAGTACTTTGTTGTGTCTCCACATCATGAGATGTTCCATATAAATGCAAGCTTTTTCCATCTGTTGGGGGGGGGGGGGGGAGGTGCTGAAGAATTAATCACAGTCATACATAGGTTAACTCAGGGGTGGGCAAACTACGGCCCGCGGGCCGCATGCGGCCCGCCAAAGGTATTTCTGCGGCCCGCCAAGTCATTAAAAAAAAAAAAAAAAAAAAATTTTTTTTTAAAATTTTTTTTTTTTTTCTTTTTTAATTTTTTTTAAGGTTAATGGAGGCGGGCTGTTGGGTTACTTACTGGTATAGGGTGGATACATTGACTTGAGTAGGGTGATCATTGCTCGGCACAACGTCGAGGGCCGAAGGGCCTGTTCTGTGCTGTACTGTTCTATGTTCTATATGAGGCGCCCAGAATCATAACCGGGTGAAGTAATTATTTTACTTAATATACTATGCGGCCCTTTGCGAATTGTGAATTTTTGAATGTGGCCCTTGCACGGAAAAGTTTGCCCACCCCTGGGTTAACTACATCTTTATTGACTCACAGAACTATTTGCAAATATACCGAAACGGATACATGCTAGGAGCTGTCTCCATGCTTGCTGAACACATGGTTCTGTCCAACATTACACTGACCCTGGGTGTGGGTCATGTGCTTTCTGACATCAGTGTGGGTGGTACAGTTCCCAGTCCCACATTGACCTTGTGTGCCAGACCCTAACACTATATCAAGTAGAGACACAATAGAATCTTCCATCCCTCACTTGTCACATCTTGTGTGGTTCAATCACTGAGTGGATCAGTCTCACCAACCACTGTCAAACACGCTACTTGAACTTTTGATCCTGCCCATAAATCATCTGCCCACACAAAGTCTACAATAAACTAATTCAATAGTTATGGATTTTAAAAAAAAACTGCAATTCCATAAATCCTTCCACCACAGCTGCAACAGCATCTGTCTACACAGGTGCAATCATCTGGATTCAATCTCTTCAGTTTGGACAGCTCCCACACAGTTCCTGGAAATTCCCCGGGGACCAACGCACATTTCACAGAATTATAGCACAGAAGGGGATGCGGCCCACTGTGCCCAGGCCGGCTCTTTGGTAGAGATAATCAACTAATCCCATTCTACCTCCCCTACTTCCCATTGAAGTATTTCTCCAAATTCCATTTGGAAGCTACTATACTGAATCTGCTTCCATCACACTTTCAGGCAGTGCAATCCAAATCATCACAACTCACTGCTTTAAAATAAAATTCTCCTGGTCTTCTCTTCAGTTCTTTTGTTAATTATCTTAAATCTAGGTCACCTGGTTATTGACATTACTGCCATTGGAAACTGTTTCTCCATTTATTACTCTATCAAAACCCTTCATGATTTTGAGCACCTTTAGTAAATCTCCCTTTGACTTTCTTTATTCTAAAGAGAACAATCTCTTCTACAGTCTCTCCACATAAGAAAGTCCCACATCTCTGGTGCCACTTTAGTAGATCCCCTTCATAGACTCAAAGGCACAAACTGCGGTGCCCAAAATTAACCAGTGTATTCCAGCTGAGATCAAACCAGTGGTGATAAAATTTAATTGCAGCACCTTTGCACTTTTCTAGCATGGCAATGGAGAGCTCAGCCCACTCCTAAATTTCCCTCACGCAGCATATTACATGTAATGTGCCAGTTGAAAACATCCCAGCGAATTGAACATGTATGCTTAAAACCACACACTATGATAGCAGGTGCACCTGGCCATGGCATAATGAAAACAGTCAGAAGCCAATCCACCTGAGCAACTGCTTTATTCAAACACCAGGTGCACACAGCGTAAGCGTACTCTCAGTCTGCCAGGTGGCTGTCACTTTACACTGGAAGCTACAGTAAAGAATCAAAGTTCAACTGGATCGCTCAATAAACCCTTGTAGACAGTCATTTCCAAATTTAGATTTACTCCCGTTTCAGCACCAAGCCTTCAATTCAAATTACAGGCAACACTGCCATTTAGGCAGATGGAAGGGAAAACTTTCATTTATAAAGCACCTCATCACGTGTTCAGTACATTCCAAAGCGGGATAGGTTATCCCGATTGGGACTCTTTGATACAGTTATGTGGACAAAGAAATAACCTTTGCTCATCAAGATCTAATGTTGCGAAGGCCACAGGGGTCTCGGCCGCCAGCTGAAGACCTGGCAAGAATCCGGTGTCATCTCTTTTCAAGAAGGCGTGTCACATTTTTTTTTCCCCATGCAGGCATTTGACAGGCCAGTGGTGGGCATTCCCTAGGGGACAAGGACGAGTGCACTTCTGAATGGCAGCACCACCAGCAATGTGGTGGCTGCTGCCAGTCTGAGACCTACTCAAGGCCTAGTATCATGCTGGATCTTAGGATAAGGTTGAATGATAACAGGGGGTTGCAGGGTCGAGGGGGTTTGCAGAACAGCAGAGGGCATCTCTCAGTGCGCCCCCTCCACCCCTTCCAAATGCTGGGTCCCTTAATCAGGCAATTAGTGCCTTTGAATGAGGGACACCGGGGGGTGGGGGGTGGGGCGAGCGGGGGGGGAGAAGCGGAAAGAGAGCATGCAACCCCCACGTAGGTTTCCTGATCATGTTCCCTGCATGGTTGTGTCCCCTGCCCACTGTTGGATTTGTATCAGTGGTCATTAATAGCCCACTGAAAGGCCTCAACTGGCAACAAGTTGGAAAGGGTCTTCCTCCACTGAGGTACAAAGATGGTGCGGTGGCCATCCATCACTCTCCTGCCTGGTTAAATGTGCCCTCACCTCCAAACCTACCATGGAGGAGGGCACAAGATTCTGCCCAATGTTTTGATGATGGTGGCTATGGGGAGGCTATCAATTTGCACACCAGAATAATTTCCCTTCTTCCCTTCTCTTATTCGAATAGCACCAAGCAGTGTCTAATACATCCCCTTGCGCAGGCAGATGGTGCCTTGGTTTGATATCTCATTTCAAAGACTGTCACAATACTGCACTGATGTTATCAGCGCAGGTAGTATATTAGTGGAGTTTGAACACACCACATTTAGGCTTAGAGTTTAAGTTAGCTATCAGCATTGTTTAGTTGAATTGAAATGATTAAATTCCAGTCAGAGAGAAAAATATGGTCCCAATTTGAGGGAACATGAAAGAGTATAAACAAATATTTATTCCAACATTATTAAATGTGGTACAACTTAAGATTTAGGCATTTAATGGGGCTTTGAAAATATAGATTCAACCCTCCCTCCAAGCAATGACAATACAGCTGCCTGAGGAAATGCTGTGACTCAGGGCGGATTGCAAAGATCAAGCCACACTCTGTAATTAGTCATAGCCATTCAGCACAGAAAAGGCCGTTCGGGCCATCAAGACTGTGCCGGTCAAAAACAACCTAAGTATATTAATCCCATTTTCCAGCATTTGGCCATAGCCTTGTATGCCTTGGGTCGCAAGTGCACAACTAAATACTTTTAAAATGATATGAGGGTCTTTGCCTCTACCACCCTTTCAGGCAGCGACCCATCACCTTCTAGGTAAAACATTCTCACATCCCCTCTAAACCTCCTGCCCCTTACCTTAAATCTATGTCCCCTGGTCATTGACCCCTCCACTAAGGAGAAACATTTCTTCCTGTCTACTCTTATCTATGCCCCTCATAATTTTATATGTCTCAACCATGTTTCTCTCTCTTCTCTCTCTCTCTCCCCCCCCCCCCCCCCCCCCCCCCCACACTCTCTGTGTCCTCTGTTCCAAGGAAAACAATCCAAGTCTATCCAATCTCTCTTCACAGCTAAAACTCTCCAGCCAGGCAACCTCCTGGTAAATCTCCTCTGCACCCTTTCCAGTGCTATCACATCCCTCCTATAATGTGGATTCCAGAACTGCAGTATTAACCTCACTGCTCTTAAACTCTATGCCTTGGCTAATAAAGGCAAGTATACCATATACCTTCTTAACCACTGTATCCACATGCTCTGCTATCTTAAGGGACCGGTGTACATGCACACCAAGGTCCCTCTGATCCTTGGTGCTTCCCAGGGTCCTGCTGTTTATCATGTATTCCCTTGCCTTGTTTGTCCTGCCCAAGTGCATCCCCTCACACTTATCCAGATTGAATTCTATTTGCCACCAATCAGCCCATCTAACCAGCCTGTCTATATCCTCCTGTTAACGAAGGCTGTCCCCCTCACTATTTACCACCCCACCAATGTTTGTATCATCCGCAAACTTACTGATCGATCCTACTACATTCATATCTAAATCATTTATATAAACCACAAACAACGAGAACCCCACCAGACACAGGCTTCCAGGCAGAAAAACACCCGTCGACCATCACCCTCTGCTTCCTGCCACTCAGCCTATTTTGGATCCAATTTGCCAAATTTCCTTGGATTCCATGGGCTCCTATCTTCGCTATTAGTCTCCCATGTAGGATATTGTAAAAAGCCTTGCTGAAGTCCAAGTAGACTACGCCAAATGCATTTCCCTCATCTACACATCTGATCACCTCTTTGAAAACTTCATCAATCAAGTTGGTCAGACACAATTTCTCCTGAACAAAACCATGCTGCCTGTTCTTAATTAATCCCCGTCTTTCCAGATGCAGATTAATTCTCTCTCTCAGAATTGCTTCCAATAATTTCCCGTGCTGGAATGAAGTGCTGCAATGAAACTCCATTCATTCCACAGGGATTCCAATCTGAAAATTCAGCTTTTTAAAAAGAAAGTTAGAAATTGACCTGCTCCAAATATATTTTGGAAATAGTTTAAAGATGGAGACAGATTTAAAAATTAGACAAGAATGCAAAAAATTAAGTCCCAGCGTGGAAAAATGTGAAACAACTATATTTTGAAAAAACAGAAATTGGGAACAGGACATCATTCCGATGGAAAGCAATATCACAGATGGTTGTTAAAATGGAATGAATGAGATTAAAAACAAAAGGGAACTGAAGAAACACATGGAGAAGAAATAAATTGAAGGAATAGAGGCAGGAAGCAGGAAGATGAGAAAGTGGAGGTGACAGAAATGAATGACAGAAATGAAGGCAACAACCAACAATTAAGTTGGACTGATTTGCTTCATTTTCACATATCTCCAAGTTACCAGGTGGAAGTTGTTTTTTTAAAAACAAATACTGTTTTAAATTGGTAGGTTAGAAGAAGTGGGAAGTACTTTCCAGGCCCCACACAATCTTGCATACGTTTGAGATCTTAGACTGAGAAGTGCATGGATGTATGTATTGCACAAACACTCCGGAAGATGCAAATTTCAAACTTACACAGGTGTCAGTTCAGGCTATCCCAAGCGCTTCACTTTTGAAGTATAAGTGTGGATTTTGGCCATCAAGTTAGGGAGCTCAAATTGGGAAATGTCCTAAATTGCTGGATCTGTCGACGTAGAAAGCACCCGGAAACAGACAATTATTGCTCCAGGGTGAAGGGATGGTGATATGCAGCTATGGGATGAAGTTATGGGATGGCAGCAGAGTGTAGACAGTAGGGAGGAGAGTGCGGAGGTGGGCTGGTTAGAAGGCCCATCTTGGTTTTCTGGGATTTCGCCCTTGTAGTTTTACAAGTTATTAGGCTCTCTAGCTCTCATCCGCCCCTCCCCCATGACCGCTTATACCTTCCATGTCAATTTATCCAGTATCCAATAGACCTCAGAAACCATGTAAAGATAAGATAAACTTAAAAATGATCTAATATAGTGCTCAGTCCTACATACTTGATGCTGAAAAGTACTCCTATGCATTGAACCCATTCAAAGCTTCTAAATCCCATGAGTATTCTCTTATAAAAACAAACTTTTGTTCAGATTCCACACCAGAAACAGCTAATCCTAAATGGTCAATCAAACTGATCACAGAATTACCTGAGATAATTGTAGCTTTTGAAACACAGCCACGCATTCATGCTGACATAATACCAAAGACCTCTATTGAAACTGCATAAGCAGATGCTATTTTTTTCCCAAGCCTACTCAAAGAATCTAACTTAGGTTTTTTTTAAACATTCAGGTGTGGATTCTCCAATGCCCAACATCAGTATTGGGATTCCCGATCAGGCAGAGACTGGTACGCCGGCAGAAAAATGGTCGCACAGTGGCTAGCACTGTTGCATCTCAGCGCCAGGGACTCGGGTTCAATTCCAGGCTGGGTCACTGTCTGTGCAGAGTCAGCATGTTCCCCAGTGTCTGCGTGGGTTTCCTCCAGGTGCTCCGGTTTCCTCCCACACATTTTGAAAGAGGTGCAGCTGGGTGATTTGGACATTCTGAAGTCTCCCTCAGTGTACTTGAAGAGGCGCCGTAGTGGACAACTAGGGTATTTTCTCAGTAACTTCATTGCAGTGTTAATGTAAGCCTACTTGTGACACAAATCAAGATTATAAAAAACGAGATTGGTGGCAGGTGTCAGGCCCATTGCTATGCTCCACTGCTGGCTTCAGCGAACTACCCACCACGCGCTGGCAGGAAAATTCAAATCAATGTTAAGAATGCATACACATGCAATCCACTACAATATCTAGAAACACACTTGCTTTGATTGACAGCACCTCACCTCAACAAATGCAGCAAAAACAGAAATCACAGCTACTTTTGTAGTGGTGAGGAGCTGTCAATCATAGCAAGAGTGTTAATAAACATTGTGGTTAGCATCAAAGCAAAGTACTCGATATGAATTGAAGTGTGAAGGGAAAGACCAATAAACAGTCCACCAACCATCTGTGCCTGACCCAAGCCTGTCAATCACAGGCTAATGGAAGGATTTTCTCAGTGAAACTGAATGGGTGTTTTGCATTTCAAAGATTGTCAGGGAATTCTAAATCCTTTCAAAAGTTCCAGACTTTCAAGGAAGCCTCTGACACCAGTAACAGCCGCTGCTTTAAAGACTTTTGTCTGTGGCAGCAAATGTTAGGAAAGGGCAAGCGAAACTACAGTGATTTATTTTTTACTGTACTACCTGAATTGCTCTTCAGCTGTCAGGCAGGGGTGACCCGGGGGGGGGGGGGGGGGGGGGGGGCTTTCTGATTGGGGGGTTCTATGATGCATGCTGTGTGGGGAGGTGGGACCCTTTATTCCCATGGTGGGGAGCGAGGACACTCGTCCTCGTCAGCCGGGGAGAGGGGGGGGGGGGGGAAGGAGACATGATTAGCGTCAGGGGCGGGAGGGCCTGCTGCTCCACCTTGGGATCGGGCCACCCACTCAAAATGAGAGTGCACCAGAACCTGGTGAGCTGTGCAGCATGCATTCTTTACATGGTAAAGGAGACTTGCACACTGCTGCGTCACGGCACCGAGCTCCCAGGTTCGATCCTGGCCCCGGGTCACTGTCCGTGTGGAGTTTGCACATTCTCCCCGTGTCTGCGTGGGTCTTACACCCACAACTCAAAAATGTGCAGAGTAGGTGGATTGGCCACGCTAAATTGCCCCTTATTGGAAAATAAATTAATTGGGTTAAATTTATAAATTATTTTTAAAAAGGAGAGACTCACACATGCGCATTTAAATTGATAATGGCGGCTGCAACCGGCTTTAAAATTAGAATGAAATGAGGCTGTGTGTGGTCTTCCGACCACAAGTGGCAGCAGTGAGCAGGTCACGCACCCTGCACATAAACGTGATGTCAAACCCCTGTACGCATGTGCTTTTGGTGCCAAATCACAGGGGAGAGCTTCTTCCATTTTCTAGCTGCAAGCAAGCAAGGCAAGAGGATTGTGAAGATGGACTATTTTGTTACAAGGATGGTTTGAGACACAAATAGGCAGTGCACCAAATGGCCAAGATCTCACATTTGAACATCCTGGAGGAAGCTGGTCGGAGAGTCCATGGCAGGATAGATTAGTGTTAGTGTTAGCTCTGCACAAAGCTCCAGGGCCGCTGGTGAACTGCCATGGACATGAAACTTTAATCAAGTACAAAGATGATTAGAAGATGAAGGAAGTGGAGGAAGCAATGTCATGACATAGCGACCAGGTCACCTCGATGGGGGATGAGTTGTGGAGGGGTGTGGAGGTTAACAGAGGACTCCGAGCAAAGCTTGAAGACTTGGAAAACCGCTCAAGGCGGCACAATTAGAGAATTGTGGGCTTGCCCGAAGGGACAGAGGGCCCAAGGCCAACACAATACTTCGCTAAGAAGTTGGCGGAGCTGATGGGGGAGGGTGAGAACCCCTCCCGGTACAAGCTAGACCGAGCTCATCGGTCATTAAGGCCGAAGTCCAAAGTGAACGAGCCGCCATGGGCAGTAATTATCTGCTTCCATAAGTTTTGCATGAAGGAGAAGGTATTAAACTGGGCGAAGCAGAAGCGGGAGGTGCTATGGGATGGTACTGCGGTTCGGATCTACCAGGACTTGACGGTGGAGTTGGCAAAAAGACAAGCTGCGTTTGGGCGAGCGAAGGCGACGTTGTACAAGAAGGGGGTGCGATTTGGTATGGTGTACCCAGCGAGGTTGAGGGTAATGTATGACGGCAAAGACTTTTATTTTGAGACAGCGGAAGCAGCTGAGGCGTTCATGAAGGCAGAAGAGAGAGGTGGTGGCTCCGGAACTGATTAAGTTTTTGAGGAGTTTTACGAGAGGTTGTACAGGTCAGAGCCACCCGGGGGAGACCGTGAGATGCTGGAATTTCTAGATGGGTTGGAGTACCCGAGGCTAGGGGAGGGGGACAAGGCTACATTAGAAGGAGCAATACTGGAGCAAGAGATAAAAGATGCGATTGGGAGGATGCAGTCGGGGAAGGTGGAAGGGCCGGATGGGTTTCCGGTGGAATATTATTAAAAATTTAAGGATAAGTTGGCACCCCTGATGGTGGGGATGTTTGAAGAGGCGATAGGGAAGGGAGTGCTGCCGCAAACCTTGGGGCAGGCTTCGATTTCACCGTTGCTTAAAAAGGATAAGGATCCGACGGAGTGTGGGTCGTATAGGCCTATATCACTTCTGAATGTGGACGCAAAGGTATTGGCGAGGGTACTGGCGGGTAGGCTGGAGGAGTGCCTGCCGAAGATTATAGGTGAGGATCAGACGTGGTTCGTGAAAGGGAGGCACCTGTTTTCGAATATTAGGAGGGTTTTGAACGTAATTATGGCACCGGCGGAAGGGAAGGAAACAGAGGTAGTTGTGGCATTGGATGCCGAGAAGGCGTTTGATCGGGTAGAATGGGGTACCTGATGGCAGTGCTGGAGCAGTTTGGGGTTGGACTAATATTTGTGAACTGGGTAAAGCTATTATATAAGGAGCCGAAGGCGAGTGTCCGCACGAACAATATCAGTTCGAGATACTTTTCTCTCCATCGTGGGACAAGGCAGGGATGTCCTATGCCCCACTACTGTTTGCACTTGCGATTGAGCCGTTGGCCATCGCATTAAGTAGTTCGGGAGCATGGAAAGGAATAGTGTGGGGGGGAGGGGGGGCAATAGAGCATAGGGTGTCCTTATATGCTGACTACTTGCTGCTGTATGTGTCGGAACCGAGTGCGTCGATAGGAGGAATATTGGAGGTACTGAGGGTATTTGTGTCTTTTTCAGGGTACAGGCTGAACCTGGACAAGAAGTGAGTATTTTGTGGTGTCTCGGCCGGTGGGGGGGGCTGCCGCCATTCAGTAGGGCAGGGACTCACTTTAGGTATTTGGGGGTGCAGGTTTCCTGAGAGTGGAGAAGGCTTCACAGATACAACATCACTAGTTTGGTGGTGAGAGTGAAAGCCGATCTGGCAAGGTGGGATGGTCTCCCTCTGTCACTGGCGGGTCGGGTACAGGCGGTTAAAATGAATGTGTTGCCGCGATTTCGGTTTATTTTTCAATGCCTACCAATTTTCCTGCCAAAGTCTTTTGTTAGGGAGATTGAGGGAAGGATTACCTTGTTCATATGGGGAGGGAAGGTGGCCACAGTGAGGAAGGTGCTGCTACAGAGGGGAAGGCAGGCAGGAGGTTTGAGTCTCCAAACCTGATGTACTACTACTGGGCGGCAAATGTGGAGAAGGTGCGGAGCTGGGTCAGAGGTGTTGATTCTCAGTGGGTCAGAATGGAGGAGAGTTTGTGCAGGGGGTCGGGACTGAAAGCACGAGCAACAGCGCCGCTCCCGATAGCTCCGGGGAAATACTCGGAGTCTGGTAATAATAGCTTCATTGAAAATCTGGAGGCAGTTTCGCCAACACTTCCGGTTGGGGGCAGGGTTAAGGGAATTCGGGAGAACCACAGATCTGAGCCAGGGAGGTGGGTTGGAAGCTTTTGGAAATGCAAAGAGAAGGGGATTAAGACGCTAAAAGATTTGTTTCTTCGGGGTTGATTTGCAGGATTGAGGGAGCTGGAAGCGAAGAGTGGGCTGGAGCGGGGGAAATGTTTAGATACATGCAGGTTCGGGACTTTGCCAGGAAGGAGATACAGAGCTTCCCGGAGGAACCGGCTTCCACGTTGCTGAAGGAGGTGCTGACGGCAAGGGGACTGGAGAAGGGGGCAGTGTCAGAGGTGTACGGAGCTATGTGGGAAAAGGATAAGGCACCACTGGAGGGGATCAAAGCAAAGTGGGAGGCAGAGTTGGGAGAGGTTATAGAGGAGGGGGTCTGGTGCGAGGTGCTCCGGAGAGTGAATGCCTCCACCTCATGTGGAGGCAACCCTCAGGGGCAGGTTTAGCTCACTGGGCTAAATCAGTGGCTTTTAAAGCAGGCCAGCAGCACGGTTCGATTCCCGTACCAGCCTCCCCGGACAGGCGCCGGAATGTGGCGACTAGGGGCTTTTCACAGTAACTTCATTGAAGCCTACTCGTGACAATAAGCGATTTTCATTTCATTTCATGTGCGAAATTGTGAAAAAGGAGAATAAAAATTTTTTTTTTTTTTTTTTTAAAGTACAAAGATGATTTTTTGAGGTATGGTTTTATCGTCAATTGTGCCAATATGCAGAGAAGTACTAGCGAATGAGAGAAGTTTCAGATTTTGAAAGTGAAGTGGTGGGTGAAAAATTCCTTTTGCAGTTAAGACCACAGATTTTGCGGTTAAGACCACAGATTCAGATTCAGATATTAACTAACAGCCGACTCCAAATGAAAAGATTAAGCTGCTGTACCCGACCTGTGACAGCACATTAAAAACACACCAAAAGTCCATGAGGCTGTCAGAATTCTGCAGTAGCATCTCCCAGGAGTATTCAGTGCCGAGTAAATCAAGCATTTGTTGCTATTACCCTTCACTACCACCTACATGTGCGAGGTTAGATTTTCCATTCTCATAAAGATGAAGATGGTACAAAGGAACTGGCTGAACTCTGCACCTGATATGTGCACTGCCCTCTCCTACTACGGAACTGATTGGGGTGAGATTGTGAGGACCAAACAGACTCCCCTTTCACACTAAACATTAGTGGACAAGGTTTGTGCTGCAAAGGTCGGCCAGTGTGGGTCATGGAGGCTGGCAAAAGTAGGTCCATGGAGTCCCTGGCACATCTTTATAATATAGTTGAAATGATCTTTAATCTACAAAGAATGCGGAAAACCTTGTCAGGCGAAACCCTCTCAAACTTAGAAGAAAGAAGAATAAAAGCAAAAGTTTGAATTCATGAAAGAGTTAACTGAAAAATATCATGTGCATCGGAGATCCTTTATCCTTTTTTTCCCCTATCCATCACTCTTTCCTTCGAAGTTGTGTGTGTGATGCAAGTATATGGGGCGCTTTGGAAAGGGGTGGGTGTGGGGTAAGGGGTATTCGGCAATCAGTTAATTTCTTGTCAGTTTAATTATATTGCTGTTAAATAGTGAACGGTTCTTTGTGTGAAACTTAATTTTTTTCCATAAATTTAGAGTACCCAATTCTTTTTTTTCCCCAATTAAGGGGCAATATAAACTGGCCAATTCACCTACGCTGCATCTTTTTGGGTTGTGGGGGTGAGCCCCACTCAGACACAGGGAGAATGTGTAAACTCCACATGACAGTGACCCGGGGCAGGTATTGAACCCGGGTCATCGCCACCTTGAGGCAGCAGTGCTAACCACTGAGCCATCGTGCTGTCCTGTGTTAAACTTACAAATCTAGTGACTACATTTTATTGGGCCAAGGTCCTCAGGTATTTTAAATAACATTTGATTTCACTTGTGTTGCGATTTCAGGTCAAGTGGGGCTGGAATTCATCGCGCACTGCACCAGGGGTCATGACAAGTCTCATAGCCTGAAAGTTCGGCCCGTAACCTAGAATTATAACCAGAAAATGTGGCAACCAATTTGCCCACAGCTAGCTCTCACAAACACCATGATAATGAACATAATCTGTTTTTCGTGATGCATAATTGAGAACTAATTATTGGCCAGGACACCAAGGAGACCATTTCCCCCAGTCTTGAAATAATGGCATCAAGATATCAAACATCTACCTGAGGGGGCAAATGGGGCCTCAGTTCAATGTATCATCTGAAAAATGACACCTTCAACACTGTAGAATTTCCTCGGAGCTGCCACTGACTGGAATGTCAACTAGATTTTTGTACTAAGTCTCTGTTTATAAAATACTCAAGAGATCTGAACCATGTTTTCATTTAAACTACCTCTAACCTGCAGTCGTAGAATACATCATAGAGAGCAACAGGTATCAACACACCTACAGCTATCACATTTCATCATGCTTCCACTTTCACTCGAGTCTCCATTTCACATGCCCACTGCACTGTAGGAAACCAAAAAATAATTTAAACACTGTTGTAAATAAATATCTCCAGTTACTCCATTGCTTTACAATGTTTTGAGCGTTTGTGTCATTATCAAAATTTTCAGCTGTGTGTGGATCCTCCTGTGCTTATTATTGGAAGACTGTCAGTGCCAGAGGAAAGGAACCACTATTAAACACAATTAATATTTCATGAAGCCTTTTATAAAGTTATTAGTCATAGGACAGTTCAGCTACTGCCAAATTGGATAAACAAGGCCACGAGAATCTGACTCATTCATGCAGAGATTGATGTTGTCCAACTGACTAACCACAGGTGTAGCTACATTTATATATCTTATACAATACTGTCCTGCACAAGTCTATATTCTGTATTAAATATCCAGAAAATGAAAAAAAACGCATCGCAAATTACACAGCTGAGCTTCACAGACTTAATATGGAGCAAATGTCTTTCTATAATGTACAAGCATCAATATTGTGCTCAGGCAAGCAACTGAAAAGATGCTAGAAACTTACGTGGGGGTGCTCCGGTTTCCTCATACAAGTACTGAAAGACGGCTTGTTAGGTGAATTGGACATTCTGAATTCTCCCTCTGTGTACCTCTGTGTACCCGAACAGGTGCCGGAATATGGACACTAGGAGATTTTCACAGTAACTTCATTGCAGTGTTAATGTAAGCCTACTTGTGACACTAATAAAAAGATTATAAATTCAATGTCCCAATGCACTTCAAAGCCAACATTCTATTTTTGAAAAGTTGTCCCGTTGAAACTTAGAAAATACAACAACCAATATGTTCCCACAAATGGCAGTATGATAATGACCAGATAATCTGTTTTACTGATTCTGGCTAAATATTGATCCAGGACACTAGAAAAAGCTTATCTGCTCCTCTTCCTGGGATCTTTAAATCCATGAGTGGGAATACGGGGACTCAGTTTAACACATCATCCAAAGGAAGGTACCTCCAGCAGTGCTGCACTCCCTCACTCAGTAATGGCAATGGGATAGTTGGCCTGGATTTAATGCTCAAAGCACTGGAGTGGACCTTGAACTTCTAACTCTCAGTCTCAAGGAGACAAGAACAATAATAAATAATAATAATAATAATAACAATAACAACTTAGTAGTACTGCTTCAATTAAGTTACTGTTAAACACCCCATTCCGCCGCCTGTTCGGGGAGGCCGGTATGGGAATTGAACCCCCGCTGCTGCCTTGTTCTGCATTACAAGTCAGCTATTTAGCCCAGTGTGCTAAACCAGCCCCTATTAACTGAGCCACCACAGTGGGAATTGTTGGAGCACTTTGATATTAACAATGGAGCATGCAGGCATGAGTTTATGTTACAAAGGGCAGTTTCTGGTTGGAAAAGGGCCAAATTCTAAACTTTTGGTGTTTTACTGTTGCACATTGATATTTTGGCAGATATCAGAGCAAAAGTCAGTTGAGTCTGGACGGTTACATAGATTTTAATGGGAATGTAAAAGTTGTGGCATAGTGGTTAGCACAGGGTCCTGGGTTCAATTCCAGCTTCTGGTGACTGTGTGAAATTTGCACTTTCTCCCAGTGTCTGCGTGGGTTCCCTCCGGGTGCTGTGTGTTCCTCCCACAGTCCAAAGATGTGCAGGTTAGGTGGATTGACAATATTAAATTTCCCCTTAGTGTCAAAAAGGTTAGGTAGGGCTACCGGGTTGGGGGGGCAGAAGAGCATGGTGGCGCAGTGATTAGCACTGCTGCCTCATGGCGCCGAGGTCCCAGGTTCGATCCCGGCTCTGGGTCACTGTCCGTGTGGAGTTTGCACAATCACCCCGTCTTTGCATGGGTTTCGCTCCCCCAACAGAAAAGATTTGCAGGTTAGGTGGATTGGCCACGCTAAATTGCCCCTCAATTGGAAAATATGAATTGGGTATTCTAAATTTATTTTAACAAAGGTAGGGCTATGGAGATAGGCTGGAGCTGTGTGCTGAAGTAAGGCAGCTGCGGACATATTGGACCGAATGGCCTCCTTCTGCACTGTAAATTCTATGATTCTATGAGTTGTGGGAACTGGATTTGCATGGACTAGTTCTTTTTACTGGGAATCTTATCTCCCACATCCTGTGAATGAACAAAAGCAATATTAGTGGGCAGCACAGTGGGGCAGTAGTTAGTGCTGCTGCCTCATGGTGCCGAGGTCCCAGGTTCGATCCCGGCTCTGGGTCACTGTCCGTGTGGAGTTTGCACATTCTCCCCGTGTTTGCATGGGTTTCGCTCCCACAGCAGAAAAGATGTGCAGGGTAGGTGAATTGACCATACTAAATTGCCCCTTAATTGGAAAAAATTAATTGGGTACTCTAAATTTTAAAAAAAGCAATATTAGTTCTTCACTGGAGTTCAAAATGTACATCACACGGAAGGGGAAAAAAAATCATCTTTTAATCCATTTCCCAGTGGGCAGCAGTCCAGAATTCAGAAATGTCCACATTTGGGACAAGTTGGCAATCGCACTTTGATGTCACAAGGTACGGTACCAGCACGGTAGCATTGTGGACAGCACAATCGCTTCACAGCTCCAGGGTCTCGGGTTCGATTCCGGCTTGAGTCACTGTCTGTGCGGAGTCTGCACATCCTCCCCGTGTGCGTGGGTTTCCTCCGGGTGCTCCGGTTTCCTCCCACAGTCCAAAGATGTGCAGATTAGGTGGATTGGCCATGATAAATTGCCCTTAGTGTTGGGTGGGGTTACTGGGTTATGGGGCTAGGGTGGAGGTGTTGACCTTGGGTAGGGTGCTCTTTCCAAGACTCGATGGGCCAAATGGCCTCCTTCTGCACTGTAAATTCTATGAAAGTCTATGAATAAATGGAAAAATAAGGGTGTTGGTCTGAAGTTAGGATTCAATCAGGTTGCTGACAATGAAAGGGTCTTTATTTTGTTTATCAGGAGGTTCTATTCTGATCTGAGTGTACCTGATGCCAACACAAGTTGCCAAAAAGTCAACAACCATTTCCATTCCCCAGCAGTGCAACATTTATTTTTAAATATAAACATGAGGGGATGGAACTAATTGGTGAACAATAACTTATTACAATCTTGGACTTGTGCTGGACATCGACTGTACGAAGCACACTTTCTTATTAGTGCTTATTAAGTACAAAGCAGTCAGGAGTTAGATGCATGTTTTTTTTTAAAAAGTACTTTGTAATCTGAGATATCGGGCTTGATTCAGCAACTGATTTGTGCCCGGCGCGCATCGAGGCACACCCGGTGAATTGAGGGAGAGGGTAACATCTAGATTTGGGCCAGGCACGAACCATTTTGCGATTCACCTGGCCCACCCTCCATGATTTGCTGGGCTTCCCGCGAACTTCGCACACCTATCCTCTACCCCGAAAAACTTGCTCATCCTAGCCACTATCATGTGTACCCGGTGGACTACCTTAAATTGTATCAGGCTAAGCCTGGCGCACGATGAGGAGGTATTAACCCTGTTTAGGGTATCCGCCCATAGACCCGCCTCTATCTCTTCTCCTAGCTCGTCTTCCCACATGCCCTTAAGCTCCTCCACCGGAGTTTTCTCCGCCTCCGAAAGCTCCTGGTAAATATCCGATACCTTCCCCTCTCCCACCCAGGTACCTGAAACTACTCTATCCTGTATCCTCCGTGGGGGCAGCAGCGGAAAGGCCGGCACCTGTTTTCTCAGGAAGTCACGCACCTGCAAATACCCAAAACCATTTCCTGCTGGCAATTTAAATTTATCATCCAAAGCTTTCAAGCTGGGAAAGCTCCCATCTATAAATAGATCCCCCCATCCTTCTAATTCCTGCCGTCTGCCAACTCCGGAAACCGCCATCTAGCCTACCCGGTACAAACCTGTGGTTGTTATAAATCGGGGTCCAAATCAATTCTCCCTCCACTCTCATATCTCCTCCACTGCCCCCAGATCCTCAGAGTCGCCACTACCACCGGACTTGTGGCGTATCGGGCCGGCGAGAACGGCAGAGGTGCCGTTTACCAATGCTACCAGACTGGTGTCTTTACATGACGCCGCCTCCATCCGCTCCCATGCCGACCCCTCCCCCACTACCCACTTCAAAATAATGGCGATATTAGCCACCCAGTAGTAATTGCAGAAGTTCGGCAGCGCCAACCCACCCTCCCCCCGACTACGCTCCAGCAACACTTTCTTCACCCGCGGGGTTTTACTCGCCCACACAAAGCCCAAAATAATCTTATTCACCCGCTTGAAAAAGGCCTTAGGGATAAAGATGGCGAGGCACTGAAAGACACACAGAAATCTGGGGAGGACCGTCATTTTCACGGTCTGTACCCTCCCCGCCAGTGATAGCGGGAGCATGTCCCATCTCTTAAAGTCCCCTTCCATTTGTTCTGCCAACCGGGATAGGTTTAACTTGTGTAGTACCTCCCATTTCCGGGCCACCTGGATTCCCAGATATTGAAAGCTCATCCCTACCATTCTAAGCGGCAGCTCTCCTAATCTCTTCTCCTGCCCTCTTGCCTAGATCACAAACATCTCGCTTTTCCCCATGTTCAATTTATACCCCGGAAAATTGCCAAATTCCCCCAAGATTCGCATTACTTCCCCCATCCCCTCCAACGGGTCCGAAATGTACAAGAGCAGGTCATCTGCGTAGAGCGAGACCCGGTGCTCCACCTTCCACCTCCCCCCCCACCCCGAAGCAGCCGTTGCAATTCCTAGAGGCTCTTGACACCATGGCCAATGGTTCTCTGGCCAGAGCAAACAGTAACGGGGAGACGGGGCACCCGTGCCTCGTCCCTCGGTGTAGTTCAAAATACCCCGACCTCAGCCAGTTTGCACGCACACTCGCTACTGGTGCCCGATAGAGCAACCGCACCCAGTCAATAAAGCCCTCACCAAACCCAAACCTTCCCAGCGCCTCCCACAAGTAATTCCACTCCCCCTGATCAAAAGCCTTCTCCGCATCCATCGCTACCACCACCTCCGCCTCCTC
This sequence comes from Scyliorhinus canicula, assembly GCF_902713615.1. NCBI lineage: Eukaryota > Metazoa > Chordata > Chondrichthyes > Carcharhiniformes > Scyliorhinidae > Scyliorhinus > Scyliorhinus canicula. Next base: position 229,310,801 of record NC_052149.1, on the reverse strand, counting down.
TCCTTCTGAGGGCATCATAATAACATCTACAAGCCTTCGAACATTGGCCTTGAGTTGCCTGCCCTTAACAATTCCTGTCTGGTCTTCCCCTTTCACCCCCGGGACACAATCCTTGATCCTTCTGGCCAGTATCTTAGCCAGCAGTTTGGCATCCACATTCAGTCGAGAAATCGGCCTGTATTACCCGCATTGAAAATGAAATGAAATGAAAATCGCTTATTGTCACGAGTAGGCTTCAATGAAGTTACTGTGAAAAGCCCCTAGTCGCCACATTCCGGCGCCTGTCCGGGGAGGCTGGTACGGGAATTGTTCCGGATCCTTCTCCCATTTCAGGATCACTGAAATCAAGGACTACAACATTGTTGGGGGGAGGTTCCCTTCTCTCTTGCTTCGTTAAATGTCCTCACCAGTAGTGGCCACAATATCTCTGAAAACTTCTTATCGAATTCCACCGGGTAGCCATCAGGCCCCCGGGCCTTGCCCGACTGCATGACCTCCAGCCCCTTGATTATTTCCTCAATCTCAATTGGGGCTCCCTGCCCCTCCACCACCAGGTCCTCCCCCACCCTCAGGAACCTCAACTGATACAGAAATTGCCTCATCCCCTCCACCCCAGCCAGGGGTTCAGACTTGTATAATTTGCTATAAAAGTCCTTAAACACCTCGTTCACCCCTGCTGGGTCCAGGACAGTATTACCATCTCTACTCTTACTTTACCTATCTCCCTAGCCGCCTCTCTTTTCCTGAGTTGGTGCGCCAATATTCTGCTTGCCTTTTCCCCATACTCATAGATCGCCCCCCCCTTGCCTTCCTCAACTGTTCCACTGCTTTCACTGTGGTCAACAGCCCAAACTCCACCTGTAACCTCTGCCGCTCCCTCAGTAGCCCGGCGTCCGGGGCCTCCGAGTATCTCCTGTCCACCTGGAGTATCTCCTCCACTAACCTATCCCTCTCTGCCCGTTCCACCTTTTCTCTTTGGGCCCGTATCGAGATTAATTCCCCTCTGACTACTGCCTTCAAAGCTTCCCAGACCGTCGCTGCAGAGACCTCCCCCGTATCATTTGTTTCCAGTTAGTTCTAGATGGACTTGTTAACCCGCCCACAGACCGCCTCGTCCGCTAGCAACCCCACATCCAGTCTTCACAGCGGGCGTTGCCCTCTCTCCACACTAACCCGTAGATCCACCCAGTGCGGGGCATGATCCAACACTGTGATTGCCGAGTACTCAGTATCCACCACCTTCGGTATTAACTTCCTGCTCAGAACAAAAAAGTCGATGCGAGAGTATACCTTGTGGACATATGGAAAAAAAGGAAAACTCCTTCGTCCCCAGCCGTGCAAACCTCCATGGGTCTACTGCTCCCATCTGTTCCATAAAACCCTTCAATTCCTTTGCCGCAGCTGGCCTCCTCCCTGTCCTGGATTTTGACTGGTCCAATTCCGGACCAATGACTGTGTTGAAGTCCCCTCCCATGATCAGCTTATGTGATTCTAAGTCTGGGATCTTACCTGACACCTGCCTCAAATTCCACGTCGTCCCAATTCGGAGCATATATGTTCACAAGTACCACTCGCACCCCCTCCAACTTCGCACTCACCATTATGTACCTACCCCCCTTGTCTGACACAATTCTCTCTGCCTCGAATGCCACTCGTTTGCTGATCATGATCGCTATCCCCTGGTCTTTGAGTCCAGTCCTGAGTGGAACACTTGGCTAACCCACCCCTTCCTCAATCTCGTCTGGTCTCTAACCTTTAGGTGCGTCTCTTGTAGCATTGCCATGTCTGCCTTCAGTTCCCTCAAATGCGCGAACACACGAGCCCTCTTGAGTAACAGTTCCTCCCGTCAGCAAATCAGCTCCCCCCCTCCCCCCTAGCAACAAAACTAAAAACCCAAACCCCCAGGTCAAGCTCCAGCTTAACACCTGTTCACCCCCCACTGCGCTTCAGAGAGTCAGCTGACCCATGCTGACTTGATAGCTCCCGCCCCTGGCACCAAGCAGTCTGTCTCCCTATTGTACTCTCCTCTTTCCTCCCACATGAATAAACATTTTAAAAGCATCACATTCACCAGTAAATAAACAACACAGAAAAAAAAGTGAAGAAACAAACACTTTTGAAAAATAGTCACCCAAACAGCAGAACTAAATTCAAAGTTCATCTCCCCTCTAACAAGGTCCCTGTAAGACAGATCAACCGTTAACCATCCACACAGCCCATTATTTCACATAGAGCTTCTTTACATAGCGCTAATTAAATTTTTACAATCCAGCACCACAAATCGCTCCCACAGTACTTCTCCAAGGCTTAAGTGTCTTTTAATTCGTCTCCAGCTTCATTTCTTTAATAAAGGTCCATACTTCGTTTGGCGTTTCAAAGTAGAAGTCCCGTTCCTCATGTGTGACCCACAGGCGGGCTGGGTACAGCATCCCGAACTTCACCCCCTTCTTAAAGAGGGTCGTTTTTGCCTGATTGAACCCAGCTTGCCTCTTGGCCAAATCCGTTCCCAGGTACTGATAAATGCGCAACTCACAGTTCTCACACTTGCTGGTCCATTCTTTCTTGGCCCACCGCAAAACATGTTCCTTGTCCATGAAACGGTGAAAACATACCACCATGGCCATCGGCGGTTCGTTCGCTCTGGGCTTCCTGGAGAGGGCTCTGTCCAATTCCAGGGGCCGAGGGAATGCCCCAGCCCCCATCAACTTCTCCAACATGTCCGTCACATAGGCCCTCACATCCGATCCCGCACTGCCTTCAGGGAGGCCAACAATTCTGAGATTCTGCCTACTGGACCTATTCTCCAGGTCCTCCAGCTTCTCCTGCATTCTTTTCTGGCGGTTGTTCATCATCCCCACCTTGCTTTCCAGCACAGTTACATACCCCTTGGGCTCGGACAACTTTTGTTCGACCTCCTGAATCGCTCTCCCATGGGTTTCCTAATTCTGAACCATTTGATCAATTAAAGCTTTAAATCAGGTCCAGTATGTCCTTCTTCAACTTGGCGAAGCAATCCTCAAAAAACTTCACCAGCTGCTCCGCTGACCACTGTGCCTTCTCCCCGCGGCCCTTGCCCTCCGCCATGCTGTCCCGTGTTACCAGCTCTGCTTGCGTCTCCCTTATCGGACTTTGTCGTCTCACACGGTCACTTCTGGTCCAATTCGCCATGCACCGGAGGGGGATTTCTCCTTACTGTCTCACTCTTCCCTGCTTTATCCCATAAAATTCCACAAAAAAAAGGGGGGGGGGGGGGGAAGGTCCAAAAGTCCATTATAGACGGGAGCTATCAACTGTGCGACCTACCCCTCCTTGGCCGCCACCGGAAGTGATTCATTTCAATCTGAACAACAAAAGTGAAGTTGAATGCAGCGGCATCCCGAGAATTAATAATAATAATCTTTATTGTCACAAGTAGGCTTACATTACCACTGCAATGAAGTTGCTGTGAAAAGCCTCTAGTTGCCACGTTCCGGCATCTGTTCGGGTACACGGAGAGAGAATTCAGAATATCCAAAGTACCTAACAGCATGTATTTTGGGAGGAAACTAGAGCATCCAGAGTAAATCCACCCGGACACGGGGAGAATGTGCAGACTCCGCACAGACAGTGACCCAAGCCAGGAATTATACCTGGGACCCTGGAGCTGTGAAGCAACTGTGCCTACCACTGTGATACCGTGCTGCCCGGAGATGGAGGATAGGCTGCAGCGAGGGTCCGACATGCGAGGAGGACCAGTGAGGCCCTCGTCATCTCCAAATTCTCCTAGGACGAGGCTATGGCCGTCAGCTCAACGCCCCATTTCCTTCCCCGCCTCTCCCATTCCTCCCCCCACCTCCCCCTAATCTCAACGCCCCCTCCCTGACCACCCTGTTACTCTCTGTTAGGGTCTATGCAACATCCCTCCAGGGCGATCGGCCTTGTCTTGTTATGCTCTTGGCATAGCATAAGCTGCTTCCTTGATGTTCACTCTGACAAAGGAAGGTTCCGACATGGAGATAACTTCAACACGTTTATTAAACTATTTACAATTCTCCTACTCGGATTCGCATCTACTGTTAATCCTTCTATAGCTACTCAGACTGACGAACCAGTCTGCTACAATGCACGTGGTGGGTGTGATGTTGAATCAACCTTGTGTCTGTACTCACTGAGTGTCTCCACTGGAAAGAGGAAGATCATGTGCGCTGTGTCCTTTATATATGGGTTGGTGTAATGCCCTCCTGTGGTCGTGTCACCTCTGTGTGTTTCGTGAATGCCCATTGGTCGTGTCCTATCTTACTGACCTATTGGTTAAATGTCTGTCTGTCATGTCTCTAGTGCTCCCTCTAGTGTCCAGCTAGTCTATGTGTACTTACATTAACCCCTCAAGGCCTGTCTTGAATCTGTCAGCGGGTCACCATACAAGGCAGGAGAGTGATGATCACTCGCTAGGAGGAAAGCTCTGGTATTTCTCAGGATCTGATAAAGTCCGACTCCTGTCTTTCTATGATGGCGCGCTCACACCCATGCTCTGAACAGGGTCTGCACGGGGGCTTTTGATCTTGGGCCACTGTGCCAGTAGTACAGGCAGGCCTGTGGTGAAGATTAATGTGACATGCGTTTACAGTGAGAATTTTACTGTGGCAGATTTTAATTCCCCCTAGCTACAGATGGCGAATCACCAGTGCTCACTCACTGATCCTCACTCTTTGTAATCTTCCATGGTCGGATTCTATATCTAAGTGTGTTCTCAGGATGCACATCACAGTAGAGGCAACCTGCTGTTTTCAAAGCCATGCCTTGGACACCACCATTCAAGGTGCGGACGTCACTGTGAATCACAACCCTAGCAGTTTTGGCCCTGGTGCCATGCATTGTCAGCACCATCTCCTGCGTCTCAAACCTTTGGGATTCCTCCAATCGGCCGTGCAGTTGCTGGAATGTCGCAGACACCCCCTCCTGAATCTCACGGCTCTGACCTATCATCTGCCTCAGCTCTGGGAGAACCTCGTTCAGAGGCTTGGCATCTGGCTGGGACCCAAGTGAGGACAGTAGGCTTCCGCCTGTGTGTCCCTTGGACGTTCCTGCCTCCACCCGATGTGCATCAGCAGCGGTTTGGTGCTCACCAGATCTTCAGGTGGCTGGGGGGGGAGGGACACATGACTGCATGGTCCAGCCTTATTAGATGGTGATCCTGCAAGACAATGGAAGGGTGGGTCCCAGTCTATCCAGCCTCTCCTTATAACTCAAACCATTAAGTCCTGGTATCATCTTAGGTAATCTTTTCTGCACTCTTTCTAGTTTAATAATATCCTTTCTATGATAGGGTGGCCAGAACGGTACACAATATTCCTAGTGTGGCTTTACTAATGTCTTGTACAACTTCAGCAAGACATCCCAACTCCTGTATTCAATGTTATGACCAATAGTCATTCTCCCCCACCCACCGGGGAAAAAAAATCTGTTTGAGGTGGGGGGGGGGGGGGGGGGGGGGGGGAATAAAAAATTTCAAAATGGAAAAGGGTGGATTGTTGTTGGGCTAAGGTATTATGAAGGGATATGGAACCAAGGCGGGTAGGTGAAATTAAGATACAGGTCGGTCTTGATCTAACTGAATGAGAAAGCAGGCTTGACAGGCTAATGAAAAAGATAGCCTTCTCTCTTCTTAAGTCCCTGATGTTTGTACCTATTGAAGAAAATGTTATTGTTGCTATTGGAAATAATTATTAATCTTCTGATCTCACTCAGGTGGCCATGATCCAATGAAAAAGCATCAACAAACCATAAAAATCAGAGACTTCCAAGCCAAACCTGGTCCGAATATCCAAAACAGCACCCTGCTGATGAGAAGGATTTTGAGAGCTGTAGCTGACTGTCCCCAATCCCTCACCCAGTAGCTTTGACTTTGACTGCTGCACATCCATCACCACACAGACTAAAATCAACCATCACAGCAGAGTCAAAGGAATTAACAGAGGCCCTACTTGTCTGTATAGATCATCCAATCACTGGGGTGTACTTTAATGCAAAGTGGCTAGCATTTTGGAGACAAGTGCTTGTTTGACGTTTTGAAGATGCACTGGGCAATATATTTCCGTGGAGTTTAGATAAATGATAGGAGCCCTTCTCCTTCCCATTATAATGCAAAGTGCTCGCATTTTGAAGACAAGTGCTTGTTTGAAGATTTGAAGATGCACTGGGCAATATATTTCAATACAGTTTAGATAAATGATAGGAGCCCTTCTCCTTCCCATTATAAGTACTAATTACAACATTCTATGCTTGTTGCTCCCTGGTTAATTTGTCCAATTAAGACAACGTCCAAAAGAAAAGAAATGCCCGACTCTTAATATCAAACATAATGTAATAAAAAAAATGAAAGATGGGCACTTGAGAATTTAATATTTTAAGGTTGTCAGAACAAAATTAAAAATTCTTAATTTCATGTATGGTAGGGAGTAAATGGTTTAGAATTGTTAAAATGATTAATGACTGGGTAATTCATTCTTGTTTGAATTACTGTCATACTAATGGAAACGCACAAAATGATTGCTGTCAAAATATCATGTTTAACCAGTTCCATCATCTCATCCCGGTGCCATCCACTCTCCCCCCTTTGCCACCCAATCCTTCCCATCTCCCCCCCCCCCCCCATGTCTTTTCATCATTCCCATGCCTCCCATCACAAGCCATTCATCCTTTCCATGTCACCCTTTGATGCCATCCCTCCCTCTCACTCATCCCATGCCACCCATCCCATATCCTTCCTATGCTAGAGGAGCAGAGAAGGTTACGAGTAGATTTAAGATGTTTTCAGAACTGAGGGGTTTGGTATATGGATAGAAACTGTTTCCATTGTAAGGGTAACCAGACAGAAGAACCAGAAGGGAGATTAGACTTCTTTTTACCTAGCAAGTTGTGATCATCTGGATTCACTTCCGGAAGTCAGGTGGATGTTCTGTAGTCTCTTACAAAAGAGAATAGAATATAAACTTAAAAAGGAAAATATTTGAATGTTATTGGGATAAAGTGAGGCTATGAAACTAATTGGATAGTTCTAAGCCAGTAGAATGGGCAGACAACAGCAGATGGAATTTAATACCAACAAATGTGCAGTGATGCATTTAACACATTTTGCTTTATACCTTTTATGTCTCCATCTCCATTAACAAAGCCCAGGATCACATTGTCTAAAAAACTGCTTTATCTATTTGTCCTGTCACCTTCAAAAGGCTCATGTAGGTAAAATCCCTGGTCCCTTCATTCCTGCATTCCCTTCAAGATTCCAGCACAGAATAATTTACAAAATAAAATCTCTGAAAACAAAGATGCTGGGAAGATATTGCAATATGCAGTGTTTAAATTTAAATAAATTTGACGCTCTTTTTCAAAAGTAGTTTACAAGTGCACCGTGTGAGATACAACACATGCAAACCAACACTTTGAAGCCAAGCTCTTATGCTAGGCAGTAATCTGTTTACAAATACATTCTGGGCACTAAGAAACACATTTTTTCTGCCAAACAGCCAATTAGATGCTTTACTCTTAGCATTAGATGCTTTATTGCTCTGGAATTCACTTCTGGAGACTGGTGGGAGAAGGTTCTGTGGTAACTTTAAAAAGAGAATTAGAAACATACTTAGAAAGGTAAAGTTTGCTATGCTATCAGGATAGAGTGGGGCTATGTGGCCAACTGAAAAGCTCTAAGCTAGCAGAATTGGCGGGCAACAGATGGAATTTAATACTGAAAAGTGTGTGCTGATATATCCTGGCAAATTAAACCCAGCATCTGCTTTTGCTAAGATCCAAGTGGGTAACATAATTTACACTGCAGATCCTTTCTACCCCAACCTCTGACTCTGAAACACCACCTTAGAAACTGTACGCACACTGCCCAATTGATAACTCACTCTTAGACTTTTGCCAAAGACAATTCAAAATGAGACAGAAAAGATTTGATAAATCAGCTCTCGGTGGCGACCTCCAAACTTTGCCCCATCCATTTAAAGAAAAGGCTGGTTCTCATTCTGTATTGATTAGCAACAACACAATTGAGATTTCCAATTTACCGAATTTACATATCATGACTCATTGCCCTAACCACGGTTGAAGTACCAGTGGTCATATAGCTGCAAAATTTCAGACTGGATAACTGCAATGAGCTCCAGACTGCATAGACTGTGTGAATGCCCAAGTTCTATGCCAGCTCTTTGGAAGAGCTATCCAATTATTTCTACTCCCTTTTGCTTCCTCTAAATTGATGCATGAAAGATTTGCCCGTGTTTCCTCTGGTGCTTTTGCCCATCATCATTTTGTGCCACACAAAAAGTTGCTGCATAAGATAAAGATGCATGGCATTAAGGGTAAAGTAGTAGCATAGATAGAGGATTGGTTAATTAATAGAAAGCAAAGAGTTGGGATAAATGGGTGTTTCTCTGATTGGCAATCAGTAGCTAGTGGTGTCCCTCAGGGATCCGTGTTGGGCCCACAATTGTTCACAATTTACATAGATGATTTGGAGTTGGGGACCAAGGGCAATGTGTCCAAGTTTGCAGATGACACTAAGATGAGTGGTAAAGCGAAAAGTGCAGAGGATACTGGAAGTCTGCAGAGGGATTTGGATAGGTTAAGTGAATGGGCTCGGGTCTGGCAGATGGAATACAATGTTGACAAATGTGAGGTTATCCATTTTGGTAGGAATAACAGCAAACGGGATTATTATTTAAACAATAAAATATTAAGCATGCCGCTGTTCAGAGAGACTTGGGTGTGCTAGTGCATGAGTCACAGAAGGTTGGTTTACAAGTGCAACATGTGATTAAGAAGGCAAATGGAATTTTGTCCTTCATTGCTAGAGGGATGGAGTTTAAGACTAGGGAGGTTATGTTGCAATTGTATAAGGTGTTAGTGCGGCCACACCTGGAGTATTGTCTTCAGTTTTGGTCTCCTTACTTGAGAAAGGACGTACTGGTGCTGGAGGGTGTGCCGAGGAGATTCACTAGGTTAATTCCAGAGCTGAAGGGGTTGGATTATGAGGAGAGGTTGAGTAGACTGGGACTGTACTCGTTGGAATTTAGAAGGATGAGGGGGGGATCTTATAGAAACATTTAAAATTATGAAGGGAATAGATAGGATAGATGCGGGCAGGTTGTTTCCACTGGCGGGTGACAGCAGAACTAGGGGACATAGCCTCAAAATAAGGGGAAGTAGATTTAGGACTGAGTTTAGGAGGAACTTCTTCACCCAAAGGGTTGTGAATCTATGGAATTCCTTGCCCAGTGAAGCAGTTGAGGCTCCTTCATTACATGTTTTTAAAGATAGATAGTTTTTTGAAGAATAAAGAGATTAAGGGTTATGGTGTTCGGGCCGGAAAGTGGAGCTGAGTCCACAAAAGATCAGCCATGATCTAATTGAATGGCGGAGCAGGCTCGAGGGGCCAGATGGCCTACTCCTGCTCCTAGTTCTTATGTTCTTATCTTAAATCTTGATCCACTAGTGACTCTATATGCCCCTGAAAACAGTTTCTCTTCAATCACTACCATTCCTGGTATCGTTCAAGTAAAACTCCAATAGTAATTAACATATTGGTTCTAGCCAGCTCTGTAACTACCTTTCTTGTCACTCTCTGATCAAAACACTTCTCCAATTACGCTGCTGCGTCTGCAAACAGAGACAGCCTTGGTCAAAGTTACCGGTCTGCTTTGTGATTGCGACTCACTTAGGGCTAAGCCCATCGATACCAGGATATCCCCTACAATACTCTGAAATCTTTAAGACCAATTAATATTTGGTGGGTAAGGGTATTAAGGAATATGAAAAAAAAGGTCAGTAATGTATTTGAGGTACTGATCAGCAGTGATCTAAATGAATAGCAGACCGGTCTAGAGGGCTGAATGGCCCGTACTGGTAGTGGCATTCTGTTCACATAGTCATCACAAGATCATTCTCGATCTCTTCCTTTTTGACGTTTCGTACACCAATTCATAATTTGTTGCATCAGATTCCATTTGTACGCCAATGATACCCAGATCTAAATCATTACCATCCTCACAACTCCACAATTTGTTTTTGTTCATGGCATCTGGGTGTCGCTGGCTGGATATTTATTGTCTATCCCAGAGGACATTTAAGAGTCAACCACATTGCTGTGGAGCTGGAGTCACATGCAAGTCAGACCAGCTAAGGACGATAGATTTCCTTCCCCAAAAGGACATTAGTGAACCTGATGAGTTATGACAATCGGCAATTGTTTTATCATTAGACTTTTAATTTGTGGAAATCAAATTTCACCATCTGCCATGGTGGGATTCGAACCTGGGTCCCCAAAGCATTGCCCAGGGCCTCTGGATTACTAGTCCAGCGGCAATACCACTACAGCACTGCCCGGCATTGCCCGCTGGCAAATTTAAAGATGTCAGAAAATAAAACATTCTCCAAAATGGTGTCTGCAAACTCTTCATGATTAGAAGTGGCCAAAAATTCTGTACCCTACTCCCCAATTTTATATCCCTGCCTCAATGTTCTACTTGACCCATGGCCAAATTTTAAGCATCACATCATTTCTATCACCAGAGTGGCCGGAACATGGCGCAGTGGTTAGCACTGGGACTGTAGCGCTGAGGACCTGGGTTCGAATCCCGGCCCTGGATCACTGTCCGTATGGAGTTTACACATTCTCCCCATGTCTGCATGGGTTTCACCCCACAACCCAAAGATGTGCAGGTTAGGTGGATTGGCCACACTAAATTGCCCCTCAATTGGAAAAAAAAATAATTGTGTACTCTAATTTATTTATTTTTTAAATTCTACCAGAATTATTCACTTTCAGATACACAACCTTCCAACCCAAGTCTATCTCATTCCACCTACACTTACATCTGTGACATCACCTGCACACAATCTTGCCAACATACTCCAGTCTCCTGAATTCCATCCTGCATGAACTCCTGCGCACAGAAAACTCCTGTATCTTGCACCAACTCACATTCAACCAGACAGTCTCCACTACACCCTCTTACACCTTTCTAACTTTCATCACTTTGCTCATATATCCATGCTCAGCTTGTTCTTCCCTCTCTCTCCAAACTCTTCCAGTCCCAAATGCCAAGATGAATCTTCCATTCTTTCGAGTCTGGTCTTATACCACTCCTGGTGGCACAAGTGATCATTTGCTGTACCTCATAATCCAACTCTACCAAATTACAATTCAAAAACCTCCTTAATACCTACCATGCCTTCAACCTTCACCCCCAAAATGTCATGCCTCAGGATTTTTGACTGACCAAATGTTGCAAATGTAATGCAAAGAACTGGCAAATGGCATAAACAAGTTATCTTCTTGCAATGAATATCCACTGAATATCCTCATCATAGAAGCATTCTTAACTGGAAAGGAAAGTGAAAGATTGATTTGCAGCTAACTGTGAGAATTTCTGAGATGCAGCCAAGCAGGAGGAACAGGGGGCCATCAAGGAAAAGTTCCAAGCATTCCACTTCATGTTTTAATAGTTTTCAAAAGTGTATACACCAGCCATTCAAACTTTGTTCAGTCTTGCATTCAACACTGCCCTGTTCCAAGTTTATGACCTTGGGATAAGATGGCGCTGTTGTATTTGTTATCAGGTGTCCAGGAGATTATGCTTAAATTTTAACAATGTGTAGTGAGACCACAAATCCACACATGATCTGCTCCAAAGTGATTACGCCAAGATAACAATTAAGCAATCAGGAAACTTGGCAAATAAATTTCAAAACAAAGTTCAAGGTGATGCATTTTTACAAATGCCTCAGAAAATAAGAGGAACATCGGGATCATGGTGGTGGAAGAGAGAGAGTACATATTATCAAATTACTAAAAGTAGCTGCACAGGTTAATACGGAATTGAAAAGCAGAGAAGTTATGTTACGCTAACTAGGAATATTGTACACGGCTCTGACCTCCATATTGTAATAAAGATACAGAGGCACGAAGAGGGTGCAAAAAAAAAATTTTGCAACAACGACATCAAAGCATGGAATAAACTGGGCTATTTCCCTCTGGAAAAGAGAAAGTTAAGGATAACTGAATAGATGACTTTGGAAATTATGAAACAGCTTGCTGAGTAGGCACGAAGAATATTTTTTCTCATTTGTGGGAACTGTAGCCACCAAGGTTGGCCACTGCCCGACACAAAATGGAGAACTGAAATGCATGCAGGGAAAACAGGACAATGTAAGGAAAACAGGCAGGCTGCAGAATCTCCCTGTGTATTCTGCCTGCAAAGAAACCAGACAGCACTGAAACTAACAGTTGCGCATATGAATTGAGCGATTCCCGGTGATTCCCGGGCACAATGGGCACAATCGAGAATAACAAAGGTCAAGCCAGACTCTTCGGCGCCAGCAGGAGTCCCGGACAATAAGTTACAAACAGCCCCAAGAACCGCCCAGCGATCGGGAAACAGCCCCAGTATTGGGGAATTCAAACCAATCGATTGGTACGAGGTCCAATCGATTGCAAGCAGGTATAGGGTCCGCCCAGATGGGCGCGAAGCCCCTGTGACCTATAAAGGACAGATCCCAAGTCCAGTTAGCTCTCTCTCTTAGCCGGCCCTCCCAGCAGAACACCTTTGCAGCAGCTCTCTAAGAACTTGACCGTGAGAAGGAGAGGCCTGGCCAACAGCTACACCGACAGGTAAGTGTCCAACCAACGCTCGCTACGAGAATAGACACTCCTGATCCCTTAGCCCGTACCAACTGGGAAGCCTGCAGTCTCAGGACAGAACAAGAGGCCATTGTTCCCTGATCCAGTGTGTTCCCTTATCGAAGATAAGTATTGGCTTATAGTGGCAGGAATAGTTTAGTCCGTTAGTATTAGTTGCATCAGTATCGATTTACTGTGTAATAATAAATGTGTTCGATTGAACCTTACTAACTGGTGTATTGAGTCATTGATCTGAACTTGAACTTGAACCTCGTGGCGGTATCGTAAAGATACCTGCCGACTCTAGAGCCAAGATATAAAACAGAGCCAATTGAGTGTAAAGCACACTCACCAGAACGAGGAACAGAACAACAAAATTTAGGGCCACGAACAAAAGATGGGCACTATTAAATCCAATAAAAAATTCAGGAGAAAATTTATACATGAGAATGGATAGAATGGGAAACTGACTAGTACATGGAGTAGCATTAATGCATTTATAGGAATCTGGGTAAACACAGGATGGAGAATACATTGATAAGATTAGATGAGCATTGATAGGAATACTTGAATAAGTACAAGACACATAAAACACAGACATAAATCAACTGGGTAAGTCGCTGGTTTCTGTGCTGTACATTCTATGCAATTTCATATGATTATGATGTTGTGTTCGTGACTGAGCCAAGATCTAGTATTATATTCAGTTGTAACAAGTCTACATCTCACAGTGCTGGCTGAGCCATACTTGGGCTCATATACGAAGAATGGCCATTATAGCAATTCAAGCAAGACACCAGGAAATCCTCTGGTAGAACTGACACTGCACAATTCAGTGCCTTTTTGGGGGAAGTAGGAAGAAAAATGACACGTGGGGTGGGAGTGTGGTGAAGTAAGAGAATTTTTTTTTACATCTTCGTCCAGTCCAACCAAAAAGATAGTGAAACAGCAATTTACTTATACTTCTCTCATTTTAGTATGTTATATTCACTCATTACAGTGCAGTCTCCTTTATATTGAGCTTGCCTCATGTCTACCATTTTAATGCTTCTTCCCACTTTGACCCGTCTCTTCTAGGTCCCATATGCTGTACCAGTGAAGTTCAAAATAAACTAAAAGAGCAGTAACTCACCTTTCAATTAGACACATTACAGCCTTCCAGATTCAACAATTTAAGATCATAACCTCTGCCCTCATTTTTAGTGTGGAGATGCCGGCGTTGGACTGGGGTGGGCACAGTAAGAGGTCTTACACCACCAGGTTAGGTCCAACAGGTTTGTTTGGAATCACTAGCTTTCGGAGCACAGCTCCTTCATCTTACCTGGTGAAGGAGCTGCGCTCCAAATGCTAATGATTCCAAATAAACTTGTTGGACTCGAGCCTCATTTTTGGGAAAGCAGCTCATAGAATATCATAGAATTTACAGTGCAGAACGAGGCCATTTAACCCATTGAGTCTACACTGGCCCATGCCTCCACCCAATCCCCATAACCCACAAAGCTACCTGATCTTTTGGACACCAAGGGGCAATTTAGCATGGCCATCTAACCTGCACATCTTTGGACTGTGGGAGGAAACCAAATCATCTGGCGGAAACCCACGCAGACATGGGGAGAACGTGCAAACTCCACACAGAGAAATCGAGGCCGGAATCGAACCCGGGTCCCTGGAGCTGTGAGGCAGAAGTGCTAACCACTGTGCCACTGTTACAGTTATTCTGATATTTCACATTTACATCCCTTTAGGCCCAACTTTTGTTTCTTTACTTGTCCCATGATTATTGCCTTTTACCTTGCAACATCAATCACTTTTATCATTTAATCTTTCTTGTCTGCCAGACTATCAGATCTTCTCTTTTCTCCCATCCCTGTACTTATTCAAAACCTAATCCATCTCTTATCCTTTCATCAGAACTGGAAAAAAGCTGTCACCAGACTCCTAAACGACCATCTTATGGAACTGACCTCATTAACACTACACCCCTGTATGTTTCACCAATGCCAGTGTTTATGTATTCAGCCTCTGATCTCCGGGTCAGCATTCTACAAGGAGGCCTTCAGGAGACGCGACAACGCAAAATTGCTGAGCAAAAACTTATAGCTAAGTTCCGCACGCATGAATGCGGACTCAACCGGGATCTGGGATTCATGTCGCATTACATTCGGCCCCCACCAACAAGCCTGGACTTGCAGAGGCCTACCGACTGAACTGGCTTGGGACAATTCACACCTCTTTAACCTGGAGTTACCTCTCTCTCTGCATCTTTGATGATTTGATTGCCTGCAGGTGCTCGCATTCCGGGGCATCTCTAACTGTGTCTATATAAACATTTCTGGAACAAGCCTTTCCATTCACCTGAAGAAGGAGCCGTGCTCCGAAAGCTCGTGTTTGAAACAAACCTGTTGGACTTTAACCTGGTGTTGTAAGACTTCTTACAGTGTTTATGTAGTTACATTGTGTACCTTGTGTTGCCCTATTATGTATTTTCTTTTCATGTGCTTAATGATCTGTTGAGCAGCTCGCAGGAAAATACTTTTCACTGTACCTCGGTACACGTGGCAATAAACAAAACACAAATCCAAATTCAAAGTAACTGCTGTTTTTTCCATTTGTAGTTTTACCAAAAAATATTTGTTATTCTTGATACATGAGGTATGACATTCAGCAGGTTTGACACAAGTCACACTACAATTCCTTAAGGTCCAAATGTAATTGTATCAAAATCAAGGCTGCTGGAACTCTTTCATGATTATAATCCCCCAAATTTTCACAGAATATTTATATTAAGCGCAGCTTCAATTTCTCTCAGTTCCCCTTAAGAAAAACATTTACAAACAGAACCACCATCCAGTTATACTTCAATCAGGGTTGTAGGTTCATAATAAAATAAAAATAATGGTCTTAATGGTTGGCTCTTGTGGTAACACAATCCCTTTAAGGGGGTGAGTTCGAAGACCACTTGGCCAATCGCCCCGGCCAATAGGGTGTTTTCACAGGCCCTGGAAACAGGACCTCAAAGTAACCAGACCGGTTATATGGAGTTCTGTGCTTGATACTTATCTGGCTTTGCCTTTTAGCAATAAACCCCATGTTAACTACTGGAAGCTTCCAGTGTATGCCTCAAGCCACCACAGCTCTTAAAGTTGCCAGAGTCCAAGATGATCATTGGTTGCTTTCTCCTTCAAGGAAGAGAGCTGACTGGTGGCGATTTAACCGGAGGATCACCACACCTCTGACAAGGGGCATGGTTGAGATGGTGGGCCTTCATGAATAACCTCAGCCGGTATGAGAATTGAACCCACTCTGTTGGCCTTGTTCTGCATCACGAACCAGCAGTCCAGCCAAGTGAGCTAAACTGGCCCCCAGTTACTACATAGGAATTTCTATTGCTTCTTTAAAATAAATTTAGAGTACACAATTCTTTATTTCTCCAATTAAGGGGCAATTTAGCATAGCCAATCCACCTAGCCTGCACATATAAACAAGTTGTGGAGGTGAGACCCACGCAAACATGGGGAGAATGGGCAAACTCCACACTGACAGTGGCCCGAGGCAGGGATCAAACCTGCGTCCTCTGCGTTGCGAGGCAGCAGTGCTCACCACTGAACCACCCCAGCAATAGAAATTCCTCAGAAAGTTCCACTCCTTCAAGTGTATTATTGTTGAGATCTCAAAAGAACTTCAAGAGAATACATAAATAACATTCCACTTACACAGATCAGAAACCATAACAATTATGAACTGCATTAGAAAATAGAGCCTTTTGAAAAGAATATGAAGTGCGTACATTGATCACTGACCTTCAAAAATACAGACTTTGAGAGAAATCAAAGAAGAGGTTTTATTAAATGCATTCAGTGTATTTTGCTTGCTCGTGTGTCCCTTGCGTTAGGATCCTACACTTAATCTCTGTCCGACCCTTGTTTTTCCTTTTAATTTCTCTTCTTTTGGCTAGTTCAATTATTGAACCTGGACAATTAATGGGACCTGTGCCTTTAAGATGGACTTCACCTTTAAATTTTAAAAAACAGCTTGTGCTCTTTGGTCTGACATTGGCGATGACTCGACTTGATGGACATAGCTATCGGCCAATTAGTCACACTATGCCAGGCCTTAGCTGACAGTCATCCTGATCGGTGCTGACCATTCTGGAATGTTCTGCAAAGGCTGAAAGCCTTCATATTATTTTTTAGGTTATTTTGAACTCCGAGCTGAAGGAGGCTCTTTTGAGTTTCTCTCTCCCTGCAAGGGCAAATCTCTCTCAGACACCTGATTGGAGACTCGGGTTTCCTCCTCAGTAAAGCTGGAGGACATTCCAGTGAGTCTGGAATACAAATAAAAATAAAACTCAGGCTGAGGGGTGGGTTTTAGGGGAGACAAAAAAAAAATCTAAAGGAGATCCAGACTAGCCACCAGCTGAAAGCAGGGTCAGTTTTTTCAAACCCTTTTTAACATTTCATGCAGGAAACTCTGTTCTCGTCTCAGAACGGCTGCTGGCCATTCTGCTGGAGTTGGAAACAAATAAGAACCACACAGGCCTGAGGCGGATCTTCTGAGTGAAGGCCCAGATTAATACAAGTTAAAGTGACTCCCCAGAATGAGTCCTACAGCCAGTTAGAACTCACTAAATGCTCCTGCCAGGAAAACATCTCTAATCATACATTGGTGGCTTTGATCCTACAGCTACTACATCCGAAGTAAGGACACTCTTCTTCCATTTTGTCTTAATACCTCTTACTTTTACCCTTTCCCCCTCTCTCTGTGATGTCTGTCTTGTGTGTGTTTGGGTAGAGGTTAGGACAGTGACAGAGGAAATTGTAGATTAGCTGGCCGTTCTGGTATTGCATGACTTATCTCTATTTTTGTTTCAAAGTTGATGGGCTGGATTCTCCGATTTGGAGACTATGTCCCCACATCAGCGAGGGGACGGCCAGGAAAACTGGAGCAAAACGGCCGATTCCCCGTTTTGCTGGGGGTTAGCAGGGAGGCAGCGTAGAGCACCCGGCTCTAGCTGCTGACACTGCCTGGAGAATTGCCGGGTCCGTGGCCACACATGTGCACGCCGGGGGCCTTCACGGCGGATGCCACTCGCCCCTTCAACCGGCTCGCACGCCCTGGACCGCCCCACCTCAGTGCCCCCAGTCCCGAATATGTCCACCCCTGCCCACGAATTGGCCCTTCCCGACTGTGGCGCGCTGGATTGAGTCCTCAGCCGCCACGTTGAGTTGCCGACAGGAGAGACCACGAAAGACCCATGCCGTTGGGAACTCGGCCGGTCGAGGACAGAGCATCATGGGGCAGGCCGCAGCCAACGTACGGAAGCCATGGATACGGCACGCGCCATACTCGCCACTTTTTAGGGGGCGGTGCATCGCAAAGCGCCGCCGCCCCCGATTACAGTGTCATCGGGGATTCTCCGCCACGTCGCCGAACGCGATTTCGGCGTCGGGGATCGGAGAATCCAACCCGTTGCCTTTGACTTACAAATCTGGTGTTTGGAGGTCATTGGAGCAGTCAAGGGCCAAAGATCTCAGAAATTTTATACAAATGATTGGTTAATTCACTTGTGTTGGGACTCCAGGGCTGGTGGGGCTGGAATTGACCTAGCATTCGCCCTGGGTGTCCAAACACTTGAAGGTGACTTGTTCATGCTGAGGGACATAGAATTCACATTACAGAATTCACATTACAGAAATGAACACATGAACATGCGAATTAGGACCAGGCCACTCGGCCCTTTGAGCATGCTCCACCATTCAATTAGTATGGCTGATTGGATTATAACCTCAACTCAACAATCCCATCCTCCCCTAATAGCCTTTCAAGTTCTCAAAGTGCCATGGTGCGTTTGAACCTGCCTTCAAAGTAGCCCAGCTTTCTGGATTATTCATCCAGCAGCATAATTGCTACAGTTTCTTTGGAACCAACTCAACTCAGTAATCAGTGAAACAATCTTTGGGTAGGAAATAAAGAACACATGTCAAGGTGTTGTTTCCTTGAAGCACAAATAGACAAAACAGCAAATCATTGGAATAGGGAAACAGGCAAGTATGCCAGACTACGTTTCAAAATATAGGTTTGCAAATTGATGAGGGCAGAGGCCAGCAAGTGTCTTTAAAGAGCAACTAATGTATCAAATTGGCTTCTAAATAACAAGTGCTCTAAAATGGCATCGAATATCAATACAGCATGATTAATGCTTGAATAATGTCCAAAATATCACGCAATACAACTAAAAATATTATTCCAAGCAAAACAGCCACGGGAAAAGTTGATTCAAAATATTATAAAATGATTATATAAGGTGATGAGGGGGATAGATAGAGTGGACGTTCAGAGACTATTTCCTTGGGTGGATGTAGCTGTTACAAGAGGGCATAACTATAAGATTCAGGGTGGGAGATATAGGAGAGATATCCGAGGTAGGTTCTTTACTCAGAGAGTGGTTAGGGTGTGGAATGGACTGTCTGCTGTGATAGTGGAATCGGACACTTTAGGAACTTTCAAGCGGTTATTGGATGGGCACATGGAGCACACCAGAATGACAGGGAGTTGGATAGCTTGATCTTGGTTTCGGACAATGCTCGGCACATCGAGGGCCGAAGGGCCTGTTCTGTGCTGTACTGTTCTATGTTTTATGATTACTGCCAAGTGGATGAACTTTATGGGGCTGCCAGATTTCATGTCACATAGAACATAGAACAGTACAGCACAGAACAGGCCCTTCGGCCCTCTATGTTGTGCCGAGCAATGATCACCCTACTCAAACCCACGTATCCACCCTATACCCGTAACCCAACAATCCCCCCATTAACCTTACACTACGGGCAATTTAGCATGGCCAATCCACCTAACCCGCACATCTTTGGACTGTGGGAGGAAACCGGAGCACCCGGAGGAAACCCACGCACACACGGGGAGGACGTGCAGACTCCACACAGACAGTGACCCAGCCGGGAATCAAACCTGGGACCCTGGAGCTGTGAAGCATTTATGCTAACCACCATGCTACCGCGCTGCCCCAAGGTTTGTGCAAACTGATTTCAGTCAGAGCATTAGGGAAGATGAGATGGGGTGGTTGGGAAGGGGAGGTGAAGGAAGGTGGCAAAATCAAAACAATATCAGGACTGTTGCTTCTGACAGCAATCTAGTCACCTGTATCACGCTTCTACATTTAGACAATGAGTAATAAAAAGGTTCAGCTCAGCTATCAGGCTCCCTCATGGTCAAACAAGCTTGTCAACAGCCATCAGGTAGGCACAAAAATATCATTCTCCCCTGTACCCTGGCCAATATTCAATCCTCAAGCAGTATGTCGCTTTTTGTTGGATCTTCCTGCAAATTGGCTGCTGCATTTCAAAAGTATTTCATTGTTTATAAAACACATGGGACGCCTCATGATCACAAACGACATGACAAAGTATTTTCTGTTCTTTCATGTGAACAGGCCAGTTCTCAGTCAATGATTGATGGTTGGCTAAAGCATAGTGATTAATTGTGTTAGGGTGTGTATGTGTGCGCATGTGCTTGTGCGCGTGTGGAGGAGGGGGTTGCAGCACTTTAAAAAACAACATTCAGCATGTTTGGGGATCTCAATGCAGATGGATATATGTTCACTGAATATTACAGACCTGCAAACCTTTTCATTTCTAGTATTTAATGCTTTCGATGACCGAAGCTGGATAATTCATGAAATGTCGTGCCCTTTCAAAGCTCATCATTCTGGAGTAAAATCAATAGCATTCCTTCAATCAAGACTAATCAGACGCAAAATCAATCTCAAAGTCCTAAGAGTTAATTATTAAGAATGTCTTTCAAATAGTCATCAGATTTAAAACATGGAGGGACATTTATTGCCCTAAACTAAACAGCATAATTTAGATTTAAAGCAGACGGTTAAATTAGAGATAAAAAGCAATCGAAATTTTAAAAATGAATGCAAACCATTACCATTGTGTCTTTCAGAAACATCCCCCAAAACTTTTCATCCACACAATGAATTACTTTGCAAGCACCTCAATGTGAACTCCCACTTCTTTAGAACACCCTAAAGCACATCAGAATGAAATACTTTTCCTCACTAGCCATTTATGAAGGAAAGATGGTAAGGATTACAGAAAGTTTGCATTATCGCAGCTGTCCCTAGATTTGAGGGTGACTTCTACTCAGGGTTGCGAGGTTCTTTGTTTAAAATAAATTTAGAGTAAATGAAATGAAATGAAAAGAAAATCGCTTATTGTCACTAGTAGGCTTCAATGAAGTTACTGTGAAAAGCCCCTAGTCGCCACATTCCGCGCCTGTTATTATTTATTTCCCAATTAAGGGGCCAATGACCAATCCTACTCTACACATCTCAGGGTTGAGACACACGTAGGCATGGGGAGAATGTGGAACTCCACACGGACAGTGACCCGGGGCCGGGATCGAGCCAGGGTCCTCAGCGCTATGATGCAACAGTGCTAACCACGGCAGCTCTTTGCCGCCCCTCGGGTTGCAAGGTTCTGTCATGGGTCTTCATGTGACTGAACAGGCCAATTCCCGACCCACAGATCTTTTAGCATGTGGGGCAGTAATCCTACGAGGTAGTGGGACTCGGAGTGCAGGAGTGGATTCCTTTTCTTTCCTTCTCCGTCACCACTTTGCCTCTTTTGGACTCAAAGTGTCACCCAGCTTGATGGACAAGTTGTCGCCATTTTGAATGAATCGTAGCAAGCTCCTCCCAGTCATTAATAATAATCTTCATTATCGTCAAAAGTAGGCTCACATTAACATTTCAACAAAGTTACTGTGAAACTCTCCTAGTCGCCACACTTCAGCGCCTGTTCGGGTACACGGAGGGAGAATTCAGAATGTCGAATTCACCTAACAAGCACGTCTTCCGGGACTTGTGGGAAGAAACCGGAGTACCCAGTGGAAACCTACGAAGACACGGGGAGAACATTCAGACTCCGCACACAGTGATCCAGGCAGGAATCAAACCCCTAACCACTGTTGAACCGTGCCTCCCCCATTAATGTCAATGCTGCTGTGCTTCAAGGGGAGCTTCAAAGTGTCTTTGTTTTCTTTGCCTCCCCGGAACGCTGGCCATTTGAGTTGAGAAAACAGGACCAGGCCAGGAGTTGGGAATTTTTTTTTTTTAATCCATTCATGGGAATGTGAATGTCACTAGCTAGACCATCTCCAATTTCTGAGAAGGTTGGAT
This sequence comes from Scyliorhinus canicula, assembly GCF_902713615.1. NCBI lineage: Eukaryota > Metazoa > Chordata > Chondrichthyes > Carcharhiniformes > Scyliorhinidae > Scyliorhinus > Scyliorhinus canicula. The sequence continues at coordinate 229,288,938 of NC_052149.1, read as the reverse complement.
GAGCTGTCTTCTTGAACTGCTACAGTCCATGTGGTGTAAGTACACCCACAATGCTATTAGGAAGGGACTATAGGATTTTTACCCAGCAATGATGAAATAATGGCAATATATTTTCAAGTCAGCATGGGGAGTGGCTTGGATGGGAACTTCCATGCTTTTCAGCCATCTGGACACAAAGTTCAGTCCATCAAAATTGATTTTCAAGAGTTTTTTTTGAGCTGGCTTCGAAAAAGGAGACCAACATTTGTTTTATATTTTTCCCCCATTGATACAACAGAGACATTGTTAAAGATTTTTATTCGAGGAATTTTCAATTATTTACAGAAAAAGAGAAAAACAGCACTAGTAAACATGCTTAACAAACCACACCAAACCCCTCCAACCCAGCACACTCCCTCTGTCCCGTTTTCTAACTATAGTAACACAAGAAATCAATCCCACCACAAGAACCTCCCATACACCACCTTCCACTGATGTTTTACCACTCTTTAAAGAAGTCCATGAACAATCTCCACCTTGAGAAGAATCCCTCATCTGCGCCTCCATTAGCAAACTTTATCTTCTCCAGGTGCAGAAACTCGGTCGTTCGCCCACACAGTTGATTTAGGTGGCTCTGGGTCCCACCACCCTAACAATATTCACCTCTAAGCTATCAGGGAGGCAAAGGCCAACGCACCAGTGTCTTCCCCACCTGCACTCCTGGTCCTTCTGAAACTCCAAATATTGCCCACAGGTTCAGATCCACCTTCACCTCCAGAACCTTTGACATAGCTCCCGCAAAGGTGTCCCAAAACTCCTCCCAACTTCGGGCCGGCTCAAAACATGTGGATATTATTTGCCAGTCCCCTTATGCAGTGCCCAATTTGCCCAATCTATCCTCTACTCCTGGAAGAACCGACACATCCTTGGCACCGTCTTGTGCGCCCGATCCACCACTTTGAACTGGATGAGACTCAAGTCTCACACAAGAGGAGTTTACCCTTCGCAGAACCCCACTCCATAGCCCGGCTCCTCTTCCCATTTCCGTTGTATTTCCTCCATCCAAACCTCTCTTTCTCCATCAACTCCCCATATATGGGCGGCATGGTGGTACAGTGGTTAGCACTGCTGCCTCACGCGCCGAGGGTCTGCATTTGATACCGGCTCCAGGTCACTGTCCGTGTGGAGTTATCACATTCTCCACATGTCTGTGTGGGTCTCACTTTCCCCTCCCCCACAACTCAAAGACGTTCAGGGCAGATGAACTGGCCACGCTAAATTGCCCCTTTGTTGCAATTTTTTAAAAAAAGACTCCCCATATATATCAGAGATCCCACTCTCCCCCATCTCGTCCTCAGACAAAATCTTATCTTGCGGCACCCCCCCCCCCCCCCCCCCCCATCAGTTTCTCTGTCTCTCTCTCTCGAAAAATGCCCTCCTAATCCAGGGTACCTTATCCGCTCAGAGATCATCCTGTTGACCCTACCAAAAATATGTGGGCACAAAAAAAAATCAGGAGATTTTGGAAGATGAACAGGAACCATCATTTTAACTGTCTGGAGCATTCCAACTAACGACAGTGTCAAAACATCCCACCTCTTATTTCTCTTTCACCCTCTCTACCAGATTCGCCAAATTCAGCTTGTGCAACTTGGCCCGACTGTGCGCCACTTGTGTCCCCAAGTATCAGAAACTCTCCCCAACTTGCCAAAACAGCTACATCTCCAAGCCCTTCCACTGCACTCACGCGTTGACTGGGAATACCTCGCTCTTCACCATGTTGAGCTTATACCCTGAGAATGAGGCAAACTCTACCAATATCCCCATAATCCTATCAAAGCTCTCCACTGGGTTTGTAATATACAACAAGAGTTCGTCTTCGTACAGGAAGACCCAATGCTCCATTCCCCCCTCACAATACCCCTTCACACTCTCCGAGGCTCTAAGTGTCATTGCCAGAGGCTCAATTTAGGGGAGGCAGTGGCATAGTGGTATTATCGCTGGACTAGTAAACCAGAGACCCAGAATTATGCTCTTTGGACCCGGGTTCGAATCCTGCCATGGTAAAATTTGAATTCAATAGAAATCTGGAATTTAAAGTCTAATGATGACCAGGAAACCATTGTCAATTATTGTAAAAACCCATCTGGTTCATTAATGTCGTTTCGGGAAGGAAATCTGTCATCCTTATCTAATCTGGCCTACATGTGACTCCAGACCCACAACAATGTGGTTGACTCTTAAATGCCCTCAGGGATGGCCAATAAATACTGGCCCAGCCAGCGACAACCCCATCCCATGAAAAACCAAAGCGAAAAGCAATGGAGACAGCAGACACTCCTGCCTTGTTCCCCAATGCAGACCAAAATACACTTGCCATGGGGGCCCTGTACAGCAACGTAACCCAATCTACGAAACCCTGCCCAAACCCAGACCATCCAAACACCTCAAACAACCCACTCAACCCGGTCAAATGCTTTCTCAACATCCATAGACACCATAACCTCCATTTCCTGGCTCCCCGAAGGCATGATGGTCACATTCAAAAGTCTTCTAATGTTCGCCGACGGGGGGGGGGAGAGAAAGAGAGAGAGAGAGAGAGTGGGGGAACTCACTGTAGTCAAGGGTTGGAGATGTTGCCCTCGTCTGTGGCTGGGGTTGCGATGTCGCATAAAAGATGTGCAAGTTAGGTGGATTGGCCACTCAGATTTTTTGAGACACCACCGACAATATAGAACAAAAGAATCAAACTTAGGGACAAAGCAAAAAAAGGATGCTCCTGTTAATTGCCCCTTAATGTCCAACGGTGGGGCTATGGGGTAACTGGTATAGGGCAGGTGAATGGGTCTAGGTAGGGTGCTCTTTCAGAGGATCATGCAGACTCGATGAGCTAAATGGCCTCCTTCTGCATTGTAGGAATTCTGTGGTTCTAATACACGCCATTCCAGAAAAATGATAAAGTGCGGGAAGATTGTGATCATATTCACGCCAGGATTCGCACCAATTTTCAAGCCTGAAATGACACTTAGTAATTTTCTTGTGGAGCAGCATGGTGGTGCAGTGGATAGCACTGCTGCCTCACAGCACTGAGGACCCGGGATCAATCCCAGGTCACTGTCCATGTGGAGTTTGCACATTCATAATAATACAATAATAATCACTTACTGTCACAGGTAGGTTTCAAGGAAGTTACTGTGAAAAGCCCCTAGTCGCCACATTCCAGCACCTGTTCGGGGAGGCCTGTAGGGGAATTGAACCCGCGCTGCTGGCCTTGTTCTGCATTACAAGCTAGCTGTTTAGCCCACTGTGCTAAACCAGTCCCTCCACTGTGCTAAACCAGCCCCTCTCCCCATGTTTGTGTGGGTCTCACCCCCACAACCCAAAAAGATGTGCAGGTTAGGTGGACTGGCCATGCTAAATTGCCCCTTAATTGGAAAAAAGAAGAATTGGGTAATCTTGAGAAATTCAGCCCAATATTCTGGAGGTAACTTTGTATATCTTAAGTATTTAGATTTTCTAATCTATGCATCCTACATCCAATTTGCTTCCAATACCATTCTCATAATAGTCAGAGACCTTCAATGAAAACCTCCAAACTTTTTTCCTCTATTCAGCAGCCTTGAGCATACAACAGTGCAACATCTCTATATAGATGCTTGTAACTGTCCTGCCCCAATATTTGCAGCAATTTGCACTGAAGTACAATTATGGTTTGAAAAGTACAAGATTAGATTCACATAGAAGACTAGACCACATAGAATCACTACAGTGCAGAATCACTGCAGTTCAGGTGGCCATTCGGCCCATTTAGTCTGTACCAACCCTCCAAAAGAGCACCCTATCTACGCCCACGCCCTCACTCATAAACCAGGAACCCCATCCAATGTTTTGGGCACCAAGGGACAATTTAGCATGGCCAATCCACCTGACTTGCACATCTTTGGACTGCAGCAGGAAACCGGAGCACCCAGAGGAAATCCAAGACAGGAGGAGAATGTGCAAACTCCACACGTACAGTCACCCGAGGTCAGAATCGAACCCAGGACCCTGCTGCTGAGGCAGCAGTGCTAACCACTGTGTCACCCACTGGGTTTCTGGGCATTTTATGTTTTAGTCCCACCTGCATATAATGTATCATAAATGGATTGTTGCTTACTTGGTGCAACTAAATACTGTTAGTACAAGGGGCTTGTTTAGATCCCTTTTAAAGTTATGATCTCCATCAAGACCAGTAAAATAAAGAAAACTTACCAAACAACTCCCTCCATTGGAAGAAACTGATGGACAAGATTTCACTTTTTAAAACTTTTATGTTATCAAACCAAAATCAACACAAATGAAACATGAATCAACAGGCAAATTGTATTCAATTGAAACTATCAATTACACTTTATATATATCTTGCAGATTTACTGGCAGCCTCTTTAGCACATTTGGCATAACATCAGTCACAAGGTCCTTCAATATTCTGGCTCTCTCAGGTAGAGTTTAACTGCTTTTCACGCAAGATTTAGTAATTGAGCCACCTCTGACAGCAGCTTTACTCCATTCGAGTTCTACTGATAAAGTCATCGTCAAAAGGGTCTCAACAGTCTTGATGGCATGAATGCCCCCGGAGTCCCCTTCATCTGACTACTCAGTCACACCCCAAAGCACTGCATGGCTGGCTAGGGGAAAATGGCTTAAACACCGGCAGTAATTTATTTCACTATTCCAGTTGCTAAATCCAGCCTTCAGATTTTTTATTTTTTTTAAAAAGCTGTCTTACATGCACAACTCTTGACAACCTGCCTCCACTTATTTTAATCTGATTTCTGGAAGGGGGGGGGGGGGGGGGGGGGTCGGTTTTCTTTTCTGGTTTAATTTAGCTTCAGTTTCCTCAGCAACGTGAGGTCATAGCCTGATTTCTAAGAAATGTGATGTCACAGCCCCTAAAGTCACAATGCCTTAATCAAGAAACCTGAAGTTTTACATTCTATTTCAGCTGGTTCTGGTTGACACTTCGCGTGTCACTCAGGAAAAACATGTCCATCATATGTCAACCATGCAAGGGGCTTCACTCATTCTCTCTCAACTAGTTTTAGGACTTTAGCAATGCGACAGTTTTACTGTTAATTTTTTTGTTAAAGTGCTCTGCTCAATTTGCAATGAAAAATGGCATTCTGTTTGCAGGTAATTGGATTGACATCAGCCATCAGACTAGCGTCATAGCTTAAATTATAACATTTCTCTCACTTGCTCACTTTTAACCAGTCTGCAAATGACACAAACATGTAAAACTTGGCTCGCAGATAGCACTCTTAGCTCAAGAGACAGAAGGTCATGCTTTCAAGTCCCACTCCAGGATCTCCCACTATCTTCTGTGCAGTATTGAGGGAATGATGTGTTCTTGGAGATGCTGCCTCTTGGATGATACATCAAGCCACATGCAACTCATAAAGAGAACATAATTGGTCTATTGTGTCTTCTGTTGGCTCTTTGCTGAAGTAAAGCAAATCCACTGAGCTGCTCTTCATTACTTCCTCTGCTACAATAAATCAGCTTCACATTTGTATCCACTCTTCCCTTAAAATATGCAATAGTCTCTACATTCACTGCTGTAAAATATTCCATGCTCAATGGAATATCTCAAAACATCTCTCCTCAGTGTGACAATTATAAACTAAATGAACATTCAACACTGACTCTACAACCAACCGAATTAATCTTTCCCTATTCATGACCATTTTAAAAGAGAAACTTGAATAAATTTCTGCTCAGCCTATGCTAATTCAAAAGAAGCAATCCCAGTGTCTTCAGTTCCTCCTCATAATAATTCTGTTCTGAACATTGTCATAAAACCCTGGGCTAGTTTGCAGTCAATTCCATCACCACTTGACCCAGAGTTGCAACACAAGTGAAACTAGATGTTGTTATTTTAAAATACACGAGGAGCTTGGCTGAGCCCAATAAATTAGATTAACAGAAAATGCAACTAATATCACTTTCCCAACCCTCCTCCCTTTCTAACTATCCCACTCTCCATATACATTCATTCACACACACACACACACACACACACACACAGAGGGAAACAGGTGATTGCGAGGATAAGAAAATAATAAAAATAAAAGGATCAAGGATCTTTCATACACTGGAATGACTCTTATTTAGTGACTTTGAGATTTAGCTTTCATTTCGGTACTTCTTCCTTCTAGGCTTGTAATGATCTTCACTGCAGACTTGCAGAGACAACTGGCAAACGGCAGAGAGACGAAAGAGAGAGAGAGACAGAAAGAAAACACAGCTCCTCTTCCTTCAATAAGCTACTGCCAGGTTCTCTCTGAAAAAACTGCCTGGTTCTCTCTGAAAAAACTGCTTGGCAGAAATCAAATCTCTGACTGTTGTCAGGCAGAACAGAATCCCTGGCCAACCCACTGGTTGTCAATTAGCCAATCCGGGGATTGGGGACGCCATGGCATAGTGGTATTGTTGCTCGACTAGTAATCCAGAGACCCAGGGTAGAGCTCTCTGGACCTGGGTCCAAATCCCACCCTGGCAGACGGTGAATGTTGAATTCAATAAAATTGAAATGCAGAGCAGAGCTACTGATCAGCTGTTCTGGGGAAATTTGCATACGTGCAGTGCGGTCAGCCTAATTTCAAGGTGTACCTGCGAAGAAGACCCGAGGAGTTTGAGTGAAGGCAAGCATCCAGCAGAGCAGAGCTACTGATCAGCTGTTCTGAGGAAATTTGCATACGTGCAGTGCGGTCAGCCTAATTTGAAGGTGGTTTGTGGAGGGGCTGTTGTCAAGTGACAGTTAAACCCGAAACACTTCATCAGTGTTTCCCACCCGACCTCCTCCTCTAACCAAAAAAAAAACCACGGTTGTTGGGAAGAGGGAGCAGGGGCTTGTCGTGAAGGTGAGTGAGTGCCTTTAAATTTGCTTACCTTTCAGCGGGAGCAGGGTTTGAGGGAATGTAAGGTAAGCTCTTCCTTTCTTTTTCTTTTATTTTTCTTGTTTTTTTTAAATCTAGAGGTGATGTCAGGGAAGGCAGTACAATGCTCCTCCTGCAGAATGTTTGAGGTGAGGGACGCCGTCAGCGTCCCTGCTGATTTCATCTGTGGGAAGTGCACCCAACTCCAGCTCCTCAAAAATCGTGTTAGGGACCTGGAGCTTGAGCTGGATGAACTTCGGATCATTCGGGAGGCAGAGGGGGTCATAGATAGGAGCTTCAGGGACGTACTTACACCAAAGACTGGAGATAGATGGGTAACTGTAAGAGGGACTGGGAAGAAGCAGTCAGTGCAGGGACTCCCTGAGTAACAAGTATACCGTTTTGGATACCCATGGGGTACGGGCCTCTGGCATGGAGTCTGTCCCTGTTGCTCAGAAGGGAAGGGGGTAAAGGAGTAGAACATTAGTAATTGGGGACTCAATAGTCAGGGGCACAGATAGGAGATTTTGTGGGAGCGAGAGAGACTCACGTTTGGTATGTTGCCTCCCAGGTGCAAGGGTACGTGATGTCTCGGATAGTGTTTTCCGGGTCCTTAAGGGGGAGGGGGAGCAGCCCCAAGTCGTAGTCCACATTGGCACTAACGACATAGGTAGGAAAGGGGACAAGGATGTCAGGCAGGCCTTTAGGGAGCTAGGATGGAAGCTCAGAGCGAGAACAAACAGAGTTGTTATCTCTGGGTTGTTGCCCTTGCCACGTGATAGTGAGACGAGGAATAGGGAGAGAGAGCAATTAAACACGTGGCTACAGGGATGGTGCAGGCGGGAGGGATTCAGATTTCTGGATAACTGGGGCTCTTTCTGGGGAAGGTGGGACCTCTATAGACAGGATGGTCTACATCTGAACCCGAGGGGCACCAATATCCTGGGGGGGAGATTTGTTAGTGCTCTTTGGGGGGGGTTTAAACTAATTCAGCAGGGGCATGGGAACCTGGATTGTAGTTTTGGGGTACGGGAGATTGCGAGTATAGAGGTCAGGAGCACAGATTTGACTTCGCAGGAGGGTGCCAGTGTTCAGGTAGGTGGTTTGAAGTGTGTCTACTTCAATGCCAGGAGTATACGAAATAAGGTTGGGGAACTGGCAGCATGGGTTGGTACCTGGGACTTCGATGTTGTGGCCATTTCAGAGACATGGATAGAGCAGGGACAGGAATGGTTGTTGCAGGTTCCGGGGTTTAGGTGTTTTAGTAAGCTCAGAGAAGGGGGCAAAAGAGGGGGAGGTGTGGCGCTGCTAGTCAAGGACAGTATTACGGTGGCGGAAAGGATGCAAGATGGGGACTCTTCTTCCGAGGTAGTATGGGCTGAGGTTAGAAACAGGAAAGGAGAGGTCACCCTGTTGGGAGTTTTCTATAGGCCACCTAATAGTTCTAGGGATGTAGAGGAAAGGATGGCGAAGATGATTCTGGAAAAGAGCAAAAGTAACAGGGTAGTTGTTATGGGAGACTTTAACTTTCCAAGTATTGACTGGAAAAGATATAGTTCGAGTACATTAGATGGGTCGTTCTTTGTACAATGTGTGCAGGAGGGTTTCCTGACACAATATGTTGACAGGCCAACAAGAGGCGAGGCCACATTGGATTTGGTTTTCGGTAATGAACCAGGCCAGGTGTTAGATCTGGAGGTAGGTGAGCACTTTGGAAACAGTGACCACAATTCGGTGACCTTTACGTTAGTGATGGAAAGGGATAAGTATACTCCGCAGGGCAAGAGTTATAGCTGGGGGAAGGGCAATTATGATGCCATTAGACATGACTTAGGATGTGTAGGTTGGAGAAGTAGGCTGCAAGGGTTGGGCACACTGGATATGTGGAGCTTGTTCAAGGAACAGCTATTGCGTGTTCTTGATAAGTACGTACCAGTCAGGCAGGGAGGAAGGGGTAGAGCGAGGGAACCGTGGTTTACCAAAGAAGTGGAATCTCTTGTTAAGAGGAAGAAGGAGGCCTATGTCAAGATGAGGCATGAAGTTTCAGTTGGGGCGCTTGATAGTTACAAGGAAGCGAGGAAGGATCTAAAGAGAGAGCTAAGGCGAGCAAGGAGGGGACATGAAAAGTCTTTGGCAGGTAGGATCAAGGAAAACCCAAAAGCTTTCTATAGGTATGTCAGGAATAAAAGAATGACTAGGGTAAGAGTAGGGCCAGTCAAGGACAGTGGTGGGAAGTTGTGTGTGGAGGCTGAGGAGATAAGCGAGATACTAAATGAATACTTTTCGTCAGTATTCACTCAGGAAAAAGATAATGTTGTGGAGGAGAATGCTGAGACCCAGGCTATTAGAATAGATGACATTGAGGTGCGTAGGGAAGAAGTGTTGGCAATTCTGGACAAGGTGAAAATAGATAAGTCCCCGGGGCCTGATGGGATTTATCCTAGGATTCTCTGGGAAGCCAGGGAAGAGATTGCTGAGCCTTTGGCTTTGATTTTTATGTCATCATTGGCTACAGGAATAGTGCCAGAGGACTGGAGGGTAGCAAATGTGGTCCCTTTGTTCAAGAAGGGGAGTAGAGATAACCCCGGTAACTATAGGCCGGTGAGCCTCACGTCTGTTGTAGGTAAAGTCTTGGAGAGGATTATAAGAGATACGATTTATAATCATCAAGATAGGAATAATATGATTAGGGATAGTCAGCATGGTTTTGTGAAGGGTAGGTCATGCCTCACAAACCTTATCGAGTTCTTTGAGAAGGTGACTGAACAGGTAGACAAGGGTAGAGCAGTTGATGTGGTGTATATGGATTTCAGTAAAGCGTTTGATAAGGTTCCCCACGGTCGGCTATTGCAGAAAATACGGAGGCTGGGGATTGAGAGTGATTTAGAGATGTGGATCAGAAATTGGCTAGTTGAAAGAAGACAGAGGGTGGTGGTTGATGGCAAACGTTCAGAATGGAGTTCAGTTACGAGTGGCGTACCACAAGGATCTGTTCTGGGGCCGTTGCTGTTTGTCATTTTTATAAATGACCTAGAGGAGGGCACAGAAGGTTGGGTGAGTAAATTTGCAGACGACACTAAAGTCGGTGGAGTTGTAGACAGCGTGGAAGGATGTTGCAGGTTACAGAGGGACATAGATAAGCTGCAGAGCTGGGCTGAGAGGTGGCAAATGGAGTTTAATGTAGAGAAGTGTGAGGTGATTCACTTTGGAAAGAATAACAGGAATGCGGAATATTTGGCTAATGGTAAAATTCTTGGCAGTGTGGATGAGCAGAGGGATCTCGGTGTCCATGTACATAGATCCCTGAAAGTTGCCACCCAGGTTGATAGAGTTGTGAAGAAGGCCTATGGTGCATTGGCCTTTATTGGTAGAGGGATTGAGTTCCGGAGCCATGAGGTCATGTTGCAGCTGTACAAAACTCTGGTACGGCCGCATTTGGAGTATTGCGTACAGTTCTGGTCGCCTCATTATAGGAAGGACGTGGAAGCTTTGGAACGGGTGCAGAGGAGATTTACCAGGATGTTGCCTGGTATGGAGGGAAAATCTTATGAGGAAAGGCTGATGGACTTGAGGTTGTTTTTGTTAGAGAGAAGAAGGTTAAGAGGTGACTTAATAGAGGCATACAAAATGATCAGAGGGTTAGATAGGGTGGACAGTGAGAGCCTTCTCCCGCGGATGGAGGTGGCTAGCACGAGGGGACATAGCCTTAAATTGAGGGGTAATAGATATAGGACAGAGGTCAGAGGTAGGTTTTTTACACAAAGAGTGGTGAGGCCGTGGAATGCCCTACCTGCAACAGTAGTAAACTCGCCAACATTGAGGGCATTTAAAAGTTTATTGGATAAGCATATGGATGATAATGGCATAGTGTAGGTTAGATGGCCTTTAGTTTTTGACTTCCCATGTCGGTGCAACATCGTGGGCCGAAGGGCCTGTACTGCGCTGTATCGTTCTATGTTCTATATTCTAAATCTCGAATTTTTATAAAAGGTTCCAATAATGACCATGAAATATTGTTGGCATGGCAGAACAGTGGTTAGCACTGTTTCTTCACAGCGCCAGGGTCCCAGGTTCGACTCCCGTCTTGGGTCACCATCTCTGGGGAGTCTGTACGTTCTCCCCATTTCTGTGTGTGTTTCCTCCAGACGCTCCTGTTTCCTTCCACAAGTCCTGAAAGATGTGCTTGGTAGGTGAATTGGACATTCTGAATTCTTCCTCAGTGTATATGAACAGCGCTGGAATGTAGTGACTGGGGGCTTTTCACAGTAACTTCATTACAATGTTAATGAAAGCCTACTTGTGACACTAATAACGGTGATTATTGTCAATTGTTGCAAAAACCAATCTGGTTCACTAATGTCCTTAATGGACTTCAGTAAGGCGTTTGATAAAGATTCCCATGGCAGGTTGATGGAAAAAGTGAAGTCGCATGGGGTTCAGGGTGTACCAGCTGGATGGATAAAGAACTGGCTGGGCAACAGGAGACAGAGAGTAGTGGTGGAAGGGAGTGTCTCAAAATGGAGAAGGGTGACTAGTGCTGTTCCACATGGATCCGTGCTCGGACCACTGTTGTTTGTGATATACATAAATGATCTGGAGGAAGGTATAGGTGGTCTGATTAGCAAGTTTGCAGATGATACTATAATTGGTGGAGTTGCAGATAGCAAGGGGGACTGTCAGAAAATACAGCAAAATATTGATAGATTGGAGAGTTGGGCAGAGAAATGGCAGATGGAGTTCAATCCAGGCAAATGCGAGATGAAGTATTTTGGAAGATCCAATTCAAGAGCGGACTATACGGTCAATGGAAGAGTCCTGGGGAAAATTGATGTACAGAGAGATCATGGAGTTCAGGTCTACTGTTCCCTGAAGGTGGCAAAGCAAGTCGATAGAGTGGTCAAGAAGGCATACAGCATGCTTGCCTTCATCAGACGGGGTATTGAGTACAAGAGTCGGCAGGTCATGTGACAGTTGTATAGGACTTTGGTTCGACCGCATTTGGAATACTGCGTGCAGTTCTGGTCACCACATTACCAGAAGGATGTGGATGCTTTAGAGAGGGTGCAGAGGAGGTTCACCAGGATGTTGCCTGGTATGGAGGGTGCTAGCTATGAAGAAAGGTTGAGTAGATTAGGATTGTTTTCGTTGGAAAGACGGAGGTTAAGGGGGGACCTGATTGAGGTCTACAAAATTATGAGAGGCAGGGACAGGGTGGATAGCAACAAGCTTTTTCCAAGATTGGGGGAGTCAATTACAAGGGGTCACGATTCCAAGGCGAGAGGGGGAAAGTTTAAGGGAGATGTGCGTGGAAAGTTTTTTTACGCAGAGGGTGGTGGATGCCTGGAACGCTTTGCCAGCGGAGGTGGTAGAGGCGGGCACGATAGCATCATTTAAGATGCATTTAGACAGATATATGAATGGGCGGGGAACAGAGGGAAGTAGATCCTAGGAAAATAGGCAACAGGTTTAGATAAAGGATCTGGATCGGCGCAGGCTGGGAGGGCGGTAGGGCCTGTTCCTGTGCTGTAATTTTCTTTGTTCTTAAGGTAAAGAAATCTGGCCTAGTCTGGCCTACAGGTGATTCCAGACCCACAGTAATGTGGTTGACTCTTAAAAATGCCCTTTGAAGGGCAGCACGGTGGCCTAGTGGTTAGCACAACCGCCTCACGGCACTGAGGTCCCAGGTTCGATCCCGGCTCTGGGTCACTGTCCGTGTGGAGTTTGCACATTCTCCCCGTGTCTGCGTGGGTTTCGCCCCCACAACCCAAAAATGTGCAGAGAAGGTGGATTGGCCACGCTAAATTGCCCCTTAATTGGAAAAAATAATTAGGTACTCTAAATTTTTTTTTTTTTTTTAAATGCCCTTTGAAATGGTTAGGAACCCCACTCAGTTCTAGGGCAATTAGGGATGGGCAATAAATGCTGACCCACCCAGTGGCGCCCTCATCCTATAAATGAATGGAGACAGGGAAAAAAAATTGAACCAACTTCCTTCAAAACCGGTTCCTAACATTCACTCGGCGCTGACAAGTCTGGTTTTTCCTCTCCAAAATAAAATATCTCAGAACACATTGCCCTGGCAAGCACTCTCTTTCTTTTTTTAAAAATTGAGTACCCAATTATTTTTTCCAATTAAGGGGCAATTTAGCATGGCCAATCCACCTACCCTGCATATCTGTTTGAGTTGTGGGGGTGAGACCCACGCAGACACGGGGAGAATGTGCAAACTCCACACGGACAGTGACCCAGGGTTGGGGTCGAACCCGGGTCCTCGGTGTTTGAGGCAGCAATGCTAACCACTGTGCCACCCTTAGCATTCTTCTGCTTAAAAGGTACATTCTGATTATGGGTCCATGGACTAAATAATAAAATAAAAGAACTATGCTTCACCCAATGTCTATGTCTTTAGATTATGTATTTATTGTATGTCCGATATTTTTCATGAACGGAACGATCTGCCTGGACTGGACCACTTTTCACTGTACCTCAGTACACATGACAATAAATCTAAATCTAATCTAACAAACAAAGTAAACAGGAAGGACTCTTACAACATGTATTCGGATCTTGGCAGATATGGAGAAGTTCTCCCAATGTCCAAGTTAAGTAATACCATTAATTAATAAACAGATTCACTGGGGCAGCACGGTGGCACATTGGTTAGCACAGCTGCCACATGGCGCTGAGGTCCCAGGTTGGATCCTGGCCCCGGGTCACTGTCTGTGTGGCGTTTGCACATTCAGCCAGTGTCTGCGTGGGTTTCGTCCCCACATCCCAAAGATGTGCAGGTTAGGTGGATTGGCCACACTAAAATGTCCCTTAATTGGAAAAAATGAATTGGGTACTCTAAATTTATTTTTTAAAATAACAGATTAACTGGTCATCATCTCTTGCTTGTTTGTGGGATTTCACTATGTTAAAAAAAAGGTTGCTGCATTGCAGTCATTTAAACAGTGAAGCACATCGGGAAACACAGTAAGATCCTATTTTCTTTAAAATATATTCTTTCATGGGATTTGGACATCAGTGGTGAGATTAGCATTTATTGACCATTCATAATTGCCCAAGAGAAGGTGATGAGCCACTTTCTTGAACCACTGCTTACAAACTTACAAACTTTTACAGATGCACCATAGAAAGCATCCTATCGGGCTGTATCACAGTATGGCAACTGCTCGGCCCAGGACCGCAAGAAACTTCAGAGAGTCATGAATACCGCCCAGTCCATCACACGAACCTGCCTCCCATCCATTGACTCCATCTACACCTCCCGCTGCCTGGGGAAAGCGAGCAGCATAATCAAAGATCCTTCCCACCTGGCTTACTCACTCTTCCAACTTCTTCCATCGGGCAGGAGATACAGAAGTCTGAGAACACGCACGAACAGACTCAAAAGCAGCTTCTTCTCCACTGTCACCAGACTCCTAAATAACCCCGCTTATGGACTGACCTCATTAACACTACACCCTGTATGCTTCATCCGATGACAGTGTATATGTAGTTACATTGTTTATCTTGTGTTGCCCTATTATGTATTTTCTTTTATTCCCTTTTCTTCCCATGTACTTAATGATCTGTTGAGTTGCTCGCAGAAAAATACTTTTCACTGTACCTCGGTACACATGACAATAAACAAATCCAATTCAATCCAATCCAGATGGGCATATTTTGATGAGTCTAGAGGCAAGTTACTGCAACATTCCCAGTCTCTTACTTACTCTTGTAGCCATAGCATTTATATGGCCGGTCCAGTTCAGTTTCTGGTCAAAGGTGGCCCCCCATGATATTGTTAGTGGGGAATTCAGTGATGGTAATGACAATGACTGTCAAAGGGAGATGGTTAGATTGTCTCTTGTTGAGATGGTCATTGCCTGGCACATATGTGGAGCAAATGCTAATACACAAATATATGCAAGTCTCCTTACAATTTATTGGAAGTGCAATTTATTAAATGTAAACTGTAAATTTCTGTTTTTCTTTTGTCTGTTGCCCTGACAGTGCAATCTTCTATCAATAGCAGGACTGTGAAACACAAATTAATACAGAAGAACTGAGCAACAACCACGGACTTAGAAATTCTGAAACAATTTGAGTCAATGGCATGAAGCAAAACAAAAACACTAAACATGCAATTATCTTGCAACAGCTTGGCACCTATTACATAATGCTCATGAATGCTTGAGCATAGCAGAATATTTAGCTCAATCGTGTAGTCCAACTGTATTACTGTGCCACAGTACAATCAAAAACTTAAATGCCAGCTCTTCAACAAGTGGAAAGCTGGAAGAAGCTGTTCCAAAGCTTCACAATACAGCAAACCCTTTGCAAAATGATCCGAATCAGAACCCATGTTAAGCAGGCTGTACTATAAATAGGCAACTTTCATTTCTATTAATAAACACGGAGTATGACCTCGGGGTCCAGACGCACATATAAA
Organism: Scyliorhinus canicula; assembly: GCF_902713615.1. Lineage (NCBI taxonomy): Eukaryota > Metazoa > Chordata > Chondrichthyes > Carcharhiniformes > Scyliorhinidae > Scyliorhinus > Scyliorhinus canicula. Next base: position 229,273,605 of record NC_052149.1, on the reverse strand, counting down.
GCACAAAAACAACTTTCCAACCCCTCAATCATACAACTTTAATGTAGTAAAAGATCCCAAGGCTGAGTACTTGGCATCTGTGTTTACCAGATCATGGTGAAAGAAGAGGTGCTGAAGACATCAGATGGAATTAATGTTGATGATGATGAGGAGGTGGTATTGGATAGGCTGGCTATAACCGAGAATCAATAGGGCACTAGGATCAAGTGAGATGGATCTAAAGGTACTTAGGAAAGTAAAGAGGGAAATTGTGGAGTTACTGACCACAATGTTCCAATCCTCCTTAGATGTAGGAGTGGTGCCAGAGGACTGTAGAATTGCAAATGCAACACCCTTGTTCCAAATAGGCTGCATGGATAAATCCAGCAACTGCAGACAGACCAGTCAGTTTAACCTCAGTGGTGGGAAAGCTTTTAGTAATAGTAATTTGGGTTGATGTTAGGACCCCCATATGTATTAATGACCTAGACTTTGGCCCAAAGGGCACAGTTCCAAAATTTGAAAATATTGTGAGCTGTGAGGGATAATGTTTAACTTCAAAAGGACACTGTCGCAGGAAGAGGAAATCTAAAAAGGTACAAATTATTCTAACGGGGATGGAGGAGGACACGAGGTTATAAGTGCAGGAATCAGTGAAGGTGGCAGGGTGGTTTGAGAGAACAGTTAATAAAGCATACAAGATCCTGGGATTTATAAATAGGGGCACAGAGTACAAAATCAAAGAAGTTATTCTAAACCCCGAACAAAACATTAGTTCAGCCTGAAGATCCAGGCGGTAAGTGCCGTGCAAACCAAGTTTCAAAGAGAAACTTGGCACGCTCATCAATCTTGACCACAAGAAGATATGGTAACTGAAGTCGGAAGCCACAAATTCCAGTAGCACTTTGGGGGATTTTAAATATTAAATTAAAACATTTCTTAAAAGAAAACTTAAAACAGGATTATATTTACACAGTTAAAACTAGTCTTACAGAACATTTCCCCATTTCGTACTTGGTTAAACTGACAAATAAACACCCCTTTAGACAACAATCTGTTATGGATATTTAATGTACAAGAATTCCAGTATTACAACAAAGCAACCCACTATTCCTGTAGGAACGGTATGTCACAAGGCTTCTCTCTCTCTCCCACTCTGCTATGAAAATTTAAGAAACTTTAAAACAAAAACTGGCTTTCTGAAAAAAAGATATTTTCTGGTTGGTTGAAAGCTGCTTCACAGTCTCTTCCCAGCACAGAGCAATTCTCCACACGTTTTATATGGCCAGCACTCTCATCCCTTCATATGTAGTTCTTTTTCTCCCTTTCACCTTTATTCCCTTATCCTTATCTTTCTTTGAAACTTGCCTTTCGCAAATATAAAAATATTTATATTCTCCCTACTACACTCACTTTTGGGTAAAATAAAATTCAATAACCTTGCCTTATTTATGACCTTTTCCAAGTTGTGCTCATTTTTAGTTCTCTTTGAAATTTAACTCAATACAACAAACTTTCTCCCAATGTAAATTTCTACCCATGGCTTATTTATTTAACCTGGCTATATTTACGTCAAGTGCAGGCCTTTCACACCTGGACACCTTTGATGTCCTCAACTTTGTAGACACCCAGTAATTAAATCAGTCACACACACACACACACACACACACACATACACAAACAAGCCTGCTTCACAGAATAACACAATAAACCTGGCCATGCTAAATTGCCACTTAATGGAAAAAATAAGAATTGGGTACTCTAAATTTTAAAAAGATGGTTTGAAGGAGTCACTGATGCAAAGCCCCTCACCACTCCGGCCCAGGGGTGATTAAATCGCACTCGGTCTTTTTTTCAATCGTCCAACATTGTGATGAATGGGGGATTTTAGGAAAAATTGGTTTATGAATGAATTGGGCAATTTAAGGGTTAAAACCCTGGATTTACGGGTGGCATGGTGGCGCAGTGGTTAGCACTGCAGCCTACAGCACTGAGGACCCGGGTTCGAATCCCGGCCCTGGGTCACTGTCTTGCGAAGTTTGCACATTCTCCCCGTGACTGCGTGGGTTTCACTCCCACAACCCAAAGATGTGCAGGTTAGGTGGATTGGACACTATAAATTGTTCCTTAATTGGAAAAGAAAAAAAATAATTGGGCACTCTAAATTTTAAAAAAAGCCTGGAGTTAGAGCGTGATTGAATGCAGTGGTCCTGTTTTGACAAAAAGCATTCTGTTTTCAGGTCCTGGTAGCTTTGAGCAGCCAGAAGGTGAAATGGACAGAGATGAGTTTTCAGTCTGGGCTAATGCAGGGTGGTTTGACTGGGGACAGTACCTGGGGCATTAATACGCTTTCAGACCCTGAAAAGTTAAATTTGTTTTTCAGCTCGAGGAGAGGATGTCGTTTCTAAGTAATGTATTTCACCCATAACGTACAACATTACTATGTTGTTATTATCATAGAATTTACAGTACAGAAGGAGGCCATTCGGCCCATCGAGTCTGTACCGGCTCTTGGAAAGAGCACCCTACCCAAGCCCATATCTCCACCCTATCCCCATAACCCAGTAACCCCAGCTAACACTAAGGGCAATTTGGACCCTAAGGTAATTTAGCATGGCCAATCCACCTGCACATCTTTGGACCCGGAGCACCCGGAGGAAACCCACGCACACACGGGGAGAACGTGCAGACTCCACACAGACAGTGACCCAAGCCGGGAATCGAACCTGGGACCCTGGAGCTGTGAAGCATTTGTGCTAACCACTATGCTACCGTGAGGGATTTTTTGAGAAAGCTTTTGAGGAGATCTGATCTGGCTACCACAGAGTCCACAAGTAAAGGCAGTTTTCTTTCCCAGTTGGATTGCTGTTTAAAAAAAAGAGTAATAACATTTTAAAGCAGAGCAGTCTCCAAGAGGCTGAAAGAATCCAGCTGAAGTAGCTGTTTGAAGACATTCAGCCAGAATTTGCAGGGGTTCTAACCGGGACACACAACTGTTCTGCAAAGTAAGTATTACTCTATGCCCTGCTGATTTTTAATCTCAATTCAGAGCAGTGTGTTTAATGGAGAATTGAGCAGTAGCGTTAAGAAGCGCTACAATGACCCCTTTTCAGGAGTGAAGTTAAAGAGTCGAATATTGTATTCATAATAAAGTGGTGTTTTAAAATACTAACGCCCTATTTTTTTCAAGCAATCACTCCGGGCCTGGAATCATTCTTATGCGGACAGACTTACAAAATAAACTAAAATCTTGATATTTCGGTCCAGTATCCTAGCCACTGTTGGGGTCTGGTCTGGAATCATAAATTAATATTTAATCTGATGTACATTCAACTTTTGAGAGAAATATCATACCAGCTTTTCAATCCTTAGAACATCTTTCTGTAATAACACAGGACCAACACCCCATCACTGGTGTCAATGGCCAACTGGAGCTGCTTTGTATAATTAAGTGCTGCTAAAACAGGTGCAGTAGTTAGTACAACTTTCAAGCCGTTGAATACATTCTGAAATTCCGTTGGAATTTTCAAAAAAATAATTCAGTCAATGGAGATACCACGCTGCTAAAATTTGGCACAGCCTTCTGATAAAATATACTCATGCTTAGAAATCTCAAAGTGTTGCTTTGCTGTAGGCTCTGGGAATTCTACAATGCCTTTTATTTTTGAAAATCATGGAGCCACTTAACCATGTCCAAAAGTGTGGCCTATATGTAACTTACACTTTTGCAAATTCACTTTAAGCCAACTTTACAACCAAATTGGTTTCTTGCAGTCGATCAAGCAGTTTTTTCAAATATTCCAAATGCTCTTCCCACTTTTGACTGAATACTACTAAGTTATCAAAATAAACAGCACAATTACTCAGCCCTTGAATTATTCTGCTCGTTAAGTCTTTGAAATGTCATTGGCGCATTCATCATACCAAATGGCATGACTTTAAAATGATATAGACCATCTGGCATCACAAACACTGATATTTCTTTCACTCTTTTCAATATCCTCACAACAAATCAATTTTTTGTGATACACGCTGACCGTCCCACATTCTCAATACAATCCCCCTAACCATGGAACAGGATATAAACCCACTTTTGTTCACTTTGCGGTAATCAGTCTTTGCGCAAGAGTCCTCCCTGTTTGGGCAGCACGGTGGCACAGTGGTTAACACTGCTGTCTCACGCCGCCACGGTCCCAGTTTCTATCCTGGCTCTGGGTCACTGTTCATGTGGAGTTTGCACATTCTCCCCATGTTTCCGGCCCCCACAACCCAAAGATGTGTAGGCTAGGTGGATTGGCCACGCTAAAGTTCTTCCTGTTTATTTCCTATGCTCCCATTTTCTTTTCTTTTATTATTTTTGGGCCATCGACTCATGTTTGGAATGTGCCTTTAATCACAGGACTCGAGATCGGAGTATTTTAGGCTTTATCGTGGGACCAGGCAGGGGTGCCCCCTGTCCCCCCTGCTCTTTGCACTGGCGATTGAACCGCTGGCCATGGCGTTGAGGGAGTCAGGGAAGTGGAGGGGTCTGGTGCGGGGTGGGGAGGAGCACCGGGCATCGCTGTATGCGGACGACCTGCTGTTATATGTGGCGGACCCAGAGGGGGGAATGCCGGGGGTGATGGAGCTGTTAGCGGAATTTGGGGGCTTCTCGGGCTATAAGCTGAACTTAGCAAAGAGCGAGGTATTTGTAGTGCACCCGGGAGATCAGGAGGAGGAAATTGGGAGGCTCCCCTTCAGGAGGGCAGTGAAGAGTTTCAGGTACCTGGGGGTGCAGGTGGCCAAGAGTTGGGGGGCTCTTCATAAGCTTAACTTCACCAGACTAGTGGAACAAATGGAGGAGGAATTTAAAAGGTGGGACATGGTGCCGCTATCGCTGGCAGGCAGAGTGCAATCCGTCAAAATGACGGTTCTCCCGAGGTTCTTGTTCCTCTTCCAGTGCTTGCCCATCTTTATCCCTAGGGCCTTTTTTTAAAAAGGGTGACCAGCAGCATCATGGGATTTGTTTGGGCACATGGCACCCCGAGGGTGAACAGGGTCTTCGTGGAGCGGAGTAGAGATGGGAGGGGGCTGGCGTTGCCCAACCTCTCGGGGTACTACTGGGCGGCCAACGTGTCGATGGTGCGTAAGTGGGTGATGGAGGGGCAGGGGGCAGCATGGAAACGGATGGAGAGAGCGTCCTGTGGGGATACAAGCCTGGGGGCCCTGGTAACGGTGCCGTGGCCACTCCCTCCCACGAGGTATACGAGTCCGGTGGTGGCGGCTACCCTCAAGATTTGGGGGCAGTGGAGGCGACATAGGGGAGAAGTGGGGGGCTCGATGGAGGCTCCGTTAGGGGGGAACCATAGGTTTGTCCCGGGGAACATGGATGGGGGATTTCGGGGATGGTATAGAGCGGGCATTAGACAGCTGAGGGACCTGTTTATCGACGGAAGGTTTGCGAGCCTGGGGGAGTTGGAGGAGAAATTTGGGCTCCCGCCGGGAAACATGTTTAGTAAAGGCATTTGCTAGACGGCAGGTGGAGGGATTCCCTGCGCTCCCCGCGAGGGGGGTGAGTGACAGGGTGCTCTCGGGGGTCTGGGTCGGGGAGGGGAAGCTATCCGATATCTACAAGCTTATGCAGGGGGTGGAAGAGGCGTCAGTAGAGGAGCTGAAAACGAAGTGGGAGGGGGAACTGGGGGAACAGATCGAAGACGGGACATGGGCTGATGCCCTGGAGGGGGTAAATTCTTCCTCCTCGTGTGCGCGGCTTAGCCTCATCCAATTCAAGGTGCTGCATAGGGCCCACATGACTGGGACGAGGATGAGTAGGTTCTTTGGGGGTGAAGATAGGTGTGTCAGGTGCTCGGGGAGTCCAGCGAACCATGCCCATATGTTCTGGGCATGCCCGGCATTGGAGGAGTTCTGGAAGGGGGTGGCGAGGACGGTGTCAAGGGTGGTGGGATCCAGGGTCAAGCCAGGATGGGGACTCGCGATCTTTGGGGTTGGGGTAGAGCCGGGAGTTCAGGAGGCGAAAGAGGCCGGTGTGCTGGCCTTTGCGTCCCTAGTAGCCCGGCGAAGGATTTTGCTACAGTGGAAGGACGCGAGGCCCCCAAGCGTGGAGACCTGGATCAATGACATGGTGGGCTTCATTAAGCTTGAGAAGGTTAAATTCGCCCTGAGAGGATCGGTGCAAGGGTTCTTTAAACGGTGGCAACCTTTCCTCGACTTTCTGGCTCAACGATAGGGTACTGGGACAGTAGCAGCAGCAACCGGGGGGGGGGGGGGGGGGGGGGGGGGGGCGTTGATTATGTTTGCTTATTTTATTTAAATTTGATTTATTTAATTTTAATTTATGGTTAAGTTCTCTTGTTGGGGGGGGTGGGGGGAGTGTGATACATGTGATGTTACGATATGGGGGGAATTGTGGGTGTTATGGGGCTGTTAGTTGCATATTACTGCTTGTTGCTATACTTGTTGTTATATTTTTATATTTTCTGTAAAAAATTCCAATAAAAATTATTAAAAAAAAAAAAATCAGAGGACTCGAGCTGAAACAGCCTGCCTATCAGGACATTGTGTTCCTAGGTTTTGTATTTTGGAGAGGAGAAACAGACTTGTCAGCATCAAATTAATCTTAAGGAAGAGCTTTGGAGGAGGTTGATTCGATTGGTTGACTGGCAATCTGTGGGTTGGCCAGGGACAGTGTTCTATGTGACAATAATCAGTGATTAATTCTTGTGTGATGCTTTTGGAGAAGCCTGGTCAGAAGTATTTACATCTTGGAAGAAAAAGGAACAGTCTCTCTCTCTCATTGGCAAATTAAATAACTGTTCTGTTGTTCTAAAACCACTGATTGCCTGACACATTTTAGCTGTAAACATGATCCTACAGAAAAAGTAGATATCCTTGCCAGAAGCTTCTAGACCCTCCAAGGACAGGGAGCTATGTTTTTCTCTCTCTCCCTTCTGTCAGCTGCCTGCCTTTGAATGGTACAAGCTGAAGAAAAATAAAGTGCCTGACTGAATGCCTAACCTTCAGAAAGACATTAACTAGAAGCCATCCTGGTACATCAAGGATCCTTTATTGTTTTACTTTTATCAATATTTTCTTTACCTCTCAGGGGCAGCACGGTGGCACAGTGGTTAGCACTGCTGTCTCATGCCACTGAGGACCCAGGTTCGATCCCAGTCCACTGTCCATATGGAGTTTGCACATTCTCCCCATGTCTGCATTGGTCTCACCCACACAACTCAAATATATGCAGGTAGGTGGACTGGCCATGCTAAACTGCCCCTTAATTGGAAAAAAAAATTGGGTATTCTAAATGTATATTAAAAATATATATTTTCTTCGTCTCTCAACCACCCTTTCCCCCCTTTCTGTGTTGTTTGTGTGTAGATGGAGAGTGGGGGTAGGAAGGGATAATAGATAGTTGGTTGTATTTTAGTCCCTACTTGTGTTAGAGTTACAAACCTGGTGAGTGCAGTTTATCGGGCTCAGCCAATGTCCTCAGGTATTTTAAAATAACATCTAATTTCACTTGTGTTGCAACTCCGGATCGGGTGGGCTAGAATTGACCGTGTGCTAGCCCAGGGTGCAACAACGTTTTGTGATTTATCTGGTTTGAGCACCATCATAGAACATACAGTGCAGAAGGAGGCCATTTGGCCCATCGAGTCTGCACTGACCCACTTAAGCCCTCACTTCCCCCCTATTCCTGTAACCCAATAACCCCTCCTAACCTTTTTGAACACTAAGGGCAATTTAGCATGGCCAATCCACCTAATCTGCACGTCTTTGGACTGTGGGAGGAAACCGGAGCACCCGGAGGAAACCCACGCAGACACGGGGAGAACGTGCAGACTCTGCACAGACAGTGACCCAGTGGGGAATCGAAACTGGGACCCTGGCGTTGTGAAGCCACAGTGCTATTCACTTGTACTATCGTTCATCATAATGGATGAACTCCACTTGCTACAGCTTTGCTCTATGATCTCATTCTGAAGCTAATGTAGATCAGCAAGCACAGGGTTTGATGGGTGAATGGGACATGGTGAAAGTTAGGAAAAAGGCACCAGAATGGATGAGTTTAAAAAAAAAAAATTTTATTACTTTTTCTGAGTTACAAAGCTTGGGCTCAGAGTGTTGTCGGGGGCGAATCCTTAATCCAGCTCCTTGCCTGCTCCAAAAAACAATTCAAATTCAAATTGAATCCAATTCATGGTCCTCACAAGAGAAACATACCAGATCTGAGCCAAAAGGCAGAGCAGATACTACACTTGATCTTAGCCAAAAGGCCGAGAAGCAATCCAGAATGGATGAGTTGAAGTGTATGATGGATTGAAGGTAGGAGGCTAGCCCAGGAAGCACTGGAATAGTGTAGCTTGTCAGTAACATGGGGTTTTCATCAACACATGAACTTCCGTGCTGTAGATAATCATACAGCTTTGGTGGTGATCATTAACCCATTGTGTCTGTGCCAGCTCTTTGAAATAAGATTACAGCTTCATAAAGTATTAGAAAGATGTTCAGTTATTCTCAATGGCCAAGAGAAGCTGCAAATTATAGCCCTCAGGTTTACAGATATTTTGCACCATTATTTCAATGTTTTTTTTTCATACATTATGCTTGCATTTCAGTATACAACTCCATATTTTTGGTGCAGTATACAACTCAGCTGACATACATCATGCCAAATGAATAAAGTGGATAACAAATTAAAATTAAAAATTAAGAGCCATATTTATGACTACTAGGAACAGTGCATGTTTTTGAGTGCTACAAATGGAGTTCAAGAGTCAGTTGGATCAGCGGGTAAGCTCTCTTATGTCACAGGCATTAGGATTTCATGATATATTCCAGGCTGGTACAGTGTAGTATTGAGGTAGTCCTGCATGTGCAAAGGTTCGGTAATTTTGACAAGGTATTAAACAGAGGACCAATCTGGCCACTCAGATAGATATAAATGAATGATCCTGTAAGAATGTCCTGGCTAGCAACCAACACCAACAAAAAATAGATTAACTCGGGCAGCACGGTGGCACAGAGGGTTAGCACTGCTGCCTCATCGCGCCACGGTCCCAGGTTCAATCTTGGCCCCGGGTCACTGTCCGTGCGGATTTGCACATTCTCCCTGTGCTTGCATGGGTTTCACCCCCACAACCCAAAGATGTGTAGGGTAGGTGGATTGGCCACGCTAAATTGCCACTTAATTGGAAAAAATGAATTGAACACTCTAAAATAGATTAAATGCCCATTCAGCACACTGTTGTTTGAGGCAGCAAAATTTAGCTGCAGCACTAGCCAACAGAATAAAAGTAATTATTGACCCAAGTGCTTCGGAATAACGGTTTATGACCTCCACTGGTGACCAAGGACCTAATAGGACAAAATGTACTGAATGAAGAAACCAAATCACAAGATTTTACTTTTTATAGCTTTTTCTTTAAAAACCAAACCAAAATCAAGGCAGATTAACAGAAATGAGAAACTACACTTTAAATAGCCAATATGAAGCTAGATCACACACATTTACTGCTCTTGACACATTTGGCAGCAACAAGTTTACAACTTTGTTGTCCTTGGGTAGAGTTCAACTCCTTTTCTTCATGCAAGATTTAGTTGTCAAATTGCCTGATTATGTTCTTTTATTGCCTCTGAGTTCCACAAATATGGTCATCACCATAGCAGCACATTTCTGCAAAACCTTCAGTTCACAAGTCTTCAGGTACCAGTCTTTTCAGCTGTCTCACACATCCCTTCTCCTCCGCTTGCCTGCTTTGACATCCTAATGAAATCTGAGCTCAGAGCTTTGTGCAATTGCCCCAATCAGCTTCTGTTTCCTTACCAATCTGAGGTGGTCTAATTTCCCAGAAATCTGATGTCACAGCCAGTAACCTCCATACGGACAGTGACCTGGTGTCGGGATCAAACCTGGGTCCTCGGCTCCATGAGGTAGCAGTGCTAGCCTCCGTGCCGCCTCCATGAAGAGCAAATTTTATTACATGGTACAGATGCAAGTTATTTTTTATATTAGAGTTATCACAACATTAACGTTCCTCAAGATCTCAGTGAGTTAATTATGACTTTAGTTCTTAGGTTTGGATTTAGCATGAGCAGCACGGTAGCGCAGTGGTTAGCACTGCAGCTTCACGGCACCAAGGTCTGTAGAGCCTGCTTATGGGCACCCCACTTGGTCCGAGAACGAAGACGATGCGATAATGTGATCCTTCACGCTTCACGTGGAGGATCATAAGGAGGGAGTGTAGCCATCTGAGATGGCCACGTCCCGATTACAAAATGGACACTTTGCAAAGAATGCAGGGAAAATGGACAATACTGAGAAAGCAAGCAGGTGCAAGGTTTGTCTGTTGATTGGAGCTGTAGCTCCCAGACAAGACCGATACAGCAAAGCCATTAGCATACTAATGAGCCATCTCCGGGGACAAAAAGGGTAACATTTAAGTAAACAATACCAAGGTAGACACTCCGGCACCAGAGGAGACTAGAACAAAGCAGGCCAACGGCCACCTAGGACACGCCCAGCAATCAGGGCACCCACCCCTTTGTGGAGGAAATTGATAGGAACGATCGAGAAATGGCCCAATTAATTGGGGCCAAGTTTAAGCCCCGCCCAAAAGCCCGCGAAGCCCCCTTTGGGTATAAGAAGAAGCCCCCAAGAGAGAATCACTCTCTTAGCCTTGGCTCTCAGCGAGGAGAGACCTGCCTAGCAGCTGCACCAGAACAAGCAAGTCCAAAGTCAACGCACGCTACAAGACAGACGCTCTTAGCTGCTATTCCGTACCAGCTCAACCCCAGCAGCCTCAGAACCGGACAACGGCCATTGTTCCTCTGACTGAGTGGGTGCCCGAAGTTAAGTATAGGCTTTAGTAGTAGTGATAGTTTAGTTGGTGGAGTTTTGTGCATGAGTATATTTGACTGTGTGTGTAAATAAATGAGCATTGATTTTGAACTTACTAACTGGTGTATCGAGTCTTTGATCAGTATTTGGTTTTGAACCTTGTGGCGGTATCGAAAGATACCTGGCGATTCTTGAGCAAACGTAATTAGAATTAAGGAAGGTGACCATATTAACCGCCATAAACAGAGCCAATTAAAGTGAGAACACAATTAGCAACAGGTCCCAGGTTCGATCCCGGCTCTGGGTCACTGTCCGTGTGGAGTTTGCATGTTCTCCCCGAGTCTGCATGGGTTTCACCCCCACAACCCAAAGATGTGCAGGCTAGGTGGATTGGCCACGCTAAATTTCCCCTTAATGGGAAGTCTATGGGCCAAGTCTGGCAAATGGGATTAGGTAGATAGGTCAGGTGTTTTTCATGTGTTGGTGCAGACTCGATGGGCCGAATGGTCTCTTCTCCACCACATTTTTCTGTGATTCTCTGGTAGAGGTGAAAACTTGCTTGATGTATTTTTCAAAAATGTCCAATCTACAGCACAATATCATTATATATTACAATAACCATGGGCAGCATGGTGGCGCAGTGGTTAGACTGCTGCTACGGCGCTGAGGACCAGGGTTCGATCCTGGTCCCAGGTCACTGTCCATGTGGAGTTTGCACATTCTCCCCGTGTCTGCGTGGGTCTCACCCCCACATCCCAAAGGTTAGGTGGATTGGCCACACTAAATTTCCCCTTAATTGGAAAAAAATAATTGGGTACTCTACAAATAAAAAAAATATATACATTATAATAGGTGAAATGGATGGCAGACTCATTTCATGATTTAACAGAATGTCTTTTTCAGTTTGACTATCGCTATTTGTCTAACTTTGGCCCACAGACAAGAACTGCCTCTTCCCTCAAGTCTTAAAACTATGCTGTAGCACAGTACCCAATTAAAAGTGTAATCAGAACAAGTGAAGATATTATCTCTCTCAACTGCAGCCCAACTTACATTGGAGGTGAATTTCATCACATCAGCCTGGTTACTATTTTTACTTAGCAATTCGCCATCATTTACCCATAACAATTGTTCCATTTGAACAGGACTGCCCATCATTCTTTTCAATAATACATTGCTCACTCTGAACAGCTGTATATGCCAATTAGATGGTAGTAACAATCATATAGAATTAACTTCTGTCTTAACTGACAGCAAACATGTAAATCAGTTGTATAAAAATGCATTCTCAGTATGTGGGTGTCATTGGCAAGGCTGTATTTTTACCCATCTCTAGAGAATGTGGTGTTGGGCCTTCTTTTTTTCAACTGTTGCTACAGTTTCTGATAAAATGGAGGGACTGGCTAGTCCAGGGGTGGGCAAACTTAAAAAAAATTTTTTTTTAATAAGGTTAATGTGGGGGGCTGTTGGGTTACTGGTATAGGGTGGATACGTTGACTTGAGTAGGGTGATCATTGCTCGGCACAACATCGAGGGCCGAAGGGCCTGTTCTGTGCTGTACTGTTCTATGTCCTTTATGAGGCGCCCAGAATCATAACCGGGTGAAGCGTCATTTTTGAAAAGTAGAGATAAAGAGGGCTAAAGGCAGGATGCCGCCGGGGGAAGCGCTGAGGTATATGCCGCACGCTAATTGGTTACAACCGGGACTATTAATACTATGCGGCCCTTTAAAATTGTGAATTTCTGAATGTGGCCCTTGCACGGAAAAGTTTGCCCACCCCTGGGCTAGTCACTTCAGAAGAGTCAACCACAGGGGACTGGAGTCACAAATAGGCCCATAGCAGGAAGGCACTATAGGCTTCCTTTCCTAATTGAACCAACTGTTGTTTTATCTTTTCACAATCCGACAGTTCATGGTAACGTTCATTTTACTTCCAGATTGTTTTTCCGCGTGAACCCAAATTCACAAACAGTCCTGGTGATCACAATACTGCCGTTGCCTATATTTGGCAAATTAAAATAATTTATACATAAATATATGCAATGGAATAGGTTCAGGTGATAGTTGTTTTATACTTGGTGGCCATTACATGCTTAAATATTGAGAAAATATGTTTTAAAAGGCAGGTCAAGCTTTCAGGAGCAGTCAACAGGACCATTTATTTGCTTGTACCACCTATCAAATACAAGCTGATTTTATAATCATGAAATTGCAAGGAGAGTGCAGGGAAATCACACAAGCTGCTGAGAAGCATTGTGGAAAGGAATACACAATCTTGTTGTTCACTAAGCTCGTAATTGCCTTCCAGAGTAGTTTCAGTTAAAATGTCAATGCGTTCATCCACAATAAGAATGTGGATGGCAATATCTTTGCTGCTAGTGAACTGACATCCTGGAGGAAAATGCGGAAATGTGTGGTGATGGTAATTTGTACAAGGGGGCAATGGTAGGGGAGGTGAGCTGAAGGGGAAGGAGGTTGGTGAGATTACCTCCCCAGGAGAAGGATGCAGAGAGAGAATCACACACATTAGGTATAGACATAGAACATACAGTGCAGAAGGAAGCCATTCAGCCCATTGAGTCCACACCGACCCATGTAAGCCCTCACTTCCACCCTATCCCCGTAACCCAATAACCCCATCTAACCTTTTTGGTCACTAAGGGCAGTTTACCATGGCCAATCCACCTAACCTGCACGTCTTTGGACTGTGGGATGAAACGCACACAAACATGGGAAGAACATGCAGACTCCGCTCAGACAGTGACCCAGCGGGGAATTGAACCTGAGACCCTGGCACTGTGAAGCCACAGTGCTAGCCACTTGTACTACTGTGCTGCCCAGGTAGCTGTGGCCTTGAAGGACAGTAGAATAAGACCATAAGAAATAGGAACAGGAGTAGGCTGTTCGCCCACTTAAGCCAGCCCTGCTATTCAATAGGATCATGCCTGATCCAACATTCCTCACGTCGACTTACCTGCCCTTTCCCCGTAACCCTTGATTCCCTCACTGATCAAGAATCTACCTCGGGCTTAAATATACAGAAGGATTCTGCCCCCACAACTCTCTCTGGCAAAGAGTTCCAAAGATTCATAACCCTCTGAAGAAATTCCTCTTCATCTCAGTCTTAAATTGGTACCCCTTTATTCTGAGACTCTGCCCTCTGGTCCTAGACTCTCCCATGAGGGAAACATCCTCTCAGCATTTACCCAGTCAAGCCCCTTAAGAATCCAATAGGTTTTGGGCAGCACGGTGGCGCAGTGGGTTAGCCCTGCTGCCTCATGGCACCGAGGTCCCAGGTTCGAACCTGGCTCTGGGTCACTGTCCGTGTGGAGTTTGCACATTCTCCCCATGTTTATGTGGGTTTCGCCCACACAACCCAAAGATGTGCAGCATAGGTGGATTGGCCACACTAAATTGCCCCTTAAGTGGAAAAAATGGAATTGGGTACACTAAATTTATAATAAAAAAGAATCCAATAGGTTTCAATCAGATCACCTCTCATTTTCCTAAATTCCAATAACCTTTGCTCACAAGATATTCCCTCCATATCAGGGATTATCCTGGTGAATCTTCTCTGAACCGTCTCCAATGAAATAATGTCTTCCCTTAAATAAAAGGACCAAAACTGCTCACAGTACTCCAGATGAGATCTCACCAGTACCTTGTGCAGGTGCAATTAGATTCCCTATCCTTATACTCCAACTCTCTTGAAATAAGGGCCAACATTCCATTAACCTTCCTGATTAGCTGCTGCACCCATTTGCTAGATTTCTGTGTTTCTTACACAAGCACCACCAAGTCCCTTTGTGTTGCACTTTCTGCAGGTTTTCTCCATTTAAATAATGCTGTTCCTTTGTTCTCCCTTCCAAAATGAACAACTTCACATTTTAACATAGAACATTACAGCGCAGTACAGGCCCTTCGGCCCTCGATTTTGCGCCAACCTGTGAAACCACTCTAAAGCCCATCTACACTATTCCCTTATCATCTATATGTTTATCCAATGACCATTTAAATGTCTATACTCCATTCCAAGTCACTCACCAAGTGACTTGAAAAGATATCACCGTTCCTTCACTGTCGCTGGGGCAACATCCTGGAACCCCCTCCCTAACAGCACAGTGGGTGTACCGACAGCTCAAGTACTGCAGCGGTTCAAGAAGGCAACTCACCACCACCTTCTGAAGTCAACTAAGGATGGGAATGTTGGCCTAACCAGCAATGTCCACGTTCCGTAAATGATTTTTTAAAAACAAAATTGCCAACTTACTTACTTAACCTATCAATACACTTTGCAAACTGTTTGTATCCCTCTCGCAACACCTATGTTTGTGTGGCCTTTAATAGGAATGGGATGTGCTAAGTATCTTCCACTGGAAAGCATGATGCAAAAATGTCCGTTTAACTCCCCTGACATTTCCTTGTTCCCAATAGGACATAAGAACTCGGAGCAGGATTAGGCAGTTCAGCCCCTCAAGCCCACTCCACCATTCAACATGGGCTGATCGCTCAGCCTCAACTCCACTTTCCGCCAGTTCTCCATTACACTTCAACACATTTCTAATTAAGTCTGCTTCATCTCCTCAAAGTTAATCAATGTCCCAGCACCCACCATAGTCTGGCAGTGAATTCCACAGATAACTATCTCCCCAGATTAATTTTCTATGGGGCCTATGTTCACTTTGACCTTGCTCTTTCCTTTTATATATTTAAAGAAACTCTCATGGTCAGTTTTTATATTCCTTGCTAGTTTTGCCTCAGTTTAATTTCTCTCTATCATCTTTTCAGTCCTCCTTTGCTGGATTCTGAACTAATCCCAGCCTTTGGGGTTATCACTGATTTACGCCTCCTTCAATTTAATAATCTTAAATTTCTTGGTTAGCCATGATTGGTTTGGCCCCCTCTCAGAATCTTTCCTCCTTACTGGGGGCATATTTTTGCTAAGAGTCATGAATTACCACCTTTAATGTCTGCCACTGCTTGTTTACTATCTTTCCTGCTAATCTATCCACCCAGTCCACTTTAGCTAATTCATTTCATTGCAGTTTCCTTTATTTAATTTAAACACAGTTGTTTCTGATCCAAGTTTCTTATTCTCAACTGAATGTTAAATTCTATCATGATATGATCACTACTTCCAAGGGGATATTTTACTCGGAGGTCATTTATTAAACCTGCCTCATTAAATGAAATGAAATGAAAATCACTTATTATCACAAGTAGGCTTCACTCGCCACATTCCGGCACCTGTTCGGAGGCTGGAATGGGAATTGAACCGTGCTGCTGGCCTGCCTTGGTCTGCTTTCAAAGCCCTGTGCTAAACCAGCCCCTGGTTTACCAGATTCCAAGATAGCCTGTTCCCTAGTTGGCACCATGACATATTGCTCGAGGAAACTATCCCTAATGCACTCTCTGAATATGCTGTTGTAACTACCTTTTCCAACTTGATTAACCCAATCAACATGAAGATTAAAGTTACCCATAATTATTGCTCCATTCTTTTTACATGCTCCTATTATTTGTTGATTTATACCTCTTCCTTTTTAAAAAAAATAAATTTAGAGCACCCAATTATTTTTTTTCCAATTAAGGGGCAATTTAGTGTGGCCATACCCAACCTGCACATCTTTTGGGTTGTGGAGGTAAAACACATGCAGACACGGCGAGAATATGTAAACTCCACACAAACAGTGACCCAGGGCCAGGATTCGAACCCGGGTCCTCAGCGCTGTAGTCCCAGTGCTAACCACTGTGTGATGTATACCTTTTTCTACCTGTGGCTGTTGTTTGTGAGTCTATGGATACTCTTACCAAAGTCTTCTTTCCCTTGCTGTATTTTTCAACTCTACCCTAGGGGCTGGTTTAGCATACTGGGCAAAATCGCTGGCTTTTAAAGCAGACCAAGGCAGGCCAGCAGCACGGTTCAATTCCCGTATCAGCCTCCCCGGACAGGTGCCGGAATGTGGTGACTAGGGGCTTTTCACAGTAACTTCATTGAAGCCTACTCGTGACAATAAGCGATTTTCATTTCATTTCATTTCAAATGGACGCTACATCATTCAAGTCTAGGTCTCACAATAGTCCTCATTTCATCTCTTATTAACAGAGCTACCCCACCACTTTTTCTTTCCCTCCCGTCCTTCTGACAGGTCAAATACCCCATAATATTAAGTTCCCAGTGTTGATCTCCTTGTAACCATGTTTCTGTAATAGCTGAAATCATATCCATTTATCTTGATTTGCACTGTCAGTTTGTCTACTTTATTCTAAATGTTTCAGGCATTAAGGTATAAAGCCTTTTAAGGCTTGCCTTTTTACCATTTTTAATCATCCTAACTTTTCTCTGTACTATGACCCAATGTGTCTCTTACCATTGATGGCCCTGTCTACCGCTTTTGCATTTTACTATTCTTTCTTTCATCATTGTCCTTGTTTCACTTTTCCTTGTCACCCTGCTTAGGTTCCCATCCCCCTGTCGTTCTAGTTTAAACCATCCTCAATCACATGAGCAAATACTCACACTAGGACATCAGTCCCAGTCCTGCCCAGGTGTGACCCACCCAGTTTGTACTGCTCCCCCTCCCCAGAACTGATCCCAGGAATCTGAAACCCTCCCCCCTTGCACCATCGTTCCAGTCACATATTCACCTGATAGATCTTTGTATTTCAACCCGGACTAGCACCTGGCACTGGTAGTAATCCTGAGATCACTACCTTTGAGGTCCTACTTCACAATTACCTTCCTACTTCTCAATTATCTTCCTAACTTCCCATATTGAGCTTTTTGGACATCATCCCTTTTTATACTCCTGTCATTGTGTACCATGACCACCAGCTGTTCACCTCCCCCTCCAGAACATCTTGCAGGCACTCGAGACACCCTTGACCCTAGCACCAGGAAGGCAACATACCATCCTCGGAGTCTAGTTTGCACCACGGAAAAGCCAAATCTATTCCGCTTACAATGGAATGCCCTGCAACTATTGTCTTCCCACATTTTTACTCCTTCCCTATGCAGCAGAATCAACCATGATACTTTTGCAGCTTTCCCCCGAGGTGCCATTCCCCTCAACAGTATCCAAAGCCATATATCTGTTTTGCAGGGAAATAGCAACAGGATATTCCTGCATTGCCTGCCTAGTCCTCTTGTTCTGCCTGGTCACCTGCAGTGCGACTTCCTTTCTATATGCGCTATCCATGATACTCTCTATCTCACGGATGCCACAGTCCCAGCCGCCGCTCCAGCTCTGAAACCCAGGCTTCCAGGAGCTGCAGCTGGAGGTACTTCCTGAAACATGCTGGTCACGGACGCTGGAGTCGTGACCAGCTTCCTACATAGAGCAGGAGGAGCAACCATGACTTTGAACTCTCCTGCCATGACTTGCCCCTTTGGATTAAACCTTTAAAAGGACTCTTAAAATCAAATAATATCAAGCACTTTAGGGCCCTTCTTCTCTCAACCTCGTTAATACAGATTTTATAGCCCGTACAAACTATAAACCACAAAATAAAAACTTTACAAACTATAAGCGATAATAGTATAATAAATATTCATTGTCTGTGCTCACCCAATCTGCAACTTACACTTGCCGCACATCATCTTGAATCCTGACGTCGCCTCAAGAGCTCCACCTCTGGATTGAGTGAAGGTACCCTCGGCTGCTCCTTTTAAAATTTTCCCGTTGTTCTGCTCAGCTGTTCCTGCCCAGATCCACTCTCTCTCTCGGATCTCCAGTGCTCTGTATTGTAATAAGTATTTAAAAGTTCCTCTTTCCCCTTGTGCTCCAAATTCCCCAAGATCTTACTTTTATTTTAAAGAGAAGTACTCACCAATCCTATTCCCCCCTCCTCCCCGGGAAAAGCCAAAATAAGCTTGCAGGCATGTTATTTAGGCAATGCAACAATCGGGAACAATATGTCCTGGTCATAAACAGAGTACTGGGAGTAGATAATAGGGGAAAGGGAGTCAAGTCTGAAGCAGTCCTGTAGTGGGATTAATTTTTAATAAGGAAATTTGATAAAATTTGGCAAGGTTTTGAACACCTAAGCAAGAAGAAATTGCTTCTGATGGCAGAAGGGTCAGCAACCAGACAATACAGATTTTAAAAAATAAATTTAGAGTGTCCAATTCATTTTTTCCAATTAAGGGGCAATTCAGCATGGCCAATCCACCTACCCTGAACATCTTTGGGTTGTGGGGGCGAAATCCACGCAAACACGGGGAGAATATGCAAACTCCACACTGACAGTGATCCCGAGCCGGGATCGTACCTGGGACTTCGGCGCCGTGAGGCAGCTGCCCTAACCACTGCCCCACGATGCTGCACCCGAGAATACAGATTTAAAGCAATCAAGAGAACTACAGGTGGCACGAGGATTAAATTTTTAAAAAATCAGCGAGCTGTTATGATCTGGAATGCTTCTCAAAGGGTAGTGGAAGCAGGTCTAAATTGGATAAACACTTGGGAGAGGAAAATCTTGGGAATTACATAGGAACTAGGAGCAAATGTAGGCCATTCGGCTCTTTGAGCATGTGTGGAAAGAGCAGGAAAGCGGATCTTCTTCCAAGGAATCAGGAAAGACTAATGGGCCAAACGGCCTCCATATTTGCTGCATCATTCTATGATTTCATGGTAGGGAGTTAATTTGGAGAATTGCAATATTTATTTATTTTTTTTTAAATTGGAAAAGGAATGAATTGAGGAACTGGGTTGTCAGCAGGCAAGCTGCTGGATTTCACCAGTTATGAAATGCTCGGGGCTATTTCAAGAATATGAAGGTGAGATCATAAGTGCAACTTTCTCCTAAAGCAGTGTGAACATACGTCGCCGCGGAACATGTTGTCTTGCTTTCACTGAAGCTGACAGGAGGATTTTAGTTGGACAGTTCAGTCTAAACAGATATCTAAAAAAACAAATCTAAATGTTTATTGCCTCTCAAAGCAGAAGCACAGATTTAACATTTCAAGAAATGCTCAGTGGTTAGCACTGCTGCCTCACGGCGTCGAGGACCCGGGTTTGACCCTGGCCCTGGGTCATTATCCGTGTGGAGTTTGGACATTCTCCCCATGTGTGAGTCTCACTGCCACAACTCAAATATGTGGATTGGCCACGTTAAAATTGCCCCTTAATTGGAAAAAACAGGATTTTTTTGTGGATGGTATTCCCTGTAGCCCTGTTGTTCTCGTGGCAATTTTTGAAAAAAAAACATTTTTTTAAGAAACGATATTAGAACATCTCTCTCATCTTAAACATACCTGAAATTACCAGCCCGAATCACAAAATCCTATTTCTTATTCAGTGTTCCAGTTAAAGCACGCTGTCTGCTGTTAGCTTTGAGCCTTACACAACGTCTCTATGCTCAGTCAATTCCGTTCCTTAGGCCAGTGAAAGTTTATTAAATGAATAAATCGGCCAAGCCTCTCACTCCTGGTCAGTATCCAGGACAACCTGTGCAGACGCCGAATTGGATGACAGGATTGGGGTCAGCCATTTAGCACATTCCAAGAGCCTGCTCAACAGCCAGCTTCTCACAGAATCAAGGAACATACAGTACAAGCAAGGCCATTCAGTCCCTCCAGGCCATACTAGTTCCAATTAGAGCTTAATTATCCAGCCCCACTGACGAGGGCATAATGGTTTCAACTCCACACTCCTCTGCACCGTTCATTCCCCATGAACCAAAATACAGCTTTCAACACCAACAAGGTATAACAACAGAAGATGTTGGAAAATTCAGCAGATATGGCAGCATCCGTAGACAGAAAAAGAGCCCAATATGACTCTTCTTTGGAACAAGGCACAGGCCAGGAGCACAAGGAATATGCTCTACTGGCCTGGTGTGATTCCAACACTCAGGAAGTTCAACACCACCCAGAACAAAGCAGCTTGCTTGACCAGGACCCACCCATCTCCTGACAACATTTACGGCATCTGCCATGAGAACAAGGCTGCAGGGATTACCATCCATAAATTATTTTTAAAGCACCTCTCAAAAACCTTACCACCCAACAGAACAAGCAGCAGACAAATGGAACATCATCCAAATGCTCCAAAGTCATCCATCTTTCCAGCTTGGAAGCCTATTGGCCATTTCTTTATCATCGCTGGCTCAAAATCCTGGCATTCCCACCCTGAACACTGCTGGTGTGCTTACACCAAATGGACTTCAGCAGTTTAAGAAAGAGATTCACCATCATGGGCAACTAGAGATGGGCGATAAATGTCATCCTTTTCGGCAACACTCGTGCTCAGAGAATTAATATAAAATAAGAATGATGGGTAACAGTGTTAGCCTTTTAGCTCTGGCCTAAAGTTTGGAGAGTGGACAACAGAGTTTTGGCGTAGATGTTGTGCTAGCTTTAGAACAAAAATGGCCCAAGTGAGAGAGGCACATGATTAAAGCTGTGATCTAGCAACTCAATTACAAAACAATCAAACAATCTTATGGGAGCAACAGTCCTGTTTTACATGAAAAGCCTTGTCAATGTTTTACATGCATGAGTCTTGTCAACGTATTATCTACAGTGCACGGATTATTGGAGTAAGGCAACCAGCATTATAGTGGGAAAAAAAAGTACAAAATCTGCAAACATTAATATCACGAACCCAGCAATTAAATCAATTAAAGTTAAGTTAAACAGCTATAGAACCGGCGTTAGATCCTACATGGAATATGGCGAACAGCTCCGATCTCCAACAAAAAACGATCCCAACTGCAAGGTTATGCCTATTAGAAAAAGATCGAATAGGCTTAGGTCCTTTTCTCTAGGAAAGATAAGGCTGAATGACCTGATAGAGATCGTTAAAATTATGAAATTGTTTGACAGGTAGATGCAGATAAGATGTTTTCACTGCAAACTAGGAAGAATGAAGAAAAGATGTGTCAAGTTTGCACATTCTCCCAGTGTACGCATGGGTTTCCACTCGGTTTCAGTGTATGCATGGTTTTCCACCTGGTGCTCCGGTTTCCACCCACCGTTCAAAGATGTGCAGGTTAGGTGGATTGGCCATACTAAATTATCCCTTAGCGTCCAAAAGGTTAGGTGGGTTTACAGGGATTGGACGGGAGAGTGGGCATAGGTCGGGTGCTCGTTCAGAGGGTCAGTGTAAGACTTGATGCCGAGTGGCCTCCTTCTGCACTGTAGGAATTCTATGATTCCATGATTCTATTTTAGGCTTGTAGAATGTGCAAGAGGGAACTTGCAAAGGAAATTAAGAGTAAATAGGGGACATGAAAGGACAGCGGCAGGTAAAAGGGGCAGCAGGGTAGTATGGTGGTTAGCATAAATGCTTCACAGCTCCAGGGTCCCAGGTTCGATTCCCGGCTGGGTCACTGTCTGTGTGGAGTCTGCACGTCCTCCCCCTGTGTGCGTGGGTTTCCTCCGGGTGCTCCGGTTTCCTCCCACAGTCCAAAGATGTGCGGGTTAGGTGGATTGGCCATGTTAAATTGCCCGTAGTGTCCTAATAAAAGTAAGGTTAAGGGGGGGGGTTGTTGGGTTACGGGTATAGGGTGGATATGTGGGTTTGAGTAGGGTGATCATGGCTCGGCACAACATTGAGGGCCGAAGGGCCTGTTCTGTGCTGTTCTAAAAAAAAAAATAAAGAAAAATCCCAAGTTGTTTTGCAAGTACATTAAGGGTAAAAGGATAACCGAGAGTAAGGTCCAGTAAGGACCACAGTGGTAGGACATAGTTAGGGTTCTAAATGAATACTTTGTGGTGGTGTTCATTAGTGAGAGGGATGGTGTGGATATATAAATCAAGAAGGACAGTGGTAAAATTAAGTAAATTAACAGAGGGAAGGTTCTAACTGATCAGGCAGACTTAAAAATAGACAAATCTCCTAGGCCAGATGAAATGTATCCCAGGCTGTTGAGTGAGGCAAGGGAGAAAATAGCAGTGGCACTAGTAATAATTTTTAATTCCTCTCTGATCAAGGAGAGGTGTTGGAAGATAGCCAATGTAGTACCATTCTTCAAGAAGAGAGGAAGATATAAATCATGAAACTACAGGCCAATTAGTCTGACCAGTGGTGGGGAAACAATTGGAAGCAATTCTGAGACAGAGAATCAATCTGCATCTGGAAAGGCAGGAATTAATCAAGTACAGACAGCATGGTTTTGCCTGACCAACTTGATCAAATATTTCAACGAGATCCAGGTGCGTAGATGAGTGCAATGCATTTGACATAGTCTACTTGGCACTTCAACAAATCTTTTGATAAGGTCCCACATGGGAGACAGATAGCGAAGGTAACAGCCTATGGGACCCAAGGGAATTTGGCAAGTTGGATCCAGAATTGGCTGAGTGGCAGCAAGCAGAGGGCGATTGTCGAGGGGTGTTTTCCTGACTGGAAACCCATGTCCAGTGGAGGACCTGCAGGAATCAGAGTTGGGGCCCTTACTGTTTGTGGTATATACAAAATGATTTAGATATGAAGGTAGGAGGGGTGAACCGCAATTCGCGATGATACAGAAATTGGTGGGGTGGTAAATAGTGAGCTGGACAGGCTTTGATTACAGGAGGGTATGGGCAGGCTGATCAGTGGGAATTGGAATTCAATCTGGATAAATGTGAGGTGATGCACTTGGGCAGGACAAAACAGGCAAGGGAATACGTGATAAATGACAGAACCCTGGGAAACACCAAGAATCAAAGGGACCTTGGTGTGCATGTGTACCGACCCTTAAGCTAGTATGGCAATTTTAGCATGGCCAATCCACCTACCATGCCCATCTTTGGGTTTGTGGAGGTGAGACCCACACAGACATGGGGAGAATACGCAAACTCTACACAGACAGTGACCGAGGCCGGGATCGAACCAGGGTCCTTGGTGCAGTGATGCAGTAGTGCTAACCACTGCACCACCGTGCCACCCTAAAAAGATCAATAGTGAGTGGCTTCAAGAGCCAAGAATGCTAGTAAAATTCCAACAATGTCTTCTCCAATATCTCTAAAGTGCCCATTCTAATGCCGTGGAGGAAAACTGGAAAAGAGATAAAGACATCCAGCATCTCAAGCTGCGAAGAAACCATTGGCTACAAGACCAGGAAACACCAAGACTACTTCAACGAGAACCATATCATCGAAGACCGAATTGACAAGAGGAAAGCTCTCTGCACCTGGAAATATCACATAACCAGCAAGACAAAGAGGAGAGCTCATCAAGTAGCTACAGCAGAGGTACAAAGGAGAACTAGGGAAATCAAGAACCAATGGCGGATGGTGAAAACCAAGCAGCTGCAACTCCTGGCTGACAAGCACGACAACTGGGCTTCTTCAGTGCCAATGATATTCCCCACTGGTTTGAGGCATAGGGCAAGGACAGAACCCACTTGAGAGGCAAAGAAAATATTGGCCTTCAATGGAGAACACTTCAAAAGAACTCCAAAACTGTGATACAACCAAAGATGAGGACATTTTTGAGGAAAGCCCCCAACTCCCCAACAAAGATGATCTTGGACGCCAATCAAGCGTGAAGTTCAAGCTGCTATAAAATACACAAAGTAAAATATACGAGATCATTGGACCCTTTCCAAGGCCAGCACATTCTTCCTTAGATACGGGGCCCAAAACTGCTCACAATACTCCAAATGGGGTCTGACCAGAGCCTTATACAGCCTCAGACGTACCTCCCTGGTTTTGTATTCTAGCCCTCTTGACATGAATGTTAACATTGCATTTGCCTTCTTAACTGCCAACTGAACCAGCATGTTAACCTTAAGAGAATCGTGAACAAGGACTTCCAAGACCCTTTGTGCTTCTGATTTCCTAAGCATTTCCCCATTTAGAAAATAGTCTATGCCTAAATTCCTCCTTCCAAAGTACATAACCTCGCACTTTTCCACATTGTATTTCATTTGCCACTTCATTGCCCACTCTCCAAGCTTGTCCAAAGCCTTCTGCAGCCGCCTAGCTTCCACAATACTACCTGTCCCTCTACCGATCTTTGTGTCATCTGCAAACTTAGCAACAGTGGCTTTAGTTCCTTCTTCCAGATCATTAATGTATATCGTGAAAAGTTGTGGTCCCAGCACAGACCCCCGAGGTACACCACTAGTCACCAGCTGCCATCCTGAAAAAGACCCCTTTCTCCCCATTCTCTGCCTTCTGCCAATCAGCCAATCCTCTATCCATGCCAGAATCTTACCCTTAACAGCATGGACTTTTAACTTATTTAACAGTCTCCTATGCGGCAACTTGTCAAAGGCTTTCTGGAAATCTACATAAATCACGTCCACTGGTTCTCCTTTGTCTAACTTTCTTGTTACCTCCTCAAAGAACAGGGGCAAAATTCTCCGACCCCCAGCAGGGTCGAAGAATCGCCCGGGGCCGCCGAAAATCCCGCCCCCGCCGTGGCAGAAATTCTCCGCCACCCGGGAATTGGCAGGGGTGGGAAACGCGCCGCACCAAGCGGCGAGCCCCCTGCGGCGATTCTCCGGCCCGCGATGGACTGAAGTCCCGCCGCTGGGAGCCTCTCCTGCCGCCAAGGTTTGAACCACCTCTGGTGGTGGCGGGATCGGCGGCGCGATCGGACCCCAGGGGGTGCCCCTGGTGGCCAGGCCCACGATCGGGGCCCACCGATCGGTGGGCGGGCCAGTGCCGTGGGGGCACTCTTTCCCTTCCGCCTTCGCCACGGCCTCCACCATGGCGGACGTGGAAGAGAATCCCCCACCGGCGCATGCGCGAACCGGCGAAGGCCATTCGGCCAGCCCCGGCGCCGGGCATCCAAGACCGCTGGTGCCAGTTTTGGCGCAAGTCGGCGTGGTGCCAACCGCTCCGGCGCGGGCCTAGCCCCTCAATGTGAGGGGGGGTTGTTGGGTTACGGGTATAGGGTGGATACGTGGGTTTGACTAGGGTGATCATTGCTCGGCACAACATCGAGGGCCGAAGGGCCTGTTCTGTGCTGTACTGTTCTATGTAACCCCCAAAAACTCCTGACATTGCTGATTCACTGTCTTCCCTGCTCGGCTCCTTTTCCAATCAACTCAGGCCAGCTCCTCCCTTCTGAACACGAGGACGAAGGAAGCGCTTTCAGATACCCTGAAAGCTTACCACAAGAAATGCAACATAGATGTCAATACCCAAGAGACCCTTGCTCAGAAAGGACCTACTTGAAGGAACCCACTGATTGAAGGAACAAGTCTTCAAGTACAGACGACAGCAAGAGGAGGCCCAGAAAAGGCGCTCGAGAAAGGAACACCAGCTAGCTGGAGTAAAAAGGACCGATCTCAGCTTCCAGAAACACCTGCCAAGTGTGCAATTGAAGATGCGGCTCTAGGATCAGGCTCATCGGCCATGCAAGAATCCACAGAACTCATGACCAGTAACACTCAATTTCTTAGGGTGGACAATCATACTCATTCGCGAGTGATCGAAGATGATAATTTTATGTAATTCATCCTTGGGAATAACAGACTCTAGCCACATTCAACAAGATACAGAAATGAGTTATATCTTCACCCATGTCTTTGGTCCTATCGCGACTGCCTATAAATGCACAAGGCCATCAGTTTTCTCAAATGTGTCTAAAGATGTTTTCCCTAAATTAAGGTGTCAATAAAGTTTTTCTAGTTATCAAAATGGGAGAAATATTCCCAAGAGAAAGCATTGCATGGGAAAATGGTGGCAAGTGACCAAGTCATAAAAATGAATATGAACCTTTATTTCAGTGCCAGCATTCCCACCAGAGTCAGGACATGTAGAGTTTGAAACCCTCTTCAGCCAGTCCCATTAAATGAAGAGCTCTGGTTCAGAATTCAGGATTGACACCTAGCTGACAACTGGGTCCTTGTTTCCAATAGCTGTGAATAATCAACCCCCCTCATTGTATGGGTAGTGGAAGCACATCAAACCCCCCCCCCACCCCCCACCCCCACCAAACACTGATAGGACTGATTGTCATGGTCATGCAAGAAGTGCACAGTCAAAACAGTCAAAGAATCTTTCACCCATTTCATATTGTTCTCTGAAGAGGAGCATAGTGATATCAAAACAACACTCCAGAGTAAGATCACGCAGGACACGGACAGCTCATGTCAAATGTGAATGGGTACCCGGACTTTGTGTACAGCATTCAAGGGGGGGGGGAGAGAAGAGAAATTAGGACACTGCTGTAGGCAACAATGTCTTAGTAGACTTCTGGTGGCGGCTATGAGGGAGTAAGTCGCACATTTGGTGGCTCCCACTCTGGCCGGACTTTTGGACCTTTATTCCCCCCGACCTTTTTGCTGTTTTGAGCACTGGCTTTGAAGGCGCAGACAATTTGGCACTGGATCCACACATTGGTATATGCAACGAAGAACCCCAAGGGATCGAAAAGGAAGAAATAAGAAGATAAGCAAGGGCTGGGTGGAGGTTGCAGCTGAACACAGTATGGCTGATGTTTGGACCCCTGCTGTGATGGCCCAACCATCAACGGAGGAGTTGATGCAGGTCATCCTCGAGGTCTTTGCTAGGCAGAAACTGGACTGTCTTGACCCGATAAAGGAATCGATTGATCAGCTGGAGCGCAGGCTGAATGCCCAGGATCGGACGCTTCAGAAGCTGGAGAAAGTGCTGATGGACCAGGAGGAGCACCAAACGGTGGTTGAACTGGAGGTGGGGATGCTGAAGGATCAGCAAAAAAGGCTGCTGGAGAAGGTAGAAGACCTGGAGAATAGAGCTCGCCAGCAGAACTTAAGAATTGTCGGTCTCTCGGAGGGGGCTGGTGCTGGCACGTTTGTGGCAAGTATGTTTCAGAAGCTTCTGGGAGAGGGGGTTTCCCCCAATCGTTGGAGGTGGACAGGGTGTACAGAGCGATGGCGAGGAAGCTGCAGCCGGGGGGGAACCCCCTTTTTGCTTTAAGTTGTAACTTTTTTGAGTGATGTTTATACGTTTTGATTGTCGTTTCTCTTCTGCATTGGAGTTTGGTTGAAGGTGGGGGGGAAGTAAAAGTTATTTGGTTTCTATGGGTTTTCGGTGTTTTGGTGGGGGTGGCTGGTGGGGCTTTTAACGTTTTATTACTTTGATTTGCGCTATGGGGGGGGGTTCTTCATGGGTTTTTCGTTTTGGGTCGTCTCTTATGGTAATTGGGCGATTGTTTGGGGCCGGTTTGATGAGGGAGGTGGTTTTGATTGGCGGGGGAGAGGGGAGTGGGGGACCAATAGGGGGGAGACTTCTTGGCGCTGGAGGCGAGGGCCACCAGGCTAGCTGGGTGAGCTAGTCGACGGAAGCACAGTGGGGGGTGTGCATATGATTAATCCATGGCAGGGGTTAGGTTACAAAGTGTTGTTGTTGCTGCTGGTGGGGGGGGGGGGGGGGGGGGTTACTCTGCTGGCGAGAGAGGGACTTAGGTTTTGGGACAGAGAGGTGGGGGGTGGGGGCTGCCAGGAGGTGGGCCAATGGAGGCACGGCACATGGGCTGGAGGCGGGCCCAGGAAAGGGGATGGCTGATCGGCAGGCGGGGGGGGGGGGGGGGGGGGGGGGGGGGGGGGCACGGTGCCCCCCAACTAGGCTGATCACCTGGAATGTAAGACGGTTGAATGGGCCAGTCAAGAGGGCATGTGTGGTCACGCATCCGAGGGCTCAGAAGGCGGACGTGATAATGTTACAGGAGACACACCTGAAAGTGGCGGATCAAGTCAGACCAAGGAAGGATTGGGTCAGCCAGGTCTTTCATTTGGAGCTGCAGACCAGGACTAGAGGGGTGGCGATTTTGATCAACAAGCGGGTACAATTTCAGGTCAATTAGGCGGGTCTTGGCGGGATGGGAGTCGGTGATTGCACTATGTTTCTTGTTCTTTGTTTTTATACTGTTGTTGTTTGTAATGCCAAAAATACCTCATTAAAATTGTTTATTTTTTTAAAAATGTCTTTGTAAAACCAAGGGGAAAAAGTGGGAGTAGATTCCTTCCACAGGATTACATTGTACAGCATTTCAGAATTAAGCTGTTGAGTACTGCAGGATTAATAAGATAAGTTGTCAAGCCCTTCACTAATAGGATCATTTGATTCAGATATACTAAATCTTTATCTTCAATAATACATCTGTTTTATTGGCTTCAGTAAACCTAGGGGCTAAGATCCCCCTTGCCCCAATGCCTATCCAGTGATCTCTGCTGGAAAGGGTCATGTGTGGATGTCAATTGATGGATAGCCTATGCCACTCTGACTCAACTCTCACATGAAAAAAACATCTGAGGTTTCAGCACTTAGTGAGGAAAGAGCTTATATAAACAGCACAGTAACACAATATATATAAAAAACACAGAAATAGTCAATACTAGTGTTGATGCTGGCTGGGACAGAATTCATTGTCCATCTCGAATTGCCATTTCAGAGGACATTTTCAGAAGTGAACCACATCGCCGTGGGTCTGGAGTCACATGTAGGCCAAACCTGGCAAGGACAGCAGATTTCCTTCCCTAAAACGGCATTTGTGAATCAGATTTATTTTTTTATTTTTTTTTGCAACATTAGTTCCATTATTTGGAATTCAAATTTCATCATGGTGGGATTCGAACCTGTGACCCCAGAGTATTACCCTAGGTCTCTGGATTATTAGTCCAGTGACAATACCACTACGCCACTGCATCCTCTATTCAAAGAAGAACAGCAAAGTTCTCCTGTGCCCACATCTATCCCTCACAACACCTGAAATAGATCATCTGGTTATTGCAGTTTGGCAGAGTTTGCTTGGCACAAATTAGCTGCCATGTTTTCTACATTGCAACAGTGACTGAAAGTCAGTACTTGGATTAGGTGTAATGTTGCTTTGAGCCATCCCGAGGTCGTGAAGAATGCAGACCTTATTTCCATTCCTCAAGATGAATCAACATCAGGCATCTGACTTACAAGATCAGGCAATTCCCTCCCACCCACAACTTGCCTGAACTATCACGAAGCATACTACCTACACTCACCCAGTCCTAGGCAGCAGGTAAAAATCAGGGCATGTCACAGCAAGCAGAGGCTGCAGAATAAAACAAAAACGCAAGAGAATGTATTGGCCTAGCTATGCTGCAGTTGTTGCGAAACTTAATGCTACAATTTATGCAATAAATTAGGCCACTTTAAAAAAAGGGCAAAAAGAATTATGATAAACCTCTCCAATAAATTGTGGCAGATAATCCTCAATGTGGATTAGATGTGTAGAGGGAAAGAATTACCACTAATCATTTGAGAATAGAAATCAAAAGAAATTACACAGAGGTAAACTATTCATTTTTTTGCTAGAAGCTGCAGGGAAATGCCAATAATTAATTCCAAAGTGGCCACTTGAACCAGATGTCCACTTAAACTGTTAAAAATTTTTAAATTTTGTTTTCATTAATTGTCCCCGAATTGTGAAATCAAACCATAGTACAACTGTAGATTTTGCCCTTCTGATTTAGAATTGCACCAATGCATTCATTCTGATTGGTCAAGTATGGAAGAGCAATGGGGCTAACAGGAGGCAAAAACTGAGCAGAGAAGCATTTTGGACAAAGTGCAAATTTGCCCATCAGTTTTTGTAGTTTAAAAAAAAATTTAGAGTAGCCAATTATTTTTTTCCAATTAAGGGGCAATTTAGCATGGCCAATCCACCTATCCTGCACATCTTTTGGGTTGTTGTGGCGAAACCCACGCAGACACGGGGAGAATGTGCAAACTCCACACGGACAGTGACCCAGGGCCAGGATTCGAACCCAGGTCCTCAGCGCCGTAGGCAGCAATGCTAACCGCTGTGCCACCGTGCTGCCCCAGTTTTGGTACAGTTGACCACACCTGTATCTTTATTTTTACGGTATAGGCGTCCCAGGAAAGGCCACCATTTAATGTCCACCTCCCAAGGCCAACGCAGAACAGTTTGGTCAATCATATTGGTATGGGGACTGGGGTCACATATAGACCAGACCAGGGAAAGGGTTTTTATTATTAAAGGGCTTCATAGTCACTTTTACTGCCAGCTTTTTGTTCCAATCTATGATTCTCTTCCGCCCCCCGCCCCCAAAGTGAATTAAAATTCTCGAGTAGAGTTTGAATTTATTCATCACAGAAGGCAGCCATTTGGTCCATCATCCTCATAGTGGTTGGCACTTTGGAAGAACTATCCAAATAGTTCCACTTCCCTGCTCTTTCCCCACAGCTCTCTTTTTTTCCATTTTAAAGTAATTATCCAATTCATATTTTGTAAATTACTATTACAACTGCTTTCACCACCCCTTCAGCCAGGTCATCGTAACTTTGCATTAAAAAAAGAATAGCTCATATTCCCTCTAGTTCTTCCACCCGTTACCTTAAATCTGTATTTTTTGCTTCCAACCCTCCTGGTCACTTTATTTGTTCTATCAAAACCCCATAATAAATTTTGAACACCTCCATGACATCACCCCTTAACCATCTCTCCTCTAAAAGAAGAATCCCAATATCTCTAGTTTCTCCATCTTCTCTGGGTTATGTACACATAATTGCTAATTAGATGAAAGCAACTTCCCTGTTTTT
This sequence comes from Scyliorhinus canicula, assembly GCF_902713615.1. NCBI lineage: Eukaryota > Metazoa > Chordata > Chondrichthyes > Carcharhiniformes > Scyliorhinidae > Scyliorhinus > Scyliorhinus canicula. The sequence goes on along the minus strand of NC_052149.1, from coordinate 229,242,318 downwards.
TTCCTCCAAAGGATCCTATCAAATAGCAGCTGCAGTGATTATTTTCAAAAGAACGTTTCCCCCGAATATTATTTAAACCAACATTAATAATTTGTATAGTTTGTGTCAAAAGTGTAAAACGGATGTTGGTTTACCAGCTGTAATTTTTTTCCCCTCAAATAAAAGCTGCAACCTGTTTATTACAAATACTACAAATGGACAAGATACCGTTATAAGTTTTTGCAAAGACTCCATGAATCCATTAGAATTTGCATAAATCTAGAATAAAAATTCATGTCAAAGAGGTGCCACAATTGTTTAAATCAAAGTTGAGATCACCTCACAATCAAATATGTCACAGATAGTGATTGTAAAAAAGGAAAAAGACTCCTCCTGCCTTTTGGAATTGCTTTATTTTTAGCCTTTACTATGATGCATATGCAAGTAATAAGGTAGTGAACAAGACTGATCACAGAGGTGACTGAGAAAATTGGCATGAAAACTACAGATTCCATCATATTGTGATATCAGAAGTTGTGGATTCACATTCTATTCCCGAGACTTGAGCCCGAAATCCAGATTGACACTTCAGTTTAGTACTAAGTGAATGCTGCACTGCTCGAGGTGTCATCTTTCAAATAAGACATTAAACTGAAGCCTGCCCTCTCAGGTGAACGTAATCATGATTGCTATTCGAAGAGCAGAGGAGCTATTTCCTGTGTCCGAGGCCAAAATTTATCCCTCAACTATTCTCACTACAACAAATGATCTGATCATTATCACTGCTGTTTGTGGGATTTTGCTGTATGCAAATTAACACATTTCTGACAACAATGGCTACATTCAAAAGGACTTAATTGTCTGTAAAGGACTTTGGGACATTCGGAAGGTGTAAAAGGCGCTTTGAAATTCAATTATTTTGTTCATTCTCTCTAGCCGTGTCCATTTTCCTTCATTGGACCTTTGTAGGATCATATTATTTACATTACAAGATGCTATTTAAACAAATAAAAGTCAATATTGTTTGAAAATCCCCGATTTAAAAAGTGATGACTCTAATTCTGAACTTCCGTACCAATTAGAATCCTGGTAGTTCAAATTTAGAGAATGTACCGTCAGTCGCAGAGGACTTTAGATACGTGCTGTACTTCTGCACTTCAAGCGTAAACACTAGCCAACTCTTGACTCCATTCGAGTCATATCTCGCAACAAGTTGAACAGCCATATCCTTCCAATGCCACAGACTCAAAGATTGGGCCAACAGGTCATTCTTATTCCTAATAAGTTTCCAAGAGAAAAAGATAATTATTTTTCCTGGTTGCTCTGCCAAAACACAAATGCAATATTTCACCACCAAATGATGAGCAACATTGGAGAACATTTATGTTACTGAATTTCAAACAAGTCAGGCAAAGCATTTTTGAGGATAGCAATTCATCCACCAGATGTCTTTCATGCTCAAAATATTCCATTACCGCGTAAATAAGATCACCAAGACAAGGGAGCAGGTTTACAAACTAGAAAGAGGGAGGGTTTACCAACTTCAACACCAGTTAACCTCTTTTTTTCTCTCCTATTCTAAATTTGCATTTCAAAGCTAATTTTCCTTCACACTGTCCAAATCTACCTGCAGTGAGTATAGCATGTATAACATATTGGTTGATAAAGCAGGGATTCTCAACCTTTGTGCAAAACCTAGTCAAGCCACTGAAGAAGATATCAGGCCAGATGGTCAAAAGCTTTGTAAAGATTAATTTGATTTATTATTGTCACATGTATTAGTATACAGTGAAAAGTATTGTTTCTTGCATGCTGTACAAACAATGCATATCGTACATAGGGAAGGAAGGAGAGACTGCACAATATAATGTTACAGTTATAGCAAGGTGCAAAGAAAAGGTCAACTTAATACGAGGTAGGTCCATTCAAAAGTCTGATTGCAGTAGGGAAGAATCTGTTCTTGAGTCGGTTGGTACGCGACCTCAAACTTTGGTATCTTTTTCCTGATGGAAGAAGGTGGAAGAGAGTATGTCCGAGGTGCGTGGGGTCCTTAATTATGCCTTAGTTATTATTCCCGAGGCAGCGGGAATTATAGATCAATGAATGTGAGGCTGGTTTGCATGATGGACTGGGCTACATTCATATCCTTTTGTAGTTTCCTGCGGTCTTGGGCAGAGCAGGAGGTAAGTTTTAAGGAATGTCTTAAAGGAGGAACAAGAAGTAGAGAGACTGAGAGGTTAAGGGAAGGAATCCCAGGGCTTAATACTTAAGCTGCTTAATGGATAGCCAGAATAGGGTGCAGTGATTAAATTGGGGATGCTCAAAAGGCTAGAATGGTCTTGTTGGATGACAGAGCAGACAAGTGGAGCCATATGGCCTAGTCCTGCTCCCATTTTAGGAAACCTAAATACAAATATAAAAATATTTGGAAAATTTTAAAGCTGCTTTCATTAGAACAGATGGCAATACAGGATGATTTGAGGAGAGATGTTTAACACTTTGAAGTGATGGGATACAAGCGATAGAAACAGGCTACTTCCAGTGATTGAGGGATTTTAAATAAGATGACATGCATTCAAGACTATATGCATAATATGTAGGACAGGGGGTATCAGAAACTCATTTTGCTTTACAGAGGGTTGTAAGGTTGCTGAACACAGAGTTGGTGAGTAAAGCAGACAGCATGTCTGGCTGAAATAAAGGGAGGACAAAAAAAAAGCAACACCATTATCCCGACAAGACTAATAACCAAACTCTGCAATCTGTGACTCGACACCTCCCTGTGCAGCTAGATCCTGGACTTCCTCACCAACAGACAGCAATCCGTCAGGTTAGGTAACAGCACCTCTTCCACAATATTCCTCAACACCGGGGCCCTGCAAGGATGTGTGCTCAGTCCTCTACTGTACTCCCCGTTTACACATGACTATGTGGCAAGATTTAACTACAATTCGATCAGTTTGCAGATGCTATAACTGACTGTAATGGGTCATATCTCAAACGATGGTCAGACTACAGAAGGGAAATAGATCATTTGGTTGCATGGTGTACCGAAAACAACCTCTCTCTAAATGTTGAAAAGACCAAGGAACTAATCATCGACTTCCGGAAGTGTAGCACGGCACCTCCTCTCCCTCCCCCCCCCCCTCCCACCCCGCCCAATCTACATCAATGGCTCCGAAGTAGAGAAGGCCTAGCTTTTAAGGTCCTGTGGGTCACCATCACCAACAGTCTGGTCCACTCACGTTGAGGCAACAATCAAGAAAGCCCAACATCTCTAGTTTAGCTGGTTTAGCTCACTCGGCTAAATCGCTGGCTTTTAAAGCAGACCAAGCAGGCCAGCAGCACGGTTCGATTCCCGTACCAGTCTCCCCGGACAGGCGCCGGAATGTGGCGACTAGGGGCTTTTCACAGTAACTTCATTGAAGTCTACTCGTGACAATAAGCGATTTTCATTTCATTTTCATTTCTATGGAAGTTAAAGAAATTCGGCATCGGCTCTCACAAACAACTACAGATGTGTCATAGAGAGCATCCTATCCGACTGCATCACAGTTTGGTATGGCAACTGCTCAGCTCAAGATCACAAGAAACTACAGAGTGTGGTGAACTCAGCCCAACGCATCACACCCTCCACTGATTCTGTCTGCATCTCCCGCTGCCTCAGGAAGGCAGACAGCATTTACAGAGACCCCTCCCACCCAGGCTCTGCCCTCTTCCAGGCCCTTCCATCAGACAGTAGATACAGAAGTCTGAAGACCTGCACATCCAAACATAGGAACAGCTTCTTCCCCACAGCTAATAGCCTCAAAGACTCTCCCTCTGATTTGAACGGATTATGGTCACGTGTATCGAGGTACAGTTAAAAGTATTTTTCTGCGAGCAGCTCAACAGATCATTAAGTACATGAAAAGAAAAGGAACGATATGATAAATAAAAAGAAGATCTGTTAAGGAGAGTTCTCACTCGCCTGATCTGTTCCCTGTAAGAACACTATTCGCGGTGCCCTATGATGCTCTTGCTCATGTATTTGCTTTGTTTGGCTCCTTGTTCCGCACTGTAACCAATCACTGTTTGTCGATGTACCATTGTCAATGTTCTCTGTCGATTATTCTTTTTGTCTACTATGTACATACTGTGTCCGTTCCCTTGGCTGCAGAAAAATACTTTTCACTGTACTTCGGTACATGTGACAATAAATATCAACAATGGATTCAGCACAGGCAAATAATATGATGATGCAAATATGCCATTACTAGGCAGCACGGTAGCATAGTGGTTAGCACTGTGGCTTTAGAGCACCAGGGTCCCAGGTTCAATTCCCAGCTTGGGTCACTGTCTGTATGGAGTCTGCACATTCTACCTGTGTCTGCGTGGGTTTTCTCCAGGTGCTCCGGTTTCCTCCCACAAGTCCTGAAAGAAATGCTGTTAGGTAATTTGGACATTCTGAATTCTCCCCGTGTACCCGAACAGGCGCCAGAATGTGGCAACTAGGGGCTTTTCACAGTAACTTCATTGCAGTGTTACTGTAAGCCTACTTGTGACAATAAAGATTATTACATAATCAGCCCTGTGCAAATTTGGCACAAGATTTAAATGTTGTATTTAACATTGCATTGTGTAATAAAATGTACTGGCCCCATATGTAACCTTTGTATGGTCCCGATAAAGGTAATGACCATCCGTGCTACTTGGCTAAACTTACCCGCTTCCATGCAATTCTAACAAGGCAGACACTAAACTGCAACCCAGAGTTACACATGTCTTTGTACTGCTCTGGAATTCAGCATGGTAGTGACATCAATCAGCTGTAGTGACACTGACAAATTAGAAGTCAAAACTAAACCAGGAGAATAAAAGCACCTACTGAGGCAACAGTGTCTACTAGAGCAGTTTTAGTGCCTTTTAGTTTCCAACAGCAGACTGCCACAGAAATTAATCCTGAAGGACAGCATGGTGGCACAGTGGTTAGCATTGCTGGCTCATGGCGCCGAGGTCCCAAATTCGATCCTGGCTCTGGGTCACTGTCCGTGTGGAGTTTGCACGTTTTCCCAGTGTCTGTGTGGGTTTCTCCCAGGTGCTCCGGTTTCCACTCAAGTCCTGAAAGACGTGCTGTTAGGCGAATTGTACATTCTGTATTCTCCCTCAGTGGATCCGAACAGGTGCCGAAATGTGGTGACAAGGGTCTTTTCGCAGTAACTTCATTGCAGTGTTAATGTAAGCCAACGTGTGACAATAATAAAGATTATTATTATTAGAAGACTTGCTGGCTTCCTTTTGCTAAGAACGTGGCTGGTGCAAAAGCACCAATCCAACAGTCAAGCACAGGATTTCTAGCAGTGAGGTTCCTCACATCACTTGTCCCACAAACCTTTATCCAAACAATAAAAATATGTTATGCTTAAATAAGTGTGTTTATTAATGTTAATTCATCAAACACTGCCTCCAGAAGTGGAGACCATGGGGGAGATTTTGAATTTGCCATGCAGACAAGGCATCACAATTATTGAAAGCACCTGATTATCAACATTCAAATTAATATAGAATTGAAAATTAGGCAGCTCTCAATCCTCAACATAATATTTACATTCAGAGGGTCAAATTGAAAATCTGCCCCAGCTTTAGTGCTTCTATTAGATTGTCTCTTAGAAGGAAAACAATTACATGTTATATCCCATGTTTCCTCAATACCACAGACATACATACATACATACAATGTATGCAACTAAAAATAAACAACAACAAAAATTAAACAATGTATGCAACCACCTCAAAGACTTGGTTGTGGTAAAGACTCTCGTCATTGTGCTCTTGTCATGGTTATATAATCACAGCTTCAAGCTGCTAGGGATGTGATATATCTCACACAACTGCAGCAACTCAACAACACAATAAGCAGATCATAATGCAGATGTCTCTCTCCTTTTAATGGATTTGATAAAATGCCGAGAAGCCTCTCTCTAAACAGGGAGCATCCATTACTGGGTAGGATGTATTACAAATTTTGAGTGGGAGAGACATCTCCTGTTAACGAAAGAACCGCAATGGTTTTAAGAAACCAACAATAAAATTGGCAGTGCAGTTTTTTTGGATTGGTATGTGTTCCAAATGAAAAACTATGTTAACCTTTCAAATTGGTGCATAATGATGGTCACTGTAAGGCATTATGATTACGCAATGCACTGGAGCACAGAACTTGAAAAGAGATTTGGATCTCTACATAGAAACAGCGAAAGTAAGGAGTTGGGTGCAAATCTGAGATAAATTCTATGTCTTTACTTTAAAAATGGTATCAGTAAAAAAGTGACCAGGTTGTCAGTAAAACCCTAAGTGATCCATTAACCTCCTTAGGAAAGGAAACATACCGACTTTGTCTGATTTAGCCTACATATGATTAATGCTTAACTGCCCTCTGCAGACAAACCCCCTCATTATATTAACCATTATCCTCATCGTCACACATGGCAACCAGGAAATGGGCAGTTAATGCCAGACTTGGGAGTGATGTCCACACCCCCAAGGAATGAAAAAGAACAATGAGGGTTCCATCTTGCTCAAGTGGATAAAAAATGTGTCATGCACTATTTGTAGAGAATGTTCACCCAGTATCCTGACCCTCTCAGATACCACCATGAAAATAATCATTAACTAATCACTCTTCAGGGCAGCATGGTGGCACAATGGTTAGCATTGCTGCCTCATGGCGCTGATGTCCCAGGTTCGATCCCGGCTCTGGGTCACTGTCTGTGTGGAGTTTGCACATTCTCCCCGTGTTTGTGTGGGTCTCACTCCCACAACCCAAAGATGTGCAGGGTAGGTAGATTGGCCACACTAAATTGCTCCTCAATTGGAAAAAATGAATAGGGTACTCTAAAATTTATTTTTAAAAACCAATCACTCTTCTCAGAGCAATAAGGCAATATGACCGCAGTACACATTTATACAATGACAACAACTTGCATTTATATAACGCCTTTAATATAATAAAACATCTCGAGGGCAGCACGGTGGCGCAGTGGTTAGCACTGGGACTACGGCGCTGAGGACTCGGGTTCGAATCTTGGCCCTGGGTCACTGTCCGTGTGGAGTTTGTACATTCTCCCAGTGTCTGCGTGGGTTTCACCCCCACAACCAAAAGATGTGCTGGTTAGGTGGATTGGCCACGCTAAATTGCCTCTTAATTGGAAAAAAATAATTGGGCAATTGACAATGCATCTCTATTTTTGTTTGAAGTGCTCAAACAGCTGAAGAGCATGGCACTGCATGTGGTTTAGGCACACCCTCAGTGCTTTTAGGAACCAGGGTTTTGACTCAGCAACTGTGAAGGAAAACTTCTTTAATTCCAAGTCAGGATTGTGAGCGACTTGGAGGGGAACTCGCAGGTGGTGATGTTCATATGTATAAGCTGCCCTTGTCCTTCTAGGTGATAGAGCTTACAGGTTTCGAAGTGCTGTCAAAGACTCCTTGGTGAGTTACTGCTGTGCTTCTTGTAGATGTACTGCTGTCACTATGCGTCAGCCGGTGGTGAATGTTCAAGGGGGTAAATTGGATGCCAATCATGCAGGCTGCTTTGTAATGGATGGTGTTGAACTTCTTGTGTGTTGGAGTTGCACTCATTCAGGCAAGTGGGTAGTATTCCATCGTACTCCTGACAGTAGACAGGTTTCGCTACAGAATTTGTGGCCATAGTATTTATATGGCTAGTCCACTTCAGTTTCTGGTCAATGGTAACCCCCAGAATATTGGTAGTGGGGGTTCAGCATTGCAATGTCATTAAATGTCAAGGGAGATGGTTACATTCTCTCTTGTTGCACTGGTCATTACCCTGGCTCTTGTGTGCCACAAATAATGTAACTTGTCTCTCGACTGCCTAAGCCTGAATATTGTCCAGGTTATGCTGTATATGGACATGGACTGCTTCAGTATCTGAAGAGTGTTAAATGAACAATTAATTTATACATTTTAAATACAGTCTTAATGTTATATTTTAGGCTGTGAAAGGTCTTGTAACAATATAAACTGTTTCAATTTATTTTCTTCATGATACACATCAAGGACACAATAAAAATGATCCACCGGATACAATTTATATCCCACCAGAACACGGATAGCCCGCAACAACTCTGCAATGTGCATTCCATAAGCAACACACTAGGGAAATTATATTGGTCTTTAATCTTTCCATTAAAATGGAAGTAACACTGACACAATTTGACAATAGGCTCCAGGAATCATCACTGTGAAATTCTGCTCCATCGCGCTCCCTCTCACGCCAAGTTATCTCCATGCAGTAAAAAAGCAACCCTATAAATATATATTTAAAAGAAAGTGCCAGAAGGACACAGCAACAATGAGAGACAGCCGCTGATAAAAGTACGAGTCTGAAATATTAACCAACCAGCATTTGCTAATTTCATCCATATACTGAGATTGTATATATTTACCGCTCTCTGTTTTTTAGGGTCAGATTAAAGGAGTGGTGCACAGGCTGAAGTAGAAATGTCAGAAACCCCTTCCAAACATTGGCACACTCCTGGGGACACCATCCATCTCATGTCATGTCAACTACCCAAGAGTACCACCATTATCAGAAATTGTGTGTTGGTAGACAGCAAAAACAAATCATCTGCTAGCAAGTAAACAGACGCAAACACAAAATGCTTGTACATGAACTTGGATCCTCTGGCAAACCTGCTGGGTCCCACTTAAGTGGCAGGTCAACTTAAAATAAAAAAAACTTCTCCCAGCCAAATCGGCAAGGCTTCTTCAACACTGCCAAGCACAAAAGCAACAAGCATATGCGAATATTACCAGCTGCAATTTCCCCTAAAAAGGTCACACATTCCGTGAGTTGCTTGGTCAAAGTCCCGGGAACCCCCTTCCTAAAGGCACTGCGGGTGGACCTACACCAACTACAGGGACTGCAGCGACTCAAGAGCCCAACGGCCACCTTCTCTGGGGCAATTGGGAATGAGCAATAACATCCCACTCAAGAATATATTAAAAAAAGAACAAGTTCAGTTACACCGAGCTGGCTGTTGTTCACTGCATGAAGCCTACGCCGAAATCGAACTGTACGTGAAGCCATGCGAGTCTTCCAAAAAGCAAGGATTGCAAAAATCGTTTGCAGGCAGAGGAGTGGAAAAAGATTAAAAAGAGAGATTGGACAGTGGGGTGCCACAGACAAAGGAGCTCGGACTAATCCTTCAGAGAGATAAACGCTTCAAACCTTCCTCACCCCCACTTACAATATGAAACTCGCAAGTTCAACACTCAACTTCACTCACTCGACAGTTCTTATTTTTTTTGAAGAAAGTTGTTTTTAGCCCCCAGCAGCGGTGGCGTTCGTGTGATAATGGACAAAACTCACACCATGGAACAAATCCGACCCTGCAACGAAAACCAGGTCCAACAACAACAATAACAAAAAGATTACTTGGACACAGCAGCTCCCAAGAGGATACATCCGATGATATAAGTTACTGCGGTTACAGGTAAACAGGAAACAGCCCATGTTAAAAAGAGTTACTATTTGAAAGAGGAGTTGGGAACATTGTATTTATTTTCCCTCAGCGTTTTACTGGTAGCGCACAACCTGGCCTCACACAGTAAATAGCAAAACACACAACAAACCTCAAGCATTTCGCACATTGTTCCAGGAGTTTTTTTTGGGGGGGGGGGGGTGGAAGAGATACATTGTGAGGAGGAAATAAAGATGACCAGCCGATGAATAATAATAAGAAACACAGTTTAGCTTCGAAATTGAATTGATGTTTTTATTTTTTCCCACATGAACACGGTTCAGTGCTGACAGAAACACATGCAAGTCCATGTTGTTTTTGTGTGTGGTGGGATAGCCTACTGGTGACTCTTAGCTTCAGCAAATACACATAGAGGAGTGGGGGGGGGGTGAAATAAAACATTAAACACCCATCCTAAGCAATTGTGGGGACAGTCCGTGGGGGGGGGGGTAAAAATCGTTTTTTTTAAGGGGAGAGAGGGTTGGATGTTAAGGGAGGTGATGTTAGGAGGATGCTGAGCAATGGGGAGATGCTGAGTGGGGATGATGGATGGTGAGGGGTTGTGGGGCTCAGAGCGGGCGGGCCCCTGTTGACCGTTTAATCCCCCCTCCCCCTCCAAGAGGGTCTCTCTCACCTTTCTGAGCGGAGAACGCCGCGTACCAAGAGACAGACAGCACACCGCACAAGACCACAGCCGTCAGAACAGTCCCATTTCGGAGCCTCATCTCACCGGGCAGACATTATTAGCATTATTTTATTATCTTAGAGCGAGCCTTCCATCCTGCTTCTTTTTCCCCCCCCTTCACCGAGACCCGAACCTGGCGCTTTCCTCCAGCAGCGCCGCCTCGCTCGCCCGCACTACGTTTCCCACACACCGCGGACTCGTACGTACGTCGGGCGGAGGCGGTGAACGCGCGTACGTGAGGGACGCAGCGCGTCGGCCTCTTACCGCCCCTGCGGATGGGTTTCCTGGGTTGGGCTCCTTGGAGTGGCGGGGTTGGTTTTTGCGGTTCCTTCGCACGCGGTCGGCTCAGATTATTTCACTCAATTGTTTTGATGAGAGAACGCGCGCGGCGGGTCAAAGGACGCGTGCGCGCCGCGGGTGTCCGGGGTAAGCGCACCGGGCGGTAGGCCCACGGAACAAGGAGGCTTGATTTGAAATAAACTGCTTTCGGGTAACTTTAAGGTGTTGAGAGGCAGTAGAAACACGTTGTCAGGTAAGGATGAGTGAAAGTAATCCACGACAATATAATAATGCCTCTGTCATGATGCTAAAGTAATCACTGCCTCCTGAGTATCCATGGCAACCCTGGATGGCGCCTGGGAGTTGCTCATTTTGATGCTAAAACTCTGACATCTTCAAAGTTAAAACGTGTTTATTTAATTTTAAATAGTCATTTTGCTTGAAGATGCACATACTTAGAAGAAAATAATGCCTTTACACAAGCCAGTCAGGGTTATAAGATGTCCCAACGCGCACATTTTTATTCAGAAGAGTTTTTCATGATAACAAGGTAAAAGCAAAACAATAACATATAACAAACAACCTTGCAAAATACACCCAACCTCCCCCTACACTGAGTAATCAAAACTCTTCAGAGGGAAGTAAGGGACTGCTGTGGGCTCTGTTTCACGGAGACGTGGCTCACCACTGCCTCAAAAGACTGCCTCGTGCAACCTGACAGCTTCTCAATACACCGGATGGATCGCGCGGTGTCATCAGGCAAAGCAAAGGGTGGAGGGGTTTGGCTCCTCATCAACTCCTCCTGGTGCTCCGACCAGGTGACCCTGGCGAATTACTGCTCCCCAGACATGGAATATCTGACTGTGTAGTAGTGCCCGTACTACCTTCCACAGGAATTCACTTCTGACATCATCATGCCGGATTACATCCCGTCCCAGGATGAAGTGAAGAAGGTGCTTGATGAATTATACACCGCTATTAATAACAGTGAAACAGAATACCTGGAGGTCCTGTTCATCGTGGTCGGGAACTTCAACCAGGCCAACCTCAAGAATGTACTGTCAAAATTCAAACAAAACATCTCCTGTCCCACCAGGGGTGCCAACATCCTTGGCCACGGCTACACAAATATCAAGGGCGCCTACTGATCAATCCCCCGATCGCACTTTGGAAAATCGGACCACAAGACGGTGCTCCTCCCGGCATACAAGCAGAAACCCAAGCGGCAGAATCCGGTTAAGAAGGTTGGTTAATGCTGGTCCGAGGCAACAGAAGAGCTCCTATGCAACTGCTTAGAGTAAGTGGACTGGTCCGTATTCAAGAACTCAGTGGCCATTCTAAATGAGTATGCCACCACCGCCACAGACTTCATCAGCAAGTGTGTGGAAGATTGCGTGCCAAAGAAGGTAGTACGTACGTTCCCCAACTGGAAACCATGGTTTAATCGGGAGATTCGCTCCGTACTGAAGGCCAGGTCTGAGGCGTTCAAGACAGGCGATCTTGACCTGTACAAATCCAGGTACGACCTCCGCAAAGCCTTCCGGGATGCCAAGAGACATTACCAGACTAAGCTAGAGTCACAATACTAATGAAATGAAAATCACTTATTGTCACAAGTAGGCTTCAAATAAAGTTACTGTGAAAAACCCCTAGTCGCCACATTCCGGCGCCTGTTTGAGGAGGCTGGTACGGGAATTGAACCCGAGCTGCTGGCCTTGGTCTGCTTTACCAGGATGGGAATAGAGGGATACGGACCCCGGAAGTGTAGAAGATTTTAGTTTAGATTGGCAGCATAGTCAGCGCAGGCTTGAAGGGCCGAAGGGCCTGTTCCTGTGCTGTACTTTTCTTTGTTCTTTGTACAAGTCAGCTATTTAGCGCACTGTGCTAAACCAGCCCCTGGACACGAATTGTCGTCGGTTGTGGCAAGGCTTAAACAACATAATACAAAGCAAAGCCGAGTAGAATCTCTGGCAGCACCACTCCTCAATGAACTCAATGCATTATACGCTCCTTTCGAGCAGGAAACCATCAAACTGTTGTCAACTGCCCCAGCAGCCTTGAACACGCCTATACCTAACGTCACAGCTTCTAAAGTCAGAGCGGCTTTCTTGAAAGTGAACTCTCAAAAAACAACAGGTCCTGACGGAGTCCCTGGTCGTGCACTCAGATCCTGTGCAGACCAACTGGCGGGTGTGTTTATGGACATCTTCAACCTCTCCCTACTCCGTTCCGATGTTCCTACCTGCTTCAAGAAGACCATCATACGGGTGCCAAAGGAGAACCAAGAAACAAGCATCAACGACTACCGTCCGGTGGACTTGACATCGATCATTATAAAGTGCTTTGAGAGGTTGGTCATGAGACACACACCTCCATACTCCCAGAATGCCTTGATCTGCTGCAATTGACATACCGCCTTAACCTGTCCACACAGACGCCATCTCCCTGGACCTACACTCATCCCTGGAGCATCTCGACAACAAGGACTCCTACATCAGACTCCTATTCATTGACTACAGCCCGCCATCAACCCCATAATCTTAGCCAAGCTCATATCAAAACTCCAAAACCTAGGACTTGGCTCCTCCCTCTGCACTGGATCCTCAACTTCCTGATCCATAGACCACAGTCAGTAAGGATAAACAACAACACCTCCTCCACGGTAGTCCTCAATACCGGGGCCCCGCAAGGCTGCGTACTTAGCTCCCTATACCCACGACTGTGTGGTAAAATATGGCTCCAACTCCATCTACAGGTTAGCTGATGACACGACCATAGTGGGTCGGATCTCAAACAATGATGAGTCAGAGTACAAGAATAGAGCCTAGTGGCATGGTGTAACAACAACAATCTCTCCTTCAATGTCAGCAAAACTAAGGAGCTGGTCGTTGACTTGAGGAAGCAAAGTATCGTGCACACCCCTGTCTGCATCAGTGGTGCCGAGGTGGAGACAGTTGACAGCTTCAAATTCCTAGGTATGTGAAGGGGGGTCCTGAGATGAGACCCCTTAAAACCGTAAAGCTAGGATAACACTAGAATAGCTCTACATAAGTTAGTTCATTGAGGATTGAGACTAATCATAGAAAGTATATCCTGTAGTCATTATTAACCATGAAACATGTATTCTTAGAACATAGCAGTAACAAGCATTTAAACTCTTGCTGATACTAGTGGCCACAGTGTATAATGGGATTTAAGTTAGCTAACTTGACCACATTCCTAAGACAGACAGAATCAGACAGAAATAATGTGATCAGCAATAACACAGCCAGTTCAATAAGCAGTTCTTATCAGCAGCACCATTACCCTGCGCTCAGACTGACAATTGTACGAGCAGGGACCACACTAAGGTAAGAAAAGTGGTAGTAGGAGAGAGCAAGAGACAGTGGATGCAAGGGTGTTGAAAAACAACTGGTGGCCAGGGAACAGGATGGGGCTAAGTCATGAGTTGATCACACAGTTACCATGCTGCCTAAAGTAACATTTGTTGGTCAAAGCAAAATCTACAGCTACAAGGATTGGATCGAGTCCAACTGGGGTGGGCTACTAATTTTTGGAAATTGTATAACTGTTGAACCAGAAGCATTTTTGGAAATTGTATAACTGTCGAACCAGAAGCAATGTAAAGCAGAGTGGTTTTAGCATTTATCCAAATCACCCTCTCTCGTACATTGAACCAAGCTTGGAAAGTAAAGCGGCCTCAACCAGAGCTGCTATCTCCGCAAGTCTTTGTGTTAGCTGAACTGCAATTAGGTGGGGGTAAATCCCCCACGTAAAGCAAGCTCAATACTCAGTCTCTGAAAAGGCTCCTACAGTGTGCACATCACCAGTAATCTGTCCTGGTCCACCCACGTTGATGCAATGATCAAGAAAGCACTACAGCGTCTATACTCCCTCAGGAAACTAAGGAAATTCGGCATGTCCACATTGACTCTTATCAATTTTTACAGATGCACCATAGAAAGCATCCTATCTGGCTGCATCACAGCCAGGTATGGTAACTGCTCGGCCCAAGACTGTAAGAAACTACAGAGAATCATGAACACAGCCCAATCCATCATGCAAAACCACCTCCCAGCCATTGACTCTGTCTACACCTCCAGCTGCCTTGGGAAAGCGGCAGCATAACCAAAGACCCCTCCCACCCGGGTTATTCTCTCTTCCAACCTCTTCCATCGGGCAGGAGATGCAAAAGTCTGCAAACACGGGCTAAAAGTTCAAAAACAGCTTCTTCCCCTCTTATGGACGGACCTGATCACTCTACACATCTTCTCTAGTGAGTAGTACTACACTCCGTATGCTTCACCCGAAGCCCCAATCTATGTATTTACATTATGTATTTATGTATGTCCTATTTCTTTTCATGTATGGAACATGAATCTGTCTGGACTGTAGGCAGAACAATACTTTTCACTGTACCTCAGTACACATGGCAATAAATCAAATCCAATCCAAAACCAACTCCCCCCAGCAAGTGATAGTGACTAATTTCCTGAAAAAGGAGATGAAAGGCTGCCTCCTCGAGTAAAATCCTTCCACCAACTCCTCATGGATCTCACCAGCCTTCTCAAGATGCATCAGATCACTCAGTCAGGCTGAGGTACTGCGCCGTGTTGGGGACCTCCACCCGAGCAGAACTTGTCTCCAGGCTATTAACGAGGCGAAGGCGAGGACGTTTGCCTTCACTCCCGTCTGCAGCACCAGCGAGCCTGATATGCCAAAAATAACCATGGCTCCAGTTGAATACCCAGAATCCCTGACATGGTGCTGAAAAAGGAGACCCAGAATTACAAGTTTAGGGCAAGACCAAAACATGTGCTTATGGTTCGGCGGTCCCCTAGCACAATGTTCGCACCTATTCTTGACCCCCGAGAAGAAACCACTCATCCACACCCTGGTCAAGTGCGGCCTGTGCACCACCTTGAACTGGATCAAACTGAGCCTAGCACAAGAGGAGATGGAGTTGACCCTGTGAAGAACCTCACTCCCCCATCAGAAACTAGACACAGTTCATGCACTTTTGCTTTCCTTCCTCCAACGAAGACTGCTCCGCTGACAGGATCCAACCATTGATATCTGGAATCCTCGCCTCCCCCAACCCGGCCAGAAATAGGACCCTATCTGAGAGCGACGATGCCGGTGAAATGAAGGAATCTCCTTGCACAAAATGCTGCAAAACTATAAGTATCTTAATTCATTAGTCTCGGGAGCTAGAACTTTTCCTACAACTCCTCCATATCGGCGAACCTCCCTTCAGTAAACATGTCCCCAAGTCTCTTCAACCCGCCCTCCCCCAAATCCTGAATGACGAATCCAAGCCAGATGACACAAACAAATAGTTCCTGCAAAAAGGGACCAAGATTGACATGGAGCCCAGCCTAAAATATTGCCGAAACTGCCTCCAAATCCTCAAAGTGGATATCACTAACGGGCTCATGGTGAATCTTGCAGGGTGAAACAAAAGCAGAGCAGTAACCAAGGCCTCAAACTCGGACCTCTCCACGAGCCTGCCTCCATCCTCACCCATATAGAATCTGGATCCCTAAACTACCCCTGCACCATCTCATTATTTGCAACCCAAAACTAAAATAGCAATGTTTTATTTTGAAAGTATTTTTATTAAAGGCTTTTTACATATATACCAGAAGAACAACACATTAACCCAATAAAATAGCAAATTAGGAAGCACCAATCCCCCCAGCTGCCTCTTTCACTGTAGAAACATCCGATGAATCCGCGGGATCTTGCCAACCCAAATAAAGGAGGATATCATTTTATTAACCCTACAAAAGAAAGATTTAGTGGGGGGAAAGACTGGGAGACACTTAAACACAAACCTTGGGAGCATGTTAATTTTCACAGTCTGCACCCTGCCCGTCAAAGACAGAGGGAGAACATTTGTTCAAGTCGGCCTTGACCCCAGTCACCAGACTAGCAAAGTTAAGTTTGTGGACCAAGGCCCAATTGTGGGTCACCCGGATTCTCAGCTAACGGAAGTTTGTTCTGACCAGGAAAAACGGCAACTTCCCGAGATCAGTTCCCCTCCCTGGGGGATTCACCGGAAAGTATTCACTTTTGCCCAAATTTAGCTGATATCTCGAGAAGGAACCAAAACTCCTATGTAACTTCATTATTCCCTCTACATTTGAGAGTGGCTCCGTGATGGAATCATAGATTTACAGTGCAGAAGGAGGCCATTCAGCCAATCGAGTCTGCACCGGCCCTTGGAAAGAACACCCTACTTAAGCCCACGCCCCTACCCAATCCCAGTAACTCAGTCTAATCTTTTTTGGACACTAAGGGGCAATTTAGCATGGCCAATCCATCTAACCTGCACATAATTGGACTGTGGGAGGAAACCGGAGCATCACAAGGAAACCCACGCAGACACGGGGAGAAAGTGCAAACTCCACACAGTCACCCGAGGCCAGAATTGAACCCGGGTCCCTGGAGCTGTCAGGCAGAAGTGCTAACCACTGTGCCACCATGCCGCCCAATTTCAAATAGGTACCCCCAATCAACCCTATCAAAATTATCAGCATCCATTGAAGTAATCACCTCTGACTCAGGGACTGGGGAGGGGAACAGAACTATTTTTTCAATCTCCGTATGTTGGCCGATAACTGCCGCCCGTTAACAAATCCAATCTGTCGGGGCGGCACGTTGGCTCAGTGGCCCAAAGGTTAGCACTGTTGCTTATGGCGCTGAGGACCCGGGTTCGATCCTGGCCCGGGTCACTATCTGTGTGGAGTTTGCACATTCTCCCCGTGTCTGCATGGGTTTCACCCCCACAATCCAAAGATGTGCAGGTTAGGTGGATTGCCCATGCTAAATTGCCCCTTAATTGGAAAAAAAATAATTGGGTACTCTAAATTTTAAAAAAAAGGAAAAAAAACAAAAGCAGTCTGCTGTTCCGAAATCACCCCCGGAAGGCAGGGCTCCAAACGCATTGCCAACACCTTCGCCAATAACTTAAATCAGCGGTTAACGATGAAATGAGTTGGAATGACGCATACTCTGTTGGATTCTTATCTTTCTTCAGTATCAGGGCAGCACGGTGGCCTAGTGGTTAGCACAACCACCTCACGTCGCTGAGGTCCCAGGTTCGATCCTGGCTCTGGGTCACTGTCCATGTGGAGTTTGCACATTCTCCCTGTGTTTGCGTGGGTTTCGCCCCCACAACCCAAAAAGGTGCAGAGTAGGTGGATTGGCCATGCTAAATTGCTCCTTAATTGGAAAAAATAATTGGCTAATCTAAATTTTAAAAAAAAATCTTTCTTCAGTATCAGGGAAATAATGCCCTCGCCAACGTGGTTGGCAACACCCCTGAGCCAAGGAATCATTGAACATAACCAGCAACTGAGGGATGAACGGACTCACGAATGGTTTATAAAATGCGATAGAGAATCCATACAGACCCGGAGCTTTACCCAACTACATTAATCTGATACACGTCATGACCTTCTCTGGACCCATCATTGCCTCCACATCTTCCCTTCTCCCCTACTCCATCACTGGGAAGGACAACCCATCCAAAAACTGAATCATTGACAGCCTTTGGAGGCACTGACTTGTATTGCTCTCGATGAAAGGCGTCCAATGCCGCATTAACCTTCCCTGGGGCGGAAACCAACCCACCACTCTACTTCTCCCTTATCTATCATAGAAAGCAGCCTGCTGCCTCAGCATGTGCGGGAAAAGTCGAATAGCCTTCTCCCTATATTCATAGAACGTTCCCCTCAGTGCCGCAGCTGGTTCATCGCCTTGCCCATCGAGAGCAACTCGATGGGCAAGTCCGCCTGCAGTTTCTTCCAACTTGCCACCAACTCTGGTGTTGGGGTAATCGAGTACTGGCAGTCCACCTCAGAAAGAGAATTCATCAGCTTCTGCCTCTCCATCCTACCAGATTAATCCTTATGCGCCTTATAAGACATTATCTCCCCGCTAATCACCGCCTTCAGAGCTACCCATAACGTGGAAGGCGAAACCGCTTTGTTTCTATTGGACTCAATGTACTCCTCAATGGCAGAGGATATACACTCACAGAATCCCTTGTTCACCAACAATGCCATGTCCAATCTCCACGAGGGTCACTGAGCGGAGCCTGGCTCCAACATCAGATCCACAAAGTGCGAAACTTGATCCGAGATAACGATAGCCGAGTATCCCGACCCTTCACCCTGGGAAGAAGAGACCTACCCATAAGGAAATCAATCCGGGAGTAGACCCGATGGATGTGTAAAAAAAAGAAGAAAACTCATCCCTCGGATACGTAAATCTCCACGTCCAATGTCCCCTGTATCTGCTCCATAAAGACCGTTCTCGTCTTTGCTACCCCTGATGAACTCAAGAGACTTAGGACTTGACCTATCCAACCGAGGATCCAAAACGCAATTGAAGTCCCCCCTACCCCCCAGAATTAGTTGATGTGAATCCAGCTCCGGGATAGAAGCAAACACCATATTGATAAACACTGTGTCATCCCAGTTCGGTGCATACACGTTGACCAATATCATCAGTGTGCCCGGTTCAACAAGTCCAATGCCACATTGTACAGAAGTAATGTGCGATTTGTTGTGGTATATCCATCCTATCGTTGAGTGACATTTAAAGAGAGAGACTATTTGATGTGTCGGAAGAAGCGGATGAGTTTGTAAAGAAACACGGACTGGGGGGGGGCAAACTAATGTCCGAATTGTTAGGGGCATCTGTATCTATTTATTGTGGGATTTTTATATTGTGGGTGAGGCAGTTGTTGCTGGGTTTTTTTCTGAGCGAGTTTGTAGTTTATATTTTGGGATTGTTTGTGGGATGAGTGTTGGTTTACTTTTTGCCTCTAACTTTTTATATTAAAGCTGGATGTCGGCAGGGGGCTTGTTGGTATGATTATTTTTCTGGTTTTATCCTGTGCGGGGTCACCGTGCTAGCTGTAAAGTTAGTTAATGGGAGCGGAGGAGATGGGGTATCTGCAGCTCATTAATTTAGGAGTTTTTTTTCTTTTAAGTAATGATCTTGAGATATTTGCTCTTGTTTTGTTTGGGTTGGGGGAAGGAAAGGGCCTTTTTTCTCCTTTTGGCTGTTTATTGAGTTGTGTGGTTGGGGGTAGGGTGGGAAAGAGGGAGGGGGAGGGGTAAAATGCTGATGGTGACAAATTATTTGTCTTTTTTCTGGTCTTGGGGTGGATTTGGTGGCCATCTGAGGTGAGCTAAGGACCACCTAGACTCTAAATGGGATGGCCAATGTGGTTTTACAACCAAGTAAGTTCTTTTTTCAATGTATAGTCACTGTTATGATGTGGGAAACACAGCAGTCCATTGTTGCACAGAAAGATCCCATAAAATGGCATTTAGATGAATGAGGAGTAAATCTGTCTTTTTCTTTGTTTGGTGCTGTTTCGGAGAAGACTGTTGGCTGGGCTACTGATAGAATTCCTTACTTGGGGCACCTTGTTTCACATTTTATCTGGAACTTGCAACTCCCTCAATAGGTCATTATGCCAACTCAATTATGTGCTTAATTTGTGAAATGGTTCTTTAATCTACAAGAATGGTACTAATTGATCCAAATAATCTGAAATAAAATGTTGAAACACGCAGCAGGTTTGCCAGTATTTGAGCAAAAAAGGTCAAAAGCTGTCAATCATAGCTAGATGCTTATAAATAATGCATTAGTGTCACAGGGTATTTGAGATCCATTTAAGTGTGAAGGGAAATGAAATCAAACAATCCAGACATTTGGCTGTTTGGAAGCTGCCAATCACAGCCGAGTAAAAGCAATTTCTCATTGACGGGAATTAAAGCGGTGCAGATCAAAGGATCTGAGGGGGTTTAAACTCTGGAGATGTGGTTTTCGCTTTCTAGGAATTTACAGCTGCTGCTTTTTCTGCCTGAGGCAGCAGGTGTAGGAGACAGGTGAGTTTTAATGTTTCTGTTTGGACTGCTCTCTGGCTTACAGGCAGGGGTCTCTGTTATGGGGGGGGGGGGGGGGGGGACTGGTGGGGGTGTTGTGGGCAGGATTTGAATTGTGGGGGCCCTCCGATAGACTTTGGGGGCACCCACCTTAAAGACTTACCCCCTTGGCCCACCGCGAGTTCCACCACGCCAGGGCAACGGTGTCAAATACCTTGCACAAATCCTCACCCCATGTGAATCTCAGTCCAGTAAACTGGAGAATCATGGAGGAATGAAGAATCCGGTGTCCAGTCCGAACTTTAATTCCCATAAGAGTGGAGCACGGAAACAGTCGCGTGCCAATCATGTTCTTTGGACTGCGCTGGATTCTCCACCTGATTGCGGATCTCTCTGCCGCCATCAGCAGTGAAGAATCCAGCAATGTTGCTGAGGGGCAGTCGTAGATGAGAAGGGGACAGGGATAGATCCTTGGGGGACACTGGAGGTAACCATGTAGCTATGAATAGATAGATGAAATTGAAAGCAGGAAAGATTGAAGCAATTTACAAAAAGGTATTCCTGAGCTTGGGACTCTTTCCTCTGGAAAAGTGAAGCTGATGGCTGAGCTGACAGGTGACTTTAAGAAGGGGTATGATGGGGAGATGAGGTGGTTACCTTTCCATCTGTGGAAAGTCCAATACTTTGGGTCATAAAGATGAGCTGGTCATTAATAAATCCAATAGGAATTTCAGGAGAAACTTCTTTATCCAAAGAGTGATTTGAATGTGGAATTCAACACCACAGGAACTGGTTGGGGAAAATATAACAGATACATTTATGGGAACGTAAAATAAGCACATCAAGGAGAAAGGAATGATAGGATAGGGGGACACTGAGGGGAATTTCATGTGGAACAACACCTGTTGGACTGAATTGTCTGTTTCTGTGGTGTAATTCTATGCAAAAAATGACCTCTGGAACAAAAAGGTCAAAAACAATGTTTACAGCAAACTATGGTGGATGATGAATAAAATGCATAGCTAGTGTAAATAATAAGTGAACTGTAATAAACTCTTATAGTGGATTTAAATAGAAATTACGACAGCATGTCCATCTGACATTTTCCAATCTGAAGCTTTGAATTTGTTGAAAATATTTTCCTGCCAATTCGATTGTGAAAGCAATCACAGTAGTCTCTTTATGTCAAAGGTCTTTGTGGTTTGAATTCTCAGCCCGGCGGCAGCTTGGTTAATGCAGTGCTTGATATTTTTTTAAACTATGCTGAATGCGAAATGTGAGATCCAGTTTGATTGGGTTGCAAACTGAGATATTTTATCACAAGGTCATGTTACAACTTGAAACATATACTATTTCCCCATTACCTCCTGCATAATCTAGGTTTCAGTTCCTTAAGTAGAAGATTAAGAAGTGGTCTCAAGATGGCATGTGGCGCAATGGATAGCACTGGGACTGCGGCACTGAGGACCCGGGTTAGAATCCTGGCCCTGGGTCACTGTCCGTGTGGAGTTTGCACATTCTCCCCAAGTCTGGGTGGGTTTCACCCCCACAACCCAAAGATGTGCAGGTTAGGTGGATTGGCCACACTAAATTTCCCCTTAATTAATGCAGAGCCAGGGGACATAACATGTAAACTTAGAGTTGGGACGTTCAGGTGTGAGCATTACCCCCCCCCCCCCCCCCCCCCCCCCCCACCACCACCACACACACACAAAACCTGCATCCCCCCTCTCTAAAAGTAACCAAGGTTGGGTGGCAATCAAATATTTCAAAATTGAGGTTGAATTATTTGTTTTAGTCTCTCTGTTAAGCAAGGGTATTGACAATAATTGGTATTTATATAGCGCCTTTAATGTAGTAAAATGCCCTGCGGCACTTCATTGGTGCGTTTGCAAACAAATGCTGGAAATATTCAGCAAGTCTGGCAGAGACAAAAAGATTAATTAGGAAAATTAATTGAATGTTAGTTTATTGTGGGGGCATTGAATGTAAAAGTAGAGAGGTTATTATGCTTCAGTTATACAGGGCAGGGCATTGGTGAGAGCACATCTAGAGTAGAGTGTACATTATTGGTCTCATTTAAGGAAGGATGTAAATCCATGAAAAGCAGTCCAGAGAAGGTTTACGAAATTAATACCAGGAATGGGCCTTGTGAGGAAAGGTTGGGCAGACTATGCTTGTATCTGCTGGGGTTTAGAAGAGTAAGAGGTGACTTGATTGATCCTTCAACATCCTGAGGGGTCTTGACAGACTGGATGTTCTCTCTTATGGGAGAATCTAGAACCCGGGGTCATTCATTTAAGACCGAGATGAGAATATTTTTTCTGAGGGTTGTAAAACTTCAAAACACCTTTCGTCAAAAGACAATGGAAGCAGAGTCTTTGAATGTTTTCAAGGTAGAAGTATTAACAAGTGGGTAAAGGGTTATCGAGGGTAGGTGGCAGGTTACAGTCAGGTCTTATTGAATGGTGGAGCAGGCCTACTCCTGCTCCTAGTTCTTATGTCCGTAAGATATTATTTAATTTTAGGCCCTCGGGTGGGAACTAATTGCCCACTTAATGGCCTAAATTGGTCCACTCACCGGTACAATTGCGGTGGGAGCAGGGCGGGCTGTCAGTAGATCATCGCTGGCAGATGACTGTTAATGCAGCTCAAAAAGACATATTTTACTGGTGATAATATACTAACCTGTTTGCACCACCTAGTGGTCACTTTAACAGTATCAACTAATAGATCAGTGGAAAATTTACCAGCCATTAAATTGTTCATTATTGAAATCAGGGAGAAACGAACAATGGAACATGGGAATACAATTCTATTTTTAAAAAATTAAGTTGAGATGTTTTACACAAAATAAAGAAGAAAATTGCTGAAGTTATGATATTTTAATTTCAAAAGGCTGCATCTCTACCTCCTCTTCTGAAGAAACAGACAAACATTGAGTATTGCTGGGCAGCCAAGCCTACTTGTACCCTCACCCAGTGTCTGCATGGCGGCGTATCCAGCAGACCTGTCTGGGGAGGGAGCAGGAATGGTAATTTTCCTTCTCTGCCCCAGAATTCAGACTGCTACCATTGCAATCAGCTACTGTTGGCCAGGATCTTCAAGCTTCGTATGACCCTGGGTCAGTAATTCAAGAACTAAGCTCACCTAAGCCATTACAATGTACAGTGATTTCTTATCTATGAAAGGTTCAATCTTTATGTTTCTGATGTTTTAATCAAACTACTTGTGCATTTCAGAAGCTTCATTAGTTGAAGCAATGACAATCTTTCCTTTGATTCTAAACCTAATGATCTTTTGGAAATGAGAAGAAAAATAATAATCGGAAACGAAAGCAGAAAAATTACTGGAAGTCAGTCAGCAACTGAAACAGATTAAATAAACCAGTTGCATTTCCATAGAAATTTTGATGACCTACGGAGGTTCCAATTAGTTACTTTTTAATGTTTAGTCACTATTATAACTCAGTTTGACTGCAATTAGCTCCCATGGCCGGCAATCTGATCATTTTTTTGTGATGTTGGCCGAGGGATAAATATTGACTAGGGCACCAGGGAGAATTCTCCTGCTTTTCTTTCAGTTGTGCTTTGGGATATTTTATATTCATCTAAAAAAACAAATAGGGCTCAGTTTAATGTCTCATCTAAAAGACAGAAACCCCAAAAGTGTCTCAGCTTTAATGTGGAGATGCCGGCATTGGACTCTCAGCTTTAAGCCAAAGCTTCAAGTATGGTCCTTTATTGCGACTGAAAGGACCAATCCTACAACTCCAGAGTATGTAGTGATTTAAATCTGGACCTCAACTAGTGAAGAAATACCTGCACAAGCCTAGGTGCCACAACAACATGTGGAAATAGTTTTAAGCTCAATGCTGGGAATTTTCACCCTTGATAGAAACTTTGGAAAGAGTAACACAAAGGGCTACTTGACTAAATCCCAGTTTAAAACACCTTAGTTATCAAGATAGACTGAAAGTGTTGGGACTCTACACTACAGAAATGCAAACTTGGAGGTGATTTGATTGAACTTTATAAGATGATGATCCTTTGCTCCATTTAAGTATGTAAGGGTGGATAGAGATCACAAGTTTTCAGTTGTCAAACCAGATGTAGATTAGGTGTCAAAGGTGGTTTTTGTCCCAGAGAGTTGTGGATCTCTGGAACAAGGTGTCATGTTGTGTGGTGGGCTTATTCATCTTCCTCTTCTCTTTCAAAATCTAAACCTTCTCTGCAAAGCAGCAACAAAAACTGTTAATCAGCAGAACCAGATGCAACTGAATAAGGCTGTCCAGTCTATTGACAGTTCCCTCACAAACAGTTTTCTTTTCGACGTGTCGTAGCAGTGTGGGGAACATGTTCTCAGTTTCAGTTTTTACTTTATTGGCTGTTCACCAGTGGCCCTGGGCTTTTGTATAGAGCTAACACTAGCACTGCTTTGCCCTGTCCTGGACTCAACTGAGCAGCTCTCTCCAGGAGATTCAGTTGTGAGATCCTGGCCAGGAGGTACACTGCCTGTTTGCAACTCTGGCCCGTACAAAACAATCCATGTTCACAGTCTTGTTGCCTTGTTTGCTCGCAAGTAGAAACAGGAGGAAGCTCTTCTGTGATTTTGCGCCAAAAGCACCGACGCATAGGACGCGTGGTGCCAGTTTATGTGCCGGGTGTGTGACCTGCTCTCTGCTGCCGCCTCTGGCCGGAAGACTGCAACGTTCGCATTTAAAAGCTGGTTGCAGCTGGCATTCTCAAATTAAAAGCCGGTAGCGGGTACTGGGTGCTTCTCCCTTGATCGGGAACGCCACGACCAATCGCTCTGTGACCCTCCCAACACCCGTGGCAACACACCTGTGGGTCATGGCCCGCACTTAAAACAACCCTGATCTAGATGGGTTGGAGAGCAAGTACCATCCCCACCCTCAAAATGGCCCTAATTTCCCAAGACATCCTGTGGCTTTGGGTTGGTTGGGGAGTTTATGGGCTGGATTCTCCGTCCCGCCGTGCCAGATTTCTGGGTCAGCACTGAGGTGGGATGCTCCATTTCGCCGGCTGGTTAATGGGTTTCCCATTCCGGGGCAGCCCCACGCCGTCGGGAAACCCCAGGGCTGCAGGCAAAACGGAGCATCCTGCCAGCGGAGAATCCAGCCCTATACATTTTGTAATACACAAGATATTACAATTGTTTTGGACCAGCTGGATTGACCAGAGGGACTTTACTTGGCCGTCATTGTTTGCATATTTGTAGGTCAATGAATAAAATTGACATAATGGAATTAGAAGTTAGGTTCTAGAAACAGGCAGAGGATCCTTTTTGGTTTCATGCTTTTGCGATATGCTCCCAGCCGCCCCATCATAGGGACATCCAATGAGGGTAAATGCTCTGCCAGGCATAAATGAAATGAGGGAGGCAAATTTGAAATGAGGGAGGCAAATTGCCCAAGAATTCAGAGCTGATTTAAGTGTGACAACCTTCACTTTATTCAGTTTGATATCAAAATCAAACCATCCCAAAGCTGTGGGTGGGTGGGAGGGGTTCACATGCTTTGAGCGCAAGAGCAGCTGCATTTTCACGAGTTCTGGTTCTACTTGCCTTGTAATTTTTTATTTTTACCCAATGCACCTCCCATAATTACTTACTTTTGGGATATATGTCTTGTACTATGTCCCTGGAGGATCCTGGCTAGAGTTGTAACATGGAGCTGAGTTAAATCAAAAAATCCTTCTTCAATTGAGGTGGCTGGGGTGGGGCCCAGCTTGCAGTGGCAGGTTTGCAGGTGAGCGGGGCTGTGCCTCGGCAGTGCTGTTAACATCAAGGTGATGGCAGTCATTGCAAATGATGTTCTGGATGATGATCTCAGCTTCATGGTGCATGTTTTTGGTGCTAACTTTGAACTGCAAAATATCCTTGAGAGAATAGTGGAAGCGGAAAAGAAAATCATGTCACTTGAGGGCTCATCCTTGGAAGTCATGTTGAATGGTATATCATTTATGCTAACAGACTCGGGAAGTAGGTGCTGGACAGGGAATGGTCATGCACCTGGTCTCTTGCAAAGAGTGGGAGGTGAGTTCCTGGCTGAGTTTTTAAAATTGGCTGCCACGCTTTCGCAATCTCGATTCGAAGGCTGGTCGTTTCAGGTTCAACACATTATATCCAGTCTTCGAAGTCTGGGGTTGGACGGAGACCCCGACCACTGGTCTTGTGTTATCTTGTCCTCTGCTCGCCGTGAGGGGTTGGAGGCAACTGGACATGTCAAGTCAACTCCTCCCAGCCAGGGCCCAGGTTCCTTACTGCCTGGACGTCGGGAGAACGGCCTGGCAGAGGTGAAGGCGGTTCGTTTGATGGAACTTTGGAAGGTTCCTGAATATTGCTCAATGATCCTGTCATGACTTTGTCCTTTCCAAGTGCTATTGGTGGTGTTATTATCCTGCAGCTCATCAATAATTCTGACCTTTATTACCTTGTGGTTATTGTCTTTTTACCTGACAAAGGTGTACAATATACAAGCACCGAGGCAAGGGCCTGCTATCCTGTTCTGGCAGAAACCATACTGAGTCGTTAAAGTGATATATGGGATGGGATTCTCTGAAAATGGGGCTATATCCCCACGCCGGTGGGAAAACCAGCGCCAACCACTCCGGCGTCAACAGCCCCCAAAAGTGAGGAATTCTCTAATTTCTTGGCGCCGCTCCAGCCGGCACCGAAGGGCAGGCGCGAGTTCGCGCATGCACAGAACGGCCGGCGTGATCTCGCGCATGCACGGACCGGGCGGCGTATTTCCATGCATGCGCAGACCGGCCGGCGTATTTCTGTGCTTGCGCGGGGGTTACCTTCTCTGCGCCGGCCCCAGGGCAATATGGCAGAGCCCTACAGGGGCCCATCGCGGAGGAAAGAAGGCCTCCCATGGAACCAGCCCGCCCGCAGATCGGTAGGACCCTATCGCACGCCAGCCCACTGTGGGGCCCTCCCCGGGGTTGGATACCCCTGCCACCCCTTCCCCCCCCCCCAGGACCGCCCCCGCACACTTACTTGCCAGGTCCCGCCGTGCGTGAGGTGAGTAATTCACGCCGGCGAGACTAGCCAAAACTTTGTGGCCACTCGGCCCATCGGGGCCCGGAGAATTGCCAGGGGGGCCGCTGTTAACGGTGATGACTGGCATGGCGAGAATCCCGCCGGCCCCAAAAAATGGTGCCAGAGAATAGGGCAGGCGGGGCGGGAGTTGCGCCTCCCCCCAGGGATTCTCCGACCCGGCGGGGGGGTGGGTGGGGGGGAGGTGGTCAGAGAATCCCGGCCATGGTTTGTGCATAGTCTTGCCCTTTTTTATGTGCTGTAATTCTTGCATTTACAATGAGGCAGTGCATTTTAGACACTCCTCCCCTCATTTATAGAGAAGATGAGTTGTTGGAGTAGGAGGAAGTGTGTGGTGACGTGTGCCTGGGTGTGGTTAGTTAATCCTTGCTTGGTTTGTTGGAGTGAGAGTCTGTATAATATTAATTTTCATTGTTGGAGCCCTTCTTCGGTTTGAGTGTAGACAAATAGGGAGATAAGTTCCAAGTGGTCTTACGTGGTGGCTTCTTAAGTGCCCTCATTGTAGTCTGGTCTTCACTGGGGGGGCAGTGTTTTTGTCTAGAAGGCTACGCTGCTCTGCCACCTAGTATCCTTTTTGTAATGACATACAGTGCTGGTCTGCATCTGACATTCTTTGGTTAATCCTGATATTCCTCTCTTATGGTGGTTCATTTTCCTTACTTGGGTAGGGAGCGTGCTGTTGCTTGTCCTGATTTGGTTTATTGGGTTTAGGTGGAGAGGATCAGGCCCCTCCCAAGGTGCCCAATTGATGAGTGCCTTGACGATTATTCTTCAGGGCGATGGGATCTCCTCGTTTGAGGACAATGTGATTCTTCTAGTGTTGATGGGCCTTTGGTGCAGTTAGAGAGGAGTGAGGCCAGTAGAGTGGTGAGTCTTGACATGTTCTGGCTATCCTGGGTGTACTGGCTCTTACGTGCAAGTGTGTGCGGGACTGGGCCATGTTCTGTATTGTGATTGGTATCCCTTATGTTTGGTACGTTCCTTCTTAGCTGGGATGACCTGAGAAGCTGAGTGAGGTTTCGAATGAGCAGCTTTTTCCAATCTTTCTTTTGTGGTGAGGGGCATGAGCCAGGGGATCATGGACTTGGGATTGTGTCCTGGTCCCTTTGATCCTGCGATCTCTGCTCCTGCTAGTTTTCCACTTTTATCCTGTCTCTGTTAATGTGTTGGGAGGCGCTGACCTCATTGACTATAATCTGAACCTATTGTATGAATATTTGCTGGTCGTCTCAGTATAAATAATGTGGAATGATGATCGTTCTGTACCGTGTCAGACTTTGGGGTTTTGTTGCAACTGGAGGTTAGATGCGGTTAGAATTGATGTCCTCACAAATCTTTTCTGTAATTTTTAAATAAAAATATTCCAAATGTGGATGGTCACTATTTAATCCAATGGGGAATTCAAGAGCGTGTTTTTACCCACAGAGTAGTCAGAATGTGAACGCACTACCACATGAAGTAGGGTTAAGGCAAATAACCGACATGTATTTGAGGAGATAGATAAACACGAGAAAAAAGAATAGAAAAATGTGCTGCGTCAAACGGTCTGTTTCAATGACGTAAATTCTATCTAAAATCTATTGAATTAAATTTCAAAATGCAATTGTTACAACACCCTAGGCGATTGCGTGGACAGTTCCAGTCCCATAGACTCCGGACACCCAACATAAGTGAATTAACCAATAATTTTTTTGTTTTCCTGAGATCGTTAACCCTTAACCAATGAGTTACAGGCACCAGGTTTATAAGCAAAACCTTAACAAACATTATTTATAACAAGAGTAAAAGATGAACATAAAATGGAACGATGGCCTACTAATCTACCTGTTCCCGAAACCATGTCCCACCCCCAATCCAGACACACACAAGACAATACACTGTGAAGGGGTAGGGTTAGGTTTTAAAATAACAGGAATGGAAGGAAAAGGTTTGAGATGAATCTTCGCTGCTGAAGTTGTGGCCTCTGTAGGCGTCAGACTTCTCCGAATTCAACGATCTGGGAAACTGATTTACACAGGTGATTCAGGTCGGTGCAATTCTATCCTTTGACCACCAGATAGAGCCTCCGTCTCCCTGAGATATTACTGGAGCTCTATACCTGAGAGTTTATAGCAGATTCTAGGTCCAGTCTGCCTTTCCTGCTTGTCTGTTCTGTGCAGAGATTCCGGCTGTAATGTGAAGAGGGCCCTCAGACTGGACTTTTCCCAGCCCTTCAGACGGAGGAGTAAATTGTTACAGACCTGGTGGGAAAACCTGTTTGAAGCCTTTCAAATCAGGAGTCCCTTTCACAGGTCTGGTTAATACCTGCAGTTTTTTTTAATAGGAGTGCCTTCCATGATCTGGCTGGGAGCCCCTTAAATCGCCTGGCAGGGAGAGAGAATGTCTTCAAACTGCTTCCTGCCTGAATATTCACAGAACTGCACAAAATGGGGCTTGCTTCTCCTGTTCCAGAAGTTTCTGAAAAGCTCCACCAATTCCAAACGAGAATCGGTTTAAGGCCCGGATTGCATACAAGCTGACAGCCTGATTGCCAAGCCCACCAGCATGACATCACAAGCTACGCCACAGAGCATACTGAATTAGACAATATCTGCTGGATCAGTCCACATAGTGTAGCCACCGAAGTTGGCCATTCCCTCAATACAAAATGGAGGAACGCAAAGCTTGCAGGGTAAAATGGACAAAGTTTGCAGCACAAGCAGGCTGCAACAAGCCAATGTGTATTCTGTCTGCTAAGAGAGCAGACGCCACCGAAACGAACATTCCGCATACTAATGAGGCAATCTCCGGGACAGTTAACATGGTAATGGAACGATCCCAGGGACAATGGACACAAATAGGGAAGTGATTGCAACATTGTATAGGATACCAGACACCCCGGCACCAGCGGGGTTCGAAGACAAAGCACCTGAAGGCCCGCCCAGTAGCCGAGGGACAGCCTCAGTATTGGGGGGATTCAAACAAATCGATTGGGAAGAGACGTAATCGACCCCCAGCAGATAGAGGGTCCGCCCAAAAGGGCGCGAAGCCCTAGGACCTATAAAAGACAGGTCCCAAACTTAGTTTGTTCTTCTTGACCAGCTCTCCTCTCTTGACCAGCCCTCTCGACCAGCTTTTACCGAAGAAGACCTTGACCGAGAGAGAGGAGAGGTTTGGGACAGCAGCCGCCAGCAAGTAAGTGTCTCACAACGATCGCTGCCAGGGATAGACACTCCTGACCCCTTTTAATCCGTACCAACCTGAAGTCTGCGGACCCAGTGCAGAGCAAGAGGCCTTGTCCCCTGATCCGGCAGTTCCTTTTAAGATAAGTATTGGTTCATTTAGTGGTAGGAATAGTTTAATCATCTTAGCGTGTGCATGAGTAGTTTATAATTGTATTATAATAAACTCATTTGTTTGAACTTACTAATTGGTGTATGGTTTTATTGCTTTGAACTTGACCTTAAAACTTGTGGCGGTATCCTAACGATACCTGGCGACTCCAGAGCTAAGTAACGAAACAGCCAAATCGAGTGTTAAGCACACTCACCCAGAATGAGCAACAATAGCAGCTTGCAGCCTGGGGGGAGGGGGGGGGGGAGTATTCAACTCAAAAAAAGAAACACTGAACAGATGGATTTTGGCAGGATCCTTACACAATGAAAATTTAAAAACCATTGACGTTGGTGTAGGAACAGAGACATGGGGATATTGAAGGTGACAGTGACTTTTAGGACAGTGGTTTAAATGTGATCCTTTTGAACAAATAAATTCAGAGTATCCAATTCATTTTTTTCCAATTAAGGGGCAATTTAGCATGGCCAATCCACCTACCCTGCACATCTTTTTGGGTTGTGGGGGTGAGAATACGGGGAGAATGTGCAAAACCACACGGACAGTGACCCGGGGCCGGGATCAAACCTTGGTCCTCAGCGCTATGAGGCAGTGGTGCTAACCACTGTGCCGCTATGCCACACGTTTAAATGTGCTCTTATTTATAAATAGTTTACATTGAGTGCAAAAGCAAGAAACTTATGATGAACCTTAGAAAACACTGAATTTGCTTCAAAGGAAATAATGGGAGGGATTCTCTGATCCTGAGGCTAAGTGTTGACGCCGTCGTAAACACCATCGCGTTTCTCAACGGCGTCAACACGGCCTCAGGAGCAGCGATTCTGACCCCTCGGTGGCCAACATGGCTTTGGAACGACCCATGCCGCTCCAGCTGCGAATCCCCGGCATCAGATGGGCGCCGCGGGTCTGCGAATGCGCAATGGAGCCGGCGCCAATGCGCGCATGCGCAGTGGGACCGGCGTAAATGCGCGCATGTGCAGTGGCTCCCTTCTCCGCACCGGCCGCAATGCAACATGGCGTAGGGCTACAGGGGCCATTGTAGAACAAATGAGGCCCCCAGCCCGAGAGGCTGGCCCGCCAATCGGTAGGCCCCGATCGTGTGCCAGGCCACAGCAGAGGCCTCCCCCAGGGTTGGACCCCACCCCCCCCCCCAATCAGGCTGCCCCCGGATGCATCCACGTCGATGTCCCACCAGGTGTGAGCGGCGCAGGCGGAACTCAGGTTTTTTTGCGTGGCCGCTCGGCCCATCCCGGGCCGGAACCGCAGGGGGGGCCGCTCCGGCACCAATGGCGCCGATTCTCCGCTCTCCGGAGAATCGGCGGACCGGCGTTGGGGCGGCGTCACGGGATTCGTGCCCATCCAGGCGATTCTCCGGCCCAGTTAGCGCTGAGAGAATCCCACCCATTGTGTCCAGTTGCAGGTACTTCACGAAGCAAGCGGCTTTGACAAAGAGTAATCCAGACTCGAAACATTAGCTCCAGTGTCTCTCCACAGATGCTGTCAGACCTGCTGTGATTGTCCTGTATTTACGGTTTTTTGTTTCAGATTCCAGCATCCGCAGTAATTTGCTTTCGCCTTTTTGAAAGCTGCTATTAAATCTGCTTTCATTATCCTATCAGACTATCGAGATCATTACCACACAGTGCATCACTTTTTTAAAATTTAGAGCACCCAATTATTTTTTTTCCGATTAAGGGGTAATTTAGTGTGGCCAATCCACCTAACCTGCACATCTTTTTGGGTTGTGGGGGTGAAACCCACGCAGACGCGGGGAGAATGTGCAAACTCCACACAGACAATGACCCGGGGCCGGGATCAAACCCGGGTCCTCAGCGCTGTAGGTAGAAGTGCTAACCACTGTGCCGCCCTGCATCACACCTATTTGCCTTATCTCCTCACAAAAGAAAACAAATGTAGAAAGAGCTGGAAGCCAGAGCTAGAATCACATGTAGAGCTGATTTCATCTCTGCATAGATCTGAGATATAAAATGCGCAAGTGGCAATGAGGATAATGGAGAAGAGTTCACATTTTCTGGCACCTGCACCTTTCCTTTCTTTACTGGGAGATCCACCCATTCATCAGATCAATATATTTCCAGCTTCAAGATCAATTTGCTCATTACTAGAATGGACAGTCTGGATGTAACAGTGATCCACATGAAGGTGATACTCGTATATTGTCTCTGGATTTAACCTCCAGCAGGAGAGGCCCACTCCAAGAACATCATCAGCAAGCTTCCATGTGTGGTCTAGTGAAGGGCAGGGGGGCATCCCTACTTAATGGTGTAGCCACCTAAAATGGATGCTGAGCTACAAAATAGGTCAAGCGCTAAGACTGCTGGGAAACAGACAGTTTAGCCAGAACAGCAGTCTGCAAAGAGCAGTTTGCATTCTGCAGCAGCAGAAACCAGTTTGGGCTCAGGTGAGAAGACCTTAGCTAGGTGCAAATGGCAAAACGCTTTGCATGCTAATGAGGCGATCAGACTTGAACACCCACACAATAGATACATTTGATTCTGAATGGACACATTTTAATCAAGGCCCAGACATCGAGGCACCAGAAACCTCCAAACAAAAGGGCATAAGAAACGCCCCCTCCATCACGGAGACCCCCTCGCATTGGGGAATTAATCCAGTATCGATAAGAAATTGATCCAATAGGTAGAGCCCGCCCAAGAAGAGGGAAGGACAATGGAACCCCTATAAAAGATAGGGACCTCATGTTGTCCGGTCTGCTTTTCCGTGCTCCGGCTCTGACCACGACTTTGAAGATCCAAACTGACTCCAGCCGTCGAGCACCAGCCGCCGAACCGTAAGTGCCAGTACGACGCTCGCTACGCGAACTAAGCCCGCTAGAACCCCCAGTGACCAGAACGCTTGCTGAAGGTTGCAGCCCAAGACCAGGACGAAGGCCTCGCTCCCTGACCTTGCCTGTTCCTGTTAGATAAGTATTCTGATTACTTTAGTTTAGTCATAGCTTAGTCTCTTAGTGTGTGCATGAATATTTATTATAACTGTATAATAAATATTATCGTTTAGACCTTACTAATCGGTGTATCGTCTTTATTACTTTGAACTTGACCTTGGAATACTAGTGACGTTGTCTATACGGCAACTGGTGACTCCTAAAGCTGAATAAATACATAAGACAGAGCCTAGTGGTGTTAAGCACTTGGAAGTTAATACACCCCAATAAACGCGTTTTACGCCCATAGTAAAACGTGCAACAATGGGACCCATGTCCAAAGAAGGACCCCCAAATATGTTGCCCCTGAGATGCCTGCCAACTTGGCACCTGGCAAGATGTCCAAACACGAAAGGGAAAATGCTGGAAAATCTCAGCAAGTCTGGCAGCATCTGTAGGGAGAGGAAAGAGCTAACGTTTCGAGTCCGTTTTGACAAAGAGTCATTGGACTCGAAACGTTAGCTCTTTTCTTTCCCTACAGATGCTGCCAGACTTGCTGAGATTTTCCAGCATTTTCCCTTTCGTTTCAGATTCCAGCATCCGCAGTAATTTGCTTCTACTAAGATGTCCAAACACATGCCCGCGACTGATCCAACATCACATGCTTTTGGGCGAGTTTGAAGATTGAGGAACAGCTAAAAGCCATTTGTTTGGCATTCCTGCCACACACCCCTGATATGTCATATTGGATGCCCCACCTGTCCTTGGGTCTATTGAGGCCCTTAAGTGGTCTTCTGACCAACAGCTCTCTGAGGCATGGCTTCCTGATCAGAAGGGTAGAAATCAATGGCTAATTGACCAATAAATGGCTGTGGAACAGCTGATGTTACCTTTGGCGGGGTTGGGGGGAGGGGAGAGCAGAATCCTGCACCTGATATAAGTCAGCCCATAGGAGTAAGATGTTCAGCCCCTATTTTGTGTTCCACTATTTTAAGATCATGGCTCGTTTGTATCTGGAAATATTCTGGTGGACCTGCTTTCCTTCCAAGTTCAATATTTCTTTTCCAATGTGTAGTGGCCATTACACAACACCAGATAGTGTCTATTCCAGCTCTCCTAGTTATTAAGCCAGTAGTCTTTTGATTACTTTTTTTATACTTGACTATTTAATTTTAGTGATCTATATATCCTCAAATCTCTTTGGGCAGCCACTATTTCTAGCTTTTTATCATGAAAATAATACTCTGATCTATCCTTCTTTTGTTCAGTATTGATTACTTCACGTTTGGCGATTTTGAAAGCCATTGACCACAGTTTTGCTCACTATCAAATATCTCTCTGTAATTTTATACTCCCGTCTGCACTACTTAATGTACAACCACTCTATTTGTCATCTTAGAGATATGGCTTTCTATTGTTTTAAATTATTAATAAATATAGCAAACAGTTGACACCCACATCCTTCCAGTTCAAATTATTACCCTTGCTCTCTATCTTCTTCCCTAACTAATCTCCTAACCAGATCAATAATTTGCAAAACAGACAAATTATAAGACATATTGCCAAACAAAAATACATTACATTTAACAGACTCTAGATTCAGGATGGTCCATATCTACTTTCTCACAAGTCAGTTAGCCGGTTTTAACGCAATAGGAAAACTACCACATGACCAACAAGTTTGAGGATCCAACAAAGAGTCTCAGGGAGGATTCGGTAGTTCACCTCTGAACTGCCTTACATACCAGTCAAAAATATTTTTAATAATTAAACCGGAATCAGTAGGCGCCCTGTGTAATCCTGAGGTAATTTCTGTGTTGTATAGAAGTTATAGACTTAACTTAAAAAGCTTTCTAAAACTGCAATACAGTAATTTCCAAATAGCCTCTGGAATCTGCAAGGCCACTTGGTTCAGCCTGCCATGTTGACATTCCTAAATCGGTGGGATGGCGCCTCGTGTACCCCCTTATCTATGCAAATGTTCAAAAAGGTCCAGGAAATGACCCTCAGCATGATGTAAACTAAAAAGCTGACCTCTAGCAGGGTGACGAAGAGTGGAGGAGGTAACCACCCTGACATCTTGAGTACCAGTTCTGTATCCATTATTCAGAAGGCTTTGAATAGATGATTTACACTTGATAAGCTATCAGCCCACATAAAAAGTCGACATTCACAAGTGCTCAGGGACAGGGGCGGGATGTTGGCAGTTCTCATCAAGCAGCCACCGCCTTCAGATGGAGGACGGACCAGAAGAGGACTCAAGGAAAGAGTTCCTGACACTTTGACTATTGAGCTGAATGCTGTTTTCACAAGACCAACACACTGTGCATACCCTCTGTTTATCCACTGGGATCGGTAAACTACTCTCAACTGTCTCAGGTCATGTACTTTTTCTGTCTGATTAATGCATAGTATCTAAACGGTTGTTTTTTAATAAATTTAATAAACTATCTTAAAATTGCATGCAAATAGTTGACTACCTATCTCGGGCCTTCAGTGGCCTTGAATCTAAAATTCTTACACATTGTAGGGCCAAATAGTTTTAGGTATTTTGCAGTCTCTCTTTTTAATACAGTCCAGAAAGGTTATGCTGATGGTCCTGATTTACTGTACAGTTCAGCAAATTTCTGTTGCTCATGAGTTTTTAAATTTAGAGTGCCCAATTATTATTTTTTTCCAATTTAGGGCCAATCCACCTGACCTACACATCTTTGGGTTGTGGGGGTGAAACCCACGCAAACACACGGAGAATGTGCAAACTCCACACGGACAGTGACCCAGAGCCAGGATCGAACCTGGGACCTCGGCACTGTGAGGCAGCAGTGTTAACCACTGTGCCACGTGCCACCCTACTCATGAGTTAATAACATAAAATACAGGCGGTGTTCCTTCCCACTCACTGATCAGCTTTGCAATGTTATCCAATTACCTCCTTGTTGCAGTATGTGGCGATCTTCTGAACCTTGGATACACTATTTAACATGGAGAATAGTGCTTGAAAAACATTGACCTCAATTAACTGCACAAAATTAGGGTGCATACCTGCAGTGACCGTAGTCACATCTACCTCAACCACTTGTCTTGAACCTTTCCACTGGCCTTGATTTTAATATACTGTTTGTCAGACATCCACTATTGGAGGAACAGATTTTTTTTTAACAATCTTTATTGTCACAAGTAGACTTACATTAACACTGCAATTAAGTTACTGTGAAAAGCCCCGAGTCACCACATTCTGGCACCTGTTCGGGTACACAGAGGGAGAGTTCAGAATTTCCAATTCACCTACAGCACGTGTTTGGGGACTTGTGGGAGGAAACCGGAGCACCCGGAGGAAACCCACGCAGACACAGAGAGAATGTGCAGACTCCGCACAGAGGGTGATCCAAGCTGGGAATCGAACCTGGGACCCTGGTGCTATGATGAAACAGTGCTAACCACTGTGCTACCATGCAGTCCACAATGCCTCCAATAGAAACTTAGGAAGACCACAATCTCTGTTTTCTATCACTGATTCCATCCATCTCCCTGGCCTCTGTCTGAAGCTGAACCAGGCCATTTTCAAAAATCTATCATAGAATCCCTACAGTGCAGAAGGAGGCCATTCGGCCCATGGAGTCTGCACTGACCCTCCAAAAGAGCACTCTAACTTAGATCCAAGGGGATCAGGGGTTATAATAAAAAGGCTGGAGAATAGGGATGAGAAACGTATCGACCATGATTGAATGGTGAGCTGACTCGATGTGCCAAATGGCCTAATTCTGTTCCTATATCTGATGGTCCACTCCCCCACTCTATCCCTGCAACCCCATCCAACTAAGGGGCAATTTACCATGGCCAACCCACCTAACCTGCACATATTGGCCTGTGGGAGGAAACTGGAGCTCCTGGAGAAAACCCACAAAGACATGGGGAGAATGTGCAAACTGCACCCAGACAGTCACACAAGGTCGGATCTGAACCCGGGTCCCTGGTGCTGTGAGACAGCTCGTCAGTCGATCTCTCCTGTCTCGCACTGTATCACGGACTTTCCTTTGTCCTGGTCTTGCCCACTCCTTGCTTAAAACCAATAATGGCTGGAATTCTTCAGGCGTTCGCTGGCAGAGGGGTTCTCTGATCCCTGTGGGTTTCCCAGCGGTGTGGGGTGGCTTAAATGGGAAATCCCATTGACAGCGGCAGGAGCACAGAATCCCACCGCCAGTAAACGGTGCACTGCTTCCCGCAGCCAAGAAAGACGTGGCTGGGAGGCCGGAGAATCCGGCCCTGCATCGCTAACTTTTCCCAGTTCTGATGAAAGATCAAGGATATCAGCCTGAAATGTTAATTCTGTTTTTTTCTCTCTCCACAGATGCTCTCTGACTTGCTGAGTATTTCCATAATTTTCTGTTTTCATTTCAGATTCAAAATACTATCATGGGATCTTCTAGGTCCACTTTGGCTTTGGTTTTAATGTCTCATCTGCAGGGCTCTGACAATACAATATGACTTCCTCAACACTGAAATTTATCACGGGACAATATCGATAAATTTTGCGGCCTCATGAGATATACCAGCCTCGTCATTGTCACGGATTTAAATGTTGATAAGCAGAGGTAAGAATTGGGAGAACTTGGGTAATGGGAATGGAAGGATGAGTGGTTTTGTGTCACGTACCTTGGAATGAAACATCCTTGCAAAGACATTTCATCCCTCTGACGGGGGAGGTATGCAAAAGTCCTTCCTGTTATTTCCTTTGTTACCATTTTCTTTTATTATTTTTGGTCTGTGGACTCATAATTGGAATGTGCCTTTAAGCAGAAAACCCAAGCTGAAGCAGCCTGCTTGTCAGGACATTGTGTTCCCGGGACTTATTTTGGAAAAGAGACGTCAGACTTGTCAGTGCTGAGTGAACCTTAGGAACAAACTTTGGAGGAAGTTGGTTCAATTAGTTGGCTGGAAACCTGTGTGTTGGCAACAGTCAGTGATTGGTTCCTGCGTGATGCTTTCTGAGAGGGCTTTGCAGAAGTGTTCGGATCCTGGAAGAGAAAGGAACAGTCTCTCTCTTGCTGCTGAAGTAACAAACTGCTTTATTGCTCTGAAACCATTGAGAACCTGGCACATTTTTGGTGTAAACATTCACTGCTCCTGATCTACAGAAAAAAGATATCCTTCTCGAACAGTATGTAATGGAACCTACGAGGGAGCAAGCTATTCTAGATCTGGTCCTGTGTAATGAGACAGGAATAATTAATGATCTCATAGTTAGGGATCGTCTTGGAAGGAGAGATCACAGTATGGTTGAATTTAAAATACAGATGGAGGATGAGAAGGTAAAATCCAATACCAGTGTCTTGTTCTTAAACAAAGGAGACTACAATGGGATGAGAGGAGTTGGCGAAGGTAGACTAGGAGCAAAGACTTTATGGGAGGACAATTGAGGAACAGTGGAGGACTTTCAAAGTGATTTTTTACAGTGCTCAGCAAAAGTATATACAAGTGAAGAGGAAGGACTGTACGAAAACAGATAATCAGCAATGGATAGCTAAGGAAATAAAGGAGGGTATTAAACTGAAAGGAAATGCACAGAAAATGGCAAAGATTAGTGGGAATCTAGAGGATTGGGAAATCTTTAAATGTCAACAGAAAACCACGAAAAAAAGTAAGATACATTATGAGAGTAAACTAGCTCAGAATATAAAAACAGGGGTGGGATTCTCCACCGGCAGCATTCTCCGTTTTGCCGGCGCCCGGGGGTATCCCGACAGCGTGGGGCAGCCCCACAATGGGAAACCCCATTGATCGGCCCATGTAACGGAGAATCCCGCCAGCCGGTCAGGGCAGAATTGTGGCAGGGCAGAGAATCCAGCCCCAGATAGCAAACTGATAAAACGAAAAAGAGTGGCTCAGGTAAACATTGGTCCTTTAGAGGATGAGAAAGGGCATTTAATAATGGGAAATGAGGAAATGGCCGAGGCATTGAACAGGTATTTTGTGTCGGTCTTCACAGTGGAAGACACAAATAACGTGCCAATAATTGATGGCAAGCAGGGGCGGCATAGTGGCGCAGTGGTTAGCACTGCTGCCTCACTGCGCCGAGGTCCCAGGTTCGATCCCAGCTCTGGGTCACTGTCCGTGTGGAGTTTGCACATTCTCCCAGTGTCTGCGTGGGTTTCGCCCCCACAACCCAAAGATGTGCAGGCTAGGTGGATTAGCCATGCTAAATTGCCCCTTAATTGGAAAAAATGAATTGGGTACTCTAAATGTATATTTAAAAAATATTTAACTAATTTATTGGAATTCTTTGAGGATATTACGAGTGTGGTGGACAATGAGTAACCGGTGGATGTGGTGCATCTGGATTTCCAGAAGGCATTCAACAAGGTGACGTACAAAAGGTTGATGCATGAATAAGGGTGCACGGCGTTACGAGTAATGTAATAGCATAATTAGAGAATTGGTTGACTAATAGAAAGCAAAGAGTGGGGATAAATGGGTGTTTTCTGGTTGGTGATCAGTGTCTCGTGGTGTGCCTCAGG
Organism: Scyliorhinus canicula; assembly: GCF_902713615.1. NCBI lineage: Eukaryota > Metazoa > Chordata > Chondrichthyes > Carcharhiniformes > Scyliorhinidae > Scyliorhinus > Scyliorhinus canicula. Next base: position 229,202,110 of record NC_052149.1, on the reverse strand, counting down.
GATCAGTTTTGGGACCGCAATTATTTACAATTTACATAGATGATTTGGAGTTGGGGACCAGGCGTAATGTGTCGATGTTTGCAGATGATACTAAGATGAGTGGGAAAGTGTGCAGAGGACACTGAAAGTCTGCAGAGGGATATAGATAGTGTAAGTGAGTGGGCAAGGATCTGGCAGATGGAGTACAATGTTGGTAAATATGAGGTCATCCATTTTGGTGGGAATAAAAGCAAAATGGACTATTATTTAAATGGTAAAAATTGCAGCATGCTGTTGTGCAGAGGGACCTGGGTGTTCTTGTGTATGAATTGCAAACAGTTGGTTTGCAGGTGCAGCAGATAAGAAGACAAATAGAATTTTGTCCGTCATTGCCAGAGGGATGGATTTTTAAAACAGGGTGATCATGTTGCAACTGTGTAGGGTGTTGGTGAGGCCACACTTGGAGTACTTTGTACAGTTCTGGGGCGGGATTCTCCGACCCCCTGGTGGGTTGGAGAATCGCAGGGGGGCAGCGTAAATCCCACCCGGCCGCCCTGCAATATTCTCCGGCCCTCCAAAACTCCCATCGACATGAATCGCGCCACGCGCCTCGGACAATGTCAAGGACCGGCGCGACGCAATTCTCCGGGCTGGATGGGCCGAAGACCCGCCGACGTGACCACGGGTCACTCCAGTGTAAATCAAACCACCTAATTAACGGCATCAACCAGTCGTGCTGGTTGACGCTGGCCAGTGCAGAGGTAGGGGTCGGCGTGGGGCGGCCGCCGGAGAAGTGACGTCATGGCCACAGGTGGTGGGTGGGGGGGGTCGCAGGAGCCATTGGAGTGTGCGGGCAGGGGCGAGGGGGGCGGAGCTGGGGGGAGGAGGAGGGGCTGGGGGTGGGGTTGGAGGGGGAGGGTTGGGGGGAGGGGTGATGGTGCGTGCCGGGGAGGAGAGTGGGGGGGGGTTGGGGAGGGTGCGTTCCGGGGAGGAGAGGGGGTGGGGACCGGGCCAGCGAGGGCAATGTGCTGCAGGCAGAGGAGGGGGGAGTGGAGGAGCAGAAGGACAAGGCACAGACCTCCCCAGATGAGGAGGATGGGGGCAATGGTCAGGACAGACGGGCTGGACATGGACAGGAGGCTGCCTACCATTACCGGCTGGGCCAGCGGGCATGGGACAGGCTGATAGCCGCCCAGTACACGGGCTAGGGGGGCGTGGGAATCGCCGAGTATGGGCACAGACTGCACGCTACGGCACCAGCCTACCACCCTTCCCCCATCCACCCAACACCAACCACCCTCACCCCACCCCTCCATTGCATATCCACCCCTCCATTGCACATCCACCTGCGGCACAACGGGCCGGGCTCACACGGTGGCCGGTGGTAGCGTGTCTATTGGAGGCCATGGAGGATGATGACAACCCGCCCTGCGATGAGCTCTGGGCTCCACATCATTGGACAATGTCTTACCCATGGCCACAGTACCACCCTCCACCCGGACCGTCCCTGCATGCGGCCGTGACACTGCAGCGCACGGTCCCGTCGTCTGCCCGGGGGGATGGCGAGGGGCGACCTGGGGGGGGGGGGGGGCACACTCACCTGAGGCCGACGTACTATCACCCCTCAGATACACACTGGTGCTTACCTCACACCACACCCCCGCACACTTCGGACAGAGCACAAAGGCAGCTTCTGTAGGTACAAAAGTGATTTTAATAACAAACAGTTCATACACGTGCCCCAGCCCCAGAACTAATCTGTGCCCTGTACCAATGCCAACTTACTCAGTGTCTAATTCTTTGGCCTTACCGGCCCTATGACTACGTCTAGGTGGTTCCCCAGACGGTACAGCATAACTGGAGGCCCTGTGCCTAGGGACCCCTTTGGTGACCGTTTCCTGGGGCACCCCGGCCTAGATGGGCCAGGCTGCGGCTCGGGCGACTGGGATGGCGAGCTGCCAGCCTGACCTGTGATGCACCATCAATTGGACACGAGACGAGGATGAGATCCAAACGATAGGCTTTAATGCACAAGATATGTGCAGCAGACGTACAGAAGAAAGGCTGACTGCCGGAGAGTATGGGTTCTTATACCCCGCCTCATAGGCGGAGCTACCTACCTCTCAGCCAATCGGCTGAGAGGCACGTGACTTACCTGGGTCAATGGGCAGCGAGTCTTCTGCACCAATAGCAGCTCGCTTCCAAGGTACTGTAATATCCCTAGTCATACTACCACGTTCACCCCTTGTTGAAAAAGAAGCGGGGGGGGGAGAACGCGGACATGGGGAGTGCGTCTCCCGTGGGTACATGAGACTGGTAGTATGACTAGAGATGTTTAGGTTGTACCGTTGCATCTATGGCTGCCCACTGACCCGCACTAGTGTGTAATGGAAAATGTGTATAAGGGGGAGGGGGAATGGGGCAACAGACAAGGAACAAACAAGAAAAACACAAGAGTCCATCTGTAGGCAGAAGTCCACCAGTACATCACATTGATTCAATCAGTCGGGTGGGCGTCTTTGATGCCGGCGACGACGGAGCGGTGGTCGTCCGTGATTCCGGGCGCGATGGTCTTGTTCCTGTGTCTGTACACCTGGTCGGAACTGGCGGGGGCCAAGCCGGGGGAGGGGATTCTGTCCGCTGGGCCGTGGGGGCGTTGGTGGGGCCGGGGGGAGGGGTGCTGGGGGAAGTTGGGATTGGAGGGGGGTTGCTGGTGCTGAGGGGTGTGGCCGAGATCCTGCGGGTGCCAGGTCCTGAAGGAAGACCGTGTCCTGTCGGCCATTGGGATACTCCACGTACGCGTATTGCGGGTTCGCATGGAGTAGCTGGACTCTTTCGACCAACGGGTCCGACTTGTGCACCCGCACGTGTTTCCGGAGCAGAATAGGCCGGGGGTAGCCAGCCAGGTCGGGAGCGGGGTCCCTGAGGAAGACTTCCTTGGAAAAACAAGAAGACGTTCGTGAGGTGTTTGGTTCGTGGCGGTACAGAGAAGCGACCGGATAGAATGGAGAGCATCTGGGAGGACCTCTTGCCAGTGGGAGACTGGGAGATTTCTGGACTGTAGGGCCAGCAGGACGGTCTTCCAGACCGTACCGTTCTCCCTTTCGACCTGTCCGTTATCCCGGGGGTTGTAACTGGTTGTCCTGCTGGACGCGATGCCCCTGCTGAGCAGGAATTGACGCAGCTCGTCACTCAGAAATGAGGACCCCCGATCGCTATAGATGTATGCGGGGTAGCCGAACAGGGAGAAGGTGGTGTGTAGGGCTTTGATAATGGTGGTCGTGGTCATGTCGGGGCAGGGGATGGCGAAAGGGAGTACTTGTCAATCACGTTGAGGAAATACGTGTTGCGGTTGCTGGAGGGGAGGGGACCTTTGAAATCCATGCTGAGACGTTCAAAGGGACGGGAAGCCTTTATAAGATGCGCTTGTTCAGGGCGGTAGAAGTGCGGCTTGCACTCCACGCAGATGTGGCATTTCCTGGTCACTGTCCTGACCTCCTCGATGGAGTAGGGCAGGTTGCGGGTCTTTATGAAATGGAAAAAGCGGGTGGCAGAGGTCCGCGTGGAGGGTTCGGAGGCGCTCCACTTGCGCGTTGGCACATGTGCCGTGGGACAGGGCATCAGGAGGCTCGTTCAGCTTCCCAGGATGATACAGGATATCGTAGTTGTACGTGGACAACTCGATCCTCCACCGCATGACCTTATAGTTTTTTATCGTGCCCCTCTGTGCATTATCGAACATGAAGGCCACTGACCGTTGGTCTGTGAGGAGGGTTAACCTCCTGCCGGCCAGATAGTGCCTCCAATGTCGCACAGCTTCGACTATGGCCTGTGCTTCCTTCTCGACCGAGGAATGGCGGATTTCGGAAGCGTGGAGGGTAAGGGAGAAGAAGGCCACGGGTCTGCCCACTTGATTGAGGGTGTCCGCCAGAGCTACATCGGCCGCGTCGCTCTCGACTTGGAAGGGGAGGGACTCGTCAATAGCGTGCATTGTGGCCTTTGCAATGTCTGCTTTGATGCAGCTAATGGCCTGGCGGGCCTCCATCGACAGGGGAAACGGGTGGACTGGATAACTGGGCGGGCTTTGTCAGCGTAATTCGGGACCCACTGGGCGTAATAGAAAAAGAAGCCCAAACAGCGCTTGAGGGCTTTGAGGGAGTTGGGGAGGGGAAGCTCCATTATGGGGCGCATGCATTCGGGGTCGGGGCCTATCACTCCGTTACGCACTACGTAGCCGAGGATGGCTAGACGGTCGGTGCTGAACACGCACTTATCCTTATAGGTTAGATTAAGGAGTTTTGCGGTACGGAGGAATTTGCGGAGGTTGGTGTCATGGTCCTGCTGGTCGTGGCCACAGATGGTGACATTGTCGAGATATGGGAAGGTTGCCCGTAAACCGTATTGGTCGACCATTCGGTCCATTTCCCTTTGGAAGACCGAGACCCCATTTGTGACACCGAAAGGAACCCTTAAAAAGTGGTAGAGTCGCCCATCCGCTTCGAATGCAGTGTACTTTCGGTCACTCGCGCGGATGGGGAGCTGGTGGTAGGTGGACTCAAGGTCCACCGTGGAAAAAACCTTGTACTGCGCGATCCTGTTGACCAGGTTGGAGATACGTGGGAGAGGATACGCGTCCAGCTGCGTAAATCTGTTGATGGTCTGGCTATAGTCTATGACCATCCGATTTTTCTCCCCGGTCTTAACCACCAGCACTTGTGCTAGCCAGGGGCTGTTGCTAGCCTCGATAACCCCCTCCTTTAGAAGCCTTGGGACTTCGGACCTGATGAAGCTCTGGTCCTGGGCACTGTACCGTCTGCTCCTGGTGGCGACGGGTTTGCAATCCGGAGTGAGGTTTGCAAACAAGGATGGGGGGTCGACCTTGAGGGATGCGAGGCTGCAGACAGTAAGGGGGGGGGGGGGGCATAGGGCCGCCGAATTTGAATGTTAAACTCTGGAGGTTGCACTGTAAATCTAACCCCAGGAGTGCTGGCGCGCAGAGGCGGGGGAGGAAGAAGAGCTTATAATTTTTAAACACCCTCCCCTGGACCGTGAGGTCCGCTACGCAGCACCCTGTGATCTGGACCGAGTGCGTACCGCAGGCCAAAGCAATTCTTTGTTTTACCGGGTAAACGGGAAGTGCGCAGCGTCTTACCGTGGCGGGGTGGACGGAACTCTCTGTGCTCCCGGAGTCCAGCAGGCAGCTCGTCTCATGGCCGTTGAGGAGGATCTTCGTGGTCGCCGTGGGCAGCGTGCGGGGCCGTGACTGATCCAACGTTACTGAGGCGAGTCGTGGCAGGAACTCCGAGTCATCCGGCAGCGAGTGGTCACTTGCGGGGTCCTCGGTGCAGATCCAAGATGGCGCCGCCCGTCAGCCGCACGTGGTGGGGGGTGAACAAGATGGCGGCGCCCGGGGATCGCACGTGGCGTCGGGGCCCAAAATGGCAGCGCCCGGGATCACTCGTGGCTGTGGGGGCTGGGGGCAGCGAAGTCCGCTTGCCGCACGGGGTCCTTGAGGAGCATGGGGGGGGGGGGGGGGGGGGGGGGGGGGACCCGCGGTCGCTGCTCAGGACTGCAGCGACCGATTTCGACCGGCAAACGGCCGCAAAGTGGCCAATCGGCTGAGAGGCACATGACTTACCCGAGCCAATGGGCAGCGAGTCTTCTGCACCAATAGCAGCTCGCTTCCAGGGTATCGTAATATCCCTAGTCATACCTGTATGACCCAACCTGCCCGTTGCCCACCAGATGCACCTGGGACAGAAGGGGGAGGGTGTCCGAAGTGTCGCGGCGTTCCGGGACCTCCCCTACAGGGGGATCCGGAATGTGCCCCGCACCTCCTCCTCCCTCAGGGTGCCCGGTGGCCCCGGTGCCTCTACACCGGTCGGGGATGCGAACGAACTGAGCACCCGACGCCCCCCCGACACCTGGCGCTGCCAGTCCTGGAGGCCGCCCTAGCATCAACAAGGGTCTGCAAGTTTGCAGCCATGGAGCTGAGGGAGTTGGCCATACCTGTCTGTCTCTGCCGGACAGCATCTGGGCAATGGCGCAGATGCCCTCAGCGATGGCCTGCAGAGACTGGGCCATTGCCTGCTGCGACTGAGCCATGGGCTGCTGAGACTAGGCCTTTGCCTGTTGAGACTGGGCCATGGCGTTGAGCGCCTCTGCAATCTGCTGTTGGCTCAGGCTCATGGCTGCCTGTGAGAGGGCAGCCATGTCCTGGGCCACGGATACCACCTGCACGGAAAGCCCCACACTTTGCATCTTACGACCCATGTCTGACACCGTCGCACCCATTGCTTCCACTGCTTCCATGCAGTGTCAGCCTGGGTGGCATGCATGACTGGCTCCTGCACGCGGGTGGATTCCTCCACCTTTGTCTGCAGCTGCCGCAAGCCAGCCGTCACCCCCCTTCGGTCGTCCCTTGGTCCGTGACTGCATCGGGTCTATGGGTGGGTGTGGTAACTCCAGGAACCCGGGACCCGTCTGGACGGCAGATGGTTGGCTGCGTCGGGCTTCCCTTCGACCGCTCGGCCCCTCGGCTACTCCTGCCTCCACCTGCTGTACCAGGACAGCTGTGTTGTGCGTATCAGTTGAAATGAAAATGAAAATCGCTTATTGTCACAAGTAGGCTTCAATGTAGTTACTATGAAAAGCCCCTAGTTGCCACATTCCGGCGCCTATCCGGGGAGGCTGGTACGGGAATCGAACCGTGCTGCTGGCCTGCTTTAAAAGCCAGCGATTTAGCCCAGTGAGCTAAACCAGCCCCAGTTGGTGTCCCAGATGCTTCATCGCTAAAGTGCCCAACCGAGGTGAGTGTCTCTGCGATGGTGGAGAGTGTAGGAGATAGCAGTGGTGTAATGGCGTGCTCCTCATACGATCCGAAGTCCGGGGTCCCCTGGAGTGATGATTCCTGTCCATCTGTCCTCTGTGTGGGTGTCGCGTGCGTCAGTGTCCTGTATGTTAGGGTCCTGTATGTTAAGGTCCTGTGTGTTAGGGTCCTGTGTGTTAGGATCCTGTGGATCGGTGTCCTATGCATCAGTGTCCTGTGCGTCAGTGTCCTGTGCGTCAGTGTCCTGCGCATCAGTGTCCTATGCGTCAATGTCCTGTGCGTCAGTGCCCTGGGTCGGCTGCGACGGGGGCCTGTTGCTGTCCTCCTCGTCGCTGGGTGTGGCCCGCCGGCGTCGCCGCACTCGCACTAGATGTGGGCGCCGTCCACATGGTGCTCCGGGTCTGTCCCTGACTCGTGGCCACCCTGGAACGCCCTTGGGGGGGGGGGGGGGGGGGGGGGGGGGGGGGGGGGGGGGGGGGGGGGGGGGGGGGGGGGGGGGGGGGGTGCGTCGACCGCCTGGTGCTCCGGGTCAGTCCGTGGCTCGTGGCCATCCTGGAATGTCCTGGGGGCGTTGTATGCCTGATGGGCCGGGTCTGTCCCCCTTCCCCCATATCCCCCCTCCCCCCATATTCCCTCTCCCCCCATATTCCCTCTCCCCCCATATTCCCTCTCCCCCTATATCCCCCTCCCCAATATCCCTCCTCCCCCATATCCCCCCTTCCCCATATCCCCCCGCCCCTATATCCCCTCTTCCCCATAATCCCCCATATCCCCTCTTCCCCATATTCCCCCTTCCACATATTCCCATTCCCCCATATCCCCCTTCCCCATAATCCCCCTTCCCCATAATCCCCCTTCCCCATATCCCCCTTCCCCCATAATCCACCTTCCCCCATATCCCCCTTCCCCCATATCCCCCTTCCCCATAATCCCCTCTTCCCCATATTCCCCCTTCCACATATCCCCCTTCCCCCATATCCCCCTTCCCCCATATCCCCCTTCCCCCATATTCCCCTTCCCCCATATTCCCCTTCCCCCATAATCCACCTTCCCCCATAATCCCCCTTCCCCCATATCCCCCTTCCCCATATCTCCCTTCCCCATCCCCCATATTCCCCTTCCCCCATATCCCCCTTCCCCCATATCTATATGGGGGACATGGGGAAAGGGGGGACATGGGGGAAGGGGGGACATGGGGGAAGGGGGGACATGGGGGAAGGGGGGATGTGGGGGAATGGGGAAGTGGAGGATTTGGGGGAAGGGGATATGGGAGATGGGGGGTTATGGGGGAAGGGGAGATGTGGGGGAAGGGGGGATATGGGTAAGGGGGATATGGGGGAAGGGGGACAGGCAGTGGGGGGTCTCACTTGGTGCTGCACAGCGGGCAGCCATTTTGCAGGGTCTCCGGGGGGTGGAGGGAGCATCTTTTGTGCCAGGTGACGCCGTTGTGAATGGCGTCACGCCGCTACTAGCCCATTCCCGGACGGAGAATTTGCGACGTTTCGGGGGGCCTGGCGCCTGGTGTGGTTCGAGCCGTTTTTTGCGCCGGTTTTGGGCCATTGACTGATTCATGGAGAATAACGCCCCAGGTCTCCGTACTTGAGAAAGGATTTACTTGCACTGGAGGGGTTGCAGACGAGATTCATTAGGTTGATTCCAGAGTTGAGAGGATTGGCTTATGAGGAGACTGAGCAGACTGGGACTATATTCATTGGAATTTAGAAGAATGAGGGGGGAACTGATAGAAACATATAAAACTATGAAGGGAATAGTTAAGACAGAAGCAGGGAAGTTGTTTCCACTGGCGAGTGAAACGAGAACTAGGGGGCATAGCCTCAAAATGGGAGCAGATTTAGGACTGAGTTGAGGAGGAAAGTCTTCACTCAAAGGGTTGTAAATCTGTGGAATTCCCTGCCCAGTGAAGCAGTTGAGGCCACCTCGTTGGATGTTTTTAAGGCATAGACAGATAGATATTTGAACAGTCAAGGAATTAATGGGTATGGTGAGCGGGTGGACAAGTAGAGCTGAGTCCACAAAACGATCAGCCATGATCTTATTAAATAGCGGAGCAGGCTCGAAGAGCCAGATGGCCTACTCCTGCTTCTAGTTCTTATGTTCTTATGAGTAATTAGAAAAAGGTATTAGGTAGTTTTTTTTTGTCTATTTAATTATAATAATGTACATAAAAAAAGGTTACTTGTGTTTCAAACCTGGTGACTGAAGTTCATTGAGCTCAGCCAAGATCCTCAGGTATTTTAACATAACATCTAATTTCACTTGTCACTTCTCCGGGTCATATAGGGCTGTAATTGACATAGCCTAGGGAGTCTTTACAGCCTCCATCATACAACTGCCCATCCCCCTCCCTGGAGCAAAAACTCTGAATTCTCTGGTCCCCCAACTGCATGCTTCTCGGCGGCACGTCGTTCACTGGTGCTGGCATTCTATACTCCCACCACTTGTCAATGGTGATTCTCATTGAAGCCACCCCTCGTTGCCAGGAAACATGCAGGCGAGGTTGCGCTGCCAGCAGGAAAAGTGAATCGCGACGGCTGGAAACATCTGGCCGACATGTTTCAGAGTAGATTTTACTGAGGAGAGTGCGATTTTGAGTTGTGTAATTTTCCAACTCGAGCTAGCCAAAATCTGGTCCTATCATTTACTATTTGTGAACTTTGACAGTTTGATGCTCCAAAAATATTGGGGAGTGAAACCCTTTTTAATGAGCCTCTGCAAACAAATAAAAACAGAATTATTATGACACAGAATCCATAGAATCTCTGAAGTTCAGCAGGAGGCCTTCGGCCCATCGAGTCTACACCAACCCTCTGAAAGAGCACCTGACCTAGGCCCACACCCTCTCCCTATCCCATGAGCCCACCTAACCTGCATATCTTTGGACTGTGAGAGGAAACCGCAGCATCCCATGCAATCACTGGGGGACCGTGCAAACTTTACATAGTCACCCAAGGCTGGAATGGAACCTGGGACCCTGGTGATGTGAGGCAGCAATGCTAACCATTGTGCTGCAGAAGGAAGCCATTCGGCCCATCTTGTCAGCATTGGCTCTCCAAATGATGATTATTACTCTGTGCCGTTCTCTTGCCTTTTTCTGTACCCTTGCACATTGTTTCTATTTAAATAATCATCTAATACCCTCTTCCATGCCTTAATTGAACATGCCTCCACCACACTTCCAGACAGTGCAGTCCATCCCAAAGACAAACCCACTCGTTGTGAGAAAAACATTTTTCTCACATCAATTTGCTTCTTTTGCAAATTACTTAAAATCTGTGCCCTCCTCATCATTTTACAAATGGCATCAGTTTTTCCCTATCTACTCTGTCCACTCCCCTCATGATTTTGAACACCCCTGTCAAATCTCATCTTTGCCTTCTTCTCTCCAAGGAGAACAGCCCAAACCTCTCCAATCTATCCTCATAACACATTTCCCATCCCTGGAGCCATTCTTATAAACTTCTACACTCTCTCCAATGTGTTCACATCCGTCCTATAGTGTAGCACCCAGAACTGTATACACTACTCCAGCTGAGGTCTAACTAGGTCTAACCGAGGTCTGACAGGGGCTGGTTTAGCTCACTCAGCTAAATCGCTGGCTTTTAAAGCAGACCAAGCAGGCCAGCAGCATGGTTCGATTCCCGTACCAGCCTCCCCGGACAGGTGCCGGAATGTGGCGACTAGGGGCTTTTCACAGTAACTTCATTGAAGCCTACTCGTGACAATAAGCGATTTTCATTTCACTAGTGTCTTGTATAACTTTAGTATAGCCTCCTTGATCGTTTATACTATGCCCCTATTAGTAAAGCCGGGAATATAAGCTTTATTTCGCACACGGCTAAATCACTGGCTTTGAAAGCAGACTAAGGCAGGTCAGCAGCACAGTTCAATTCCCGTACCAGCCTCCCCGAACAGGAGCCGGAATGTGGCGACTAGGGGCTTTTCACAGTAACTTCATTTGAAGCCTACTTGTGACACTAAGCAGTTTTCATTTTCATATTAACTGCTCTCCACCTGCCTTGCTACGCTCAAAGATCTAAAGATGACAGTGATCTTGAATTTCTGTCATGAGTTCTGTCATGATGTGCCAGCCTGTATTTACCTTCCCAAAACCTTTTATCATTAGCTTTGAACACCTCTATCTGATCTCCTCTTTATTGTCTCACAGTGAAAAGAACCCAATTACCTTTTTATGTCTATCCTCACAATAAAGCCTCTGATTCCCGGCATCATCAGAAGCTGATGTCAATTTAAAAATAAACTCCAGTAAGAGATGATGCCATCAGCAGGGGATGGGAGAAATTTGGAAAAATGTGCTTTTTAAGAAAACTGGGGCATGATGTTACAGGTAAATAAAATTGGGCCTGTAGTGAATCAGCATTTTAGTGTCTGAAATATTCAGTACATACAGTAGCCCTGAGTCCCCCCCTGGTGGATCCCCATGACGTCATCGATTCCCAGACAGCTACTTTATCACCTGACAATAAGTCACGCAAACGAGACTAAAGTCTATAGATGTTAATTAGGTTCACTACATCACTCCCCTGAAATCTCACAATGTGTAATTCTGTAAAGGAAATGCTTCAGAAAAGGCAGGAAAGTTCTAGAAAATGTCTTCATAAAAAACAGGACAATTCAGCGTTTTACAACGTTTTTTCAATGTACTTCAGACAAAACAGCTGTGAGCACAGTTTATTTTGAGAACATTTTTACATTTTTTGTATTCTCATGCTCCTGACTCTTGCTGGCTTACATTTATAGAACATAGAACATAGAACATTACAGCGCAGTACGGGCCCTTCGGCCCTCGATGTTGCGCCGACCTGTGAAACCATCTGAAGCCTATCTGACCTACACTATTCCATTTTCATCCATGTGTCTATCCAGTGACCACTTAAATGCCCTTAAAGTTGGCATACCCTTACTACTCTCTGAGTAAAGAAACTGCCTCTGACATCTGTCCTATATCTACCACCCCTCAATTTAAAGCTATGTCCCCTCGTGTTGGTCATCTCCATCCGAGGAAAAGACTCTCACTGTCCACCCTATCTAACCCTCTGACTATCTTATATGTCTCTATTAAGTCACCTCTCAGCCTTCTCCTCTCTAACGAAAACAACCTCAAGTCCCTGAGCCTTTCCTCGTAAGACCTTCCCTCCATACCAGGCAACATCCTAGTAAATCTCCTCTGAACCCTTTCCAAAGCTTCCACATCCTTCCTATAATGTGGTGACCAGAACTGCACGCAGTACTCCAGGAGCGACCGCACCAGAGTTATGTACAGCTGCAGCATGACCTTGTGGCTCCGAAACTCAATCCCCCTACTGATAAAGGCTAGCACACCATATGCCTTCTTAACAGCCCTATTAACCTGGGTGGCAACTTTCAGGGATTTATGTACCTGGATGCCGAGATCTCTCTGTTCATCTACACTACCAAGAATCTTGCCATTAGCCCAGTACTCTGCATTCCTGTTACTCCTTCCAAGGTGAACCACCTCACACTTTTCCGCATTAAACTCCATCTGCCACCTCTCAGCCCAGCTCTGCAGCTTATCTATGTCCCTCTGTATCCTATAACATCCTTCAGCGCTATCCACAACTCCACCGACCTTCGTGTCATCTGCAAATTTACTAACCCATCCTTCTACACCCTCTTCCAGGTCATTTATAAAAATGACAAACATCTTCTCTGTTCTTACAGAAACATCTAAATCCTGGAACCTGCAACAACCATTCCTGACCCTGCTCTACCCATGTCTCCGAAATCGCCACAACATCGAGATCCCAGGTACCAACCCATGCTGCAAGCTCACCCACCTTATTCCGGATGCTCCTGGCGTTGACGTAGACACACTTCAAATCAGCGTCTTGCTTGCCGGTGCCCTCTTTCGAACTTTTAACCCTATCCCTGACCTCACTACTCTCAACATCCTGTACACTGGGACTACAATTTAGGTTCCCATCCCCCTGCTGAATTAGTTTAAACCCCCCCGAAGAGCACTAGCAAATCTCCCCCCCAGGATATTGCTACCCCTCTGGTTCAGGTGAAGACCATCCTGTTTGTAGAGGTCCCACCTACCCCAGAATGAGCCCCAATTATCCAGGAAACCAAAACCCTCCCTCCTGCACCATCCCTGTAGCCACGTGTTCAACTCCTCTCTCTCCTTATTTCTCACTTCGCTAGCACGTGGCACGGGTAACAACCCAGAGATAACAACTCTGTTTGTTCCAGCTCTCAGCTTCCACCCTAGCTCCCTGAATTTCTGTCTCAAATCCCCATCTCTCTTCCTACCTATGTCGTTGGTACCTATGTGGACCACGACTTGGGGCTGCTCCCTCTCCCCCTTAAGGATCCCAAAAACACGATCAGAGACATCACGAACCCTGGCACCTGGGAGGCAACACACCAACCGTGAGTCTCTTTCGCTCCCGCAGAACCTCCTGTCTGTTCCTCTAACTATGGAGTCCCCGATGACAAGTGCTCTGTTCCTCTTCTCCCTTCCCTTCTGATCAACAGGGACAGACTCTGTGCCAGAGACATGTGCCCCATTGCTTACCCTTGGTAAGTCGTCCCCCGCAACAGTATCCAAAACGGTATACTTGTTATAGAGGGGAACGACCACAGGGGATCCCTGCACTGCCTGCCGGTTCCCTCTCCCTCCCCTGACGGTAACCCATCTACCTTCTTCTTTACCTGAGGTGTGACTACCTCCCTATAACTCCTCTCAATAACCACCTCTGCCTCCCGAATGATCCGAAGTTCATCCAGCTCCAGCTCCAGGTCCCTAACGCGGTTCTCGAGGAGCTGGAGTTGGGTGCACTTCCCGCAGATGTAGTCAGCAGGGACACTAGAGGTGACCCTTTCCTCCTACATTCTGCAGGAGGAACATTCAACTACCCTAGCCTCCATTCCCACTGAACTAACTTCACAACAACTGAAAACTTAAAAAAAACTTATTAGTTTAGCAATCCGACGGACAGAACTTTTCTGTGATTATAACAATTTGCAGGAATCTTAATCAAGGATATTTTCTACTTGTGACCCAAGATAACCACCTCTGATTGGGCTGTATTCCATGAACTTGAACTCGCGCACACCAAAATCTGCACTGCTCTGCCATTGGTATTCTGAGACACTAACCCTCATGGCAATATGTCAATAATGGCTGCCAGACTCGAGTCCCACGGAGATCTGGCCATGTAACCCAGGCTGACCCTCCTGGTCAGCAGTACTGAGGGTGTGTTGCATCATTGGAAGTTCTGTATTTAATAATAATAATCTTTATCGTCACAAGTAGGCTTACATTAACACTGCAATGAAGTTACTGTGAAAAGCCCCTAGTCGCCACATGCCGGCGCCTGTTCGGGTACACAGAGGGAGAATTCAGAATATCCAAATTACCTAATTTTGGGACTTGTGGGAGGAAACCCACGCAGACACAGGGAGAACATGCAGATTCCACACAGACAGTGACCCAAGCCGGGAATCGAACCTGGTTAAAACCAGGGCCTTCTCTGCGCTCTCGGGCAGATATAAAATGAAGAAGAGCAAGAGAACTCTCCCCAATATCCCTTGACAAACATTACTAACAAAAGATTATTTCACTGCTGCTTGTGAGACCTTGATGTGTGGAGGTAGGCTGCCATGTTTCCTGTAAAAGTGACTACACCTCAAATGTATTTCATTGGCTGAAAAGTGTTTTGGAACATTCTGAGGTAGTGAAAGGTACAAGTTCTTTCTCAGGAAGGTTGCAAGTGTATCATGTTGACTCACTGGCCTGTGACATATGCTCAGTTGTACCAGTGTGGCTTCCAAGAATTTTTGCAGCAATAAAATATTTTCTAAACCTGAATGAGAATTATCATAGAAGAATTAACTAAATAATTTTTTAAAATTCTGCAGTAAACTTCACTCTGCGGCAGTTTCCTAAACCATGCACTAGAACCAACGTACGCTTGTCCTGTGTAGTTTGTTTTGTACAGTGCAATACAGTAATTGGCAACTGCTCCATGTGACTGCACTCAGATGATTCTTATTAGGCTAGAACCCTGAGGGGGAGGATACTCTGTTAAGAGACAGGAGCTCTTGAAACCCCCTTGTGTCTTAAGTGTTTATGCTGCATGGAAAAAGGACTAGTTTATCAAACCTGACTCCAGGGGGTCAGCTGACTGTCACCAGATTTCTGACTTTTTGTTTGTTAACTTGCAAACATGTTATTTCTGAGGCTGCACTGAAAGCACTATCTCCCTCTGGGTATCTGATTGTATTTCAGGAGGTGTGAAGGGGAGTTCAGCAGTGTGTCAATATTGCAGTTGATCTTTCAAAATCACTGATATGGCAAGTAATTACAAATTAATCAGTCTGTTTAGAAATATGTGTGCTGGTGTTGGGAATAGAAGGGGAAGTTACCTCAGCTATTTATGGGAAAATTATGGAAGCAGGATCAGAATCCCCGGATGGGTTGAAGGCCAAATGGAAGGAGGAATTGAGGGAGATGTTGGAGGACGGGCTGAGATGCAAACCTTTACGCAGGGTAAATGTATCAACCTTGTGCGTGTGATTGGCACTAATACAAATTTTTTAAAAAACAAACACACCCCTCCATCTCCCACTGTTCCCGCCTAAGCTAGACAAAAATAGCCTAACTCCCCCTACCCACCCTTACTCCCTAACACTCCCCCCCCCCCCCCCCCCCCCCCACTTATTGAATCTTCTAACAGTTTAGTTTTCCTGAAGAAGTCGATAAACGGCTGCCACCTCCGAACGAACCCTAACATTGATCCTCCCAGGGCGAACTTAATTTTCTGAAGCCTGAGAAACCCAGCCATGTCGCTAACCCATACCCCTGATTTTGGGGGCTTTGAGTCCCTGCACGCTAGTAAGATCCGTCTCCGGGCTACTAAGGAAGCAACGGCCAAAGCGTCAGCCTCTCTCGCCCCCTGGACTCCCGGGTCTTCCGACACTCCAAAAATCGCCACCTCTGGACTTGGCGCTACCCTTGTTTTTAGTACCATGGACATGACATCCACAAATCCCTGCCAGAATCCCCTAAGCTTCGGCCATGCCCAAAACATGTGGACGTGATTTGCGGGCCCTCCTGCACACCTCACACACCTGTCCTCCACCCCAAAAAACCTGCTCATCCTGGTTGAGCCTGGCGCATGATGAGGTCGCATTGGCTCTGCTCAGAGCATTCTCCCACAGACCCGCCTCTAACTCCTTTCCCAGCTCGTCTTCCCGTTTACGCTTTAGCTCACCTATCTGGGTTTCCTCCCACTCCATAAGTTCTTTATAGATTTCCGATACCTTCCCCTCCCCCCACCCCCGCTCTAGAAACTACCTTGTCCTGTATCCCCTGTGGCGGTAGAAGCGGAAAGGTCGAAGCTTGCCTTCGCACAAAATCCCTCACCTGCAGAAAAGGAAACCCATTCCCTCCCGGCAATTCATACTCCTCTTCCAGATCCTCCAAACAGGGAAAGCTCCCATCAATAAACAGGTCCCTCAGCCTCTGAATCCCTGCTCTCTGCCACCTCCGAAACCCCCATCCAATCACCCCGGGACAAACCGGTGATTACCACAAAATGGAGCCCACACCGACGCTCCCTCCACTCCCATATGCTTCCGCTACTGCCCTACACTCTCAGGGTCACCACTACCACTGGGCTTGTGGAGTACCGGGCCGGCAGGAACGGCAGAGGAGCCGTTACTAATGCCCCCAAACTTGTGCCCTTACATGAGGCCGCCTCCACCCCCTTCCACCGACCCCTCCCCTACTACCCACTTCCTAATCATGGCTGTATTTGCCACCCAGTAGTAGTTCCTAAAGTTCGCCAGTGCCAAACCCCCCCCCAACCCCGGCTCCGCTCCAACAGCACTTTCTTTGGAACTAATACAATTGAAGGTAGGTCACAGAACATATTTGACGGGTTGAAGAATGAGTCACTTGTTCAAAGGGGTTAAGGACATTTCTGAAAGGTGCAGGAGGGGGCTGGCCAATCATGTGCACATGTTTTGGACATGCCGAAAACTGAGGAAGTTCTGGGGCACCTTCTGTAGCACCATTTCAACAGTGTTACAGTAGAACCCAGTCCCCTGGTGGAGAGGAGGCGGATCTTATCGGGATGGAGGTCAGTTGCTCCGCCCTGTGCTTCATTGTGGCTGGGAGGCTTAATGGAGTCTTTGAGCCTAGAGAAGGTTACATTTTGTTTAAGAGGGAATGAGGAGGGGTTTCACCAGAGATGGTGTCCGTTCATATCTCACTTTAAGGAATTAGCCTCAGTTAGCAGCTAAAAGTGTGGCGGGATAGTTAGTTGATGAATTGTTTTCAGGTTGAGGAAGTGATTGTTAAATGTTAGTTAAATGTGTGTATTGTAAATTATGTAAAGAATGTTGAAAAAGCTAATAAAAATATTTATATAATAATAATATGTAAAGGCCAGGTACCTAACAACTGCGCAGCCTCCAACTAGAAGGCACCGATTCAAGCTCAGAACAAAGCATCATGATTAGACCATTCTGTCATTGAGCCTGTCCCAAATTCTGGGCGGGATTCTGTCATCCCGAGGCAGAGTGTCCACGCGGTCATAAACGCCGGCGCGTTTTACAATGGCTTGAACGGGCCGCTCCCAGGACTAATTCTGGCCCGTACAGGGGGCCAGCATGGCGCTGGAGCAGTTCATGCTGCTCCAGCTGCCGATCCCGGCGCGATCTGGGCGCCACAGAATCTGCACATGCGCAGTGGCACCAGCGCCAAAGCGCGTATGCCCACTGGCTTCTGTCAATGCGCCGACCCCAACGCAACATGGCGCAGGACTATAGCGGCCAGCGCTTAGGAAATGAGTCCCCCAGCCAGAGAGGCCAGCCTGCCGATCGGTGGGCCCCGATCAAGGGCCAGGCCGCATCGAAGGCCCCCCGGGTTCGGAGCCCCCCCCCCCCACAGGCCGCCACCTGGCCCTTCCACGCTGAGTTCCCGCCGGCTGAGAACAGGTGTGGACGGCGCCTGCGGGACTCAGCGTTTCCACGACGGCCGCTCGGCCCATCCGGCCCAAGCCAATTCTCCGCTCTGCCGAGAATCAAGGGGCGGCGTGGTCCGGTCGCGGGGATTCTCCGGCCCAGCCCAGGGCTGAGAGAATCCCACCCTCTGTTCCCTTGTTGTCAACTCCACCCCTCTCCAGGGCCACTTAGTAATGCTGAACGAGACCATTTGCAACCTTGACATCCTATTTTACCGTGACCTGAGACTATATCTTGTCCATCACAAAGACCACCTACTTCCACTTCTTCTGTAATATTACCTATCTCCCCATCTCACCTCAACTTATCTGGAACCCTCATCAATGCCTCTGTTAATTCCAGACATGACTATTCCGGCTAACATTTTTCTGTAAATTGGAAGTCCTCCCAAATCTCTGGTGCCCATGTCCTAGCTCATACTAAGTCCTGTTCACCCATCATCCCAGTACTCACTAAACTACATTGACTCCTGTCCAGCAATGCCTAAATCCTAAAATTCCCATCCTTTTGTTCAAATTACCCCATGGTCTCCCCCCATCTCTATCTCTGCATAACCTCCTCCATCCCTACAATGCTTCTGTGACATTTTCATTCTTCCAATTCTGGCCTCTTGTGTTTCCTTCTCCCCATCATTCATAACCTTGCCTTCAGCTGCCTAGGCCTTAAACTCTAAAATCCCCCTCCTCTTAACCTCTCTGCCTCTCCATTTTTTACTCTTCCTGTAAGAGAGCCATGGATAGCCAGAGATATTCAAGATACAATGAGAAGGAAGAGGGAGCCTTTTAATAAGTACAAGGGGAGCAAATCAACAGAGGCATTAGTTGAGTACAGAAAGTGCAGGATAGGAGAGCAAAGAGGGGATATGAGAAATGAAATGAAATGAAAATCGCTTATTGTCACAAGTAAGCTTCAATTGAAGTTACTGTGAAAAGCCCCTAGTCGCCACATTCCTGCACCTGTTCAGGAAGGCTGGTACGGGAATTGAACCGTGCTGCTGGCCTGTCTTGGTCTGCTTTAAAAGCCAGCGATTTAGCCCTGTGCTAATATCTAGCTGGTAAAAGTACGGAAATTCCCAAGATATAAGTATACAAATGTGAAGAGGATAACTAGGGAAAATGTCGGGCCCATTCAGGACCACGGGGACAGTCTGTGGGTGGAGCCAGAGGAATGGGTAGGGTGTTAAATTAATATTTCACATCTTTCTTCACCCAAGAGATAAGGGGCGCAATTCTCCGCTCCCCAGGCCGGGTGGGAGAATCACGGGAGGGCCGCTCTGGCACCCCCTGCGATTCTCCCACCCCCCCCAAAATGGTGTGTCGCGTTTTGCCTGGAATGTTAAGCATGGAAGAGGTAAAGGGGCAGGTGTTACACCTTCTGCGATTGCATGGGAAGGTGCCATGGGTGATGGGAGAGGTACTGGGTATGGTGGAGGAGTGGACTAGATTGTCTCGGAGGGAACGGTCTCTGCGGAATGCTGACAGAGGGAGTGAAGGGAAGATGTGTTTGGTGGTGGCATCACGCTGGAGTTGGCAAAAATGGCAGAGGATTATGCTTTGCATACGGAGGCTGGTGGGATGAAATGTGAGAACGAGGGGGACTCTATCCTTGTTCTGGGAGGGAGTGGAGGGGGCGAGGGTAGTGGCGTGGGAGATGGACCGCACACTATTGAGGGCCCTGTCCACAACTGTAGCTGGGAAATCACGGTCGAGGAAGAAGCAACACATTTTCGAAGCGAAAACTGGAAGCGAAGTTGATTAATTTTTCCAGGTCCGGGCAAGAGCATGACGCGGCACCAAAATAGTCATCAATGTATCGGTAAAGGAGTTGTGGCAGGGGGCCCGGATAGGCCTGGAACAAGGAATGTTCCACATACCCCATAAAAAGGCAAGTGTAGCTAGGACTCATGCGGGTACCCATTGTTCCCCACGGTAGGCTATTGCAGAAAATACAGAGGCATGGGATTCAGGGTGATTTAGCAGTTTGGATCAGAAATTGGCTAGCTGATAGAAGACAAAGAGTGGTGGTTGATGGGAAATGCTCTGACTGGTGTCCAGTTACTAGTGGTGCGCCACAAGGATCTGTTTTGGGGCCGTTGCTGTTTGTCATTTTTATAAATGACCTGGAGGAGGGCGTAGAAGGATGGGTGAGTAAATTTGCAGATGACACTAAAGTCGGTGGAGTTGTGGACAGTGCAGAAGGATGTTACAAGTTACAGAGGGACATAGATAAGCTGCAGAGCTGGGCTGACAGGTGGCAAATGGAGTTTAATGCAGAAAAGTGTGAGGTGATTCATTTTGGAAGGAATAACAGAAAGGCAGAGTACTGGGCTAATGGTAAGATTCTTGGTAGTGTGGACGAGCAGAGAGATCTCGGTGTCCATGTCCATAGATCCCTGAAAGTTGCCACCCAGGTTGAGAGGGTTGTTAAGAAGGCGTACGGTGTGTTAGCTTTTATTGGTAGAGGAATTGAGTTTCGGAGCCATGAGGTCGTGTTGCAGTTGTACAAAACTCTGGTGCGGCCGCATTTGGAGTATTGTGTGCAGTTCTGGTCGCCACATTATAGAAAGGATGTGGAAGCATTGGAAAGGGTACAGAGGAGATTTACAAGAATGTTGCCTGGTATGGAGGGAAGATCATATGAGGAAAGGCTGAAGGACTTGAGGCTGTTTTCGTTAGAGAGAAGAAGGTTAAGAGGGGACTTAATTGAGGCATACAAGATGATCAGAGGATTAGAAAGGCTGGACATCGAGAGCCTTTTTCCTCGGATGGTGATGTCCAGCACGAGGGGACATAGCTTTAAATTGAGGGGAGATAGATATAGGACAGATGTCAGAGGTAGGTTCTTTACTCAGAGAGTAGTAAGGGCGTGGAATGCCCTGCCTGCAACAGTAGTGGACTCGCCAACACAAAACGCATTCAAGTGGTCATTGGATAGGCATATGGACGATAAGGGAATAGTGTAGAGGGACTTTAGAAGGGTTTCATAGGACGGTGCAACATCGTGGGCCGAAGGGCCTGTACTGCGCTGTAATGTTCTATGTTCTTTGATCTGGAGAAAGTGAGATGAGTTAAAGAAGTTGTTGAGAGATAGAACGAGTTCAGCCAGACGGCGGAGAGTGGTGGTGGATGGGAATTATCCGGGTCTCTTTTCGAAAGAAGCGAAGGGCTCTCAGGCCATCCTGGTGTGCGATGGAGGTGTAGAGGGATTGCACATCCATGGTGAATAGAATGCGTTAGGGCCCACGAACTGGAAGCTGTCAATATGACGCAGGGCATCAGAGGAATCCCGGATGTAGGTGGGGAGGGAATGGACCAGAGGAGTGAGGATGGAGTCAAGATAAGAGGAAATAAGTTCGGTGGAGCAAGAGCATGCTGACAGAATGGACCTGCCAGGACAGTCCTTTTTGTGGATTTTGGGAAGTAGGTAAAAGCGGGCTGTCCGGGGTTGGGGGACTGAGGTTGGAAGCCGTAGGGGGAAGGCATCCGGAGGAAATGAGGTCACTAACGGTGTTGGAGATTACTTGCCTTTATCAATCGTGGCATAGATTACAAAAGCAAGGGAGTCATGTTGGAGTTATACAGAACATTGGTGAGGCCATAGCTGGAGTACTAATATAATAATCTTTATTAGTGTCACAAGTAGGCTTACATTAACACTGCAACAAAGTTACTGTGATTGTCGCCACATTATAGGAAGGATGTGATTCTACTGGAGCAGTTCCAGAGGCGTTTCACCAGGTTGTTGAGTGGGATTGAACATTTAAGTTATGAAGAGAGGTTGGATAGGCTTGGGTTGTTTTCGATGGAGCAGAGAAGACTGAGGGGCGATCTGATTGAGGTGTACAAGATTATGAGGGGCATGGACAGGGTGGATAGGGAAAAGCTGTTCCTCTTAGTTGAAGGGTCGGTTACGAGGGGACACAAGTTCAAAATGAGGGGCGGGAGGTTCAGGGGGGATTTGAGGAAAAACCTTTTAACCTAGAGAGTAGTGACGGTCTGGAACGCACTGTCTGGGAGGGTGGTAGAGGCGGGTTGCCTCACATCCTTTAAAAAGTACCTGGATGAGCACTTGGCACGTCTTAACATTCAAGGCTATGGGCTAAGTGCTGGCAAATGGGATTAGGGCTTGCAGATCAAGTGCCTTTCATGCGGCAGTGCAAACTCGATGGGCCGAAGGGCCTTTTCTGCACTGAATTATTCTGTGAATCTGTGAAGATGCTTCTGAAAGCTTTTGGTTACCTGTCCTAATGTTTTCTTGTTAGGTTCGGTGTTAATTTTTATCTGACAATGCACTTTTCAAGTACCTTGGAACATTTTACTGCATTAAAGGCACATTTTAAAGATGAGTTGCTATTGTTGCTGGAGCTGTTCTTTCTCTTTTGTTTTTCTCTTCCTCCTTATATCTCTTCTATTTTTTTCTTGAAATCTACCTCTTTGATCAAGGTTTTGGTCTTACGCCCTCATATCTCTTATGGCTCTGTATCATTGTTGTTTTTAATGCTTTGTGAAGCCCCTTAGAACATTTTATTATATTAAAAGTGTTATATATAGGGGCAGCACGGTGGCACAGTGGTTAGCACTGCTGTCTCATGGCGCCGAGGTCCCAGATTCGATCCCGGCTCTGGGTCACTGTTCATGTGGAGTTTGCACGTTCTCCCTGTGTTTGCGTGGGTTTCGCCCCCACAACCCGAAGATGGGCAGGGTAGGTGGATTGGCCACAGTAAATTGCCCATAATTGGAAAAAATGAATTGGGTACTCTAAATTTATTTTAAAAAAGAAGAATAAAAATGTGTTATATATAAATGCCAGTTATTCTTCTCTTCCTCTTCTTCCCAACATTCAGTTAGACAATGATTAATCTGTGCTCAACTCAATTTTTAATTGGGTGAGACATGCTGCCTGGTTTAAATGTTCAAACAATGTTTAGCAGTTAACTGTCAGCCACTAATATCTGGTGCATTCTCCATGGCAATGCCTCTACCAATCAGCGTCCACCTGCCAACAAATCAGCACTCTTATCACACAGTAAAATATTGTTGTTTCTCCTGACATTGGTATTCTTGCGAATGTCCTGATGAGTGCAAGATGAAAAGCTTTGACAAGATGTATTTTTTCAATAATACTCAATGTCTTTTTCATTATTTTTGCCTCTTTTAAGATGGTTCTGACCCCTATTGAGATATGAATTCACAAGATTGTTCTGGCTTCCGGATGATGTAACTGAAAGCAAGTGCATTTCTACAGTGCCTTACATGATCTAAGGCAGTTCCAAAGAACTTTTGTGGTGAGTGATATGTGTGAAGTGTAGACACTGTTCTAATGTTGTTGGTTGAGGGATAAATATTGGCAGAACAGCAGCGAGTACTCCTGTTCTTCTTTGAAATAGAGGCGGAGAGAGCCTCTCATCTGAAAGACAATCCTCCAACAGTGAATCACTCACTCCCTTGCAATTGCAGAGTCAGATATTTGTGCCCAAGACTCTGGGCTGGAAATTGAACCCATCACCTTCGGACTCAGCAGCAAGAATGTTCCCATTGAGTTACAGGAGACACCATTAAGCCTCTGTAGTAGACAGCGGGCTGAATTCTCAGCCACATGACGACGTAAACATGAACCTTGCTCGGGTAGTGAACCAGGCATCCAGCCAAAATTGAGGTCCGAGCTGGCACCGATTCAGACGCCATGCTCCAGTCCTTCGCTGGTGGCAATAACGAGGTTTGCGGCCCGCGCCGGTGGGGGAATGCAAAACCGGCATTTGCATTAATTTAAATGTCATTAGTGTGTTTGACCCAGTATGCTCCAGGCCTCCGCAATGCTCCACCCTGGCAGGCAGAAGTCACATGGGCATGATTTACGACAGGTATTTATAAATGGGGACTGGGAGCCAAAGCTGCTGAGGGGGAGAGAGATGATGAGCAAAGTTTTAAAAACAATTTTAAATTGTCTGCTTACTGGGTGGTGGCTGCCAGAGTCAGAGGGGTGTAGAGGGGGAGTGACTTGCTGACAGTTCCCAGGATTCGGAGTGTCCGCCTCAGGATCAGGGTGGCCTGGCTCAGACTGCCATTGTGGCAGTATTTAATTTAAACACACCCATTTGGTACAAGTTACAGGCCCCTGGCTACTCACTCTGCTTACTGCTCACTGTGTGTCCTCTAAATGTTAACAGAGCCTCTTGTCATTTGGGAGCCCACCCAGACCACCCCTCTGGAAAGCCTTTGACCCCAGCTGACCCATCAACGGGATAGTTGTGGCCAAGCTCAATCAATGACCCACTAGGTGCTGCCACCCCTCAGTACACTCATCAGAAACGCAGCCAGGGGAAGCAGGGGAATAGCAGAGCTCAACCAAACAAAGGATACATGCACTGTGGCCTTTGGCACCCTCCTTGGCACACTGTCCCTCTGAGGGCAGAGGCCTTACCAGTGACACTATCAGTTAGCCCACCCCTCAGGACCACAAGCTGCCTCCAAGTCCTGCCTGTCCACCATGCCCCTGCTACCATCCATCCTGCCCCCGGTCAGGTTGCCACAACCTGTGTGTCACACCCAGGACCCACATAACAGCACATAAGGGCAGCATGGTGGTTAGCATAAATGCTTCACAGCTCCAGGGTCCCAGGTTCGGTTCCCGGCTGGGTCACTGTCTGTGCGGAGTCTGCACGTCCTCCCCGTGTGTGCGTGGGTTTCCTCCGGATGCTCCGGTTTCCTCCCACAGTCCAAAGATGTGCGGGTTAGGTGGATTGGCCATGCTAAATTGCCCGTAGTGTCCTAAAAAGTAAGGTTAAGGGGGGTGGTGGGGTTGTTGGGTTACGGGTATAGGGTGGATACGTGGGTTTGAGTAGGGTGATCAATGCTCGTCACAACATCGAGGGCCGAAGGTCCTGTTCTGTGCTGTACTGTTCTATAACACTGCAGCTAAGCTCCCAGCAGATGCACACTTCCCTGCCTCAGACCAATCTGCAGGACCTGCTCTCACTCTCACACATAATCCTCTTAAGCATAGAGGTGATTGGTGACCCTCTCCCCACATCACAGGCCCACGCCATTCACTGATGGGGACAAGGGTGCCGTGTGGAAGGCAATATATCGGAAGGAACAGCTGAGGGCTGGGGTGTTTTGGGGACGTGTGGAGGGTGGAGCTGAAGTGCAACTCAGGGTCACAATTAGCCTGTTGGATCTGGGTGGATGAGGGAATACTCATCTTGTTAATATGTCTTCCCTTTCCCCCGTCTGCAAAGAATTCTCCAGGACAAGAGGGGTGATTGATGGCACACATGCCCCCCCTACGAACACTGGCTCATCAATCAGAAGAGCTTCCACTCCTGAATGTGCAGTTGGCGTGTGACCACTAGCTGCACATCATGCACGTCAGCGCCCCATACCCAGATAGCGTGCACGATGCATACATCCCGGCGCACCAGCCGGTTCCCGGCACCTTCGAGGCGCTCGCTCGGGTGAGGAGTTGGCTCCTGGGTGACGAGGGTTACCCTATGAGGTCTTGGCTCATGATGCCTGTCAGGAGGCCCCAGACCAATGCAGACAACTGCTATAACGACACCCATGCAGCAACCAGGACCGTCATTGAACGGGGCAAATCCTCCAGACTTTCTAACTAAGAAGCCTGGCCAATGACAGCTTCGTCACCCTGTCCCACCTTTCATCACTTCCCCCCCCCCCCCCCCCCCCCCACTCTAATTGGTGCCCCTTTCCCCAGAGCCTCCCACGTCCTCTGTCCCTCCGTCCTTCACTCCATTCCACCACCCCAGTTCCTCCACCCCTCTCCGAGGTCCAACCAGTATCACTACATGGTGTAGGCCCTGGGCAGGCAGCATCAGCGGGTCTTGTCCATGGGACGGAGGATGATGATGAAACACTGAGATGAGATGTGGTGCTTCTCATTATTTACAAAATCTCACTCCTTTCAGGATCACCTTCCACCGTCCGCCCGAGTGATCCCTGCATGTGTGCTGCAAATTAATCTCACAGGCCCATATATTCTTTGGGGTGGTGGGGGAAGGGGGACAGTTATGGAGATGGTGAGCAGTGACGGGTCACTCACTGGGTAAGTTGTCGTACAAGGCGACCTCACACATCTGGCCCCATTCCCTGCCACCTTGGAGGGTGACCGCATGTGGCACGTTCAATTGCCCTGGGGGGCCCTGCTCTGTGCCATTCTTCAATACCCACACCAACATCCCAAAGCCTACACCCCCCCCCCCCCCTCTGCACCCAGCCCAACCCATCCCTCACACCCTTCAGAAGAGAATTGAGACAGGTCAGAATGTTGGTGAAAAAGTGTTTAATAGTGACTATATATAATTGTTGTCCTTGACCCCTACCTCAAACCTGTGCCAAGTAAACTGGTGTCTACCTTCCTTATTTTACATAGCCTACCACTCCTTCTTGGTCTTATCCCAGACAGCACATCAGCGGTGGAGGCAGCCTGCTGTGGCGTATTTTGCCCTCTCCCCTGAGATGCCTTTGGTAGCCCTCCTTTGGAGGACCTGGATGGGACTGGCCGACTTTCGGGTGTGACAGGTGATTAGGTGCCACCCTGTTCTGCCTACTGCTCATCAGATGTGCCAGTGTCAGGTGGGGGGGATTCAGAAGAGATGTGATTTAGCATCTCCCCTGCGGGAGACCCTGCATGGGCCCCATCACCACCTCCTCCCTTTTGCGTGCTCAATGGCCCCCGGTTACTTCATGGGATGGAGTTTAGGCCAGAGTGAGCTCCGAGGCTCTGCTGTCACCTGGCGCTTCCAGCCCTGGAGGCCCATTCTCGTCTCCCTGCCCTCAACCATAGAATCATAGAATTTACAGCGCAGAAGGAGGTCATTCGGCCCATCGATTCTGTGCCAGCACCTGGAAAGAGCACCTCACTTAAGCCCACACCTCCACCTTATCCCCGTAACCCAACCTAACTTTTTTGGACACTAAGGGCAATTTAGCATAGCCAATCCACCTAACCTGCACATCTTTGGACTGTGGGAGGAAATCGGAACACTCGGAGGAAACCCACGCAGACACGGGGAGAATGTGCAGACTCCACCCAAGCCGGGAATCGAACCTGGGACCGCGGAGCTGCAAAGTAGTGCTAACCACTGTGCTACCGTGCCGCCCTGGCCTTGTCCCTCAGAGAGTGAATCATGGTAACCGAGTAACCCCAACTAAACTTTGGACATTAAGGGGCAATTTAGCATGGCCAATCCACCTAACCCGCACATCCCTGGACCGTGGGAGGAAACCGAAGCACCTGGAGGAAACCCACGCAGACACGGTCTTGTCCCTCTGTGACTGGCCCAGGTCAGTCAGCGCCTAGCCAATGCTCTCCACGCCCTCAGCCATAACCCTTTGTGACTGGGTCAAGTTCTGGAGCACCGCAGCAATGTCCATGTGAGTCCGGTACATGGGCCTGTGACTGGACTCCCCTGTCCGGAGCCTCAGTCATCGACCGCACAGTGTGCCCGAAGCCTTGGACTTCATGATCCATGGCTCTGACACCCGAGGCATCCACCGCAGACGCCACCCATTCAGTGTTGGCCTGGTTACCATGTATTTCGGTACAATCTTGTGTATCTGAAGGCAGCTGAACTCCTCCAACTGCACCTACAGGTGCTGGAAAGTTGCTGACATCCCTTCCTGTAGAGCCTGGCTCTGTGTCTGCATCTCCACCAGTGATGCGATCATACTTTCCAGAAGCCGGATACCTGTCCAGACTACAGTTGGTTCCTGGGATCGGGCAGCCCTCTGACTGTCGCCCTCTCAGGAGTCTCTACTTCCACTTGATGTGCTGCCCGGCCACCTCTGCCCAGGCCCCGTTAACAACCGCGGGTGGTATCCTCCTGCCCACCCTGAGGAAGAGGGTGTCCCACCTCTCCTCCATCACAAATAACATCCTTTTGAGTTCCCTATCCACAAAGCATGGTGTTGCTCTTCATGCAGCCATCTTCTGGGCTGGAAGGAGTATGTGGGGAGTGGAGTTCTTATAAGCAGCTCCAGCTCATCAAGCTCTCCAGTGCCAATTCTGGCCCCTGCGAATCCGCCACTGGCAGGAATGAGAATTGCTCTCGATTCACGTGGGCAGAGTGCTGGCCAATTAGCATATCCTGAATTGCTCCAGAAATAGCACCCCCAATGGGAACGCGAACCGTACGCAATTCAGCAAATCTCCCAAACGGAGAATTTTGGCCACTGATCTGAAAGTTGGGTTAGCCAAGTTTACAACATTTCAAATAATTTGGGATGGTGGTTGGCCCTCTGCCTTGCGGCTCGAAGGACCCGGGTTCAATTCCGACTTCGGGTGACTGTGTGGAGTTTGTGTTTTCTCCCCATGTCTGCGTGGGTTTCCTCCGGGTGCTTTGGTTTCCTCCCACGATCCAGGGATGTGCGGGTTAGGTGGATTGGCCATGATAAATTGCCCCTTAGTGTCCAAAGTTTAGTTGGGGTTACTCGGTTGCGGGAATAGGTGGAGGTGTGGGCTTGAGTAGGGTGCTGTTTCAAAGGCCAGTGTAGATCAATGGGACAAATGGCTTCCTTCTGCACTGTAAATTCTATGATTCTATGAATTATTCAGCCAGCCAGACTCGTCATAAAAGGTACATTAATGTAATCACTATCACCATGTACTAGCAACCCAGAAATTGTAAGAATTATGGGAAATTGAATTCAATAAATGTGGTTATTTTCGGGTCAGCACTAGAAAAACAAATATCCTGAAAAGCTGCTGATTTACGGAAGGAACCTACCCAGTCAGCGTGGCCTGCACGTGACTCTATTACAACACCTTCTGCTTGTCTCTTCATGTCCCACCTGGGATGGGTAATAACACTGCCAGAATTCTCTGTGTAGTATAAACAAGCAGAAAAGCAGATGGATTTCTCGTGGCTTGTAGTGATATGGGTGTAGGTGCAAGAGATCTGTGGCTTCTGAAGTTCCATCAGAGCAGTAGAAACGTGCAGCTGTAGGCATGACGGTGAGCTGCAGAATGGTGAACTTGAGAAATAGAAGCAGGAGTAGGACCAAATGTCCATCATCTCTGCCATTTGTTGAGATCATGGTTGAACTTCTACATTAACATTTCTGCCTATTATATTGCTATTATCAATCTCCCCATTCCTTAATTCACTTAGAGTCAAAAACACTATTGATCTACATCTTGAATATACTCAACGCCTGAGCATCCACAGATCTCTGGGTTAGAGAATTCCAAAGATTCACAACCCACTAAGTGAAGACATTTCTCCTAATCTCATCACATGTGGATTTGTTCTAGACTCTGCAGCCAGGGGAAACAGCCCCTCAGCATCCACCCTGTCAAACACTGCAAATATTTTATATTTTTCAATGAGCATCTTAAATTCTTCTAAACATGAGAATATAGGTTCATTAAACTCGATCATTCCTTATAGGACAGCCCTCTTATCTCACGACCCAATCTAGTGAACTATCATTGCATTCCTTTCTAAAGCAAGTAGATCCACACTTGGGTAAAGAGCCTAAAACTGAACACAGTACTTTAAATACTCACACTATTTGACCAGCAGTGAGTGAGGGGAGTCAGCAAGTGGGGAACCTGAACAGCAAACCAGATGCGGGCTTTCAGAGAAGGTTCCTCGTTCCAAGACACAGAGTGCCTGATCGAGGGACCTGGCATCAGGAAGA
Source organism: Scyliorhinus canicula (assembly GCF_902713615.1). Classification (NCBI taxonomy): domain Eukaryota; kingdom Metazoa; phylum Chordata; class Chondrichthyes; order Carcharhiniformes; family Scyliorhinidae; genus Scyliorhinus; species Scyliorhinus canicula. The sequence continues at coordinate 229,172,608 of NC_052149.1, read as the reverse complement.
TTGCTGAGAGCCACCCTATCTTCCAACCCTCACCCATGCCTAACCAGCTTCATCCTCTCAATGACCCCATCCCACTCTTGTCGATCCTAGACCTCTGGTGGGTGCATTATCGGCAGCAGGTATTGCTCCTGGTGGTGCTGATGGGCAATGGATAAATGCTGGTATCCTAAATCCCAGGGAAGACTCGCCATTGGTGGTCCTTCCCTAACGGATCACCCAAAGGAAACCCACGCAGACACAGAAAGAATGTGCAGACTACACACAGTTACCCGAGGTAGAAATCAAACCTGGGTCTGGTGCTGTGAGGTAGCAGTGCTAACCACTGTGCAACTATCCCTTATAACTTATAAAGGTTTAAGTCATAAGGACAATGTTTTTTTTTCAATTAAGGGCCAATTTAGTATGCCAATCCACCTATCCGGCACATCTTTGGGTTGTGGGGCTGAGGCCCACGCAGACACGAGAAGAATGTGCAAACTCCACACGGATAGTGACCCGGGGCCGGAATCGAACCCGGGTCCTCGGCACCGTGAGGCAGCAGTGCTAAATACTGCACCACCATGCCGCCTTTAGACAATGGTAAGAATGTTGTTGAGGTGAAAGTTTTTATTTGATGGACAGGATATGGGATCTGAATTTAAACGCATGTTAGAAAGGACACAGATCGTGAGCAAGTTGGTTCAGCCCAAGAATTGATAAGGAGAGGAATAGCAAGAGAATGGAGTTTGTGGTGGGGACTGCTGGTTTCATGATTTCCCAATGTTGAATTGGAGGCAGATGAGATTTATCCAAGACTGGAAGTTAGGAAAAAAAATCTCCAGAAGCTAACAGTAGGAATGACCAAAAGGTATTGTCCAAAATGTGACAGCTAATGGTGACTGCACAACCCAGTCAGTGTACACTCCACTCAGCCAGTACGTTGAACGGCTATGGGTAAAGAGCAGGACTAATTGTTCTATTTCCAGAATGTTGTTTTAATTTCAGTGCAGGCACAGTGGGCTGAATGGCCTCCTGTGCTGTCAGATTCTATGAATTGGCACAGCATCACATTCTCCACTTTGGACAATCAGTTCAACCAGGATTTTATTGAATGGCGGGCAGATCGGACTCGAGGGCTGAGTGGCCTACTCCTGAACTAGGCATTTCACCCCAACTGGTCTAGACCACGGTTTATTCCCTACAAGAGTTTCTTCATCTCATCCCATCAACAAATTCTTTTTCCTCCCTGAACTATTTTCTGCAGTGGCAAAGTCCACGTTTTGGATTTATTAGTAACATCTTATAATCACGACTCTCCTCCCCACCCCAACCTTTTCTCTTGGTCTACCTTGGTGACCCAGAACCGGGATCAAACCTGGGACCTCGGCGCCGTGAGGCAGCAATGCTAACCACTGCGCCACCGTTCCGCCCCGAAACCCCTTAATAACAATGTTTCTTCATATTTACCATCCTTCTGTTCTTTTTTTGAAAGAATTACCCTCTGGAAAGTAAGATTATAGTAACCACTTTGTAAACGCAGTTTGAAATAAATGTTATTGTTGTGGGCCAGGTCTCCAGGGTGACGGAACAGCCTGGAGGAAAGGCAAAGCCGCCTGTGAAAGCGGCGTTGCGTCAATTCCCCGTCGGTGCTCGCAGTCCCCCCGTGGAGGGGGGAATGAGGAGGGACATCAGCTGTGTACACAGGAGCGGATCTCATGTACGGAAGAGAAAGACATCTTTGTGCTGAGTAACACACTCGGGGCGGGGAGAGTGTGTGCGGCTGTATATAAAGCTGGCACCCAGCACTCAGGCTACACTCCGCCCTGAATAAGCCGAGAAGAGGAAACTCCCGAGAGCTTCAGTGGCCATTTCTTGCTGCGCAACTGACGCCGTCGGAATTTTCCGCCACCAAAGTAGCGGATTTGCTGTCAGCGGAGCAAAAACCACACGCCGTCCCGAGCCATGGCTTTCAACGTGAAGGTTTATCTGCTGGGGAAAGAGGAAACGAACCGGGAGATCCGCCGCTTCACCGTCGACCACGGCGTCTCCACCAGCTTCGAGTATCTCTACAAGAAGGTGGGCAGCGTCTTCCAGAGCCTGCGATCCGAGAACTTCCAGATGTATTACAAAGGTAGGTGTTTGTGACTCCCTGCCTGAATTTCCCCCGGGGTCCCTGCCTGAATTTCCCCCGGGGTCCCTGCCTGAATTTCCCCCGGGGTCCCTGCCTGAATTTCCCCGGGGTTATCTTTCCTTTGCGTCTGATTTTCCGCCTCCAAATTTATGCTTTTAATGTTCTTGTGTTTTGTCTAAATATTGTCAGCGACAAAGGAAACTGCGGGGAGTGGTTTTAATTGGCAGGAGAGGGTTGGCGCCGCCCCCCATCCGCAGTTAACCGGAGTTGATTGAACAGCGAGATTGCTGGACTGGATGGGGCTGGATTCCACTCCCAGGCATTTGTCCAATCTGCCGCTGTTGGGAGGGGGGTGGTTTAAAGGAAAAAAAAAACCATGGTTTACCAAATTGTTTTATCAGCGCCCCTTTCGGTCAGGCCTGTGCAGAATGCGGAAATTCCCGCTATTCACCGACACCAACCCATTCGCCTATCCTGATACTCCTGATCAAATAATTTCTATAAAACGAATGCCATAAGTTGCTTGTTTTTTTAAATGATTTTGCCATTACGGAGGAAAGTCTTACACCGCCTATTTCAACGCAACTGGGAGTGCATTTTCCACTGCTTCACCAGCAAAGCATTATGCTGAAAATTTGAAATGCAAACAAAAATATTGAAAGTATCCTGTTTGTGGTTAAAAGTCACAAAATGAGCAGGTTGGGTGAGTACTGTTAGTACTCTGCCTATTGCCTGTGCTTGAAAAACTCCCATGTGATGTGTTAACACGATTACATGATTGGGCAGTGCTTACTGAACAATCCTGAGCATATTGAGTTATACTAATGTAGTAATCCACGGGAGGCAGGAGTTCCGTCACCACACCAATATTTATTTATAACGATATTACATGAGCAGCTACAAACAGTGCTGCGAGCAGTCCAGTCAACTTAAGACTGGCTCACAAAGCCTACACAGGTGATTATATGGGCCCCCTCAATGAGCTATCATTGAGGGAGCTCATACTCCAATTGGCCAACCAATAAAGCTAATTGGAGTTCATTACAACTAACAACCAATTAAGATTCAAGCAGGCTTACTTACACATTCCAGAAACAACAATATATTCATAGAGCTAGCAAAAGGAATATGTCCAGACATTGCACCTTTGAACAAGAGGAGGCCATTCCTGTCAAGCCTGCTCCGCAATGTAATATGATCATGACTGATCAGACCTTTCAATGTCTTTTACACCCACAACCCCATAACATTATTGTTAATCAGAAATCTATCAAACTCTGCTTTAAACATATTCAATGATTGAGCTTCCACAGCTTCTGGGGTAGAGAATCCCAAAGATTCACAACCCTCCTGTGTGGGGGGGGAAAAAAACTGTTCTCATCTGAGTCCTAAGTGGCGTCCCCATTATTTTGAAACTGTACATAATCCTCGAAGATGACATTTTCACTTGAGCTGTAGTTTAGGGAGGGGATTTCGGATGAAGGTGTGCTGCCTGTGTTGGAGCGAATCAGTGATGCTCGAGAGGCCAGAATTGGAGGAGTGCAGATATCTCAGAGGGTTGTGGGGCTGGAGGAAGTTGGAGACTGGGAGGGGTGAGGCCATGGATTCTGTACAATACAAGTAGCTGTTTATTTTGCATATTTAAAAAATGTGACACCTTCTGGCTGGCAGCCCAGACTGACTCTTGGACGTTTATGGTTCATATAGAGAATCATTCCAGTGCAGAAGGAGACCATTCGGCCCATCAAGTCTCCAAAAGAGCACCCTACCTAGGCCCACTCCCCCGCCCTATTCCCAAAACCATTGTCAAGACCAGCAGATAATACAGCTCCAAGATCAAAGGGTTGATGAGTGAATGGTTCGAGTTAAATACTGGTCTCTGACTCCTGGAACCAACCTTCAAAAATTCCAAAGATATGCCAACCCTCCGAGTGAAGGAATTTCTCCTTGTCTCGGTCGTAAATGGCAGACCTTTGTTTTGAGACTCTAGCCCTTGGTTCCCCAGCCAAAGAGAAACAGCCTCTCTGCATCAACCTTATTAAGCCCTCGTGTATTTCAATGAGATCACCTCTTGTTCTTCTAAACTCCAGAAAGTATAAACCCATTCTACTCCATCTTTCCACGTGGGTCAATCCACTCATCCTAGGAATTAGTCTTGTGAACCTTCACGGTAGCACAAGTGGATACCACTGGCTTCACAGCGCCAGGGTCCCAGGTTCGATTCCCTGCTGGGTCACTGTCAATGCGGAGTCTGCATGTTCTCCCCGTGTCTGCATTTCCTCCGGGTGCTCTAGTTTCCTCCCCAGTCCAAAGACGTGCAGGTTAGGTGGATTGGCCATGATAAATTGTCCTTGGTGACCAAAAAGATTAGGCGGGATTGTTGGGTTACGGGGATAGGGTGGAAGTGAGGGCTTAAGTGGGTCGGTGCAGACTCAATGGGCCGAATGGCCTCCTTCTGCACTGTTCTTCTCTGTTCACTGATCCCCTTTTAAGGCACGTTCTTTGGGTATGGAGGTTTAAAAACTGCACACCCCGTGGTCTCACTCGAGCCCCATATAATTGCAGCAAGTTTTCTTTATTTCTTTGCTTCAACACCTCCCTCCCGTCCCCACTGCTTATAAAGACTATCTCAGCATTTGCATTCCTAATAACATGCACTACCTGCCATTTCTGAATATTAACTGAGCTGAACCTGCAAGCTGATTACACACTATCTTTTTCAGATGAGGAAGGGGATATGATTGCGTTCTCTAGTGATGATGAGCTGATGATGGCTTTGTCCTTTCTTAAGGAGGGAACCTTCCGCGTCTACATCAGAGGTAAGACTTCCTATCGCTCTTTGCTAAAATCAGCCCAACAGCTGTTTGTCTCATTCCCATTGAGTATAAATATATGAAATGAAAATCGCTTATTGTCACAAGTAGGCTTCAAATGAAGTTACTGTGAAAAGCCCCTAGTCACCACATTCTGGCACCTGTTCGGGGAGGCTGGTACAGGAATTGAACCGTGCTGCTGGCCTGCCTTGGTCTGCTTTCAAAGCCAGCAATTGAGCCCTGTGCTAAACAGGAGAGGGGATCTATAGCACAAAATAAACTGTTCAAACATAAGCCCATAAGCTAGGGGCAGCACAGTGACGCAGTGCTTAGTACTGGGTCTCACCCCCACAACCTGAAAAGATGTGTAGGATATGTGAATTGGCAGTGCTAAATTGCCCCTTAATTGGAGAAAAAAAGAATTGGGTATTCTAAATTTATAAAAACAAACGTAGGTAGCACCTGGAGCAACCATAGGGCTGAATATTACACAAAACAGAAGTTTGCCGTTGTGCTCGGTGACTTTGGGTTTTGTGAAGGGTGGGGTTACTAGCAGATAACTGTCAATAAACAAAGGTGTAGTCTGGCTGTTGTGGATTCATCCCTGATTCCTGGTTGATCTGTAAGCATTAAGTTGTTGTTCGTGTTATTCCGCTCTTTTCCCACAATGAATATTTACCAGGTTTTCCACTCACTGACGAATGTTTTCTCTCTCTCTCCCTTAATTTTTACAATTGTAGAAAAGAAAGAGTGCAAACATGGACAGGACAAGGGAACTGGGCCAATTCATCCAAACATTATCTGTGATGCCTGCAATGGCCCAGTGATTGGTGCTCGCTACAAGTGCTCTGTGTGTCCTGACTATGATCTGTGTGGTGCCTGCAAGGGGAAAGGATTCCACAAGGAACATGAGATGCTGCTGGTCCAGACCCCTCAATTCGTCCATCCATTTGAGGTGAGACTGCCCATTTAGTTAACAAGTCTGGGCTCTTTGTAAAAGCAGTAACTACCATGCCCTCGACTAGACTGTTCTATGGATGGTGGGCAATTTTGAGAATGATTTGGTTGAGATCTATGAGTCTGGTTATTTTGTAATTCTTCACAGCAAACTCTATAGTTGTTTTCACCCCCTATTGCCTTAGCTGATAAATCTAGGTACTGAATCATGCTGACAGGAAAGTCACTAGTTCAGATCCAAATTAAACTCTCAATAGTGCTAAACTTTTAAATCACTGGTTTGAGCTCAGCTAGAGTAGTGTAGCCAGTTCTAGACCCTATATTTCAGGAAAGATGTCTAAGCCTAGGAAAGGGTGCAGAAAAGATTCACTCTAGTCTTCCAGGGATGAGAATCTTTAATTATGTGGAAAATCTGGGATATTTCTCCTTGGAGCAGTGAGGGTTGAGGGGAGATGTAATGGAAGTGTTCAAAATCATTAAGGGTTTTGCTAGAGTAAATAAGGACAGACTTTTCCCATGGTGAAGGGTCGTTAACCAGAAGAAACATATTTCAGGTGACTGGCAAAAGAATCTGAGGCAACATGGAGAAATATGTTAACAGTTGTTGTGAACTAAAATACTGTTTTTCACAGTAACTTAATTGCAGTGTTAATGTAGGCCTACTTGTGACACTAATAAATATTTATTATTACTGTGTAAAAGATAATGGAAGTATATGTAATATTATTAAAAAGGGAATTGGATAAATATTTGGGTGGGGAGGAAGACCAAGGAATTGGGACGAATTGACTGACTCTGTCAAAGCACAAGGAGCCAGGTAGTCTGCTTCTGGGCTTTAACATTTCATGATGGAGGGACAGAAGAGCTGTCTCTGGGCTAACAAAATAAATGGGCTCAAGTTAATCTTTTAGGAAGCCCTACTGGGATTATGGATCCTGTAAGAAGTTGGTTAGTTGGGGGTGGCAATGTTGACCCTCCAGATTTACAAATGCTATTGACTGACCAAATGCCCACCCAAGTGACCACTGGGACGAGGGCAAAACTACCAGTAGTAGTTCCATGTAAAAATGTATCTGCAAGTATATTTCTAATTGGCTAATCGCAGGGCTCCATTGTTAAGTAATAATAGTCCAAGTTGCTCCGTTTAAGTTTTCTTTTTAAAAAACAGAAATTCACCGACTGAATCTGAGGCTTTTCTCGGCTCATCGGTAGAGGAAAAAATATAAAGTTATACTAGCCTGGTTAATGGGGTCAAATCTGACTTCCAGAAGTTGGATATTCTCTTCCTGTCCCTGGCAGGCAGGGTCCAGACTATAAGATGAGTGTGTTCCTGAGATTTTTTATTTCTAAAAGTTCTAAATTAACAAATTAGTGACCTCTTTCATTACGATGGGTAAGACTCCAAGGATCCCCAGGGCGTACCTTCAGAGAGATACAGTCAGGAGGTTTAGCTTTACCCAATTTATTATTGGGCAGCAAGTAGAGGGGTGGTTTAGTGATCTGGTTCCCATATGGGGGCAAATTCTTGTAATGGTTCCAGCCTTGGTGCGTTAGTAACGGCATCGTTGTCTCTCCAGCAAGGTTTTCCTCATCCTTTAGTGGTGTCCACCCTGGGAATCTGGAAGCAGTCCAAACAGCATTTTGCTGGTCCCTATTTGCAGTAAGCTCCTCTTTTTGCCAGTGGGTTTAAACTCTATGTTTAGGTCATGAGAGGAAGGGTTTGGCGAGGTTAGGAGACTTGTTTGTGAAGGGAAGGTTTGCCAGCTTTAAGGAGATGTTGGAAAAATTCCAACTCCCTGGTTCTGATCTGTTCAGATATTTTCAGATTCGTGATTTTTCCCTTGGCATCACACTCCTCCCAGTTGGAGAGGAGGGGAAGCATTTTGTGTATTTACGGCCAGGGCCAGATCCTAACAGCGGAATTGGCTCTGTTGAATGAGTTGGGGTGAATGATGAGGTGTGGAGCGAGACTCTTTGCAGGGTCAACTTCACGTCCTCCTGCGCTCTACTTAGCCTGATCTAATTCGAGGTGGTGCACAAGGCTCACTTGACAGAGGTGAGGATGAGTGGATGTTTCTCTGGGGCAGGCTGTTCTCGGGGCACCGGCTAACGCACTTGCGTTCTGGTTTTGTCCCAAATTAGTAAGCTTTAGGATCTCCTTTAGCACCATGTCAGAGATACTTAATGTCGATCTGGAGCCATGTCTGTTGGTGGCCATTTTCAGAGTGTCCGACTTGCCTATGCTGTAGACAGGGGGATGTCCTCACCTTTGCCTCGTTATTGTCTGGAGACCAGTTCTGTTTAGGTGGAGATCATCTTCTCCACCCAGTGCCTCGGCCTGGTTGGGTGACCTTGTGTCGTTCTTGCATTTGGAGAAGGTCACGTACGCCATTAGGAGCTCGGTAGAAGGGTTCTATTTGATCGTAGCTATTCATTTTCTTTTTCTAAAAATTAGTTGGCATCAGTTGTTAAGGGGTATGTATAGCTTAATGTTGGGGGTTAAAGTTAATTGGGTTCTTGATTGTTTATTGTGTTCTTTTTGCATTGTAACTTTAATTAACTTCTATATTATTTTGTTTATAATGAAAAATTTTCAATAAAAATGTTTATTTTCTCTTATTTTGAGCAGCGGTTTCCCCGAGGGATGTGGCACCACAAGAAGAGAAATGGAGGTCTGTGTCACTGGGCAATGGCACAGCAGGAATCCTTTGCTCAGGCAGCAGCTTGCAGCGGTAGACAGCAGTCACCAGCTGCAAAGCTGACCCCAGCTGAGGAAGGTAAATTGTTCAGTGCACTCCTGTACCAGCTATTGTCAAGATTTGGAATTCTAACAGTGTAATTAATCTCTCATACCTCGGGCACTCTGCAGCTATAGCAGGGCTGAGGTGCAGATTTAAAAACTAGAAAGTACTGCAGCTAGATTTACCAGGAATGAGGGGTGTCCATTATGAGGAGCATCTGCAGAAGCTTCTTGAACCAGAGGTGGTTCAGGAAAGATTTAATAGAGGTGTTCAAAATAGTGAGGGGGTTGTGAGAGAGTAAATGAGGAGAAACTGCTCCAGGTGGCAAGAAGGTCAGAAGGCACCAATTTAAGATAATTGGCCCAAGGTAAGATAACGAAACAATTAGTTAATGTAGCAGTGGCCCTTTTAATCCATCTCCTCCATCCAAACGAGATTCCTTCCTTGAAATGAATATTGAATCATTTGGAAAGATTTGCCATGTTTTTAAGAGGGGAGATAAGGGGGGTGAAAATATGTATTTTGTGTTCAGCCATTTGGAATAAGATTGTTTGAATGGAACAGGAAAATAAACTATTACTTGAATTGCTCCTGTATTCAAACCTTTTTTTTTTTTTTGCAGCTGAAGCTTCTGGAAGCCAGAAGCAGGACCAGAATGTAAATGTGAACTATCTGAAGAATGTGGGACGAAATGTGGCTGCAATGCTCAGTCCACTGGGTAAGTTGGAAATCCCCTTGATTTGTGACCCTGGTGGATTATGTGGTGATTGCGTCCTCATAACTGTGACCCTGTTCTTGTCCCATTGGCTCCTTAATGAGGGGGAAGGGGTGAACAATGTGCTTCTATTGTGCCAGCCGCCACTGCAACACCAGGTCCCCTACTATTTGTGGAGAACAAAACCTTCCATCTTGGGGAGCCCTGTGCCCCATCACAGACTTTTTTTGCCTTCATAAGGGACAGACTGAAGATTCATCCCGGACAACAAGACCAAGGGATAACTCCTGAGGGAGACCTGTCATTGTTTTCCCTTTGTCTGTCATAACTTCCTCCTCCCCTGGAAAACATGCTCTGTTTGGTGGACGAGCAGGACAATGCCCATGAGAGTTCTGCCAGCCCTCTTGTTGTGGCACTCTAGAGATTTGTCTACAGAATGCTCTGCTCTCGGGCGCTTTGTTGCAAAGCATTTTCAGCACCAAAACAGCACATTCCATCCAACTGGTTTATGCTCAAAACAATCTGCCTCCTATCCTCCTTCATTTATTGCTATTGATGATAAATATCTTTCATCTTCGTGTTCTGAATTTGCATCCCATTAAATTCCTCCATCCCGTTTGCCTCAACTGCTCCCTGTGAAGTGAGTTTCCCATTCTCTGGATGACGACGTTGCTCCTGGATTATTTGGGGGATGCAGGTTAGCTCGGCTGAAAAACACCAACAGTGTGGGTTCAATTCCCATTCTGTTTGAGGTAAACTCGGAACCTGCTTCCTTGCCGTGCCCCATGAGTGGAAGACAATGGCAAACCACACAAAACTGCCAAGATAACAGCTGGGGATGAAGCATCAGCCGGCATATGGTATATTTACTCTGCCTTTGGGCAGCGTGCATATACCATACCATCTTTTATTCATGACCCTCGTTCTGGCTTCCCCAGGGAACATCTTGCCTCCACCTAATCAAACCTATGCATTTTAAAAAAAATAAATACATTTCGAGTACACAATTCATTTTTTCCAATTAAGGGGCAATTTAGCATGGCCAATCCACCTAGCCTGCACATCTTTGGATTGTGGGGGCGAAACCCACGCAAACACGGGGAGAATGTGCAAACTCCACACGGACAGTGACCCAGAGCCGGGATCTAACCTGGGACCTGGCGCCTTGAGGCAGCAGTGCTAGCCACTGCGCCACCGTGCTGCCCTATTAATCAAACCTATTCATAATATTAAAGACCTCTATCACATCACCCCTCTGCCTTCTCTTTTTTAAAAAATAAATTTAGAGTACCCACTTCATTTTTTTCAAATTTATGGGGCAATTTAGCGTGGCCAATCCACCTACCCTGCACCTTTTTGGGTTGTGGGAGCGAAACCCACGCAGACACTGGGAGAATGTGCAAACTCCACACGGACAGTGACCCAGAGCCAGGATCGAACCTGGGACCGTGGCGCTGTGATGCAGCAGTGCTAACCACTGCACCATCATGCTGCTCCTCCTCTGCCTTCTCTGGCCTTTCCTGATGGACATAGCATCTTAGTTCTGGGTTTCTTTTTCTCTCTGGTGCTTTTCTGTCCTTTTTAACATGAGGATCAGAGGTTGTTCTGATTGTGTTGTAGGTATTGATGTTGACATTGATGTGGAACACCGGGGCCAACGTTTTAAAGCTACTGAGTGCCCTGGGGAGAGCCAGCCCACCTCTGCAGACAATGACCCACAGCCCCATCCATCATCTGATGACCAGAGGAAGAAAAAAGAAACTGCCAACTCCAGCCAAGAACAGAGCGAGCCTTTGCTGATGGACATGGATCAGTCAGCCACAAACAACAACCCCTTTGACGCTTACACCCCAAGCACTGTGGGTTCCAAGGTAAAGGAGATTACTTCACTCTCCTGAAAACAGTTAATCCACAGCTACTCGAGCTTCAAATCCTGCACACCAGAGTATTTTAATATTCAACCAAATGAATTGCTAGACCACTTTAGAGGGCAATTATGAGTCAACAGTTAGCACTGCTGCCTCTCAGCCCCGGGTCACTGTCCGTGTAGAGTTTGCATACTCTCCCTGTGCTGCGTGGGTCTCACTCCCACATCCCAAAGGTTAGGTGGATTGGCCACACTGAATTTCCCCTTAATTGGACAAAAGTGACAATGAAACAGTTGGATTGTTGTGAGAACTCAACTGGTTCACTCGTGACTCTTTATGGAAGGAAGCTTGCCGTACCTGGTCTGGGTTTACACACTGGGATTTAATTTTTTTTTTAATTTAGAGCAGTGTTTTTCAAACTTTTTTTCCGGGGACCCATTTTTACCAACCGGCCGACTTTCGAGACCCAACTAGGCTGACCTTCATGACCCACGCCGGCCGACCTTTGCGGCCCATGCTGGCCGACATGCGCGACACACCATTTTCTCTTCTCTTGTTTGTTGCTGACAAAAATGGAGGAAATGGTTTTGGGTCTCTTTGACCCCTTTAAGTGAACCCTTTGGCCCCCGAACTTGTGGGGGAAAAAAAGGCTGCAACCATATAAAAAAAAATGCGGCCGCACTGCGCATACGTGTCCAATCATCAGTTTTGCGCATACGCACCGATGATCGGGAACGCATGCAGCCAATTTTTTTTTTAAGGCCGCTCGCAGCCAGCATTAGTAAAAGCCGGTTGCGCGCGGATTTGCGTGATCGGGAGCGCCGTGACGGACGGATCCGTGACCCTCCCGACACCCACCTGCGGGTCGCGCCCCTAAATTTGAAAGTGCCTGATTTAGAATACCCAATTATTTTTTTAAATTCCAATTGAGAGGCAATTTAGCGTGGCCAATCCACCTAACCTGCACATCTTTGGGTTGTGGGGGTGAAACCCACACTGACACGGGGAGAATGTGCAAACTCCACACGGGCGGTGACCCAGGGCCGGGATTCGAACCCGGGTTCTCGGCGCTGCAGTCCCAGTGCTATCCACTGTGCCATATGCCACCCGGGATTTGAATTTTTATTCTTGGGATTATTCGTCCAGTCTTCTGGGCTATTAGGTCCAGTAATATAACCACTACCAGTACTCTGTGCTAGTGACAAGCGCCGTGAGCAGTAAATTAGAGAGGTTAGGAAGAGGAGAGAAACATGACCACCATTGCTCAGTTCAAATGGCAGCAGTTGAATACTATTTAAAGTTTACTTACAATGGTGCAGAAAATCCTCATCCCAAAATAAAGGTGCATGTATGATGAAATAACTATTTACCCGGCAGAGTTTGGAGGAAGAAACTTTTGAATTATGGTGGGTTGTTTCACATGGCTCGCCACTGCAATGACATAATTGATTCTCATTGCCACACAACCCAATTTCGAGTACTCCATTCTCTTTTTCCAATTAAGGGGTAATTTAGTGTGGCCAATTCACCTAACCTGCGCATCTTTGAGTTGTGGGGGTGAGACTCATGCAGACACAGGGAGAAGGTGTAAACCTCCTCACGGACAATGACTTGGGATCGAACCTGGGTCCTCGGCGCCGTGAGGCAGCAGTGTTAACCACTGCGCCACCGTGCTGCCCCAACACAGCCCAACCTTAAAACCATCCGTGTTCATCACCCTCTCCCCATCCCTGCTATGGGTCTCCCAGTTTCTGAGATAAATTTTTCATGTGCTGATTTAGACATTCGGTGATCCCCACAAAGCTCTTTGCAGTAGCCTTGGCATTCTAATTCTGTAATTGCAATGCAAACGTTACTAAATTTATACATTCCATCAGTGACTACATTTCACAAGCACTTAATTGGCTCCAAAGAACTTTGGAGCGTCTCATTGATGTTCATGAGATCTTTCTGTGCACAAATTGACTGCCATGTTTATTAAAAATGAACTGCTGTACTTCGTTGGGTGTGAAGGGCTTTGGTCCCAAGATCATGAAACGTGCACTATAAATGGCAAATTTTCTTTAATTCAATTGAGGGTCACCAGATAACCAAGAAGTTCTATTTCCCCCATTCAAACCCTGATAACTGATGTAGTGACCCTAAATGCTGCCATGGTTGAAGTCCACTAAATCTGTGGTTAGCACTGCTGCCTCAGTGCCAGGGACCTGGGTTCGATTTCGGTCTTGGGTGACTGTGTGGAGTTTGCACGTTCTCCCCATGTGTGCGTGGGTTTCCTCCGGGTGCTCCAGTTTCCACCCACGGTCCAAAAGATGTGCAGGTTAGGTGGATTGGCCATGCTAAATTGCCCCTTAGTGTCCCAGTGATTAGGTGGGGCTACTGGAATGGGGCGCGGGAATGGGCCTAGGTAGGGTGCTCTTTCGGAGGGTTGGTGTAGACTTGAAGGGCCTCTTTCTACACTGTAGAAATTCTACAATCCAGAGTACAACCCGAGTCTGGCACCTACCTGAGCTGGATGGCATTATATATCAGCCAGCACTTTGACCCATTATAGAAGCATCATCTAATGTTTTTAATAACAAATGCTCTTCAGAGTTAAGTCAATTTTCAAAATACAATTTGAGTGGAAGGTATTAATTTATTAACGTATTTGGTTTAATTGTACAATGTTACCCTCTTTTTTTTTTAAATGAGCTGCATTCCTTTCCTGACAGACGCCCAGTGTTGACAATAATATTGACGAGGAATGGACTCATCTATCAGACAAAGGGGTTGATCCATCAACTGGTGAACTGCAGTCAATGCAGCAACTTTGTTTGCAGGAATATGAGGAATCTTTAAACCAACGGCAAAGTTCCAGCTCTTATGAACTGGGACCCACGGGACTGAGAGAAGCAGCTCTGTACCCTCATCTTCCACAGGGTAAGGGAAAGTTTTTTATTAACTTAGGCAGCCCTTGAAGTCAAATAGAAAATATTGGAAATGCTCAACAGATCTGGCAGTATCTGTGGAGAGAAATGTTTCGGGTTGACAACCATCTGTCTACTGTGGTTACTATTGTATTAGTTCATGAAGTCACATTGGTTGGATTTTCAAACTTTGACTTGGTGTTTTTGGGCAATTTACACTCCTTAACGTAAAGGGGCCTCACGATAGCATGGTGGTTAGCATCAATGCTTCACAGCTCCAGGGTCCCAGGTTCGATTCCCGGCTGGGGCACTGTCTGTGTGGAGTCTGCACGTCCTCCCCGTGTGTGCGTGGGTTTCCTCCGGGTGCTCCGGTTTCCTCCCACAGTCCAAAGATGTGCGGGTTAGGTGGATTGGCCATGCTAAATTGCCCGTAGTGTAAGGTTAATGGGGGGATTGTTGGGTTACGTGGGTTTAAGTAGGGTGATCATTGCTTGGCACAACATCGAGGGCCGAAGGGCCTGTTCTGTGCTGTACTGTTCTATGTTCTAGGTGCTATAAAAATGCAAATGAGCCATGCACATGTGTAAAGTTCCAAGTTTCAACCTTGATAATCTCACCTTAGTGAATTGTGAAACTTCAGATCTCTGGGAGCCTGACCATGATGGGGTTCAGTGCAAATAAGCCAGGGAGAGCTTGACCGTATTAAATTGTAGGATCATGTGGTGCCAATTGGTCCACAGGTGACTGCTTCTCACTTGGTACACTACATAAATGACTAGGTCCATCCAGTCCCACCATTCAAATTCATCGATCCATTATACCAGCCACAAGATCATGGCTGATGTGTATCTTGATTCCGTCGTTCTTAACTCCGTATTTATTTTATATATTTTATCTAGGTTTTTAAAAAAAAAAAAAAATCTCCTGTGACAAGATAGCTTTTGTGGGAAAATTGCAGATATCCAGGACCATGTTGTTGGGCCTGTGAAAAGGGAGCGAAGACCGCTTTGTTGTCCTCCTGCCAATTCCATAAGATTTTTATTCATTTTGTAGTCCCATCTTTAATTGCCTCTGAGAAGATGGTAATTTGTATTCTAGAACCACTAACATTTGGCCTATTGCTGAGTTTTACAGCAGTAAAATTACATTGAACATACAAAACAGAAATAGGCCCAACTAATCTGTTGACATTTATGGTCCATACTAACTACCCCAAGTCTCGCCGTTACAACTGGTCCACGTTTGTGCCCTGGCGAAGTCCCTCGGGCGTGGCCAGTGAATCTCTGGCATTGGGTAAATCCGGCATCCGGGTATTTAAATAAGTTGTAAGGCTGAATTAAATATTCAAATCTGGATCTCTCCCAGCGAGGGTGAGATCTAGATCGTGCTGGGCAGAGCAAGTCGGGTGACTCCCGATCGGCCTGGATCCTGATTTGGGGCTCTTGTGTGATTCACTGTTGCGCCCAGATCTGCGGCAGGCGCAATGGGGCATTGAATTGCATCCATGGGGTTCTACATTAATCTGCTCTTTTTGGATAAATTGTTTTCTGAGAGGATTCTGACATATATCTTCTGTTCTCTTTCAGATGCAGCGCCATGTCTGATAGAAGCCTTGTCCCAGATGCTGTCCATGGGATTCAACGATGAAGGAGGTTGGTTGACTCGGCTCTTGCAGACCAAGCAGTGTGACATTGGGTCAGCACTAGATGCCATGCAGCCTGCCAAAGGGCCAGCTCGCAAATAAACCACTTTGGAGAAGATCCATCAGCAATATTAGATTGCTATTTTCTGTTAATGAATTTTAATCTCTTGTAACTGCACTTTTGAAAATTGTACTTTTAGAAAGTTCCATCAGGGCTAGCAGATTTTTGGTGGTGCCTATTTTAATTAGCACCTATATCTTACCAGGTTCGGGGAAGAAGGTCCACAATTTTGGTTTTGCAAGTTATTATAAAAATGACTCACTTAATTATATCTCCTGCTTGTTCACTAACCCCCCCCCCCCCCCCAAGTTTGTTGCCTCAGCTCAGTCTGGGTCATGTTAACTACATTACTGCTTTAGTGTTTGATTGGGCAACCTGAGCACTCTTCTCTCCAAGGAGAAGTTTGTGGCATGCCCTTTGTTCATCATTAACCTACTGCCTCTACCCCAGAGTAAGCACCAGGAGCATAGGCCGGGTCTGACCTTTTTAGGGGGGGTAAAAATCCATTTGTAGGTCATATCTGCAGAATAATTGGGACCAAATTATTTGTGGGAGAAGGAGAATAAAAATTCAGTTGCTGCATGCACAGGACCAAATTACTTAAATGAGGCTTGGGAAATAGTAAGGCTCAACCAGAGATTTGAGGGGAGGGACTTTGTTATTCTTTTGTCTCCCTTTCCCCTCCCCCACCCCATAATTCCCCACTATTATGTAAGCTTCTGAACTTTACTGCCTTCATTAACACTTTAAAATGTTATAATTTAGCATTAGAATCTGTACGTTTTATGCTAATCCCTGAAATAAAATGTGGATTACAAAAAGATGGCAATGAATTGAAATTACTGACTGCACCGATATTTGTTGAAGGGCGTTCATACACGATGGTTAATAAAGTACCCAAGGGGCAATTTAACATGGCCAATCCACCTAACCTGCACATCTTTGGGTTGTGGGGGTGAAACCCACGCTGACACGGGGAGAATGTGCAAACTCCACACGGACAGTGACCCAGGGCCGGGATTCGAACCCGGGTCCTCAGTGCCGTAGGCAGCAGGGCTAACCACTGTGCCACCTGCAGAATATTGAAAGTTGATCTTACTGAGAGATGTAAAATCCACTGTGGACATCGAGACATTAGGAGGTGACATAGTTTAAAAATAAAGGGTCTCCTATTGAAGACCAAGAGGAGAACACTTGTTTTCCGAGGGTGGTTAGTCTGAATTCACTTTCCCCAGGGAGCTGTGGAGGCTGGGTCATTATGGATTTTTAAGGTTGAGTGAGATAGATTTTTGACTGATGAGGGAGTCAGAGTATAGGGGTTAGACAGGTAAGTTGTCTCAATCAGATCAGCCATGATCTTATCAAATGGTGGAGCAAGCTCAAGGGGATAAATGCTCACAATTCATTGTAACTGGATTTATCTGGCAAAGGCTCGGTAGCTTCCATCTGTGTCCTACGATTCTATGATCCTTGCAGCTGCTCGAAAGTCAGTTCCAGCTTAAATCCTGCGCCAATTTCCCAACTCAGTGTCAACATTTTAAAAACCCATAAAATAGCACAGCACAGCCCTGGGCAAAATCAAATAGGGACACTGAACACTAAAGCCATGTTGAATCTTTACAAATGACTGACTAAATACAATTCCGGGCACCACTGTTGTGGATGTCAAGCCCGAGATAGGGTAGGTAGGATGTTTATCAGGATGAGGTAAGTCAGTTGATTAGAGAAGTGGGGACTATTCTATCTCGGGTGTTCAAAATGATAAGAGAAGTGATAGTGAGTAGAGAAACTTTTTCCTCTAACAAGATTTTAATATAGGCCAAAGAAGGAGTGGGTAAATGGGGAACACTTTCTACCAACACTCCTGGAGTGCATTTTCTGAAGGTACGGTGGAAGCAGATTCCAAAGGACCTTTCATAAAGCATAAATCTGTATTTCAAAAGAGCTATTACAGGGCTGTGGTGAAAAAGCTGGGGGTTAGAATTAAATCAGACAGTTCTGTCAAAGGGCCAGCACCAGTGTGATGGGCTAAATAGGCTCCTGTGGAGAAGCTACTGCCTGGCTTTATTTTCGCTCCTCGATTTCTAGAATGACAGTTAAAACAGGAAATGTGGTCACATCTGGAAATATTTTACAGATTCACTCAACACACACAAACCCCACCATCCATCCCCAGCTACAAGCTGCAAACTTTTGAATCAACCTGCCATTTTATCAAGTGCATGCCCTCCTATTTGTTCCCCAGTTTGTTGAAGCCTCTTCTGCCTGCATCGCTTGAGAAAATGATGAATTGGGAATTAATTTGATCTAATTTCAAGGTTGGGGACAAACAGATATGATTTTAATTTTGCAGCCGAAAGCTGCAACAGGAAATCTGTCTAATCACTCAAAGTAATGGCTATGCCAAGAATTGGTTATTTAAAAAATAAATTTAGAGTATCCCAATTTTTTTTTCCAATTAAGGGGCAATTTTAGCGTGGCCAATCCACCGAAGCTGCACTTCTTTGGGTTTTTAGGGTGGAACCCACACAGACACGGGGGAATGTGCAAACTCTGCATGGATAGTGACCCGGGGCCAGGATCGAACCTGGGTCCTCAGCACCATTGGCTGCAATGCTAACCACTGCGCCACCATGCCGGCCTACCAAGGATTGATAATTAAACAATTACCGTTGTGCAACCCAGCAAGGTAGCACAGCTAATCCCTGTCCTCACCCAACCCACTGACTACAACCGGAACCAACATGAATCTTTTATCTCTGGCTACAGTTTTAGCACATCCTGGTAATTCTATAGAAGCGAGCATTCCAAAAAAATAGTAGCTTGGGGGAAAGAAGAAGGACGTTTCTCAATTTTCAACTCTTGCTGTTCCACACAAGTACTGCCTGAAATAATGTTTTCACCCACCTTTAATTTTAAAAATTCCTCTCAGATTAATGCCAGCAACAAAAGTGCGCTGGTGGATTTAGCGCGGGTTTGTGTACAGGATATTGTGATGCTACTGATTTAATAATGCGTCATTTTACTTGCCTCACAAATCATCAAAATCCTCGTCGGTCTGAAAGAGTGACAGAAAGGAGCTGGGTTTGACGTGTAATCTGGGAGCTGCACTGGGCATCCCACAAGCTGAGAATTGATGGGCCATTTGAATAAGTGGGGTCAAAGGGGTCCCCGACTTTAGGATGTGCAAAACCCCAGGCACACCATGTGTGGATGATGTAGGAATGGGTTCATGTGCCGGGGTAGCTTTCACAGCTTTGCAGACACGACCGCTGGGCTCATGAACATCACTGGCAAGTTCAGGCAAGCCCAGCACCGCTCTGGTTTCTCCAACAAGTTCCAGAGAAGTGGGTGGTTGAGCCACGATTCCTTCTGTAACTCTTCCAGTGGCAAGTGATGAACTTGGCCAGCCATTATCAGTGGTTAGAGAAGAACTATCTCTATATGCACCTTGATCTTCTAGTACAAAACATGCTGAGGGCTGGTCAGTGCAAGGAGAACCCCTCTTCCAAGTTGGATGGCTCTCAGCATCACCAGAGTCTTGATTGAAGAGTTTATTGTCTTCTGCACTACTATGGGGTAGGAATTGATCCCACCTGGAGCTCTGTCTCTTGACTGGAGAAGCGGCAGTGCCAGGCTGGCCCTCATCTCTCAGGTGGGCTGTGGGATTAGATTCCAATTGTGACCAGTTTAAAACATTGCTCCTTTCCGCATCTCCAATCTCGGGGTTCCTGTTTCTGTTCTCACTTGGTTTGGAATTCACATATTTCTGGAACACAGAAAAATACCAGTGTAAACATACAAGTCATCGAGAGCAGGAAAGGCTCTTTTGGGTAATTGAAGTCCACTCCTCTGGTACTCTAGCTCTGCCATCAAGACCACGCTCTTTTACACCCAAATTCGGACAATGCCCGGAGACAGATTTTGTTGGGATGGAGGGACTCGGAGCCTCCAAAGTCAGGAGTGTGGGTTAGTGACATGGCTGGGTTTCTCAGACTAGAGAAGATTAAGTTTGCCTCAAGGCGATCAATTCAGGGGTTCGTTCGGAGGTGGAAAACTGACCGTCAGCTGGAAAGGGAGGCATGGAGTGAAGAACACGGGTAGGGAATCCAATATATGGGTAGTCAGGAGGTAGGATAGGGGGACGTTGGGTATGTTACTGTGAGGCTGTTGTGTGTATTGGACCGCTCGGTTGTTTAGAGTGTTAAAATTATAAATGCTTCACTAAAATGTTTCCTAAAAACAATAACCTCAGCGCTACCCACTGAGCCAATCAGACACTGTGGAGCAGATTATTTCAAATATCAGTTTCTGAGTAAAGCGCATAATTCAACTGATGGTTTTCCATAAATCGTTCGTGAAAGTCAAAGTTTATTAGTTCCACTCAGTTTATTCGGAATCCTTTGGTGTTTGATAGTTTCAGCTAATGAAGAGGTTGTCTTGTTGGGAGCGTCAGGGAAAATAGTTACCAATTTAAAATCATCAATGAGGGGAAGATAGGAGAAATCTATTTACACAGAAGTATGGAATACTGTGTTACTCAGAGTGTTTGAGACAGAGACCATTGCATCTTTTAAGGGCCAGCCAGCCAAATATTTGCAGAAGGCAATAGAGAGCCATGAGATGCAATGAGATCAGTTTCAGATCGTCTGTCAAAGAGACACAACTCACCTTCACTGTAAACTTCCAGCACCGTCAGCCTGCTTAGTACAGGGAGGGATGGTTCTGAGGAACAGTGACTGAAAACAGCTTTTTAAGAATTCTGAAGAGTTAATGAGCCCAGGTTAATGACAGAACACATCACTGCACCAGATTATCGGAACATAAATTCATCCCTAGTCTCGCCAGACGTGGGAGCTCTTAACCTCAGCTAGGCAAATCCCTCCAAAAGGCGGATGCAGATGAAACCAACCGTTTGGGCTAATTGATCTCTCAAGTTCTCAGTGTGAAGCTCAGAGATTTCCTTTTGCACCACCCAGCTATGGAGTTGCGGCCTCAGCAGAGTTCCTGTGGGAGGGTCACAGTATCCTCCCTAAAGTTCGCTTCAGGACCTTTCCTCCATGGAATAGGAATGTCCAGTGGTCCATCTAGTGGGGCATCTTAACAATGGCGGGACATCAGAACAGGAGGAGGCCATTCGACTTTGAACTGCCTCAATGATAATGCTCCGTGTTAAAGGCCAGGGCCCCTGTGCAGCCAACCTCCAACCCCAGGACCTCAGTACAACCCATTAAGCACTTGTGGAAACAATGCTGCAAATTACGGAGGAGTATCCCCTCTACAGAATAACTAATCTTCTTAAACTCAGAAAGTGAGAAGGTTAGCGCTTGACTTTGGGGATTTGCATTCACTAAATAAATAAATGATCCTCTCCAGCTGTTCTGTGTCCAGCCAACAAGACCAT
Source organism: Scyliorhinus canicula (assembly GCF_902713615.1). Lineage (NCBI taxonomy): Eukaryota > Metazoa > Chordata > Chondrichthyes > Carcharhiniformes > Scyliorhinidae > Scyliorhinus > Scyliorhinus canicula. The sequence continues at coordinate 229,151,388 of NC_052149.1, read as the reverse complement.
GGCTTGTTCCTGGATTGACGGACACCTGGAGCAACTGAAACAAGATAGAGGGCCCAAATGCTTCCAACAAACGTATAGATCAGGGATTTCCCAGCTACAATTATAAGGCATTTACAAGTTCGCATCAGTTGAACTCTCACCAGGTAACTTATCATCTTCTGCTGAGCAGACTGCTTTTCATCGTGATCAGTACTGTTTCCATATGGATGCGGGTGCTTGCAGTCACTGTTTAATCCTCTTTTACGTTTCCTAGGAATGAAAAAGAGAAAAGATTCCAACACATTCTCCCCAACAGTATTTGAACTGAATGGCTCTTCACCCTCAGTGACTTCAAAGCTCCCACTCCCCAACAATCTTCTGACTAGTCCACTCCCCCACCTCACTGAGCACCTCCCACACAACAGCGAGTCTTCAGTGGTGGAGGGGTTGCGACTAAGTTAGCTCCCAACTGGTCTGAGAGTCAGCTGCATCTTGTTGCAAAGCTCCTGAGAACAGGAACTTCCAACTCTCTGGACCACCTCCTAATCAAGTCGATAGTGTACCCACCACCTCCTCCAAGGTCAAACCAGGGACTGGCCCAATCTCCATGATTGAGAGGATCACCACGTGGCTCACCAGAATTGCTTTGGAATTCCAACCCCCATCCTCTGACCTTCCATCCCTGCTGGCATTCCTCACGCCTGCCTGGAAGTGCTGGCGGTCCGTGTACACAACCTCTCCACCTTCTCCCTCATCCTCTGATGCTTCTTCAACGGGTTTCTGGTCCAGATAAACACTCCAGCGGTTGCTGGCTGGGCTCTCAACCTGATCCAATAAACAATATGCAAGAGACAAAGTCAGAGTAACATTAAATCACATATTCATTTCCAAATGAAGATACTGCCACTTTATAATACAAGAGGATCATAAGAAATAGGAACAGGAGTAGGCCATTTGGCCCATCAGGCCTGCTCCACCATTCAATAATCATAGAATTTACAGTGCAGGTAGCCATTTCGCCCATCGAGTCTGCACCGGCCTTTGGAAAGAGCACCCTACGTAAGCCTGCTGCATCCTATCCCGTAACCCCACCTAACCTTTTATTTTGGACACTAAGGGCAATTTAACATGGCCAATCAACCTAACCTGCACATTTTAGAACTGTGGGAGGAAACCGGAGCACCCGGAGGAAACCCACGCACACACGGGGAGAACGTGGTTGATCTGATTGTAGCCTTAACTTCATTTTCTTGCCGCCCTTCTCGCCCTTGTAGATCAAATAATGTCTAACCCAGCCTCCACTACTCTCTGGGAAAAAGAATTTCAAAGATTAATGACCCAATGAGAGAAGAAATTCCATCTTAAATAGGAGATCCCTTATTTAAAACTGTGCCCCCGAGTTCTGGATCCCCCCCCCCCCCCCCCCCCCCCCCCCGCGCCAATGAGCTGAAACATCATCTCAGCATCCACCCTGTCTCAACCCCTCAAAAGCTCCTGTTGCAAAATGTCACCTCTCATTCTTCTAAACTCCAATGTGCATACACCCAGCCTGCTTGTCAGGCTAATGTTCTATGGTCATGGGTTCAAATCCCATTGTAGCGACTGGTGGAATTTTAATTCAATTAATCAATATGGAATATCTGGATTATAAAATTATGAGGGGGATAGATAGAGTGGACGTTCAAAGACTATTTCCTCGGGTGGATGTAGTTGTTGCAAGGGGGCATAACTATAAGATTCAGGGTGGGAGATATAGGAGGGATGTCCAAGGTAGGTTCTTAACTCAGAGAGTAGTTAGGGTGTGGAATGGACTGCCTGCTGTGATAGTGGAGTCGGAAACTTTAGGAACTTTCAAGCGGTTATCGGATGGGCACATGGAGCACACCAGAATGACAGGGAGTTGGATAGCTTGATCTTGGTTTCGGACAATACTAATACTCGGCACAACATCGAGGGCCGAAGGGCCTGTTCTGTGCTGTACTGTTCTATGTCCTTAATATAGAGCTAGTCACAGTAATGGTCACCATGACCAAGGGGTTGCCATAAAAACCCATGTGGTTCCCTCGTGCCCGTTAGGGAAGGAAATCCGTACCTGGGTCTGGCCTACAGGTGACTCCAGACCCACAGCAATGTGGTGACTCTGAACTGCTCTGAAATGGCCGAGCAAACCTCTTAGTTCATAGGCAAATTAGGGATAAGCCACAAATGCTGGACATCCCAGTGACCCATGTCCTATGAAAAAATAAAAAAAAGACCTTTCCTCACAAGAGAACCTCTTCACTCCAGGAATCATCCGAGTTAATCTTCTCTGAATTGTTTCCAATCAAGTATTTGTTTTTGTCAAAACACACTATCTGTTAGGCTAAAAACACCAGTCACTTTGCTGCAGCGCCAACAAACAGCAATGATCAGGGTATGGTTGGGGACGGCTATGACTGATTATGAATTCAAAGCCTCACGTGCCATTCAAGATAAATGGCATTCAAATAAATTGAATACAAAATCTTGATAATTTATGGCTGGATTGTCATTAAAAATCCAACTGGTTTCACTAATATCACTTCAGGAAAGGGAGCCTGTCATCCGTACCTACTCTGGTTGACACATAACTCAATTCTAATTGAACTCGGTATAGCTAAGTATAATCACTTTACCAGCCGGATATTGAGCGGTCAGTTTGATTTTGAGGAGCTGCTCCTGCAGGGAGTCAGACTGGACCCCGAAAATGATCTGATCCCGGATCATGGAATCAGCCGTCGAGTCATAAAAACCAACTCCAACTGATGTTCAAAAAGTGTTAGCAACCCAGGGGAGAAATGGGAATGGGCTCTGCAAAGCTCCAATGTCACCGTAGATCAATTTTGGGGGAGTCGAGAGTTTATGGGAAGCCTACCCTCCACTTCGATCTCTCTCACCTGGTCACTCATTGTACAAAATCTTCCGGAATTGCAGACAGTGCTTGAACACGTTGACTCCTCAATGGACCTGCCGTAAAACAGAAAAGAGAATCCCCACAATAATTTAAAAAATACAGATGAGGCAGAAGTGAAGGTTACGAAGGACGAGCAACCCAGTTTCCTCCCCCAGTCCAAAGTTGTGCCGGTTAGATGGATTGGTCATGCTAAATTGCCCCTTACATAGAAACATACATAGAAAATAGAAGCAGGAGGCCATTTGGCCCTTCAAGCCTGCTCCACTATTCATTATGATCACGGCTGATCATCAAGTTCAATACCCTGATCCCACTTTCCCCCCATATCCTTTGATTCCTTTAGCCCCAAGAGCTGGATCTAATTCCTTCTTGTAATCACGCGTTTTGACCTCAACTACTATAGAAACTACTATAGTGTCCAAAAATGTGCAAGCTAGGTGGGTTACAGAGATAGGGCAAAGGAGTGGGCCTGGGTAGAGTGTTCTTTCAGAGGGTCGCTGCAGACTCTCTTTAAAGCAGAAAAGGTTGATGAGGGATCTGATAGAGCTGTTCTAAATTATCAAGGTGTTTGACAGAGTAAATAGGGAGAAACTGTTTTCTCTGGCAAGTGGATCAGTAACCAGAAATTAAAAATAATTGTCAAAATAATTAGAGCGTAAAACGAGAAGAAATTTCTTCAGACAGAGGGTTATTAATATCTGGAATGTGTTATCTGAGAGGCTGGAGGAATCAGATTCCATCGGAAATTTTAACGGGTAACTGGGTATGCACTTGAAGGCAATGGTGTATTGCTAACGTCACAAGCATTGCAGAGAGCCAGGTTAATGCTCTGGGGATATGGGTTCAAAGAAGGAAATCTGCCGTACTTACCCAGTCTGGGACTCCAGACCCACAGCAATGCGACTGGATCGTTACTGCCCTCTGAAATGGCCTCGCAAGTCACTCAGTTCAAGCGCAATTAGGGATGGGTAACAGGTGCCGGGCTTGCCTGGGACGGTCACCTCCCATGAAAGAATTAATGAAATGAAATGAAAATCGCTTATTGTCACGAGTAGGCTTCAATGAAGTTACTGTGAAAAGCCCCTAGTCGCCACATTCCGGCGGCTGTCCGGGGAGGCTGGTACGGGAATCGAACCGTGCTGCTGGCCTGCTTTAAAAGCCAGCGATTTAGAAAAGATGGTTGATTTGCAGGATTATGGGGAAAAGGCTGATGTCTGGAACTAATTGGGTAGCTCTTTTACAGAGCTGGCAGAGCACGGGAGGGCTGAATGGCCTCATACTATGGTTGCATTCTGTGATCCGCACCAATTTTAACAAAAAGGCAAAAACTCAACGGTTAATATCGTCAATCAATCTTTCCACTTGGCTCCTGTTAATTAACAAGAGGGGAGATGAGAACTGTTTTTACACAAGTTATGATGATCTGGAATGCACTGCCTGAAGCTGATTTAATAGTAACTTTCAAAATCATACATATTTGAAAAATAAATGTTTGAAAGGGGACAGGAAGAATGGGGCCAATTGGATAGCTTCTGAAGTGCCCCAGCAGCTGGATGGTTTGAACGCCGCCTTCTGCATTGTAACATTCTGTGGATTATGTTATTAACCCAGAGGACAGATGGAAGAGGATGAGAAGTTACCATGCAGCAGCTTCCATCGCCTGCATACTCTCCCCCTGCAGCAGGTTCAGCTTCTGCACATGTCTTCGACAGTCAGCCCCCGAGCCCTGGCCATATACCTGTGGAAATTGTCACATGAAATCATTAATTGTGAGGAGAAAATAAAACACAGAGACACAGAGAAAAACTGCATCTGTACAGCACCTTTCACGATCTCAAGACATCCCAGAATTCAGAATGCTTGATAAAAAAATGAAGTACTTTAAAAATACTTGTTGCAGTGTAAGAAACAGAAGCTCCCACAAATAGCAATGAGATACGCCACCAGATGGTCTGTTTTTTGCGATGAAAGCAAATTACCGCGGATGCTGGAATCTGAAACAGAAAATACTGCACAATCGCAGCAGGTCTGACAGCCTCTGTGGAGAGAGAGAAGGGAACAAACGTTTCGAGTCTGGATGACTCTTTGTCAAAGCTGGAGAGAGAACTGGGAATAGGGTCAGATTGATACTGCTGCCGGGGGGGGGGGGGGGGGGGGGGGGGGGGGCATGGAGCGGTGGGGCTGGATAGGGGGCAAGCGATAGGTGTAGATGGGCAAAGTCATTGTGGACAGAAAGACAAAGGGAATGAAAATGGGGGTGATTAAGGCTAAGAAGGGTGCTGATAGTACCACTATTCAGCATGACTTTGACAGTCATCCAGACTCGAAACGTCAGCTCCCTTCTCTCTCAGATGTGGTGAGACCTGTTTTTAATGATGTTGGCTGAGTCACAGGTAATGTCCAGGACACCGGGGAGAACTTCCCTGCTCTTCTTGGAGCAGTATCACGGAATGCTTTACATCCAGATGACAGGGCCTGGGCAAGTCATAACATTCAAGGCTTTGGGCTAATTGCTGGCAAATGGGATTAGGCAGCTCGGTCAGGTATTTCGCATGAGTCAGTGCCGACTCGATGGGCCGAAGGGTCTCCTCTGCACTGTATTTTTCTGTGATTCTATGCCTTATCTGAAAGAAGGAACCTCTGACAGTGCAGCACTTCCCTCAGTACCACATAGGTGTATCAGCCTGGATTTCATGCTTTGGGGTTGGACTTGAATCCAAGGCCATCTGAGACAGAGTAGGTCAGTGTCAGCCACAGAGCTACAGCAGACAGGGGTGTCACCCCCACATCATATCATTCCATTTATTCTCCGAGTAGGTTTGCAATGAGGACATTTAGAATAAGTGTACACTGTATTAGTCATAAAAGTTTGATAATTGAGTACAAAAGTTAGCAAATTATGTTACAGTTATAAAGAATGTTGATGAGGCCACATTTGGAATACCGTGTCCAATTCTGATCACCGCACTATCAGAAGACGTGGAGGCTTTGGAGAGAGTACAGAAAAGGTTTACCAGGATGTTGCCTGGTATGGAGTGTATTAGGTATGAGGAGAGATTGAATTAACTAGGATTGTTCTCCCTAGAGCGACAGAGGCTGAGGGGCGTCCTGATAGAAGTTTATAAAATTATGAAGGGTATGGATAGGGTGAACAGTTGGAGGCTTTTCCCCAGGGCGGAATTTAAAATTACAAGGGGACAAATGTTCAAGGTTGGGGGGGGGGGGGGGGGGGAAGACAGGTTCAGTGGAGATGTGCGGGGAAGCTTTTTTACAGAGGGTGATGGTAGCCTGGAATGCACTGCCAAGTGAGGTAGTTGAGGCAGATACGTTTAAGGCCTATCTGGATAGACACATGAACAGATGGGGTATAGGATATAGGTGGTTGGTCTAGATAGGACATGTGATCAGCCCAGGTTTTGAGGGCCGAAGGGCCTGTTCCTGTGCTGTATTGTTCTTTGACACATCTCAGGTACACATGTGTGTGCTTCCCATTTGGATGATGGACTTTTTTCATCATTAGCATGAGTTGTCATTCTCATTAGCTATTGGAGAAGTATTGAAGGATTATTATCCCTGGTGTGCAGTGTACATCTGAGTTTTTCTCCTTCACACCTAATAGTGATGTCGCATTCAATAAGATAACATAGTTGTGGAGCTTCAGTTATGTGGAGACTCAAGAAGCTTGGATGGCTCTGTTTGGGGCAGTGAAGGTTCTGGATGGCTCTGTATGGGCCAGTGAAGGTCCTGGATGGCTCTGTATGGGCCAGTGAAGGTCCTGGATGGCTCTGTATGGGCCAGTGAAGGTCCTGGATGGCTCTGTATGGGCCAGTGAAGGTCCTGGATGGCTCTGTATGGGCCAGTGAAGGTCCTGGATGGCTCTGTATGGGCCAGTGAAGGTCCTGGATGGCTCTGTATGGGCCAGTGAAGGTCCTGGATGGCTCTGTATGGGCCAGTGAAGGTCCTGGATGGCTCTGTTTGGGGCAGTGAAGGTCCTGGATGGCTCTGTTTGGGGCAGTGAAGGTTCTGGATGGCTGTTTGAGGCAGGGAAGGTTCTGGATGGCTCTGCTTGGGGCAGGGAGAGTCCTGGATGGCTCTGCTTGGGGCAGGGAGAGTCCTGGATGGCTCTGTTTGAGGCAGTAAGGGTCCTGGATGGCTCTGTTTGAGGCAATAAGGGTCCTGGATGGCTCTGTTTGAGGCAGTGAAGGTCCTGGATGGCTGTGTTTGAGGCAGCGAGGGTCCTGGATGGCTGTGTTTGAGGCAGTGAAGGTCCTGGATGGCTGTGTTTGAGGCAGTGAGGGTCCTGGATGGCTGTGTTTGAGGCAGTGAAGGTCCTGGATGGCTGTGTTTGAGGCAGTGAGGGTCCTGGATGGCTGTGTTTGAGGCAGTGAGGGTCCTGGATGGCTGTGTTTGAGGCAGTAAAGGTCCTGGATGGCTCTGTTTGGGGCAGAGAAAGTCCTGGATGGCTCTGTTTGAGGCAGTGAAGGTCCAAAATGTCTCTGCTTAGGGCAGTAAAGGTCCAAGATGGCTCTGCTTGGTGCAATGAAGGCCCTAGTTGGCTCTGTTTGGAGCAGTGAGGGTCCTGGATGGCTCTGTTTGGGGCAGAGAAAGTCCTGGATGGCTCTGCTTGGGGCAGTGAGGGTCCTGGATGGCTCTGTTTGAGGCAGTGAAGGTCCTGGATGGCTGTCTTTGGGGCAGTGAAGGTCCTGGATGGCTCTGTTCGAGGCAGTGAAGGTCCTAGATGGCTGTCTTTGGGGCAGTGAAGGTCCTGGATGGCTTTGTATGGGGCAGTGAAGGTCCTGGATGGCTCTGTAGGGGGCAGAGAAGGTCCTGGATGGCTCTGTATGGGGCAGTGAAGGTCCTGGATGGCTCTGCTTACTGCAGGCAAAGTCCTGGATGGCTCTGCTTGGGGCAGTGAGGGTCCTGGATGGCTCTGTATGGGGCAGAGAAGGTCCTGGATGGCTCTGTATGGGGCAGTGTAGGTCCTGGATGGCTATGTATGGGGCAGTGAAGGTCCTGGATGGCTCTGTATGGGGCAGGGAGAGTCCTGGATGGCTCTGTATGGGGCAGTGAAGGTCCTGGATGGATATGTATGGGGCAGAGAAGGTCCTGGATGGCTCTGTTTGGGGCAGTGAAGGTCCTGGATGGCTCTGCATGAGGCAGAGAAGGTCCTGGATGGCTCTGTATGGGGCAGGGAGAGTCCTGGATGGCTCTGCTTGAGGCAGAGAAGGTCCTGGATGGCTCTGTTTGGGGCAGTGAGGGTCCTGGATGGCTCCGTTTGGGGCAGTGAGGGTCCTGGATGGCTCTGTTTGAGGCAGAGAAGGTCCTGGATGGCTCTGTTTGGGGCAGTGAGGGTCCTGGATGGCTCTGTTTGGGGCAGTGAAGGTCCTGGATGGCTCTATTTGGGGCAGGGAGGGTCCTGGATGGCTCTGTTTGTGGCAGTGAGGGTCCTGGATGGCTCTATTTGGGGCAGGGAGGGTCCTGGGTGGCTCTGTTTGTGGCAGTGAAGGTGCTGGATGGCTCTATTTCGGGCAATGAAGACCTGGATGGCTGTTTGGAGCAGTGAAGGTCCTGGATGGCTGTATTTGGGGCAAATAGGACCTGGATGGCTCTGTTTGGGGCAGTGAGGGTCCTGGATGGCTCTGCTTACTGCAGGCAAAGTCCTGGATGGCTCTGTTTGGGGCAGGGAGAGTCCTGGATGGCTGTATTTGGGGCAAATAGGACCTGGATGGCTCTGTTTGGGGCAGTGAAGGTGCTGAATTGCTCTGTTTGGGGCAGGGAGGGTCCTGGATGGCTCTGTTTGGGGCAGTGAAGGTGCTGAATGGCTCTGTTCAGGACAGTGAAGGCCTGGGTGGCTCTGCTTAGAACAGTGATGATTAAGCGGAGTGTTCAAAATCATGAGGGGCTTAATGGAGTAAGAAAAATTGGCTCTAGAGGGAGCACCTGTTTCCAGTGGCGAGAGGATGGGTAACCACAGGAGACAGATTTTATACCAGAGGGGCAAGGGGGACATTTTCTCACAGCAAGTTGTTGTGACTGAGAAAGTGCTTCCTGGTAGAAACAGATTCAATGGAAACATTCAAATGGGAATTGGATACATATTGAAAGTCAGAATGTGCAGTGCTATGGAAAAAGAGCCGGGCAGTGGGATTAAATGGCTAGGCCTTTCAAATAGCCAGCACAGACATGATAGGCCGAATGGCCTTTTCCTGTGCTGACAGATTCTAACGAACAAAACAGCCATTTTGTTGGTGGAGCTCTCCCCTTCGCCCAGGTTTTCACTAGTAGTGACTTGCACAACCTCTCTGGTTCACTGAAGGTCCTTCCTGTACTCAGAGTGAGTGTAACAAAATCAGCAAGCTCACCTTGAGCAGTGACTGCTTCTCTCCACACAATTTACAGTTCCACTTCTTACTCTTCTTAACCTAAAACAGAAAATACCGATTAAAAAGTTTCAGTATAAGGATGCATTAAATAATGTAAGAGCCCTTCCTATTGTTGATTTCCTTATTTCTTTTACTTTGTGGTTATCATTTTTGGTCCCTGGACCTTTAAGTTGAGCAGGGAAAGAGAGAAACCCAAAAGTTGCAAAATAGTGCACTGTGCTACGGAGATTGAGACCAGAACTCAAGACTTTTTGTCACCTGAGAGATTTGGTTTGGTTGGGTGGCTGGTGGCCAATGGATTGGCCAGAGACCGTATTCTGCCTGGCAACAGATAGCAGCTGGGTCCTGCCAGGTAGGGCTTTTCCAGAGAACCAGGCAGAAAGCTCCTGGATGCTGAGAGGAGAGGCTGTGTGTTGCTCTCTCTTTCTTCAAAATATTTCCTGCATGCTGTTTCTGAGTCTGCAGAGGTCCCAAGACCCCAGTGAATCTACAGTGAAAACTATAACAGCCTGAAAGCAAAGACTGCATCCATCCGGAGGCCTCGACTGAAAGAATCCAATTGCAACACGTCCACCTGTTTCTCTTTCTCTCTTTCTCCTCTGTGTTTGTCTGGGTGTGGCAAGTTAAAGAGGAGGGGGTTAGAAATTTGATTATAGTTTGAAAAAAAAGTATATTTTAATTAAGAACATTTTCCATTGAAACAAAGGAAAACCACAACACGTAACAAAAACGGCAAACTTAACCATCCGCCCAATCCCAACGCCCCACCCCCCCAAAAGTAAAACGAAGCTTAACCCAAAAAATCCCTCCAACAAATGACAGTGACTAGCTCTTTGACAGAGGACATGAATGGCTGCCTTCTCGAGAAGAACCCTTCGACCGATCCCTCACGGTGTATTCCAGTGGGTCACTCAAGCAGGCCGAGGCACTGGGCAGAACAAGAGACCTCCTCCCGACCACCCTACCGTGTGTTATTCGGCAGGGGAGGTAGCCCGCCAGCAGGATATACCTGTCACGGGATTTCCCATTGCCAGCACTTCTCATAGCCGGTGTGCGGCGGCGTGGGACCGGGATTTCACACCGCCGTGACCAGCTGGTAAATCCCACCCTAGCTTTCGTTACCTGGCTAGCCCATGATTGGGCCTCCCTCTATAAATTAAATGATACTAGGCTGATGAATGCGGTCAGATCTGACTTGCAGAAGTGGGGTAACCTGCCCTTGTCCTTGGTGGCCAGGGCTCAGACTATTAAAATGATGTGCTCCCGAGGTTTTCATTTCTTTTTTAGTGTCTCCCTACATTTCTCCCCAAATCTTTCTTTGCGGGAGTCAACAAAGTGATAGCTTCCTTCATTTGGGACGGCAAGACCCCCAAGGAGTCAGAGGGCGTTTCTTCAGAGAGACAGTCGGGTAGCTTAGCGTTCCCTAATTTCTTGTTTTATTACTGTGCAGCTAATATTGAAAAGGTATCAAGGATCCAAATTCAATATAGGGACAGATAGAGTTGGGCTCTTGTAGTGGTTCTAGTTTGGGGGCCTTGGTAACTGCCTCGCTGCCATTTTCCCTGTAAAATCTACCTCGATTTGGTAGTGGTGTCCACGCTGAGGATTTGGAGGCACTTTCGACAAAACTTTAAGCTCGGCTCCAAGTTATTAGCCCCGATTCGTATGAATCATCTATTTGTGGACCAGCGGGTTTGGATTTGTAGTTCAGGTCTTGGGGGGGGGGGGGGTAGGTAGGAGGAGTTAATTGGACGGAGGGTGGATTTTGGACATTGATGGCCAGGCCCTGTTGGCAGAGAAGGCTCCGTTGGATGAGGTGAAGAGGAAGTGGGAGGGTGAGCTGGGTCTGGTTTTTGATTGGGGGGGGGTGGAGTGAGGCTCTTTCCAGGGTCAACTCCACCTCCTCCTGTGCTAGGCTCCGCTTGACTCATTTCAAGGTGGTGCTCAGGGCACATCTGACCAAGGCGAGGATGAGTGTTTTTCGCTCAGGGGTGGAGGATAAATGCGAACATTGTTCTCGGGGGCCGGCGAATCATATCCACATTTTCTGGCTGTTTCCAAAACTTGTAAACCTCTGGGTCTCCTTCGTTGACACCATGCCAGGGATTCTTGATATCGAGCTGGAGCCTTGCCCGCTGGTCATCATTTTAGGACTCACAGGTGCCGCAGACAGGGGTGAAGGGCGATGTCCTTGCCTTTGCCTTGTTCACATAGAATTTACAGTGCAGAAGGAGGCCATTTGGCCCATCAGGTGGGCGGCATGGACAAGCTGGGCCAAAGGGCCTGTTTCCATGCTGTAAACATCTATGACTCCAAGTCTGCTCCAGCCCTTGGAAAGAACACCCTGCTTAAGCCTACACCTCCACCCTACCTCATAACCCCACCTAACCTTTTTGACACTAAGGGGCAATTTAGCATGGCCCATCCACCTAACCTGCATATCTCTGGACTGTGGGAGGAAAACGGAGCACCCGGAGGAAACCCACGCAGACACGGGGAGAATGTGAAAACTCCACACATTTCACCCGAGGCCAGAATTTAACTCAGGACCCTGGAGCTGTGAGGCAGCAGTGCTAATCACCGTGCCACCCAGAGGGGAGTTCTGCTGGGGTGATCTCCTACTCCGCCTAGTGCCTCAGCCTGATTGGCGACCGAATGGAGTTCCTATATCGAGAGAAGTTCAAGTACACCATTAAGTGGTGGGTAGAAGGGTTCTAGTTGAGGTGGCAGCCATTCATGCCCTTTTTCGGAGGTAGCTACCGTCAGCTGCTGGGGGGGGGGGGGGGGAGTGGAATGGTGTGGTGGCTTAGTTGTTTAGTTATATGTTGAAGGGTGGGGTTAGGGGGTTGAAGCTATTTTTGTGTTGTACCTTTATGTATTTATTGCATAATGTAGTGTTATTTTCTTATAATGAAAACTTTATCCAATAAAAATATTTAAAAAAAAGTTTTGTTCACAAAGATGCTGCTGAACCTGCTGTGTATTTCTGGTATTTTCACATTCCATTGTAATTCCCTGCTCTACAATGTACTATACCGCTTACCTCTACAAACTTGAATAAACTAACTATTCCTTTGTCCATCATTGGTATAGAAGATGAAAAGCTGTGGCCCCAGTACAGGTTATTGGGGAAACACTAATCATATCCTATTAATCAAGAGTCCCTTCATCCTCCCTCTCTGTCTCCAAGCTGAAAACCACTTGGTAATTGGAGGACCATTAAAGATCTGATCATAGAACATAGAACAGTACAGCACAGAACAGGCCCTTCGGCCCTCGATGTTGTGCCGAGCAATGATCACCCTACTCAAACCCACGTATCCACCCTATACCCGTAACCCAATAACCCCCCCCATTAACCTTACTTTTTAGGACACTACGGGCAATTTAGCATGGCCAATCCACCTAACCCGCACATCTTTGGACTGTGGGAGGAAACCGGAGCACCCGGAGGAAACCCACGCAGACACGGGGAGGATGTGCAGACTCCGCACAGACAGTGACCCAGCCGGGAATCGAACCTGGGACCCTGGAGCTGTGAAGCATTTATGCTAACCACCATGCTACCGTGCTGCCCCAATCATGTTCTTTCAAAGGTCCACGTGTCCTATTATTTGGCCCCCACAAGTGACGATCAGTTTTGTTAGCATATTTCTGCCAAAGAAAGCTCTGATCATTCTCCCAGGCGCAGAGCAACTGACAACGTCGTGCACCCAGGGAAGGCATGACTGGAATGGACAAGGCATTAGTTCAGTGCCATGGTATGCAACAAGACAATACAGAGTGAGGAAAGGTGATGTGCAACATTAGAACTGGTTAGGCCATAAGGAATTTTTGCCAACATTACCTATTGATACAATATATAAAGGAACACTATATTCATCCCGTGATCGGCATCACAATTCCTGAACTCCCTCCCTAACAGCATAGTGTACCTACATCAGATGGACTGCATCACCTCAAGACACTCACCACCAGCCCTTGATAGGAGAACTTTGAATACCAGTCTTGTTAGCACTGTACACAGCCCAAGGATTCATTTTAAAACACTCTTCTGAATTTAAGGTAAAGATGAGAATTTGTTTTCTTATACAATGAGCTGTGTCTGAAATTTTTTTTCATTCATGGGTATTATTGGTGAGTCCAGCATTTGATACCAAACCCTAACTGCCCTTGAACTGAGCGGTTTGCTTAGCCATTGCAGAGGGCAGTTAAGAAGTAGCCACGTTGCTGCGGGTCTGGAGTTACATGGAGGCCCGACCAGGTAAGAACGGCAGATTTCCTTCCCTAGAGATGTCGGCGTTGGACTGGGGTGGGCACAGTAAGAAGTCTTACAACACCAGGTTAAAGTCCAACAGGTTTGTTTCAAACACTAGCTTTCGGAGCGCAGCTCCTTCCTCGTGAATGAAGAGGAATGTTCCAGAAACATAGATATAGACAAATTCAAAGATGCCAGACAATGCTTAGAATGCGAGCATTCGCAGGTAATCAAATCTTACCCACAAAATTCCTACCCACTGTCCTGGCTTGAGACAATTCACACCTCTTTAACCTGGGGTTACCCCTATCTTTGGATCTGTAAAGATTCAATTACCTGCTAATGCTCACATTCTAAGCATTGTCTGGCATCTTTGAATTTGTCTATATATATGTTTCTGGAACATACCTCTCTATTCACCTGAGGAAG